>NC_060146.1:178144991-178802769 GCF_021461385.2 Schistocerca piceifrons | reverse complement strand
AGAAGAATTAAATGATCTGCTGAACGGAATGAACAGTCTAATGATTACACAGTATGGTTTGAGAGTAAATCGGAGAAAGACGAAGGTAATGAGAAGTAGTAGAAATGAGAACAGCGAGAAACTTAACATCAGGATTGATGGTCACGAAGTCAATGAAGTTAAGGAATTCTGCTACCTAGGCAGTAAAATAACCAATGACGGACGGAGCAAGGAGGACATCAAAAGCAGTCTCGCTATGGCAAAAAAGGCATTTCTGGCCAAAAGAAGTCTACTAATATCAAATACCGGCCTTAATTTGAGGAAGAAATTTCTGAGGATGTAAGTCTGGAGTACAGCATTGTATGGTAGTGAAACATGGACTGTGGGAAAACCGGAACAGAAGAGAATCGAAGCATTTGAGATGTGATGCTATAGATGAATGTTGAAAATTAGGTGGACTGATAAGGTATGGAATGAGGAGGTTCTACGCAGAATCGGAGATGAAAGGAATATGTGGAAAACACTGATAAGGAGAAGGGACAGGATGATAGGACGTCTGCTAAGACATGAGGGAATGACTTCCATGGTACTAGAGGGAGCTGTAGAGGGCAAAAACTGTAGAAGACAGAGATTGGAATACGTCAAGCAAATAATTGAGGACGTAGGTTGCAAGTGCTACTCTAAGATGAAGAGGTTGGCACAGGTGGCACAGGAAAGGAATTCGTGGCGGGCCACATCAAACCAGTTAGTAGAATGATGACAAAAAAAAAAAAAAAAAAAAAAGCCCAGTCTTTGAAAGCGGTAACATCCGTCGAGTATCTGGGTGTGACTATTCGAAATGATCTCAAATGGAATGATCAGATTACACAAGTAACGGGCAAGGCGAACTCTAGATTGCGGTTTATTGGTAGAATCCTGAAGCGATGCAGTCCTTCTACAAAGGAAATAGCTTACAATACGTTAGTTCGTACAGTCTTAGAGTATTGTTCGTCTGTATGGGACCGTTACCAGTTGGGTCTGATTCAAGAGACTGAGAAGGTCCAAAGAAAGCGGCAAGATTCTTGACTGGTACATTTAGCCATCGCGAGAGAGTTACAAATCTCATAGAAAGTTTGAAGTGGGACACACTTGCAGACTTTGGCGCGAATTGCGGACGCAGGCGAGAAATGGATTCTTGAGGCAACTAAATAAGCCAGAATAGCAAATAGGAGCAAGAAAAGGAAGAGAGAAGATGAGGAACACACAAACCAAGAATATTATGCAACTGGAGGGTTTTAAAAACAACAGAGGTGAGTAAAAGATGAAATGTACCTTTAAACTGAATTTTCTAAGAATCACATTTTCTGGCTTGTTTATTTTAGGCAAACAAAAAACCATTTGAGCTAGAGATCTGCAGTTTTTTGTGATGTTTCAGGCTATCCTTTGGAGAAAAGCAGACTACAGACACCAAGGGGGAAAATATACCCTTATTAATTATAAAAATTACCTTAATTTTGATTGACTAATTTATGTATTTATAGCATAAAAACTATTGATTGAAATCATTTGATTGTATCTATTTTTAGATAAAAATGTGATAAATGTGTGTACAAATTTTTAAGCATCTAGGAAAAGTACTTAATAAGTCTATAGACTTAAAACTAGGTCTGGCAGGTAAATTCTAATTACTGACCGCCATAAATGTTTATATAATACAGTTTATATCAAAGCTATTCTGATTATTCTTATACCAAAATCTTCATTCTTAAAACACTTTCATTGTCCTAAAATTTCTTTGTATTCGGAGTTCACTTTATGTAGTTAGACCCTACATCTACATCTGCATACATACTCCGCAATCCACCATAAAGTGCGTGTCGGAGGGTACCTCGTACCACAACTAGCATCTTCTCTCCCTGTTCCACTCCCAAACAAAACGAGAGAAAAATGACTGGCTATATGCCTCTGTACGAGCCCTAACCTCTCTTATCTTATGTGGTCTTTCCGCGAAATATAAATTGGCGGCAGTAAAATTGTACTGCAGTCAGCCTCAAATGCTGGTTATTTAAATTTCCTCAGTAGCGATTCACGAAAAGAACATCTCTTTTCCTCTGTAGACCCCCACCCGAGTTCCTGAAGCATTTCCGTAACACTCGCGTGATGGGACTCAACTGCTGAGGTCATTAGTCCCCTAGAACTTAGAACTAGTTAAACCTAACTAACCTAAGGACATCACAAACATCCATGCCCGAGGCAGGATTCGAACCTGCGACCGTAGCGGTCTTGCCGTTCCAGACTGCAGCGCCTTGAACCGCACGGCCACTTCGGCCAGCACATTCGCGTGATGATCACACCCACCAGTAACAAATATACCAGCTCGCCTCTGAATTGCTGATATGTCTCCCTCAATCGAACCTGATAGGGATCCCAAACGCTCGAGAAGTACTCAAGAATAGGTCGTATTAGTGTTTTATATGCGGTCTCGTTTACAGATGAACCACATCTTCCCAAAATTCTACCAATGAACCGAAGGCGACTATCCGCCTTCCCCACAACTGCCATTACATGCTTGTCCCGCTTCATATAGCTCTGCAATGTTACATCCAAATATTTAATCGACATGACTGTGTGAAGCGCTACACTGCTAATGGAGTATTCAAACATTACGGGATACTTTTTCCTATTCATCTGCATTAATTTACATTTATCTATATTTAGAGTTAGCTGCCATTCTTTACACCAATCACAAATCCTGTCCAAGTCATCTTGTATCCTCCTACAGTCACTCAACCACAACACCTTCTCGTACACCACAGCATCATCAGCAAACAGCCGCACATTGCTATCCACCCTATCAAAAAGATCATTTATGTAGATAGAAAACAACAGCGGACCTACCACACTTTCCTGGGGCACTCCAGATGATACCCTCACCTCCGATGAACACTCACCATCGAGAACAACGTACTGGGTTCTATTACTTAAAAAGTCTTCGAGCCACTCACATATTTGGGAACCAATCCCATATGCTCGTACCTTAGTTAGGAGTCTGCATTGGGGCACCGACTCAAACGCTTTCCGGAAGTCAAGGAATATGGCATCTGCCTGATACCCTTCATCCATGGTTCGCGAGATATCATGTGAAAAATGGGCGACTTGCGTTTCGGAGGAGCAATGCTTTCTAAAGCCGTGCTGATGCATGGACAGCAACTTCTCTGTCTCTAGGAAATTCATTATATTCGAACTGAGAATATGTTCGAGAATCCTGCAACAAACCGACGTTAAGGATATTGGTGTGTAATTTTGAGGATCCGTTCTTCTACCCTTCTTATATACAGGCGTCACCTGTGCTTTTTTCCAGTCGCTCGGGACTTTAGGTTGGGCAAGAGCCAATGCAGTAGAGTACTCTCTGTAAAACCGAATTGGAATCCCATCAGGACCTGGCGATTTATTTATTTTCAACCCATTCAGCTGCTTCACAACCTTTAGGGATGTCTATCACTATGTCCTCCACATGGTAATCTGTACGAGACTCAAACGGCGGTATGTCTGTACGATCCTCATTGCTAAATTTAAAATTTCAGCTTTCGTTTTGCTGTCTTCCGCTGCCAGGCCATAGTGATCAGTGAGTGACTGGACGGAAGCCTTCGACCCGCTTACCGATTTTACGTATGACCAGAATTTCCTTGGGTTTTCAGCAAGATCTTTTGCTAAGGTATGACGGTGGTAGTGGTTGTATGCTTCGCGCATCGCTCTTTTTACAGCAGCACGAATATCTACTAACTTTTGCCTGTCCTCATTCTCCCGATCTTTCTTGTAGCGCGAGTGCAACTGTCTTTGCCTCGTGAGCATTCTTCGAATTGCACTGTTAAACCACGGTGGGTCTTTTCCGTCCGTAACCCACTTTTTCGCCACATACTTGTCCAATGCGTGATTTACAATGTGTTTAAAATTTGCCCATAATTCTTCCTCGTCCATCGTACCGGAAGTAAATGAAATCGATTCATTTACTAAGTGGGATGCTAACAACTGCTTCTCTCCTACCTTCTTGACCAATTTTTTAACTTTCGTAACCATAGTCGTAATGACAACATCATGATCACTAATCCCTGTCTCTACACTGACACCGTCGATGAGGTCTGGTGTGTTCGTGGCTACCAGATCTAAAATATTTCCATTACGCGTTGGTTGTCGATTTAGCTCATAAACCCTCATAAATTTTTCGAAAATTCTTACTGTCTTTCCAGCCGTTTACTGGTAAGTTACGTTAAGAGTGTCTGCCGGATGAATAGCCTGCGGTTGAATAACGGTAGTTCTTAAAGACAGCGATCTTTTATTGTAAAGGCCTTTGCTTAGTTGGTTTATGTGTAACACGAAGATGTCTTTCTATGCTTTTTCGCTTTCGTTCCTTTTCCCTTCAGCGGGTGACAAGAGGAAATGACTCGGTATTTGAGATATACTTTGTTCGAGTGTGAACCGAAACGAAGAATACTATATGTATGGAGCTACTTTAATCCACGAAACTAATCGGATTGCATTATTGTCACAGCAGTTGGCAATGTGTAGTGTGAAACCATCCGAGCCCGCACTCTCGCGAATACGAATTGTGAGCGGATCGTGGCGAAGCGACGCTGGACACCGTTTTCTTTGTCCGGCCCGCCATACACGAAGCGGGCAGCAGTGGGACAGAGGAACGTGAACCTAGCGGAACTTTTAACGAGCCAGATACGAGCTTGCAAGCTGATGAAAGCACCTTTCATCACCAGAGATAAGAGGGCTCTCTACGATTCCCATTTGTGACGGACATCCAGGAGGAGGCATTCACAGTAGGAACGTGCTGTGTTGGGAAACCATCGGTCGCCGATAACAATCGACCCCAATACATCGATTTTCTAACATCAGCTTCAGATTTGAATTTATGGAATGCCGTATAAGCAACAAACGAATACATCTTACATCATATTTATTAGTCGACAAATAAAGCAATAATAACTATTACATTTCTTACAGATCACTATATATAAAAAGCAATCTCATAACTGATTCACCATCTTCCGGCCAAAACCGCTAAGGATGGACAGTTGAAATTTGGAAACGTTCTGGATCTTACACTGTATTCGTCGTTTAAGAAGGGATTTTTCGCAATTGTAACTCTAGGGGAATGAATATGGGATGAATGGCTTTTTGAAAAACGTCTCTATTAAGGCACTTTTTAAGCTAGACCTACGAAAATTGGTATTTGTTTCTCTGTCAGAAGTCAAGAAACAAGTGTTTCAGCATTTTTGGAAATTTAAGCCTATGGGATTGAAATACGGGGTAAAAGTCTTTATTTGAAAATATACCAATATCAAAGAACTACTAAAGTATTTTTCAACCTACATCTAAGAACATTCGTATTTGACTTCTCGGTTGGAAATTTTAAAAAAATTGTTTCAGTGTTTTTGGAAATACGACCCGTAAGGTGTTGAATAGAGGTCAGACTGATTCACTGAGTCATCATCGCCCAGATCGAACTACAGAGGAGAGAAAGTTCCAGCTTGGAAAGGATGTGGACTTTATACTGTAGGCATGGTTGCAGAAAGGCTTGTCCGAAATTCTACTCCTAATGGGGTGAAATAGGGGATGAAAGGCTTTTGGAAAGTATCTTGCTATTAAGGCAATTTTGAAGCTAGAATTACAAAAACTATCATTTGGCTTCTCAGCCAGAAAATAAAAAATACATGTTTCAGCATTTTTTTGAAAATTCAACCACTAAGCGGTTAAATAGTGGGTGTTAGACTTTTTGAAAATAAATAATTACTAAAGAACTACTAAAGCATTTGTAAGACCACGTGTACGACAACTGGTATTTGGATTCTCGGTTAGAAATTTAAAAAAAAAAAACGTGTTGCAGTGTTTTTGGAAATTCAGTCCGTAAGGGAAAGCAATAGGGAATGAAAATTTTTAAGGAAATACTTCGTTACATTGAAAAAATTAAATTATAAGATTTTAAATGTATAAAAATAGGTATTTCACTTCTCAATTATATATAAAGAATTATTTGTTAGGGGAAGACAGTTGCTATTGGAATATCTCCACAAGAACGCAAAATGTACGATTAGTGAAAACTTTGGACTCCAGGTACCAGAATCACTTTTTGGTCAGAAGTACATTCGGTAAAGACCATGGTTATATGGTCTTTATTAGGGAAGAAAGCTTATAAGATGTTGCAATTTGTGAACAAGACAAAAATTCGACTAAATAAAAAGAAAAACTCTGCAGGCTATACAGTCTGCGGAAGCGAAGCAGCGGGCTCTAAGCTAATTTTTGTATAAAAGAAGTAAAATCAATATTTTTGAGAGAAGTCTCCCCTTCAGGTTACTGCGGTAATGGCAGGAAGCGTGCCCCGTTTTTGAGAACTATCCTTCAGTTGCTAACGCTGTGGCCACAAAGCTCAAATACTTCAGTGCCTTTTTCTTTTTTTCTTTTTTTGTAATTTTGGATAGGTACAAGAGGACTTCAAAATAGAAGTTACATGTTGTTATGGAAGGGAGGGGGTAGCTTTTATTGAATGCTGCACCACATTTGAAACACACACAGGTATATTACGCTACTTTCCAACACATCTACCAAGTCTCTGCAAACAACGGTACCAAGCAAGGAGCCGCAGTCGTTAGCAGTTTGGACTCGCATTCGGGAGGACGACGGATCAAACCCACGTCCAGCAATCTTGATTTAGGTTCCCATGGCTTCCTGAATCGCTTCAGGCAAATACCGGGATGGTTCCTGTGAAATGGCACGGCAGACTTCCTTCCCCATCCTTCCCTAATTCGGTGGGACAGACGACGTCGCTGTTTGGTCCCCTCCCCCAAGTCAACCAAACAACGGAACTGTCGGAATGTTCTATAAATCGTTCAATTCGTAGAGGACAGAAATTTGTTCCTTGGCAGCGGACCATCCGAAGAGCTGTGTATGGTGAGACATCATGGAATATTCCCGCTTCGGTCCCTAAAATTTCATGCCTTCAAAATGGCGTCTGAAACGAAGTTGCGATGAAAGCAGAGAGCTATCACTCTATTGGCGGTAAATCAGAGCGTCGCAGATATTCATAGGCGCTTGCGGAATGTCTACGGAGACCTAGCAGTGAATAAAATCACGGTGAGTCGTTGGGCTAGGCGTCTGCCATCGCATCAAGGTCGCGCAAACCTGTTTGATCTCCCGCTTGTTCATGTGTGGCTCCTACGGTGTTGGAACGTGCGGAAAGTCTCATTCGAGGTCATCGACGGATCAAAGTCACGTATCTCGCTGCAAAACTGAACCTTTCTGTTGGTAGTGCTGATTCAGTCGTCCACCAGTTGGGGTCTTGAAAGGTGTGTTCGTGCTGGGTTTCTTATGCCTGACAGAAGATTACAAAGTGCAAAGACGGACCATCTGTTTTACGCAATGGACGATGCACTCCGCTGGAGGCAGTACATACATGATGGGGAGATGAGTGGTCTCCTGCGTCGAACAGTAGAGGGGTACCTTGCCGGCATATGCGGCCTCCCAGTAAGGAGGGATAATTCTGTCGCATTGAACGGAGAGTATGTTGAAAAATAGGGTTCTCTAACCGAAAAAGTGAGGAATAATATTGTGTATTGAAATCCAATCCCAATCTGCTTTCAGAAACAAAGAAAAAGTGTTGCATTACGCGGCAGAAACGCTGATGTGGCTAATATGTTGCTTCTCCACTGAATACCAGCTTGGAGGCGAAAATCTCTTTTCTTTGTTTGTTGCAAATTTGCAAAGCCACCCCACTCGTAACGTCAACTGGAGGGCACAACACAAACTCGGTAAAAACGGTTCAAATGGCTCTGAGCACTATGGGACTTAACATCTGAGATCATCAGTCCCCTAGAACTTAGAACTACTTAAACCTAACTAACCTAAAGACATCACACACATCCATGCCCGAGGCAGGATTCGAACCTGCAACCGTAGCGGTCCCGCGGTTCCAGACTGTAGCGCCTAGAATCGCTTGGCCATTCCGGCCGGCCCAAACTCGGTAAAGTCACGCCTCTTTTCCTGAATAAATCATAAGCACACCAGGCAAAAAAATCGTTAAGCCTTTACAGATGGTGCAGCCAACGAGTCAGGTGCACAACTACTAGACATTGTCTGTATATGATCCTAAGGCAGTATCGATTAGTCAGACATGGGTAAATGAAAGGACGTGACATAGTACCATAAAGGGGCAATGGTATTTGTCTGTGCCCCGCGATGAGTGAAGTTTATGGATTTGTTGGTGTTTCGCGCTGGACAGTTCGTCATGTGTACAATCAATCAGTAGTTTAACACACGTTGTGACGAAACACGTCGGCAGAATTGTGGTCGGAACGAGATTCTGACCGAGAGGGACCGAAGGCGCGTCCCACGGCTTGTGAATTAAAATCGCCTCCGAACTTGACAGGAATCACTGCAGCAGTGAATGAAGGTCCACTCACACCGGTTAGCGAGAGAAAATTGTGTCGGGAACTGCTTGCAATAAACATCTAAAGTCGGTCACTGGGTAAGAGGGCATTGCTCACACAGGCACATGAAGGCGACAACAGCGAAGTTCACCGGGCTAGAGGAATATGTGATTGGTTTTCTGAACGCTTGCCCACCTTAGTATATCTAGATGGGCACATAAAATCGCCTGACTTGAACCCAAAGGAAAATCTTCGAGACGTGTTCGAACAGGTGGTAAAACGCCCACATCAGCATCCCCACAATTCGGAGGAATTGCGCGTTCAAATCCTCAGTGAGTGTTTTAACCTGTATGCGACATACCTGCACAATGGTGCGGACTCACTCGAATCCAGCAGGCTATTCGTCAGTGGTAGGGCAACCTGTGCGTCACCCAGCTCTGCAGTGTTGCCAAATTTATTCAACATGGTGGATCCAAGGTGGTGGCGTTAGATGTGGCAACGTCGCAATGGCGTCATGGTGGGAAGTACCCTCTCCTCCCCCTCCCCTCCCTGAGAAAATAATGGGAAGTTCAAATTTTGGTGGAAAAAAGGTCACTCGGGCTGCCTACAACAACCTTAGAAAATTGCGGGAAAATTTTGGCGGCAAAATACGTCACTCAGGCTACCATCACTAACCTAAGCCATTCGACCACCACCTCTTCCTTGGAATTGGAGGGAAAATGAATCAGCCTGTGTCCACCTGCTGGGGGAGAGGAAGGAGTGTACTTTATTTATTGTGGAACAATTTATTTAGGGATGGATTTCACTTAGTATATTTATTACGCTGATACAAAACACTTGCCCTGGCGTTTACAAATAGCCAACAGACCTGCAAACGTGTCGTACATTACCGGAATAATGCAGTACACTGACGTACAGACACGCAAACAACTCGTAAATTGTCAAGACAATGCATGTAAAAGGCTCTGCAAACACGTTCACTAATTGTAAACTGTCAAAATAATACATTGCACAGCAAACAGACCTATTCACAAAATAATGCAACAGACATGTTCACTACTCGTGAAATTGTCAAAAAATAGTGCATATATAACGCTCTGCCAACACGCTCACATCTCTTAAACTGACGAAAATAATGCACTGCACAAACACTCATGCTTTCGAACTATCGTCAACTGCGACGTATCAGCGAACTGTTCTCTACAAAAAAGTTCAAGTGGCTCTGAGCACTATGGGACTCAACTTCTGAGGTCATTAGTCCCCTAGAACATAGAACTAGTTAAACCTAACTAACCTAAGGACATTACACACATCCATGCCAGAGGCAGGATTCGAACCTGCGACCGTAGCGGTCTCGCGGTTCCAGACTGCAGCGCCTAGAACCGCACGGCCACTTCGGCCGGCTGTTCTCTACAGAGATCCAATATGCGTACATGTCGGTGTGGCCTGCCCTGCAGAGGAACGACAAACTGCCGGGTCATGCACAGTTGTTTGTTCGGGTCCCATAAGCATTAGGCGCCGGCATCCCTTTCATATAGGTAAGAAAAGAGGGTCGTTACACTTTCAACTACCTAGTTTCAATTACTTTTCACGGTCATCCAGCCACCCACTTCCACATCTGAAATACATGCACATAGATCGTTGTATATAGGAAAATTCTTAGGATTTTTGGTATGTTAGCAACCACGACAGGTAAATATCCTCGTACAAAATATTTATTAATTTTTGCATATATATTTATACTCGGAAAACAACCCTTTTCATTTTTTATTAGGTGTAGTTTTAATAATATCCAATTTAATTTTTAAATTATAACTCAAATTCACATCCGAATCATGTATTTCTTTCTCCATCCAGTAATTTGACAAATACAGAGAAAGTATATTCTCCAATTCTAATACATATCTAATTTTCTTCCTGTAAAGTACTTGTTTTATGGCTTTAACTATTAACCCAGTTCCTTCCTGCAGTTCTACTAGGCGATAGCATTCGGAGTTCTTAATTTTTCCTCGTATCTCCTCCATGACGCTACTGTTAAAGCATTCCACGTCTGTATGTAGGCCTTTCTTCTGCTCCACATTCATGCGGGATTTCTGTGCAGAACTTTAAGTTTACAACTTTTGCAAACGAGTGTCCATTAAATGTAGTTATTCTATCAGTTTTAAACTCGTCAAATCACTGTTCCGTTGCTAGGTGGACAACATCCAGCTCGCCGCAGTTAGGTAGAATATAACCAACTTTTCTAAGCCGATCTAAATGAGAACACAGCTTAACAAACACATTTTCCGTGTATCCCTTAATATAGTAAACGTTCTGGATTCCATTGATTTCGGCCAGTACTCCAACACGTGACCAGTTTCCATTGCTATTTACTGTCAACGCCAATATTCTGTATTCCTCCTTCGTAGTAGGATTTTTCCACACAGTGTATTTAAATCTGTATGTAAACCTGGCCTGCTCATTCGCAATAACTTCGTCCTTTTCCAGTTGCAGCTTATATTCTTTCTTTATGGCAGGTGTCTTCTCCATATACTCCAGTTTCCATTTCTTTACTTCGATGTCCTCCATTTCCAGTTTTCTTTTCTGTACACTTATTAACTGTTCTTAAAGGAATAATTTCTTTACTGGAGATTGGTTTAAGTCTGTTTGATACATTGGCCGGCCGCTGTGGCCCAGCGGTTCTAGGCGCTTCAGTCCGGAGCCGCGCTGCTGCTACGGACGCAGGTTCGAATCCTGCCTCGGGCATGGATGTGTGTGATGTCCTTAGGTTAGTTAGGTTTAAGTAGTTCTAAGTGCTAGGGGACTGATGACCTCACAGGTTAAGTCCCATAGTGCTTAGAACCATTTGAACCATTTACATTTGATACATTGGTCCTTTTTCTTAAGTCTTGGGATATAACATTATTGGTAGGAACCAGTCCCAATGCGGCGATATCTATATCGGACGGTATTGTGGAGAACAATGTTCAAGACTGAGAAAAGTAAGTTTCTCCTGCTTTAATGTAACACTTCTGCGTAATACTTATATTGTCATTTTTGGAGTCGGAGTTAAGAACCTCCACGTAGAGTGAAATTTTCACTCTACAGCGGAGTGTGCCCTGATATGAAGCTTCCTGGCAGATTAGAACTGTGTGCAGGCCCGAGACTCGAACACAGGACCTTTGCCTTTCGCGGGCAAGTGTTCCACCAACTGAGCTACCCAAGCACGACTCACGCCCAGTCCTCACAGCTCCCGCGAAAGGCAAAGGTCCCGAGTTCAAGTCTTGGCCGGCACACAGATTTAATCTGCCAGGAACTTTCAACCTCAACGCAGTTTATAGGTAAATAAGGGAACAATTGACAGGAATGGGGGAAAGAAGTACAGTAGAAGAAGAATGGGCAGCTCTGAGGGATGAAGTAGTGAAGGCAGCAGAGGATCAAGTAGGTAAAAAGACGAGGGCTAATAGAAATCCTTGGGTAACAGAAGAAATATTGAATTTTATTGATGAAAGGAGAAAATATAAAAATGCAGTAAATGAAGCAGGCAAAAAGGAATACAAACGTCTCAAAAATGAGATAGACAGGAAGTGCAAAATGGCTAAGCAGGGGTGGCTAGAGGACAAATGTAAGGATGTAGAGGATTGTCTCACTAGGGGTAAGATAGATACTGCCTACAGGAAAATTAAAGAGACCTTTGGAGAGAAGAGAACCACTTGTATGAATATCAAGAGCTCAGATGGCAACCCAGTTCTAAGCAAAGAAGGGAAGGCAGAAAGGTGGAAGGAGTATATAGAGGGTTTATACAAGGGCGATGTACTTGAGGACAATATTATGGAAATGGAAGAGGATGTATATGAAGACGAAATGGGAGATAAGATACTGCGTGAAGAGTTTGACAGAGCACTGAAGGACCTGAGTCGAAACAAGGCCCCGGGTGTAGACAACATTCCATTAGAACTACTGACGGCCTTGGGAGAGCCAGTCATGACAAAATTCTACCATCTGGTGAGCAAGATGTATGAGACAGGCGAAATACCCTCAGACTTCAAGAAGAATATAATAATTCCAATCCCAAAGAAAGCAGGTGTTGACAGATGTGAAAATTACCGAACTATCAGTTTAATAAGTCACAGCTGCAAAATACTAACGCGAATTCTTTACAGACGAATGGGAAAACTGGTAGAAGCGGACATCGGGGAAGATCAGTTTGGATTCCGTAGAAAGGTTGGAACACGTGAGGCAATACTAACCTTACGACTTATCTTAGAAGAAAGATTAAGAAAAGGCAAACCTACGTTTCTAGCATTTATAGACTTAGAGAAAGCTTGTGACAATGTTAACTGGAATACTCTCTTTCAAATTCTGAAGGTGGCAGGGGTAAAATACAGGGAGCGAAAGGCTATTTACAATTTGTACAGAAACCAGATGGCAGTTATAAGAGTCGAGGGGCATGAAAGGGAAACAATGGTTGGGAAAGGAGTGAGACAGGGTTGTAGCCTCTCCCCGATGTTATTCAATTTGTATATTGAGCTAGCAGTAAAGGAAAAAAAAGAAAAATTCGGAGTAGGTATTAAAATCCATGGAGAAGAAATAAAAACTTTGAGGTTCGCCGATGACATTGTAATTCTGTCAGAGACAGCAAAGGACTTGGAAGAGCAGTTGAACGGAATGGACAGTGTCTTGAAAGGAGGATATAAGATGAACATCAACAAAAGCAAAACGAGGATAATGGAATGTAGTCAAATTAAATCGGGTGATGCTGAGGGAATTAGATTAGGAAATGAGACACTTAAAGTAGTAAAGGAGTTTTGCTATTTAGGGAGGAAAATAACTGATGATGGTCGAAGTAGAGAGGATATAAAATGTAGACTGGCAATGGCAAGGAAATCGTTTCTGAAGAAGAGAAATTTGTTAACGTCGAGTATAGATTTAAGTGTCAGGAAGTCGTTTCTGATAGTATTTGTATGGTGTGTAGCCATGTATGGAAGTGAAACATGGATGATAACTAGTTTGGACAAGAAGAGAATAGAAGCTTTCGAAATGTGGTGCTACAGAAGAATGCTGAAGATAAGGTGGGTAGATCACGTAACTAATGAGGAGGTATTGAATAGGATCGGGGAGAAGAGAAGTTTGTGGCACAACTTGACTAGAAGAAGGGATCGGTTGGTAGGAGATGTTTTGAGGCATCAAGGGATCACAAATTTAGCATTGGAGGGCAGCGTGGAGGGTAAATATCGTGTAGGGAGACCAAGAGATGAATACACTTAGCAGATTCAGAAGGATGTAGGTTGCAGTAGGTACTGGGAGATGAAGAAGCTTGTACAGGATAGAGTAGCATCGAGAGCTGCATCATAAAAATGGCTCTGAGCACTATGGGATTTAACATCTATGGTCATCAGTCCCCTAGAACTTAGAACTACTTAAACCTAACTAACCTAAGGACATCATACAACACCCAGCCATCACGAGGCAGAGAAAATCCCTGACCCCGCCGGGAATCGAACCCGGGAACCCGGGCGTGGGAAGCGAGAACGCTACCGCACGACCACGAGATGCGGGCAGAGCTGCATCAAACGAGTCTCAGGACTGAAGACCACAACAACAACAACAACAACAACAACAACAATTAAATCTGTATGCAGAAAGAGCATAACTTATGAGCTTTTCACAGTCTTGAGAGTGTGGCACACTTACTTGCACACCAGTCAGTTTTCGGGTGTTGTTTCTACCCCTGTATACATATTTGCAGAACGTTGTTAAACACCATACAGCAACTGTTCTGTAAATTATTAGTTAGCTGACACCACATGAACGCAATTGACACAGAGTAAAGTGGAATACATTGTAAATAATGCTTGTTGATGTCTAATACACTTAAACAGCTTTGCACTGGGATCCATTCTGCAGTTTTATATTGTAGCCTACAGCATGGTAATGCGATGCTCCTTAGCCAAAGAAGACGTAAAAGTTTTCTGTAGACGTGTGTCTGGACACTTTATAAAATCTATACGATGGTTACCGATAACTTTGCTTACTCCTGGACCTGTGATATGAAATATAAATTTGTTGTACACCGTCACTCTACAATTGGAGACCATCCACGTTAAACAGTCTATCCCAGCTGTCTTATCGCAGTCCACAATCACATTGCTGCTTCCCTCGTGCTCTCCTTCCATGTAGAAGTCGGGGGTTGATATTAGATAGTCGTATATCTCCATTTTATTAAAAATTCCGGAGAAGTCTTGCGTTATGTCTAAATCTGGAAGGTAATAATCGTCTAGAAGTAGCTGCTGCAATATTCCAGGCAACTCTTCCATTAGAATATCTAATTTAACGTTGGCTAATTCCACTTTATATGGTATAGCCACAGGATTTTTGTATTTCTTGAATGGTTTCCAGTGTTTCCTTACCGATTTTATCCAATATTCCTCTTGATGTTACAATGTCGCTTCCATGTTGGAGAAATGGTAGCTTCGCCTTGACACCATGTCTTGCAGTAACGAACATGGAGAATTTACTACGTAGATAATAGTTAAATGAGCCACACATCTCGTTCTTCAACATTACAGATCGTCCCTTCTGTAACTGCTCCTGACAGTCCCCTTGATCACAGATTTTAACTACCATAATGTTATCGCAAAACGGTTCTGTAATAGAAGTAAGTACACTTAAATACTTCTTGCTGAGGGGTGTACCATTTTCGGCGCTATTTATGTTCCCAATGGCACAAACAAGATTGTCCAGGTTCTCCAGTAGTAACCATAAACTAAAGCGTTCGTCTGTTGGTCTCGTTCTCCTCCCTGATAGCTGAAGCATGTTAAGCACTTTGGATGAATCCATGCTGACACTTTCAACAACCACAGAAGACTGATCGGTTGCGGTTGTCATTCCTCCTTTAATACTCTAAATATCCCCGATGGTGACATGATATTCCGGTCATACATTCAACATTTGATTTTACGTGCAATCCAACTGTAAACCGCCAGCTGAGTTGCGTTGTTTTGTGTGAAAGCTATCCGTGGGAGGGAAGGCGATTGACCCGGGGCAGATCAAAACACACATGTGTAGTGGGTGGACTATAAGAGGAACCTGTAGCCTGCACCGCATTAATGCTACCGAGAAAAAATAATTATTGATAACTTATATAATAAAAAAATTGTGATAATAGTAATGATCTTTTCAAAATAATGTTTCGTGACTAAAACAGAACAGAATCGTCAGTTTTTATCCCTTCAGATTATTTTATTTTCTACATCTATATCTGCATGATTACTCTGCAATACACATTTAAGTGGTTGGCAGAGGGTTCATCGAACCACAATCATACTATCTCTCTACCATTCCACTCCCGAACAGCGCGCGGGAAAAACGAACAACTAAACCTTTCTGTTCGAGCTCTGATTTCTCTTATTTTATTTTGATGATAATTCCTACCTATGTAGGTTGGGCTCAACAAAATATTTTCGCATTCGGAAGAGAAAGTTGGTGACTGAAATTTCGTAAATAGATCTCGCCGCGCCGAAAAACGTCTTTGCTTTAATGACCTACATCCCAGCTCGCGTATCATATCTGCCACACTCTCTCCCCTATTACGTGATAATACAAAACGAGCTGCCCTTTTTTGCACCCTTTCGATGTCCTCCGTCAATCACACCTGGTAAGGATCCCACACCGCGCAGCAATATTCTAATAGAGGACGAACGAGTGTAGTGTAAGCTGCCTCTTTAGTGGACTTGTTGCATCTTCTAAGTGTCCTGCCAATGAGACGCAACCTTTGGCTCGCCTTCCCCACAATATTATCTATGTGGTCTTTCCAACTGAAGTTGTTCGTAATTTTAACACCCAGGTACTTAGTTGAATTGACAGCCTTGAGAATTGTACTATTTATCGAGTGATCGAATTCCAACGTATTTCTTTTGGAACTCATGTGGATCACCTCACACTTTTCGTTATTTAACGTCACCTGTCACCTGCCACACCATACAGCAATCTCTTCTAAATCGCTTTGCAACTGATACTGGTCTTCGGATGACCTCACTAGACGATAAATTACAGCATCATCTACGAACATCGTAAGAGAATTGCTGAGGTTGTCACCCAGGTGATTTATATAGATCAGGAACAGCAGAGGTCCCAGGAAGCTTCCCTGGAGAACACCTGATATCACTTCAGTTTTACTCGATGATTTTCCGTCTATTACTACGAACTGCGACCTTCCTGACAGGAAATTACGAATCCAGTCGCACAACTGAGACGATACCCCATAGACCCGCAGCTTGATCAGAAGTCGCTTGTGAGGAACAGTGTCAAAAGCATTCCGGAAATCTAGAAATACGGAATCAACTTGAGATCCCCTGTCGATAGCGGCCATTACTTCGTGCGAATAAAGAGCTACCCCACATGGAGTAATTACGCCCCAGACTGGGCAACACTGATGTGGACCACAACTGGTGGAGAAGCCTCAGTTGCCGTCCCATCGAACAGGATGCAACGATTTGGATTTGATGATGTCAATGACGCTAGTAGGGGTAGAAGGTTCGCCTCCGCCACGCTGTGTGGAGAACGAAAGTGGACAGAGATGTAGGGGAGCGCTCTGACGCTGGAATGAGTCAGTGCTGCGGTCAGAAGCCGCAGCTCGCATGCCTCACGCAGGACGCGTGCTTCGTTGAGTCAGACAGGTGAGGTGCAGCTGGGGTACCGTCGCACGAGGCACTCCCCCACGGCCGCCACCTGCGCCAGCGGCAGCACTCACTCCCGACTGACAGATAAACACCGGCTTGCGTCACCTGCGTCCGGTACCACACCCGGGGGCCACACGTCATAGCCTGCTTGCTGCTGACACGCGGGCCCAGAAAACGCCGCACACCTCACTCTCTTCCCCCCTCACACTTCACGCATGCGACTCGTCATCACTAGAGGGGTTCCTCTAGTCACGCCACGCAAATACTCCAGTCTTCCCTTCACAACTAGTGTCTGGCCTCCAGAATGAATTTTCAATCAGCAGCGTGTAACTGTCTAGATACGTACGTTTGTTTTTAATTCCGTGGTAAAATACACAGCTGCCAGTGCCAGGTCAACAGTAACGTGGATCTTGAACACATATTTCACAGGCGCCTTAATACAATGCCGGAAAAAAAAAATGCAACAGCCACAATGATTGTGTTCAATGGTATCAGGGTGTTGGGTTGGGTTGTTTTGGGGAAGGAGACCCGACAGCGAGGTCATCGGTCTCATCGGATTAGGGAAGGACGGGGAAGGAAGTCGGCCGTGCCCTTTCAAAGGAACCATCCCGGCATTTGCCTAGAGCGATTTAGGGAAATCACGGAAAACCTAAATCACAATGGCCGCATGCGGGATTGAACCGTCGTCCTCCCGAATGCGAGTCCAGTGTCTAACCACTGCGCCACCTCGCTCGGTATATCAGGGTGTAATACACTCTAAGACAAATAAAACGACGCACCACGAAGGAATTACACGAATGCGACGGAAATCGATAGATGTGATTTAGATGTACAGATAAAAAATGATTGGACTTTCAGAAAAACTGCATCATTTACTGAATAGAGGCAGCCTTACAAATTGAGCAAACGAATGAAGCACTGGTCCACCTCTGGCCCTTATGCAAGCAGTTGTTCAGATAGGCGCTGGTTGACAGATTTGCTGGATGGCATCCTGACAGATGTGGTGCCAAATTGCATCCAATAGACAACCCTGCAGGTGGGACAACCACAGCTATGAGTATTCATCTTCGATATTAATAACAGCTTCTGATGTATTTTGGTCCTTGATTACTGTACCACTACCGGATTTGTGGTGTTAAAATCTGAAGCCATCTGATGATAACATGATGATCATGATTGATTTGTGGGGAGCTCAAATGCGCTGTCGTCAGCGCCCGTACAAAGTCCCTGTTCTCACACAGTCCAATTTTTACACAGTCCAGTCTACCCACTGTCTTGAATGATGATGATGAAGTGATGGAGACAACACAAACACCCAGTCCCCAGGCAGAGAAAATCCCCAACCCGGGCGAGAATCGAACCCGGGACCCCGCGATCCAGAGGCAGCAACGCCAGCCACTAGGCCACGAGGTGTGGAATGAAGCCACCTGAAGATGTGGCATAAACGCCGCGAAACCGGTAGTGGTACAGTAATAAAGGACCAAAATACAGCTGAAGTGCTAATTAATACCCAAGATGTATCCAACAGGCCCGTTAGATCGTCCAGATCCTTCAAAAGTTCCAAACTAGGGAGAGATCCGGTGCCCTTGTTGGCCAAGGTAAGGTTTGGCAAACAGGAACAACAGCACGCACGAGGCACTCCCCCACAGCCGCCACCTGCGCCAGCGGCTGCGCTCACTCCGGACTAATAGGCAAACAAGCCTTGCGTCACATGCATCCAGTACCATACCTGGAGGCGACACCTCGCAGCCTGCTTGCTGCTGACACACGGCCCCAGAAAACGCCGCACACCTCACTCTCTTCCCCCTCACACTTCACTTCACGCATGCGACTCGTCATCACTGGAGGGGACCCTCACGTCATGACACGCAAATACTCAAGTCTTCCATTCCCAACTAGTGCCTGGCCTCCAGAGTGAATTTTCACTCCGCAGCGTGTAACTGTCTAGGTACATACGATTTTTTTTAAATTCTCTGGTAAAATACACAGCTGCTAGTGGCAGGTCAACAGTAACGTGGATCTTGCACACGTATTTCACAGGCGTCTTAATACACTGCAGGAAAAAAATGCAACAGCCACAGTGATTGTGTTCAGTGGTATCAGGGTGTAATACACTCTAAGACTAATAAAACGACGAACCAGGAAGGAATGACATGAATGCGTCGAAAGTCGATAGATGTGATTCACATGCACAGATAAAAAATGATTGCAGTTTCATAAAAGCAGGATGGTTTACTGAAGAGAGGCAGCTTTACAAATCGAGCAAACCAATGAAGCACTGGTCCACCTCTGGCCTTTAAGCAGGCAGTTGTTCAGCTTGGCGCTGGTTGATAGAGTTGCTGGATGGTCTCAGAGGATACAAGATCACTTGGACAGAATTTGTGATTGGTGTAAAGAATGGCAGCTAACGCCAAATATAGATAAATGTAAGTTAATGCAGATGAATAGGAAAAATAATCCTGTAATATTTGAATACTACATTAGCAGTGTAGTGCTTGACACAGTCACGTCGATTAAATATTTGGGCGTAACACTGCAGAGCGATATGAAGTGGGACAAGCATGTAATGGCAGTTGTGGGGAAGGCGGATAGTCGTCTTCGGTTCATTGGTAGAATTTTGGGAAGATGTGGTTCATCTGTAAAGGAGGCCGCTTATAAAACACTAATACGACCTATTCTTGAGTACTGCTCGAGAGTTTTGGATCCCTATCAGGTCGGATTGAGGGAGGGCATAGAAGCAATTCAGAGGCGGGCTGCTAGATTTGTTACTGGTAGGTCTGATCATCACGCGAGTGTTACGGAAATGCTTCAGGACCTCGGGTGGGAGTCTCTGGAGGAAAGGAGGTGTTCTTTTCGTGAATCGCTACTGAGGAAATTTAGAGAACCAGCATCTGAGGCTGACTGCAGTACAATTCTACTGCCGCCAACATACATATCGCGGAAAGACCAGAAAGATAAGAGAGATTAAGGCTCGTACTGAGGCATATAGGCAGTTATTTTTCCCTCGTTCTGTTTGGGAGTGGAACAGGGAGAGAAGATGCTAGTTGTGGTACGAGGTACCCTCCGCCACGCACCGTATGGTGGATTGCGGAGTATGGATGTAACTGTAGATCATGAGAAATTGTATCCAATAGACGTCCTTGTAGGTGGGGCAACCCCAGCTATGAGTATGTATCTTTGGTATTAATAACCGCTTCAGCTGTATTTTGGTCCTTTATTACTGTACCACTACCGGTTTCGTGGCGTTGAAGCCTGAAGCCACCTGATGATGATGATGTTTGTTTTGTGGGGTGCTCAACTGCGCGATCACCAGCGCCCGCACGAAGTCCCAATTTTCACAAAATCTAATTTTTACACAATCCAATCTACCCACTGTCACGAATGATGATGATGATGAAATGATGAGGACAACACTAACACCTGATCCCTGGGGACAGAAAATCCCCAACCCGGTCGGGAATCGAACCCGGGACCCCGTCATCCAGAGGGAGCAACGCTGGCCACTAGACCACGAGCTTTGGACTGAAGCCACCTGAAGATGTGGCATAAACGCCGCGAAACCGGTAGTGGTACAGTAATAAAGGACCAAAATACAGCTGAAGTGGTTATTAAAACCCAAGATTTATCCAACAGGCCCGTTAGATCGTCAAAATACTTCAAGAGTTCTAAACTAGGGAGAGATCCGGCGCCATTGTTGGCCAAGGTAGAGTTTGGTAAACAGGAACACAAGCATAGCAAACCTCGACGTGTATAGGAACGCTTTATCTTGCTGAAATGCAAGCCCAGCATGGCTTGCCACGGAGGGCAACAAAATGGGCCATAGAATGTCGTCGACGTACGGCTGTGCTGTAAGAGTGACGCGGACGACAACCAAAGGGGTCCTGCTACGAAAAGACACTGCACACAACAACATCACTCTTAGTTGTCAGACCCGTTGGTGGGCGACAACCAGGTTGTATCCAAGCGCTGTCTGGAGCTTCTCTACCCACCAGGCTCAGAATTTCTTTCAGTAGAATTGTCTTCGGTGATGAGCCTCGCTTCGAACTGAGAGCCAATGAGCAGCGAAGATGTGTGGAGACACACCGAGCAGCAGCGGCAAACCATCCTGACTGTCGTCTGCCATATGTCGAGACATGCAGGAGGGATGGTCTGGGGTGCCATTTCGTTTCATAGCAGGAACCGTCTGGTTCTCATGTGCGGCACACTTCGCTCGACGAAAGATCCGTACCCAAAGAAGGGAAAGTTGCAAAGGTCACACCAATATTCAAGAAACGTAGTAGGAGTAATCCACTAAGTTACAGGCCCATATCGTTAACGTCGATATGCAGCAAGATTTTAGAACATATATTGTGTTCGAACATTATGAATTACCTCGAAGAAAACGGTCTATTGACACACAGTCAACATGACCTTAGAAAACATCGTTTCTGTGAAACACAGCTAGCTCTTTATTCACATGAAGTGCTGAGTGCTATCGACAAGGCATTTCAGATCGACTCCGTACTCTTGGATTTCCGGAAGGCTTTTGACACTACCGCACAAGCGGCTCGTAGTAAAACTGCGTGCTTATGGAATATCGTCTCAGTTATGTGACTGGGTATGTGATTTCCTGTCAGAGAGGTCACAGTTCGTAGTAACTGACGGAAAGTCATCGAGTAAAACAGAAGTGATTTCTGGCGTTCCCCATGGTAGTGTTATAGGCCATTTGCTGTTCCTTATCTATATAAACGATTTGGGAGACAATCTGAGCAGCCGTCTTCGGTTGTTTGAAGATGACGCTGCCGTTTATCGACTAATAAAGTCATGAGAAGATTTAAAAAATGCAAAACGATTTAGAAAAAATATCTGAATGATGCGAAAAGTGACAGTTGACCCTAAATAACGAAAAGTGTGAGGTCATCCACATGAGTGCGAAAACGAACTCGTTAAACTTCGGTTACACGATAAATCAGTCTAATCTAAAAGCTGTAAATTCAACTAAATACCTAGGAATTACAATTACGGACAACTTAATTTGAAAAGAACACATACAAAATGTTGTGGGGAAGGCTAACCAAAGGCTGGGATTTATTGACAGGACACTCTGAAAGTGTAACAGACCTACTAAGCAGACTGCCTACACTACGCTTGTCCGTCCTCTTTTAGATCACTGCTGCGCGGTGTGGCATTCTTACCACGTAGGACTGACGGAGTACATCGAAAAAGTTCAAAGAAAGGCAGCATGTTTTGTATTATCACTAAGTATGGGAGAGAGTGTCACAGAAATGATACAGGATTTGGGCTGGACATCATTAAAAGAAAGGCGTTTTTCACTGCAACGGAATCTTCTCACGAAATTCCAACCACCAACTTTCTCCTCCGAATACGAAAATATTTCGTTGACACCGACCTACATAGGGCGGAACTATCACCACGATAAAATAAGGTAAATCAGAGCTCATACGGAAAGATATAGGTATTCATTCTTTTCCCGCGCTATAAAAGATTGGAAAAATAGAGATGGTTCGATGAACCCTCTGCCAGGCACTTAAATGTGATTTGCAGAGTATCCATGTAGATGCAGCATGGCGGTACATCGACGATATTGTAGGTCCAGTTTTGGTGCCCTTCATGGCAAGCCATCCTGAGGTTACATTTCAGCAAGATAATGGCCATCCGCACACGGCGAGAGTTTCTACTACTTGTCTTCGTCCTTGCCAAACTCTACCTTGGCCGGCAGTGACTACGGGTCTCTCCCGGAGGTGACATGGACTGGCACCACTGCACTGATTTCCGGATTGCCGTTTCGTTTCCGGTTCGAAGTGATGAACCCATGTTGCATAACCTGTGAGGATGTTCGACAAATATTTGTCACGACCATCCTCGAAACGCGCAAGCAATTCCCCGCAGTTCGTCCTTCCTTTCTCGTTACGATCTTGTGTTAGGGGCGAGGAATCCACCGGGCACGCAGCTTTGGGTACTCCAACTGGTGGACGAGTGTGTCAGCACGACCAACGGAGACGTCCAGTTGTGCACGGAGGCACTTCTACATACATACTCCGCAATCCACCATACGGTGCGTGGCGGAGGGTACCTCGTACCACAACTAGCATCTTCTCTCCCTGTTCCACTCCCAAACAGAACGAGGGAAAAATTACTGCCTATATGCCTCAGTACGAGCCATAATCTCTCTTATCTTATCTTTGTGAGCTTTCCGCCAAATTCAAGTTGGCGGCCGTAAAATTGTACTGCAGTCAGCCTCAAATGCTGGTTCTCTACATTTCCTCAGTAGCGATTCACGAAAAGAACGCCTCATTTCCTCTAGAGACTCCAACCAAGTTCCTGAAGCATTTCCGTAACACTCGCGTGATTATGAAACCTACCAGTAAAAAATATAGCAGCCCGCCTCTGAATTGCTTCTAAGTCATCCCTCAATCCGACCTGATAGGGATCCAAAACGCTCGAGCAGTACTCAAGAATAGGTCGTATTAGTGTTCTATAAGCGGTGTCCTTTACAGATGAACCACATCTTCCCAAAATTCTACCAATGAACCGAAGACGACTATCCGCCTTCCCCACAACTGCCATTACATGCTTGTACCTCTTCATATCGCTCTGCAATGTTACCCCCAAATATTTAATGGACGTGAGTGTGTCAAACGCTACACTACTAATGGAGTATTCAAATATTACGGTATTGTTTTTCCTATTCATCTGCATTAATTTACATTTATCTATATTTAGAGTTAGCTGCCATTTTTTACACCAATCACAAATCCTGTCCAAGTCATCTTGTATCCTCCTACAGTCACTCAACGACGATACCTTCCCGTACACCACAACATCATCAGCAAACAGCCGCACATTGCTATCCACCCTATCAAAAAGATCATTTATGTAGATAGAAAACAACAGCGGAGCTACCACACTTCCCTGGGGCACTCCAGATGATACCCTCACCTCCGATGAACACTAACCATCGAGAACAACGTACTGGGTTCTATTACTTAAGAAGTCTTCGAGCCACTCACATATGTGGGAACCAATCCCATATGCTCGTACCTCAGTTAGGAGTCTGCACTGGGGCACCGACTCAAACGCTTTCCGGAAGTCAAGGAATATGGCATCCGTCTCATACCCTTCATCCATGGTTCGCGAGATATCATGTGAAAAAAGGGCGAGTTGCGTTTCGCAGGAGCGATGCTTTCTAAAGCCGTGCTGATGCATGGACAGCAAATACTTTGTCTCAAGGAAATTCATTATATTCGAACTGAGAATATGTTCGAGAATCCTGCAACAAACCGATGTTAAGGATATTGATCTGTAATTTTGAGGATGCGTCCTTCTACCCTTCTTATATACAGGCGTCACCTGTGCTTTTTTCCAGCCGCTCGGGACTTTACGTTGGGCAAGAGATTCGCGATAAATGCAAGCTAAGTAAGAAGCCAGCGCAGTGGAGTACTCTCTGTAAAACCGAATTCGAATCCCATCAAGACCTGGCGATTTATCTATTTCCAACCAATTCAGCTGCTTCACAACCCCAGGGATGTCTATCACTATGTCCTCCATACGGGAATCTGTACGAGACTCAAACGGCGGTATGTCTGTACGATCCTCCTGCGCGAAATATTTCTGAAATGCTAAATTTAAAATGTCAGCTTTCGCTTTGCTGTCTTCCGCTGCCAGACCAGACTGATCAGTGAGTGACTGGATGGGAGCCTTCGACCTGTTTACCGATTTTACGTAAGACCAGAATTTCCTTCGGTTTTCTGCAAGATCTTTTGCTAAGGTATGACGGTGGTAGTAGTTGTATACTTCGCGCATCGCTCTTTTTACAGCAGCACGAATCTCTACTTTTGCCTATCCTGATTCTCCCAATCTTTCTTGTACCGCGAATGCAACTGCTTCCTGAGCATTCTCCGAATTGCGCTGTTAAACCACGGTGGGTCTTTTCCGTCCGTAACCCACTTTTTCGGCACATACTTTTCCAATGCGTGATTTACAATGTGAGGCACTTCATTGTGATCCGTCGATCAAATGGTTCAAATGGCTCTAAGCACTACAGGACTTAACATGTGAGGTCATCAGACACAGAACTACGTAAACCTAAGTAACCTAAGGACATCACACGCACCCGTGCCCGAGGCAGGATTCGAACCTGCGACCGTAGCAACCGCGTGGTTCCGTACTGAAGCGCCTAGAACCGCTCGGCCACAACGACCAGCGATCCGTCGATCAACTCGAATTAGAATGTCGGCACGTTTCAACATTGCAGGAATCACAGCTGTGTGCAAGCCGGAGGTTGACCTTGTTGCGATGATAACAAACGCCTCGCTCAAAGACTCGCCGTGCTTTTGTTCACTGCAGACATTCTGCAGGCGTCTACAAATATCTGTGATGGTCTGATTTTCCGCCAAAAGCAAGTCAATGACAGCTCTCTGCTTGGAACGCCATTTTGAAGGTTATGTATAGCGCTGCCACCTATCGGAACTTCATGGAATTATAGGAGCTGAAGCGGGAATATACATGTCGGACAACTAATTTCGCATTTTGCAACCGAAACTGAGCAAGAAAAAAAAATGTGTTGTATTACTTACTGAACGCCCCCCGAGGAACTTTTATCTAGTGACTCCCCTCTACATTGCCTAGCGATAAGAATTGAGAAATACGCTCCTACCTGCATTGTGGAGTTGCGCTGAAATGTTAATGATTTGCACATCTATACATGTCACCCACATTGTGGCGATTGAGCGTTTGTTGCGCACCACCTTTACGGTGTTGCAAATGTAATGGCCGGTGCGACATTGTGTTAACGTGTGTGCGGCGGCAGACGGCCACATATCACACACCAAGCGCTACGTGCCGGGCCGCATTCCTGCGCCCACGCCGTGCGCGGCTCCAGACACCTCGCTGACGTCACTACACATCCCCCCCCCACCCACCCCCCAAACCCCTCACGACGCACCGGAGCCCATTCTCCGGGTTCCAACACGCGTCATGCCTCAGCTGCCGCGCGGTGTATCACTGCCTGGGCGTTCGCTGCAGCACTGCACGCGCACGTGCGCACACACACACACACACACACACACACACACACACACACACACACACACACACATATACAACTTTTCCTTTTCGACACTACCTGTCACACACTACATACCACATTTAACGTGACGCAGCATGCGAAGGTTGCTTAGTGTGGAAGGGCTACTCCTGTAACCGAAATCGCACATCTGAAGATGGTTCTAGAGGAACCGGAACCGGTCATGTGAATAAAAAAATTTTTGCAATCAAGATGTATTATAAGTAACAGCCACAGGACTCGTGATGTACACACAACACGACGGTGGCAATCTACGCGGATGACACCGCCATCCTTGCGCAAGACTGGATTGCCGCCTAACATTAACTCACGCCTACAGACTGCACTCAGAACGGCAGAGCCTTGGCTGGTGAAATGGCGTGTTAGAGTAAACGTCGACAAGTTCGAAGCCGTTCTGTTCACTAGAAGACCGAAGCAACTGCGCAAACACCGACACTGCAGACCAATAACTCTACATGCACGCCCAATACGTTTCCGTGAGAAAGTCAAATACCTCGGCGTGTGGCTGGACCGGAAATTGCTATGGGGGGACCACATACAACACATGACCAACCGAGCAAGCGCGAGGCTCAAACAGCTCTACCCTATGCTCAACAGGCGTAGCACACTGAACAGAAGGGTGCCGAGGTACATGAGACTTATTCGACTCCTGATGGGATACGCAGCTCCTGTCTGGGGATACGCTGCGCCCACTCGCCTGCGCCGTCTGCAGCTCATACAGAACAAAGTACTCAAAATCATAAGCAACGCTCCGCGCTACACACGCATCGCGGACCTTCACCGGGAATACCGGCTAGATACCATCTTGCAGGTACTCCAAAAACGCTCCACACGACTGTACAATAACACGAGACACTCGCGCAACCCGTTTATCCTTTCTCTGGGTAACTACGACCACAACCATAGATAGAAGCATAACAGACCAAAGACGCCATTGGCTAGGAACTAAACATCTGTGGTCCGTAGCACGCTAACACGACAGTACTGGCGAGCCCCTGCAACACAGCTACTATTGGTAACCTCAGATGATCGACCCGCCGAAAAACGGGCAACCGCAGGGAAACCGTACTGTACACAGCACGCAAACCAACCACACACTACCCCTACACTGTCTGTGAGCCGACCTATGACCGATCGCCCACTAATGCACAACGACCTTGAACTCTTGCAGGGACGCAGCAACTGCAGCAAGCCCCGCAACGAGCTCCAGCAACGACAAAGGTAACATAACCACACCTTGCATGCATTGTCGCAGATAGCAAGCCGCTACTGCCCTTACTACCCGTCCTACTGTCGCAGAGGTTTTTTGCCCCCTTGACGCCTGCCTTGGCACTTTTTTTCCTCTGCCCTTACAACCGCTACCCTTCGATCGCTTTCGTCGACTTTCTATCTCCTGATGAACCATGTTAATGAGTAATCTTAGCCAGACGCATGGATAACATCACAGCCCGCATCCTGTGACGCCTGATTCAAGATCTAACTTGTTTTACGGAGGTGATAGTAGAACTTTTGGTTTGGTCTTCACGTTGGTGTGGGCGTGGAGGGACCCCATCCTTGTGTATAAAAAAAAGAGAGGGAGTCGTGAACGTCCTCCGTGTCAGGGACAAACAGCAAAGGCCACACGGCGCTGACACTGCGATTCTGTCGAACTGAAGAAAGTTGTACCGACGTACGATACTCACAAGGGAACCTTCCCATCGCACCCCCCCCCCCCCCCCCTCAGATTTAGTTGTAAGTTGCACAGTGGATAGGCCTTGAAAAACTGAACACAAATCAATCAAGAAAAAAGGAAGAAGTTGTGTGGAACTATGAAAAAATAGCAAAATATACAAACTGAGTAGTCCATGCGCAAGATAGGCAACAACAAGGATAATGTGAGGTCAGGAGCGCCGTGGTCCCGTGGTTAGCGTGAGCAGCTGTAAAACCAGAGGTCCTTGGTTCAAGTCTGCCTACGAGCGAAAACTTTTAATTTTTTATTTTCTGATATTTATTATCTATCCGTCCGTTATGTTTTCATCACTTTTTTGGGAGTGATTATCACATCCACAAGAAATCCTAAATCGGGCATATGACGCATATGACGCACATGCCGTCGCCAGTGTCGTATAGAATATGTCAGACGTGTTTTCCTGTGGAGGAATCGGTTGACCTATGACCTTGCGATCAAATGTTTTCGGTTCCCATTGGAGAGGCACGTCCTTTCGTCTACTAATCGCACGGTTTTGCGGTGCGGTCGCAAAACACAGACACTAAACTTATTACAGTGAACAGAGACGTCAATAAACGAACGGACAGATCATAACTTTGCGACAATAAAGAAAGTAAACTTTTCACTCGACGGAAGACTTGAACCAAGGACGTTTCGTTCCGCAAGTGCTCACGCTAACCACAGGACCACGGTGCTCCTCCGCCCATAACACCCTTGATGTTGCCTATGTTGCGCATGGACTACTCAGTTTGTACATTTTGCTTATTTTTTTTTCATAGTTCCACACGACTTCTTCCTGTTTTCTCGATTGATCTGTGTTCAGTTTTTCAAGGCCTATCCATTGGGCCAACTTATAACTAAATCTGAGGGGGGTGCGATGGGGAGGTTCCCTTGTCAGTGAAGTGCCGCGTTTACTTCCGAGGAGGACTGATCAAAGCCGAGTAACAGGACGGGGCTTGGCCAGCCAGCGGCCCGCACATCCTGCACGCGAGTACTTTGGCACGCCGTGGCCGACCCTGCGGTAAAGTCCCGCGATTGAAACGGAGAAAAAGCCTAACATGCGGTACCGTGCTAAGCACCCTCTGTCGTGCACTTCACAGTAGTAGCCGCGCGGTCTGAGGCGGCTTGACACTGTTCGTGCGGCTCTCGCCCCGTCGGAGGTTCGAGTCCTTAGCGTAAGTTAGTTTAAGTAGTGTGTAAAAAACTGAACTACGCAAATTACATTATCAAAAATACACACAACAAAAAAAACCTATCTATAGATGCAAAATTAAAACACTATAAAACAGTTACACATCCGGAAATAACGTATGCAGCTGAAACTATCTTCAAAACCACTAATACAGCAGAAATTGACAGAATACTAAAAACAGAAAGAAGAATAATTAAGACATGTATAAATAAACAGTATAAAATAAATGGACATTGGAGAACAGCATCAAATGAAACAGTATATAAGAAAATAGAACCAGTCATGAGCACGATCAGGAAGAAACGCATCTCATTCTTTGGACATCTGATGAGAACTCCAGAAAACAGAATTAGTAAAAAAAAATAATACAAAAATTGTGGACTAGCAAGAGCGACATTAAATGGCTCACAGAAATTGAGGAAGATATAAAAGAACTCCAAATTACAGTAGATGACCTAAAAAACAAGACAGAGAAAACCAGAATACTGCAAGACCCGCAAACCAGACTACAAATGAAAATCAATAAAAGGAGTACTGGATGAGTGGTCTCAGATGAAGAAAGAAAGAAAATATCTGAAAGAATGAAGAAATATTGTGCTGTGTTGGTAGAAGAGCCAACACCGTGTTACTAGTAGAGGCCGAAATGCACGCGTTTTAGCTCACGCAGGTTGGTGTGAGGAAGGAAAGACTATACTGACGTGAGGTCTGGAACATGACAAGGAATTAGAATGCAGAAAGCGGACGTAATTAGTTTGATACTCAACTTTAATCCATTAATGGTGAACATCGCTCTTGACGGTACATGATTCACAATATTATCTGTTCAGAATTCATTCTAATTACTGAATATGGCGCCTTGCTATGTCGTAGCAAATGACGTAGCTGAAGGCTATGCTGAACTGTCGTCTCGGAAAATGAGAGCGCATGCACACAGTGAACCATCGCTAGCAAAGTCGGCTGTACAACTGGGGCGAGTGCTAGGAAGTCTCTCTAGACCTGCCGTGTGGCGGCGCTCGGTCTGCAATCACTGATAGTGGCGACACGCGGGTCCGACGTATACTAACGGACCGCGGCCGATTTAAAGGCTACCTGGGCAGACAGAAGAGCAAAACACCTTTCACATAAGAATAGACTCTAATATTTATATTACCTAGATATCGTATTAAGTTATTGTTGAGCCAAAGTGTATCCCTGTGTAACATCTTGTTTACAACTTTGTATTTTTGACCAGAGTGGTCCAATGAAGGCCATAAAATAAATAATAATAATAATAAGTGTGTAAGCCTAGGGACCGATGACCTCAGCAGTTTGGTCCCATAGCAACTTACCACAAATTACCAAAATTTTCCAAAGTGTGGATGTAGATGCAAGTACTTCTGGAAATGCGTATCAAGTACGGGAGCTTTCCGCTCCCCCTCCACCACGACGGACGCGTGCTGTTTGTATTCCATTAGCCGCAGCTGCTGTCGGGGCGGGACCAGCTGAGCGGAAACGGCGCGAGACCAGCTGTGACGTCACAACACAAAGCACTCGCGCAGCCGCCGCACGTCAGCTGTGTCCGACACGAGGCCCACGAGAAAGACGGGCTGCGGCGCGAACGTCACAACACGTGACACCGTAGATCTTACAAGTGCTAGCAGCCGTCTCCGGCAGGGAGTGAGTAACTATTCCAGACGAGCTTCATAATTCTTGTCTGTGTGTAAATGCATGCAAGTTCTCGATAGAACACGGCTCAATTAATCCTTTAGTGGGTACCTTTTCAATGAAATATAGATTTCCCGTGGGCTTTGCTCGGACCGAGCGTCCACAAAGTATGGCGGACAAGCCCACTAGTCTGACGTCACAACTTCGTTGCAGGGCCCGTATATCTCGTTGGCCCTGTGTCCGACGTAACTGACTGTCCCTGCTGCCCATAGCCCCAGCATCGCTTGCTGACGTCGTTTTGGAGGATCGTCACGAGGATGTTGAAGCAACGACGGAAAAATGTTAACTCTTTGATAATCTTGACTAGAGCGGAACTAACTTTGGAGACGTCAAACTCAGGACTATTTTTGCAGAAGTAAACATCTACAAAAACTAAAATTTTCAGGAAACAAATTTTAGTGAATTATTTGATCTGTATATCGTGCTAATGTCTCATAAAATTCTATTTTTCTATCGCTTGAGCCTTGTTCCACAGTTAACGCATGGTCAGCCATCGTTAATCGGATTTGGCATGTTAATAGTTAAGGGGTGGCCAGATGCCCTTCCTGCCGCCACCCAATATCCCCTGGACGGAATTAGTGTACCCCCAACTGTCTGCGTCGAGAGTAATCCATGGAATAGTGCGAATGTGTTCAGATGTCTGCGGGCCGTGTAACTGAGGCGTAACATCTGGCCGCGCCCGGTATTCACCTAGTGGGATGTGGAAAACCGCCTAAAAACCACATCCAGGCTGGCCAGCACACTGGCCCTCGTCGTTGATCCGCCGGGCGGATTCGATCCGGGGCCGGCGCGCCTACCCGAGTCCAGGAAGTAGCGCGTTAGCGCCTTCGGCTACTCTGGTGGGTGTCTCTTAAAATTCTATTTCTGAGATAGATAATACGAGAGGCGTTCAGCATGGTATGCAACACATTTATTTCGGCCAATTTCGGTTGAATTAATGCCGAATTTGTTGTGGAACATTGTGGAATATTCCAGTTTCAACCCCTGTAGTTTCATGAACTAGATAAGACAACGGGAATAGTTATTATGAACGCTATGATAATAGTAAAATAGCCACAGGTATTTTTTGACCACTCTTTTCACTGACGCGTTACGAAAATATCATAATCAGATTCAGTTAAGGGAACATACACCATACAACCTACTGAGTCAACTTAAGTGCGCCATATTGAACAGGGAATAGGGACAGATTTCCTTCAACAAATACTTTGCTCTAAAACAAGTTTGCTTAAAAAAAAAACTTATTGTAACATGGCTGAAGGCCTCTATGAAAGAAGTGAAACTGTTGCTCGGCTGAAGGCCACGCACAACTTCAAATCACAAACGGCTGAAGGCCTGAATTGAGAGTCAAAGGAACAATTGCAAATAGCACATATTAAGATAAATACGCCGGCTGATGTGACCGTGCTGTTCTAGGCGCTTCAGTCTGGAACCGCGTGATCGCTACGGTCGCAGGTTCGAATCCTGCCTCGGTCGTGGACGTATGTGATGTCCTTAGGTTAGTTAGGTTTAAGTAGTTCAAAGTTCTAGGGGACTGATGACCTTAGATGTTAAGTCCCATAGTGCTCAGAGCCATTTGAACCATTTTTTAAGATACATACTTCGTTTTAAAACAAACTGTAACACAGCTGAAGGCTTTGTTATAATAGAAGTGAAATTATTACTCAGCCGAAGGCCACAAACAATTTCAAATAACAGACGGTTGAAGGCATGGGTTAGAAGTCAGGAAAACAATTCCAAATAGCACCTTTTAAAATAATACCTTGCCTTTAAAACAAGTTTGCTTAAAAAAACTTACTGTAACACGGCTGAAGCCCATATCACGAAAGAAGTGAAATTATTGCTTGGCTTAAGGCCACATTAACAATAATTAGAAAATTACAAATATCCTTAAAACAAACATCACAAACTAAGGAATCAGGACAAGCGGTTCTCAGCAAGTGATCCAAGGGTCGGCCTGGAAAGGTAACTCAAACATAACGTGAGACAGGCAGCCAAGAGTTGTACTCACGTACCAGGATGGCAACTCAAGCTAGGGGCAGCTTAAGCGCCGACCGACGGACTAACCAATGCGTCTAACGTCCGATCATCGGTACAGGGATGGAATATTTTTAGGCAAGGGCGAAGAGTCAGACAGCACTACGTCTTCAGAAAACACCAAGGCCGAAGTAAACACTAGGACCAAGGTAGACCTCCCAAAATATATGTACAGTACAATACAAGAGGCTGTCGAACTGCAAGCCGTGTCGGACAGCATCAACATGACGAGGAAAGGCACACTGCTGGAAAAGTATGCAAACCTCCAGGACAGGTAACTGGGGCGTTAGCGGCCACAGAGAAAGACGGCTGCAATATTTCACCGACTCGAAACACTTCACTCGTTGCCGCCAGACTCAGCAGCCCTGGGGGCAACAACCTGCCGACCAAAGGCGAGATCTCAGAATAGTGGGGGTTGCATTAGCAGTTAACTCTTCACTCAAACGTCCAGGCTACGGTGTGCAACGAAGTCGTCGCTCACGCAGCTACCTCTGCTCGATCCGGCAGTGGCAGCACGCCGCCAGCGGCCCCAGTTTCCCTCACGCTGTACGGACCTGCTCGCTGCTACGCCCAAACCGAGCTGATGTCCGTTCGCCACTCTCACCAAATCCAGTTGGCAGACTGCGTTAAAATAACTGCTCATTCAAAACCACAAAATACACACGGATGCGGGAAAACAATTCCAACAACAACTCACAATACTAAAACCAGTCACTGTGAAAACAACACGGACGAATTACAAGGCGGTACAAACACAGAGACGCCAGATGAGGTCGGAAGATCAAATGCACGTCGTCCGCTGCGACGACCGACCGAACGATCAACCAACGGTCGTTCCCACTCAAGTCAGGCACGGGAAAGATCCCAGTATGGCTCAAATGGCTCTGAGCACTATGGGACTTTTAACATCTGAGGTCATCAGTCCCCTACAACTTCGAACTACTTAAACCTAACTAACCTAAGGACATCACATACATCCATGCCCGAGGCAGGATTCGGACCTGCGACCGTAGCAGTTTCGCGGCTCTAGCCTGCAGCGCCTAGAACCGCTCGGCCACCGCGGCCTGCAGATCCCAGTATAAATAGTCGACTGACAACTTATCGCCGTAAGGGCACTTATACAGGCTGACACACGCACACACAGGTGAAAATTGCACTACACGAATATCACGGTCCATTCAACTGAAACTCACTGAATTCGGTCCTTGATGTGGTTGTACACCCTCGCGACCACATCCTTCTGTCGGAGAGAGTGATGTGTGTCGCCAGCGGTCGGGCGAGTACTGGCTGTGTGGACCTCACTGCTGTTAGTTCCAAACTCCCCTCGCTCGACGCACGACGACCCAGAAATACTAGAGAGGGCTCCAGAGATGGTACCGCATTACGCGCTATCGATAAGCGCTGCTGCTGCCACTCACGGAGAGACAAGGCGAGCAAACGTGGTGGTGCCAGTGAAGACACTAAGAAAACGAGACGCCACTATCGCTATTACCAGATGCCAAATTATGAATGGGACCAACGCGAGCCGCACATGGCTCACTATTCAGTACGGCACACTTAAGTTCACTCAGTACATTGTATGGTGACTGCTTTTATAATTGAATCTGACGGTTTTTTCGTAACGCATCATTAAAAAGATATCATAGCTGCCATAATACCAGTTCCCATACTGCGATCTAATATCAACATGGGCGCACCCTTCATTGGGATTTCACATCTCTAATGCAACGTTGCATGAAGTAGCGAAGCTGTATGTAGCTCTCTTAACGGAAGTGCGTTCCAAGCAGACAGCAGCCACTGAGATTCTTCTGGTGGAAAACCAGAGCACCGCGTATATTCCAAGACGCTTGCAGAATGTCTATGGTGACCTGACAGTGAACGAAAGAATAGTGAGGCGTTGAGCGTGGTTTCTGTCGTCATCGCAAAAAAAATTTCGTGCAAACCTGAACGATCTCCGGCGTTCCGGCCGACCGCACATACCTGCAATTGCTGCAATTTTGCAACGTGCGGACACTCTCATTCGAGGTGATCGACGTTTCACAATCAAACACCTTGCCACACAGAGGGCCATCTCTGAAGGGGTTCTTCTCGCTGGTCTCCTTCAGGTGGTGCACGATCAACTAAAACGTATACTGAGTTACCCTCAGGAAATTGAAGAAATGGGTTTAGCTTGTTCGTCACCACGACTCTGCAAACAAACTTCTCCATCTCCATGACAGCGAAAAGCCACACACAAGTCCGCACACTCGATATGAGCTCACAAAAATTCACTGTACTGTACGTCTGCATTCATCCTACAGACCGGATCTCACGCCGTATGACTTCCATGTGTTCGGCACAATGAAGGATGCACTCCGCGAGCAGCAGTACCTCGATGGTGGACAGGTTATTGGTGCCGAAAGACATTGGCTCCGACATCGACCAGTGGAGTGGTACTCTGTGGCCTATATATGAAGACCCAAAGGAAGTGGTACATCTGCCCAATTTCGTGCAGGGCCCTTGCGAGTAGCAAAAGTGCCACAGCACGAAGTGATATGGACTCGACTAATGTCGGAAGTAGTGCTGGAGGGAACTGACACCATGAATCTCCAGAGCTGTCCATAAATCCGTTAGAGTACGAGAGGGTGGAGATCTCTTCGGAACAGCACGTTGAAAGGCATCCCACATATGCTCAATAGTGTTCTTGTCTGGGAAGACTGATGGCCAGCAGAAGTTTTTAAACGTAGAAGAGTGTTCCTGGAGCCAGTCTGCAGCAATATGGACGTGTGAGGTGTCGCATTGTCCTGCTGGAATTGCCCAAGTCCGTCGGAATGCACTATGGACATGGATGGATGCAGGTGATCAGACAGGACGCTTACGTGTCACGTGTCAGAGTCGAATCTAGACGTATCAGGGGTCCCATATCCCTCCAGCTGCACACGTCCGACACCTTTACAGAGTCTCCACCAGTTTTCACAGTCCCCTGGTGATATGCAGGGTCAATGGATTCATGTGGTTGTCTCCATACCCGCACACGTCCATCCGCTCGATACAATGTGAAAGGAGACTCGTCCAATCAGTCGACGTGTTCCCGGTCATCAAGAGTCCAATGTCGGTGTTGATGCGCCCAGGCGAGGCGACAGCTTTGTCTAGTGCAGTCATGAAGGGTACCAATGACGGACAGAGCAAGGAGGACATCAAAAGCAGACTAGCACAGGCAAAAAGGGCATCCCTGGCCAAGAGAAGTCTACTGGTATCAAACATAGGCCTAAATTTGAGGAAGAAATTTTTGAGAATATATTTTGGAGCACAGCAGTGTATGGCAGTGTAAAGTCCGGAACAGAAAGGAATTGGGACATTTGCGATGTGGTGCAACACATGATTGTTGAAAATTAGGTGGGGTGACAAGGTAAGGAATGAGGAGCTTCGGCTCCAAAAGCCCATACTGATGACGGTTCGTTGAATGGTTCGCACGCTAACACTTGTTGATGGCCCAGCATTGAAATCTGCAGCAATCTGCGGAAGGATTGCACTTCTGTCACTTTGAACAGTTCTCTTCAATCGTACTTGGTCCGGTTAGAGAGGATCTTTCTCCGGCCGCTGCGATGTCGGAGATTTGACATTTTACCGAATTCTTGATATTCACGGTACACTCGTGAAATGATCGTACGGGAAAGATCCCCACTCCATCGCTATCTCGGAGGTGCTGTGTCCCATCGCTCATGCTCTACCACCACATTCAAACTCACTTAAATCTTAATAACCTACCATTGTGGCATCGGTAACCGATCTAACACCTGCGCCAGACACTTGCTGTCCTACGTAGGCGTCGCCTACCGCACCGCCGTATTCTGCCTGTTTACATATCGCTGTATTTGAATACGCATGCCTACACTAGTTGCTTAGGCGCTTCAGTGTGTATAGTGTATTATTTATTGAATGCCCCTCGTACTTCTTGAGATGCGTTTCGAATGCGGGAGCTTTTCATTTGCACGCGGGAAACCCAATGCGATTTCCGGTGGCGGTGCGGCTGCGTTGCCAGCCATCCTCGTGCTGTTTGTATTCCATTAGCCATAGTGGTTTACCGGGGCGGGACCAGCTGAGCGGAAACGGCGCGAGACCAGCTGATGACGTCACAAAGCACAGTGTTTGGCGCAGCCGCCGCACATGAGCGCCCCGACTGGCTGACTGTTCCTGCCGCTGATCACCCAGCGTCACCGTTTTGGAGTCTCGTCCCAATAATGTTGCTGCAACGATAGCAAAACGGTAAACCTCGGGTAATCTTGACGAGAGCGCAACTAACTTTCGAGACGACCAACCAGGCCCATTGCTACAAAAGCGACATCTACATCTGCATATACATTCCGCTAGCAACCAAGCAGTGTGTGGCGGAGAGCAATGACGCACCAAATTCATATTATTGCCCCCCCCCCCCCCACCCCTCTGTTCCACGTGTTCTGCTTTTCTTGATGTTCGTCTTATAACCTCATTTCAAGATAATGTCCATTTCGTGCAACTGCTCTTCCAGGTCCTTTGCCGTGTAGTTGTTGTTGAGGTCTTCAGTGCTGAGACTGGTTTGATGCAGCTCTCCATGCTACTCTATCCTGTGCAAGCTGCCTCATCTCGCAGTACCTACTGCAGCCTACATCCTTCTGAATCTGCTTAGTGTATTCATCTCTAGGTTTCCCTCTACGATTTTTACCCTCCACGCTGCCCTCCAGTATTAAATTCGTGGTCCCTTGAAGCCTCAGAACATGTCCTGCCAACCGATCCCCTCTTCTAGTCTAGTTGTGCCACAAACTCCTCTTCTCCCCAATTCTATTCAATACCTCCTCATTAGTTATGTGATCTACACATCTAATCTTCAGCATTCCTCTGTAGCACCACATTTCGAAAGCTTCTATTCTCTTCTTGTCCAAACTATTTATCGTCCATATTTCACTTCCATACATGGCTACACTCCATACAAATACTTTCAGAAATGACTTCCTGACACTTAAATCTATACTCGATGTTAACAAATTTCTCTTCTTCAGAAACGCTTTCCTTGCCATTGCCAGTCTACATTTTCTATCCTCACTACTTCGACCATCAGAAGTTATGTTGCTCCCCAAATAGCAAAACTCGTTTACTACTTTAAGTGTCTCATTTCCTAATCTAATTCCCTCAGCATCACCCGACTTAATTCGACTACATTCCATTATCCTCGTTTTGCTTTTGATGTTGTTCATCTTATACCCTCCTTTCAAGACACTGTCCATTCCGTTCAACTGCTCTTCCAAGTCCCTTGCTGTCTCTGACAGAATTACAATGTCATCGGCGAACCTCAACGTTTTTATTTCTTCTCCATGGATTTTAATTCCTACTCCAAATTTTTCTTTCGTTTCCTTTACTGCTTGATCAACATACAGATTGAATAACATCGGGGATAGGCTACAACTATGTCTCACTCCCTTACCAACCACTGCTCCCCTTCCATGTCCCTCGACTTTTAGAACTGCCTTCTGGTTTCTGTACAAATTGTAAATAGCCTTTCGCTTCCTGTGTTTTACCCCTGCCACCTTCAGAATTTGAAAGAGTATTGCAGTCAACATTCTCAAAAGTTTTCTCTAAGTCTACAAATGCTGTAAACGTAGGTTTGCCTTTCCTTAATCTGTCTTCTAAAATGTAGGGTCAGTATTGCCTCACGTGTTCTAAAATTTCTACAGAATCCAAACTGATCATTCCCGAGGTCGGCTTCTACCAGTTTTTCCATTCCTCTGTAAAGACGGACGAACAAACTTTTAACCAGGTGGTCATCATGTTTTGGCTCATCACTGTAGATAGCTCCTAAAAAGTGGTTCAAATGACTCTGAGCTCTATGGGACTTAAATTCTGAGGTCATCAGTCCCCTAGGACTCAGAACTACTCAAACCTAACTAACCTAAGGACATTACACACATCCATGCCCGAGACAGGATTCGAAGCTGCGACCGTAGCGGTCGCGTGGTTCCACACTGTAGCGCCTAGAACCGCTCGGCCACCTCGGCCGGGAGCTCCTAAAAAAGCACCTATTGAAGTTAACAAGGGTCGTATTTTTAAACTTACCAAATAATATTCTCTTAGAAACTTAGTTCCAGTATTTATTGAATCTTTCTCGAAGTTCGTCACGGTAATAAATGCGAGACCTGTTTCACGTTGTTTACGCAATCGTACAGGTGACAACAGCGTTGCCATATCAACCGAAAGAGGACCTATTAGCTTGCTGCACTCCGAATTTTGCCAGTTTGTCGTAAATACGTTACGGAGCGTTGTTTGGTGCACTCGACTACTGAGCATAGTGGCTCCGAATAGGAAATCACTACAACAGCTCCCGAGCGAGCCCTCAGACAATGGTGACGCAGATAACGCAATTTGCCCGCCGTGGAGGACATTGGACGAGCGGTGCCAGCAAAAGCCCTGTTGTCGCGGAAGCTAGTTAGCTGTTCTAACGACGTTGCGCTCGGCTAAAATGAACGCGTCCTCCCCACAGGCGGACGAATGTCAGTCGTGCTCTGGGCGAAGCGCAGGACATAGTAGAGGATCGCCGGCTCGGCAATTTCATTTCTGTCGTCGGCTGCAGCAGCAGCGGGGACAGCCTCTGTCTGTGTGTGTGTGTGTGTGTGTGTGTGTGTGTGTGTGTGTGTGTGCGTGCAGCGGGAAGGACTCTCATTTAAATTCGAGGCAAGTAGCTCCCTCATAACTTGCTGCCTCATTATTACTCCGCGCTGCGTCAAAGGGCTGGTGTGCACCCCGCACGGGCTCCGTAGAATTTATTGCGCGGCGCAGCGAAGAGGCGGCGTTTCTGACCCGGGAGTCGACGCCCCCTCACACGCAGCTACTGCTCGAGACCGCGCATCTTTTCACTTGAAAAGTGTCCGTTATGATCGACCATCTTCCTTATATTCTGTTTCCATGCAGCTTCGTCTCACGACCAATTTCTGCTATTACACTGCCCAGTCATACTATTGGGATCACCTGTTGGAAAGACTGAGTGACCACCACCCACCCAGCGGACCGCTAAGAGACGAGCGGGAGGAGAGTCTACATCTACATGGTTACTCTGCAATTCACACGTAAGTGCCTGGCAGAGGGCTCATCCAACCATTTTCATTATACACTGCTGGCCATTAAAATTGCTACACCAAGAAGAAATGCAGGTGATAAACGGGTATTCACTGGACAAATATATTATACTAGAACTGACAAGTGATTTCATTTTCACGCAGCTTGGGTGCATAGATCCTGAGAAATCAGTAACCAGAACAACCACCTCTGCCAGTAATAACGGCCTTCATACGCCTGGGCATTGAGTCAAACAGAGCTTGGATGGCGTGTACAGCTACAGCTGCCCATGCAGCTTCAACACGATACCACAGTTCATCAAGAGTAGTGATTGGCGTGTTGTGACGAGCCAGTTGCTCGGCCACCACTGAGCAGGCGTTTTCAATTGGTGAGAGACCTGGAGAATGTGCTGGCCAGGGCAGCAGTCGCACATTTTCTGTATCCAGAATGGCCCGTACAGGACCTGCAACATGCGGTCGTGCATTATCCTGCTGAAATGTAGGGTTTCGCAGGGATCGAATGAAGGGCAGAGCCACGGGTCGAAATACATCTTAAATGTAACGTCCACTGTTCAAAGTGCCGTCAATGCGAACAAGAGGTGACAGAGACGTGGAACCTCATACCATCACGCCCGGTGATACGCCAGTATGACGAAACACGCTTCCAATGTGCGTTCACCGCGATGTCGCCAAACACGGATGCGACCATCACGATGCTGTAACAGAACCTGGATTCATCCGAAAAAATGACGTTTTGCCATTCGTGCACAAAGGTTCGTCGTTGAGTACACCATCGCAGGCGCCCCTGTCTGTAATGCAGCGTCGAGGGTAACCGCAGCCATGGTCTCCGAGCTGATGGTCTATGCTGCTGCAAACGTCGTCGAATTGTTCGTGCAGATGGTTGTTGTCTTGCAAACGTCCTCATCTGCTGACTCAGGGATCGAGACGTCGCTGCAAGATCCGTTACACCCATGCGGATAAGATGCCTGTCATCTCGACTGCTAGTGATACGAGGTCGTTGGGATCCAGCACGGCGTTCCGTATTACCCTCCTGAACCCACCGATTCCATATTCTGCTAAAAGTCATTGGATCTCGAACAACGCGAGCAGCAATGTCGCGATACGATAAACCGCAATCGCGATAGGCTACAATCCGACCTTGATCAAAGTCGGAAACGTGATGGTACGCATTTCTCCTCCTTACACGAGGCATCACAACAACGTTTCACCAGGCAACACCGGTCAACTGCTGTTTGTGTATGAGAAATGGCTTGGCACTTTCCTCATGTCAGCACGTTGTAGGTGTCGCCGCCGGCGCCAACCTTGTGTGGATGCTCTGAAAAGCTAATCATTTGCATATCACAGCATCTTCTTCCTGTCGGTTAAATTTCGCGTCTGTAGCACGTCATCTTCGTGGTGTAGCAATTTTAATGTCCAGTAGTGTACATGAATTTTTGAAGTTGTAAGACCTGTCTGAGACACCCTGTATAATAGTTATTTTCTATTTTATTTTGATACGAATAAAGCTATGATATGACTAAGTAAATATTACACAGTGTCCTAATATTAACGTTACCCACCGTATATGTACTGTAAACAGTAACGGTCCTGCCACACTTCCTCGCGGTTGCGCCATTAACTTGTCTTATATTCCAGCGCCGTCGTCTTCTTAGCTGCCCTGTTGGCCACGCGCCCAGGCTCAGCCCTTTATATTTCACGGCGTTGCCGTCGGAATTGGCGGCGAAGCCCGGCTGGCGGCGTCTTTTGAAGAGCGCCGCATCGACCAGTGATATTCCCGGCCTCGACTGCTATGACGCGCGCTTTGTCCCCCGTCCGTTCTGCCGCCCTTCACAAGAGTGTGGCTCGGCCACGCCTGTTGTTGTGGTCGGCCGTCGGCGAACACTCTTCTCTTTACGCTACAAGTACAACGTACTAACCAGGAGGACAATGTGCGGAACGTAACGGAGGTTCGGCTTGCGCAAGATAACGTGGCACCGGCGCAGAAACTGATTCTCGACCGCCGGGCGAGTCTACCCCTTGCTCCGAAGGGGCAGCTGCCTCTCAGTTGCGCGTCGTCTGCCAACTTGAGCTCTCCAAAGAGTTCTCGTTGCTGATTCTTATTAAACAGCACGGAACTGCAGCCTTCGTGCACCGTAGCTGCAAGGGGAGCTCTCCATAATCACACACATTTGAATACAAGCTGAACCATTAAATTTTTTGTCGGAGCCGGCAGTCGGGAACGGAAAAATCTCATTTAAAAGATGTGCTTGAGATGGCTGCATGAGTCACTGGCTGCTCCAGTTGCACCAGAAGGAGGGGCGGGTGGCATAGGTGCAAGTACTTCCCAAGGCTTCATAACTTCATAAAGAAGGAGAAGTAGACGTCGTCACACTGAGCACTGCTTGTAACCTGGTCAAAAATGGTATGCTTTTAACAAATGTGGAAATTAAATTTTGTTATTTCACTCCGCCATGTCCTTACAAATGATACCACAAAGTTTTACTGTTCTACGATCTACATCTATGTGCATAGATATTCGCATGTACCGGGCAGTGAGTGGCAGAGGGCACCCTGTACCACTACTTGTTAATTCTTTCACTTTTCCACTTACGAACAGAGCGACGGGAAAACAACTGTCTGTATGCCTTCGTATGATCCCTAATTTCTCGCACCTTATCTTCGTGGTCCTTACGCCCAATGTATGTTGGCTGCAGTACAATCGTTCGACAGTCAGCTTCAGATGGCCGTTATCTAAATTTTCTCAATAGTGTTTCTCGAAAACAACGTCGTCTTCCCTCCAGGGATTCCCATTCGAACTCCCGAAGCATCTCCGTAATATTTCGTGTTGTTCGAACCTACCGGTAACAAATCTACCAGCCCGCCTCTGAACTGCTTCGATGTCTTCCTTCAATCCGTCTGATTGCGGATCCCAAACACTCGAGCAGTACTCGAGAATAGGTGGCACCAGCGTCCTACATGCGGTCTCCTTTACTGGTGAACCACTCTTTCCTAAAATTCTCCCAATAAACCGAAGTCGACCATTCGCCTTCCGTACCACAGTTGTCACATGCTCGTTCCTTTCATATCGCTTTGAAACGTTACGCCCAGATATCTTAAACGACTTGACTGTGTCGAGAAGGACACTAGTAATACTGTATCCGAACATTACAGGTTCTATCTTCCTAGTCATTCGCATTAACTTACATTTTTCCCCATTTGCTACTAGCTGCCATTCATCACGCCAACTGGAAATTTTATCTGTCCTGTATCGTCCTAAAGTCACTCAACTTTGACTCCTTAAAATACACCACGGCATCATTACCAAAGAACCGCAGATGTACGCCAACCCTGTCCGCCAAATCATTTATGTCTATGCAGAATAACAGAGGTCGTATCATACCTCCCTGCGGCACTCCTGACGATACCCTTGTCTCTGATGATCACTCGCCGTAGAGGACATCACTCATTTTCCACGGGCCCTCTCACCCCTGTACTTCGGGCCCTGGCATTTAAGTGGCTGCAGTGGGGTGTGCTATACCGGAGCCAAGGTAGCCCCTGAGCGCCGGCAACCCATGTTACACCACAGAGGACGAGGTTGTCTATGCCCAAGGCGTACCAAAAGCACCATGGTAAACACCGGCTATTTGCATATAAGATAATCGAGACAGACATTCCACTTCGTGCAGGTGGAGCTCGAGCCACGGCCTGCAGGAAGTATCATTACGCCAAAACCTGATTGGCTGGAGACAGCTGTTTAGGGGCTGGAAGTAGCCCCGAAGTTCAAGCCACATGGCGACCTCGTGTACTGCGACCATTGAAGATTACGTCTTCGTCTCTGAATTGGACTGTTACTAGTGTGTGTGTGTGTGTGTGTGTCTGTAAGCAGCGCGCTAACAACTTCTTATCTGGTTTTTCCAGGTTAATAACTCTCCTGGCCTTCTTGATGATTTTGTGTCAAGTTTCGTAACAACCGTGGCAATGACGACGCATGCAGCATGAGAATACAAAGGACGTCTATTTTTATACTATATGCGAGCTGCAGTGTGGCGTATGAAAGGGTGTATATTAAGTTGGTTCAAAACGAATTTTCTTAGTGTCGTCACCGGGAACGCTGTAAAATGAGAAGACGCACAGGAGAAATATGGGGGTGGGTGGGGGGGGAGGTGGTTGCCACGCCGGCTTCTCTTGACGCAGTATTGGGGGGAAAAGGGGATGGAGGGGCTGAGGGTGAAAGGGCGCGTGAGGGGAGGGGAAAAGTGAGTCACGGGAAATACGATTACGTGGGACGGAGAGCATGGGGGCGGAGTCGTCGGCTTACGTAGCGGTAGCACGGTAGGCTGGGGGGCCGCGCTTGCACGCAACTAGCCTAAGCAATTAGATTAACCGCAGGCGGGGCGGCGGAGTCTGGGGAGGGACTGCAGTACCGTCGGTGGAGCTTCGCATTGCTCCGTAAACGTCCTCAATGCTAGCCCTCTAAACTGCGACGCTGGGAACGATACCAAACACGAAGTTTTACTTATTGTGTGTGTACACTATAGAAAGAAGGGTACGGGATTAAATTTCGGGTATTTGGTAATGTACGAGGTGCGAAATTTAGTTCACGCAGCTGTTACCAACGTCTGGCATTCCATGACCACATGCGTTCATTTTATAAATTTTTAAGGTTCAGTATTTGTATCGGGAAAAAACGAGCCCTTATAAGATCACTTTTCTGTTTGTCTGCCCGACTGTTAAGACCCTTTTCCTTTTCACGAATGATATGGGGTACCAGCTTGACATTTATAACAACATCTGAGATCACTTGTTGGTGTAAACATTTTATGCTTCTAAACCAGTGCAATGAAAACATGCGGTCATTTTTAGATACTCTCAAAGTCAGTCATCAAATTGTATAGGATACTTTCCCGTTGACCTTTTTCTTGTGTCATCGGTCTAACTGGTTTAATGCGGCCCACCACGAGCTCCTGTGGCAACCTCTTCATCGCAGAGCAGCACTCGCAACCTACGTCCCTAACTAATCATTTGCTAGATGTATTCCAATCTCTGTCGCCCTCTACAGTTTTTGCTCTCTACAGCTCCCTCTAGTACCATGGGAGTCATCCCCTGATCCCTTGACAGATGTCGTATCATCATGTCCCTTTTCCTTGTCAGTGTTTTCCACGTATTCCTTTCCTCTCCAGTTCTGCACAGAACATTCTCACTTCTTACGTTATCAGTACACCTAATTTTCAACATTCGTCTGTAACACCACATCTCAAATGCTTCGATGCTCTTCTGTTGCGGTTTCCCCACATGCGTGTTTCACTACCATACAATGTTGTGCTACATAACGTACACATGTTGCATGTCCTGTAAGGGCGTTTCTGGATACAGGAAATGTTCTACTGCTGCCCTGGCCAGCACATTCTCCAGATCTCTCACCAGTTGAAAACGTCTCGTCGATGGTGGCCGAGCAACTGGCTCGTCACAATACGCCAGTCACAATTATTGATGAACTGTGGTATCGTGTTGATGCTGCATGGGCAGCGTTACTTGTACACGCCATCCAAGCTCTGTTTGACTCAATGCCCGGGTGTATCAAGGCCGTTATTACGGCCAGAGGTGGTTGTTCTGGGTACTGATTTCTCAGGATCTATGCACCCAAATTGCGTGAAAATGTAATCACATGTCAGTTTAAGTATAATATATTTGTCCAATGAATACCCGTTTGTCATCTGCATTTCTTCTTGGTGTAGCAATTTTAATGGCCAGTAGTGTAAATAGAGCTGGGTTTAGTGTTACTTCGTAGGGAAGCTCATAAAGTTATTTTAACCTTAAAATGTATGTGTCTTCCGTTGGTTATCCTGCACACATCGGAAGTCAATTTCTTCCCAGACTCGCGGTAGCATTGCAGATGTAACTTACTCAGTCCGTAAAATCTTACTCAAAGTTCAAGTTGAGAAGCCGGCACAGGAGGATACCGTTGATGAATCCCCATAAAAAAAACGTCGACTGGTGTCAGATCTGGGAAACGTGCGGGGCATGCAACTGGCGTATCACGGCCAATCCATTGACCTGGAAAGCGGTAGCTGAGAAAATGCCGGACATCACCCAGGTAGTGTGGTGGTGCACCATCTTGCGTGAAGTGAACATTTCGTTCTTGGTCATCCTCATCGATCTGTGGTATCAAAAATTGTTGTAACATAGCTTCTATCTTTGAACCGCGCCGAGCGGTCTTAGGCGTTGCAGTCATGGAATGTGCGGCTGGTCCCGGCGGAGGTCCGAGTCCTCCCTCGGGTATTGGTGTGTGTGGTGTGTGTTCGTCCTTAGGATAATTTAGGTTAAGTAGTGAGTAAGCTTAGGGCTGATGACCTTAGCAGGTAAGTCCCATAAGATTTCACACACATTTGAACGTTTTTATTTTCTTTGATCCCCGAAAAGTAAATACTTTTCTTGGGAGCTTATACATATATTGTATGAAATTTACTAATAATAACTATTTTTTGTAACGCCATAAAGGTGAACCAAACCCTCAAAAACCGAAGTCGAGTTAGCACATTATCATTGGATTTAAGTTTATTTCATTGTGGTTAGGTATAAGCCCCTATAAATTTAATGTAGTCTCGACTGATGTTACCCACGTTTGCTTTCAAATAACTTTCGAAGGGCTACACTGCACGCAGTCTGCATACTTCAGACTCTCAGGCCCTTGATCTGACCGCAATTAAGAAAGTCATTTTGTTTTGCTTTTTCTACTGGACATCTAAAAGGTAAAATAAAGTTCTTTCATCATCTACAAAAAAAAAAAAAAATCCTAACTTTGCCCATTTTTGCTCATTTGAATGAGAACCCGGCCTTCACGCTCAAGGCAATTTTATTTGACTGACGTACCGGTTCTAGACTGCATTGCCTTCGAACCGTAACTGTGCTATCAACGTTCGATACCACACTTGTTAGGGGTTGCATTTATCGACCGCGGTCCGTATCAGTATAGTTGGACCCGCGATTCGCTGCTAGCGCCGCTCCGCGGCTTGTATCAAGTTTCTAGCGAGCTCTCGTCCACTCTTGCTCGGGACGTCCAGTAGTGAAGCAGCATAGTCTTCAGCTGATAGGAAGCAACCGCTAACAAGGCGCGAGGTGGCGCAGTGGTTAGCACACTGGACTCGCATTTGGGAGAGCGACGGTTCAATCCCGCGTCCGGCCATTCTGATGTAGGTTTTCCGTGATTTCCCTAAATCGCTCCAGGCAAATTCCTGGATGGTTCCTCTGAAAGGGCACGGCCGACGTCCTTCGCTAATCCGATGAGACCGATGACCTCACTGTCTGGTCTCCTCCCCCAAACAACTCAACTCAACGCCTAAGTGAGGCCTCAACAGCTATCTGTTAATAGTTGTATGTATACAGCCAAGAAGAATCCTGTACAACTAGTTAAGTACAATATATACGAGGGCTATCCACAAAGTACATTACGTTTTGGAATTAAAAAAAATAAAGTATTGGAAATTTTTTTTTATTATATACAGATGAAAGCCACACTTAAATACTACTTTTCTACGTAGTTGCCATTTAAATTAAGGCACTTATCGTAGCGATGGACGAGCTTGGAAATTCCTTCGTCGTAAAATTCGGCCGCCTGCGCCTTCGACCACGTAATGACTGTCTTTAGGGACAGAAAAGGTGTGATTTTTGTGGATTTCCTGGAAAGAGGCACTACAATAAACTCTCAAAGGTATTGCCAAACTCTGCACGACCTCAGAAGAGCAATACAAAACAAGCGCAGAGGAAAGTTGGGCTCAAAGATCTTGCTGATTCACGACAACGCCGGGACCCACACGGCAAATGCCACACGTGAAGTTCTCGAATCTTTTAAGTGGGAGTTGTTTCCTCATCCGCCGTACAGTCCCGACCTGGCACCGAGCGACTTCCACTTATTCCCAGCAACGAAGAAGTGGTTGGCTATGCAGCGTTTTGATGACGACGCACGGCTTCGAGAAGAGGTAACCACGTGGTTGAAGGCGCAGGCGGCCGAATTTTACGACGAAGGAATTTCCAAGCTCTTCCATCGCTACGATGAGTGCCTTAATTTAAATGGCAACTATGTAGAAAAGTAGTATTTAAGTGTGGCTTTCATCTGTATATAATAAAAAAAATTTCCAATACTTTATTTATTTTTAATTCCAAAACGTAATGTACTTTGTGGATAGCCCTCGTATTATTTTTTACCAACGACTTCTAATTATTTTAGTCGTTGCAGATCCAGACGATGCAGCCACCACCTTATCGACGTTACTGACAAACCTGCTGTGATTTGTATGTTTCTACTTGGCATTGGACACCAGTCAACATCGGCGACGACTCTTTCGTCGTCATCATAACATTAACTTTTTGGTGGCGCTTTATACTTCCACTGGAAGGATATGATTTACACCCTTCAGACTTCCGCCTCTTTGGGCTTACAAAGGTCGGACCATGTAGCCAACTGTTTGCTGACTCGGGTGTTGTGAGTCACGGGCTAGTGTCATCTGGTTCAGGTTATTATGAACGGACGATACAGGCTGTTGTTTATCGTTGGCAAAACCTCATAAAGAGTGGTGGTGGCTACGTTGAAGAATGACGTATGTAGCCGAAACCGTGCACTGTTGAGCTGCCTTTTTCTGCTTTCCATACACGTTTAGTCTTCCATGAAAAATATCTGGTATGTATTACTTTCGGAATGAGTGTCCTAAAAGTATTAGTCTAGCTTCATATTCATTTTTAATAAAAAGTAAGCCTGTGGCACATGAAAAGAAGCGAATACAAAATCTGAAGATCCAATCCTGTGGAAAGCAGCGGAGTAAACCATTTTTGTTGGAAAACAAAGAACAAAATACGTTCATAGCGATAACAAGGTTGACATAATAGGAAATTTCATACGAAAGCTGCTTCTAAAGCAGCCTCGTTTTGTTGTCATTCGTGGCAAACCATTCTGAGATTACATTTTAGCAGGATAATACCCGCCCGCAAACAGGGAGAGTTTCTACAGTTTGTCTTCGTGCTTGCAAAATCCCGCCTTTGTCAGTGAGGTCACAGGATCTCTCGCAAGTTCAGCACGATTGGTACATTTATAGGCAGGGCCTTCCAATCAGCTCGCCATTTCGAAGGTCTAACTCGCCAATATCCCTCAGGAAGACATCCAACAACTCTGCCAATCAATGCCGAGCCGATTAACTGCTTGCTTAAGTGCCAGAGGTGGACCAAAACGTTACTGACTTGCTCAATTTGTGAACTCTTTCTCTTGAATATATCATCCAATTTATCTGAAACTGTAATTATTTGTCTGTACATGTACATTATATCAACCAACTTCCGTCCCATTCGGACAATTCCGTCGTCGTGTGCCATTTTTTTCTCGTTTTGTTTTTTCCGGGATGTATTTTATTGTTTCTTGATTTTCAATACAAATGATTTACTGATGAATATTCCACAGGACTGGATCTTCAGATTTTCTGTTCCCTTCTTTGCACGTGCCGGAGACTTACTTTCCGTGGTGAGGACAGACTGTGAGTTCTACTTAGCCCCGCGCCAGCACCCAGACCACCAGGCGGCCGAAGACTCCAGGAGAGGCCGCCAGAGGTCAGCAGCGCAGCTCTGCGTCTCACCTGCAAAGAGAAGGACAAGAGCGCGTGAGCACACGTGGGAGCGACGTGGAGCGCACGTGGTGCGATGTAAGCTCTGCTGAGAACCTACAACGCCACACCTGCTTACCAACCTCACATTTTTCTAGTACAATTGTCAACAATACCTTTTCATATCCAGACGTAATAAACAAAAACATCATTAAATGAAATGTATGTCATGTCTGAAACAGCAGACACCAGTTTTTATCTTGCAACCGCTAACATTTCAAGACAACAAGGAATTAAAGACATTAGCTGCCACTAGGAACTGATTCATACCAGTAGCACAAGTTGAAAATTTGTGCCGGTCCTGGATTCTAACCCGGCTGTCTTGCTTACTAGGCAGATCCTCTGAGCACTATGCCATCCTGACGCAGTGGTCACACAACCACTCAGGCTATCGTATCAGGGCTCCTGTCAGAATCAAATTTTCAACTTATCCACACACCACTGCTGTAGCGCCAATCGCCAATTATCAAAAATGTTCAAATGTGTGTGAAATCTTACGGGACTTGACTGCTAAGGTCATCAGTCCCTAAGCTTACACACTAGTTAACCTAAATTATCCTAAGAACAAACACACACACCCATGCCCGAGGGAGGACTCGAACCTCCGCCGGGACCAGCCGCACAGTCCATGACTGGAGCGCCCTAGACCGCTCGGCTAATACCGCGCGGCGCCCATTATCCTCATAGCTCACCACATGTTGCTGATTCCCGTAGGAGCTTGGTGTGCATCTACACTGAAAGAAAAGAAACCACATTAATACTTATGGCGACTGCAGCCAATGATCCCTTCTGTTACGGCCAGCACGCCAATCGGGAACGATAGAGAAGAGATGGCTGTGAGAAGACGTCAGCCAATCACACACTGACCAAACCCCCCCCCCTTTCCAGGACGACAACGTGACAGTAGCTGCCCCTGTGTGAAGAGGACATCAGCGCCGCGACCGGCTGGCGACGCCCCAGTTCAATAGCAGCTACAGGACTAGTTACTTTGCTCGTACACTCTATGTAGAACAGACTTGGAATTGTTGAATACTGAAGAAGATTGATTATTTTTATCTCGCCCTTTGCTTGCGACACATCTGTGTAATTTCAAAAGTTAAGTATTGACTCTTTTGTTTTTGTAATAAATTAATATGAATTGTTTGATTTGATTGTCTAGCGAACCAAGTACAAACGATTCCTATACACCCCATATTTGATGACAGGGTTGCATGTAATACATTCAGTGCAGATGCACCTCCAGCTCGAACTGTTACAAGAATCAGTGAGACACCACGAATAATGAGGATAATGGGCAGGGTAGTATAAGGAGAGAGGGTGCTTTAAGCTGAGAATTTGTGTCTAATGGGAGGCATGCTAGGGTAGTCCGTGCAGTTGTGGTGACTGCTGTGTCCAGATGGAGTAGTGGTTAGCACACCTGCCTAATAAGCAGAGCTCCTGGTTTCGAATCCAAGCCAGATACAAGTTCTCAACTTGCACCAATGAGATAAATTAATGCCTATTGGCAGCTAAAGTCTTTAATTCGTTTGTGTCTTGTTCTTCTTCTTCTTCTTCTTTCGAATAACCCATTTGGAGTGTACGATGAATCACCATTGGCTACTCTTCATTGTATTAGAGTTCCTTTGTTTCCTAATTTCCTCCATCCTTTTAGTGTGTTGTTCCCTTTCTTCTTGAGTCCACTTTCGTCTAGTTGTTTTCTTTCTCTCCTTCAATTCTGCCTTTTGAACTGCCTTTCTGAAATGTGTTCTGTTTTCTGTTGTAATTCCAGCGTTTTCCATGCCTTTTTCGGTCTCTGTGAACCATGTAAGCTTCGATTTGTAGCTATTAAGTAATGTGAATGTCCGCTTGGTTAGCCTGTTGTTATCCATTCTCAATATATGCCCAAAAAACTGTAGTCTTCATTAAATGAAAATACCCTCTAGGTGATAATAGTGTCAATACGAGGAAGGACTGATAATTATTAAACTACATGTGCAATTATGATTACATATGCAATTGATTTGATTGTGTATAGGGGCGGGGGGGGGGGGGGGTCTATTGCATAGAGCTCCCATCTCTGGCAGCAACTACAACTCAAGCCTGGCTGGATGACGAATCGAGGCGACCTTGGATGACAGATGTGGGTACGTCACTCCATGCTACTACACGTCTACACCAGAGTTCTTCAATGGTAGTGGTTGGAGAGTGGTAGCATGCCACTCTTGTGTGGCCTTGCGTTATTTTGTTGGAAGATAAAGCCATGGAGTTAGGGTACAACCACTAACCCTAACACCTCAGCAATGTAATGATTATGCAAAACAGACATTGTTGCATTGTGAACCCAATGGCAACTCAAATAATCACAGCAGGTGCTGGACTCGTACAGTGATGACAAATGGAGTCCGGCTATATTCGTTCTCCTCAAAGTTTCCATGTGCAGACACACGTGTTGTGATGCTGTGTGCAGAACCATCCATGTCTGAAAAGCCGACGTACTGACACTCCCATGTCCCGTGTCATCGTTGAGCACACAGCCAGCGGATGATGATGTTTGGCTTGTGGGGCGCTCAACTGGGGGATTATCAGCGCCCGTACAAATTCCCAACCTTTGCTCAGTCCAATCTCGCCACTTTCATGAATGATGATGAAATGATGAGGAAAACAGAAACACCCAGTCATCTCTAAGCAGGTGAAAATCAATGTCCCCGCCAGGAATCGAACCCGGGACCCACAACCAGCGGAGCTCATTTCTCTAGTGAAGCATCAAGTGAAACCACATGAATGGTTACTGTGTTGCTAGTCTGTGGATCTGCAGATGTCTTTGCACAGTGCATGCGGATTCTTGCGTTATAGCAAACAAGCCCATTTCCTGACTCAAACTACTTGAGTAGATCATATGCCCCCACATGTCTGAGAGAATAATGTGTCTGCCCTATCATGCACTAATCACATGGGACCACTGGGAAACTTCATGGCCCTGAGTGTGGCAATAGGGTGAGTATTCCACTTCCATTACGTGATGCAGCCATGGTCTCCGAGCTGATAGTCCATGCTGCTGAAAACGTCGTCGAACTGTTTGTGCAGATGGTTGTTGTCTTGCAGACGTCCCCGTCTGTTGACTCAGGGATCGAGATGCGGCTTCACTATCCGTTACAGCCATGCCCGTCATCTCGACTGCTAGTGATACGAGGCCATTTGGATCCAGCATGGCGTTCCGTATTACCCTCCTGAACTCAGCGATTCCATATTCTGCTAACAGTCATTGGATATCGGCCAACGCGAGCAGCAATGTCGCGATACGATAAACCGCAATCGCGATAGGCTGCAATCCGACCTTTATCAAAGTCGGAAACGTGATGGTACGCATTTCTCCTCCTTACACGAGGCATCACAACCAGTTTCACCAGGCAACGCCGGTCAACTGTTTGTGTATGAGAAATCGGTTGGAAACTTTCCTCATGTCAGCACGTTGTAGGTGTCGCCACCGGCTCCAACAATGTGTGAATGCTCTGAAAAGCTAATCATTTGCATATCACAGCATCCTCTTCCTTTCGGTTAAATTTCGAGTCTGTAGCACGTCATCTTCGTCTAGTAGCAATTTTAATGGCCTGTAATGTATTTTAACTTCATTTATGGATACCAGTTTTTAAGATACACCGAAATTTTCGAAATTGTATTCCCAGATGTTGGCGAATTTTCAGCAAGCGGGAAACGTTGTTAGCGGATTATTTTCGTCGAAGCTTAATAGAAAAGAAACCTATTTTATAAGTAGGTTTTAATCTTTAGCGCACGATGCATCGTTCCTGATCACCTCCATGTAATTATTATTACTATTAATGAAAATACCAACGGAGTACTTGCACGCCTCATTATAAAACGTGAGTACGATGTAGTCAGGTCCACACTGAACAGAAACTTTATCCTTTGGTTTCATTTGTTAAAAGAGTTGGTGGACAAATGCGCCACCACAACTCCTTATCTCATGATGGATGAAACGTCAAACTTTTCTTCCTGGAACCGTCTTGGTATACTTCCGAACCATTATGGCTGAAGAATGGGTACGGAATTCGCAGTTACGTGTGACCCACTTCTCCACACTGCAGCTTCGCCCGTTCCTCGCACACGCTGGAGTTTCCGCGCGAACAAACAGGGCAGCCACCGCACCGGACGTAAATCCTCGACCGCGGCGCGGAGCCGTGGTTTCCGCATCGCCAAGTTGGCTGCCCTGGCAAACAGCTCAGTGTCACCTCGAGCCGCGGCAGTGACGTCAGCAACAACTTGAGCTGTTTCTCTCTCTCTCTCTCTCTCTCTCTCAACTTGTCTTTCCAACAACATGCTGGAAGCGACGAGATGGCGCAACTTGGCCATTCACGTGTGGGTGGATCATTTCTGCTTCTACGTGCTTCCTCGTATGTACAGCATGCCACAATGATTAATGTCTGCCTATCGAAGTGGCGCGCGGGGTAGCCGCGTTGTCTTAGGCGTCTTGAACGGTCCGCGCGGCTCCCCCCGTCGGAGGTTCGAGTCCTCTCTGGGGCACGTGTGTGTGTGTGTGTGTGTGTGTGTGTGTGTGTGTGTGTGTGTCGTCCTCAGCGTAAGTTAGTTTAAGTTAAATTAAGTAGTGTGTAAGCTTAGGGACCGATGACCTCTGCAGTTTGCCTTACCACTAATTTCCAAAATTTCCTATCGAAGCCGCAGGGGTCGAAACGATAGATATCGAACATGCGATTGTAAATCGATCGCGCGACTGTGGAGGTGGGCTATATGATAAATTATTTGTGAGTTGCTAGCGAAACCGAGGCGATTTATGTCGGTAGTGAGTGAGATGACTAGTATTGCACACGTTTCTTCGGCCGATGGCCTAACGTGAAAGGATCTTATTCCGTGCTTATGCAATGTAGAAAATTGTTTTAAGTTTTGCCGGAAATATGGATTCTACCGGATGACGAAAGGAGGGACTTTGTAGACTCCGATGGGGAGAAGTCTATAAAAGTTCGTAAGAAGAGTTCAGATACTGAAATAGCTTTATAATTTCACATTATCGATCCAGACAAGCATAATTCCTCTATCTTGCTGGATTCGGGACTGTACCCTCCAAGCAACAGCATCGGAAACTGACTTATCTACTAATGCCGTGTGCGACTATTTTGGCCTTTCAGAGAAGTGTGTTATGTAATAGTGACAAATGACAGTGTCCCGATCGGTGGACCGGATAATGTTGAAGTGGACGAGTCGCACATAGCAAGAAGGAAACACCAGAAATAAATGGCTCAAATGGCTCTGAGCAGTATGGAACTTAACAGCTAAGGTCATCAGTCCCCTAGAACTTAGAACTACTGAAACCTAACCAACCTAAGAACATCACACACATCCATGCCCGAGGCAGGATTCGAACCTGCGACCGTAGCGGTCGAGCGTTTCCAGACTGTAGTGCCTAGAACCGCTCGGCGAAAAACCAGAGAAGACGACCTTTAAAGAATGAAATCAAACGTATATGGGTATTCGGTGGTATAGAACGAGATTCCCAGAAGTGCTTTGTTGTAAGAGTCTTGTCCAGAGACAAGGTAACTTTAGTCGGTTTGATAAAGCACTTTATATTGACCGGTAGTACAGTGATTTCAGACGGCTTTCAGTTCAACGAGACACTGAAAGCAGAAGGATTCAAACAAGAGTTCGTCGACCCCTCTGTACAGTTCGTGTCTTCCGACGACCCCAGTGTGCACACGCAGAACATCGAGCGGCTGTGGAAATCAGTGAAATCTTCCATTCAAAGAGAAGGCCGTCCAGGAGAAAGAGACGAACTCTACTTATTTCAGTATCTGTGTTTCTGTTAATTGCGGTTGCAAGGAAAAGTTGACGCATGTGACACTGTACCCATATTTTTGCGTGACATTGGCAGAGTCTACCCAGGTTACGGCACAAAGGGAATGCTTCCCGTAGCATACATATCAAATGGATTTTCTCAGGACGACAACTTCGACGATGAGTGAGGTAAGTCGTTTTCTTCGCAATTACAAGTATTTTAGTAACGCTCTTCTTTCGTCTTTGTCGTAGTGACCACTATAAACCTGCTCGTAACGCCCGCCGCCACAGTCACTTGATCGATCTATAATCGCACGTTCGATGTCTATCGTTCAGTCCCCGCGGCATCGACAGCCAAACATTCTTGGAAATTACCTGCCTTTCTCACAATATGCTAGAAGTGACGAGATAGCGCAAATTGTCCATTCACGTGTGAGTAGGTCATTTCTGTTTCTACGTGCTGCCTCATATGTACACCTTGCGACAATCAAAAAATGGTTCAAATGGCTCTGAGCACTATGGGACTTAACTGCTGTGGTCATCAGTCCCCTAGAACTTAGAACTACTTAAACCTAACTAACCTAAGGACATCACACACATCCATGCCCGAGGCAGGATTCGAACCTGCGACCGTAGCGGTCGCGCGGTTCCCGACTGTGGCGCCTAGAACCGCTCGGCCACTTCGGCCGGCTTACGACAATCATTAACGTTTCTACGTTGATTCCTCACAATGATATCACAACTACGGTTCGACAGCTCAGTATAGCATAATTACCATAAAAAAATGTTGCAGGTTACAACATATTTCTGACGTTTCTGTATTACTTAAGGCTCCTGTAAGTACGAGCTGGCGCATCCGCCATTTTGTTCATCAGAGCTCTGAAGTGTAAACATTCTGCGGTGCTACAGGATTTGCGCCACGGCACTTTAGTACGAAATTATGGGTGCTTGTGCTGCCATGAACTGTTCTAACCATTCTAGAAGTGGATTTAGAATGGTTCGTTTCCCAGAAGATTAGGAGAGAAGAAAAAAATGGACTGTTAACTGTCGTCGCGAAACCTGGGTACCTGGACGGAACGCACAGTTATGTATTGTAAGCAAATAATATTTATTATGACCTGAAGCAATATTCAATGAAGTAGAAATCGTATGTGATATACGAACGCAGGTTTTTGTTTAGCTGTTTTGAAAGTACTACCTCTTAACAGAGATTCTGCCTGTAGGGGGTTAGCAGCCCCAAAAATATCATAACACAGCAAAACATTCCAGAACATAGAACATTTAAATTAACTGGAAGAATGCAGAAGGTCGAAATTAACAGTACAGATAGTCGTCCCTTTGTCAGCTTTAGCCGTTTTCCATATTTACACGTAACTTGTGATTTACCTATGAGAAGGAATTGTGTAGTGTGTATGTGTTAAGTGTGTTCCTGTGTGTCCCAGATATTTAACGAAGCAAACCTTCATTCGGTTAGAAGTTCCATGTTTGGCGAGTTCCGTATTTATACTCGGTTATTGCGCAAATTTGCTCTTAAGATGCAGCTGTGGCAACTCATACTTGTAGCAGCCTGGTATATGATTTAATAAACGTCATTATCGAATATTTAGTTTGAATTCCGCCAAGAAAACGTAGTACGCGACTCTACCACAGAAATATAAATGTTTCTTCCACCTTTATTCTTCGTTCGGGCAGCAAAGAAAAGCAGCAATAAGCAAACAAAACGCGAGATTTTTGTGTCCAGTCCACATATAGATGTAAACACGAGTGGAATGAAAGCTCAAAACAGCACGATATCAGGCCCTATGCGGGACACTTCTAAAATATTTCAGAAAACTTGAACAAAAAAACACAGTTTGCGTAAGCTACGTGCTGTGTTTAGCATCCGTTGGGAAATAAAATAGCGGATGCACCAGCCTGTGTTTTTAGGAGCTCTGCTATTACTCGTTTCTTACTGGTCTCCAAATGTGATCTGAATTAATGAGTAGACGGTCCAGTAGCTTATGCATTGTTTGTTTTCCTACACGAGCGGTTTCAGTTTTTGTACTGACAGCTTTTTTACAGTGGAATCTGAAACTGACATTGTAAATGTATGGTAAAATACATATTAAAATACGTTACATAGCAGGAATGTAGGAGTTTCGTCTTGCAGAAGTTTACAACGCACAAAATACGTACAGGAAAAACAAAGGAGAAAAATATAGCTTACATTTTGGTGTGGTAAATTAACGTGAAATCACTGCGAAAATAATAGCGGGCTGGATTTAAAAGTGCTGTGCTCAATATTGGCATTGGAAAAATTGGTGTGACCTAATTATAAAATCTGTACATTTTGATACGTTAAAATTACTGGCATGCCTTAGGATGACAGAGAGTCATATTTTGGACATTTTGGAAATTAGATGCGTTACCAAGGAAACGCTAAACGTAGTTTTCAATTTATTTATTTTCTTTTTTCCTTTCAGATCAGCTAAGGCTTTCTCCTAATCATCCTCCAAAACTCATTTTCTCAGAACGAGCTCTTTTCGTGCCGTCTCACCATCTAACTCCAGCTGTTCTTCTGTTTCCTCTATCTCCCTTAACTTCTAGTTGGCATTTTGATTAAGCCTCCTGTTTAATTAGCATTTCTTCTAAGTCATTTTTTGACTTGCCTACCCACCTGTTTTCTTTGTCTGCTTTTCCGTTTTGGAATTCGGGTCTTTTTTGTTTGTCTTTCTTCATTCTCTCTAGATGTCCGTAGATAACACCTCACTATTACTCTAAGATATAGTGAGCACGTTGATTTCCTTTTTAACTAAGTCTCAAAAGGTACTTGCCATCTTTATTCTTCAATGGACCTAGCATTTTTTGCAAGATTCATCATTCTACCTTTTCCAGTTCTTGTAAAACAATTTGTCATCCATATAAAAGTAATGTTTCTGACACACACAGAACTTCTGCTTTTACAACTGCACTATATTGCATTAATTTAATATATTTAAAAAATAATTTTTAATTGTACAGATTTTCCACTTTCAGATACGCTTTTTTCCTGAAGTATGCCAATACTTTCATTGCATAAAAACACACAGTTTTATAATCACGACACTGGCGTTTTTCCTTTGATATTATTCGGTTCATCACTTTTAAATCTACCCGTAACCTACCCTAGTAATCATGTGACACTTCTTCATCACAGCGCAATATAAAGTGTATTTTTTCTGTCCTAATATTGTAGAAGGATTATTTTTTAATTACGAAACTCCTACATGTCAAGTAAAGTATTTCAGTGTTAACTGTATCATATATTTACGACGTTAGTTTCAGATTTCACTACAAAATGGTTTCCACACATAAGTCGAAACTGTTTCTGTAGGAAAATAAAGAAATTTTTTGCAAGTGGTGCGGCTTTTAATTAATTTCGACATTACGTTGTGCTTCTTAGTGGAGTAGTACCAGTAAACCTATCTTGTCTACTTTTTCCCTGATGTCACGTAGTATCATTAGTAGGTTTTATAGATACAACGAACGTCCTGAAAAGTTGCTGGTAACTTCTGTTTGCCGTGAAGCACATAGTATTTGCAGTATTAATTTAAAATCTGTCATGGTCCAGTTTGTACTCATTCGCCCACCACCTTTCCTGCACTATAACTGACCAGTGTATGCTTGAAAATAAAATGCGCTCCATACATGTAAAGCGACCGATTATCTCTAAATAAAGAAAACGGTGAAAAAGGGATTTTGGTCTGTCTGCGAAATACCTGTAATTTCTGCAGGTGATGTTTTCATACACATTGAAAACGACATAGTAGAAGCTGTTGACATAACCGCTTTTGCTCACGAAGTCTCACGTGTTGCTGAAATGGCTTCAGCGAAAGTAATTTCAATCACGCGGTCTCAGGCGCCTTGCTACGGTTCGCGCGGATTCCCCCAACGGAAGTTCGAGCCCTCACTCGAGCATGGGTGTGTGTTTGTTGTCCTTAGCGTAAGTTAGTTTAATTTACATTAAATAGTGTGTAAGCCTAGGGACCGATGTCCTCAGCAGTTTAGTCCCACAGGAACTTGCCACCATCACCACCACCACCACCACCGCCAAAGTAATTTCAAATCGATACAGAGCATTTTTTATAACAAACAAACGGTGTATAGTATCAGATTTCATTATTTGTGAAGTACTGTTCATTAACAATTGAGCTACTATTGACCGCAACTGTATTGAGCTGCTGTTGACTATAATTGCGCCCTATCCTTGAACAGTCCAATACCCTCAACATCGACTTCCTGGAGAAGCCTTCAACATATTCTCAGTTGAAATATAAAAAAATTTCATGAGACATAGAAGCCCTATGTCCACGAATCACCATGCTTTTCGCTCGTACGAAACTCAGCTTGTCCTCCTCTCACATGATATCCTGTGAACTGTGGATAAAGGGCAACAGGCGAATTGCATAATGCTAGATTTCCGTAAAGCATATGGCACAGTGTCACACTGCCGAGAGTAACGAAGGTACAACCGCGCGCGCGCGCGCCCACACACACACACACACACACACACACACACACACACACACACACACACACACACAGAATAGATTCCCAGATATGTGAGTGACTCGAAGACTTCTTAAGTAACAGAACCCAGTATGTTGTTCTCGATGCCGAGTGTTCATCAGAGACAAGGGTAACGTCAGGATTGCTCCTGGGAAAGGTGATCAGAGGGCTGTTCTTCTATATATACGTAAATGATTTGGCGGACAGGGTGGGTAGCAATCTGTGGCTGTTTACTGGTGATGCTGTGGCGTACGGTAAGACGTCAACACTGAGTGACTATGGGAGTATACAAAATGACTCAGACCAAATTTCAAGTTGGTGTAGTGAATGGTAGCTAGCTCAAAATGTGGGAAAATTTAATTTAATGCGTATAAGTAGGAGAAACAAGCCTATAATGTTGGAATACAGCATTAGTGGTGTTGTGCCTGACGCAGTCACGTTGTTTGAAAATGTAGGCGTGAAGTTGCACAGCTATATGAAAGGGAAGCAGCGCTTGGGAATCGAGTGAGACAGGGTTTTAGCCTCTCCCCGATGTTATTCAATCTGTACATTGAGCAAGCAGTAAAGGAAACAAAAGAAAAATTAGGAGTAGGTATTAAAATCCATGGAGAAAAAATAAAAACCTTGAGGTTCGCCGATGACATTGTAATTCTGTCAGAGACAGCAAAGGACTTGGAAGAGCAGTTGAACGGAATGGAAAGTGTCTTGAAAGGAGGATATAAGATGAACATCAACAAAAGCAAAACGAGAATAATGCAATGTAGTCGTGTTAACTCGGATGATGCTGAGGGAATTAGATTAGGAAATGAGACGCTTAAAGTAGTAAAGGAGTTCTGCTATTTGGGGAGCAAAAAACTGATGATGGTCGAAGTAGAGAGGACATAAAATGTAGACTGGCAATGGCAAGGAAAGCGTTTCTGAAGAAGAGAAATTTGTTAACATCGAGTATTGATTTAAGTGTGAGGAAGTCATTTCTGTAAGTATTTGTATGGAGTGTAGCCATGTATGGAAGTGAAACATGGACGATAAATAGTTTGGACAAGAAGAGAATAGAAGCTTTCGAAATGTGGTGCTACAGAAGAATGCTAAAGATTAGATGGGTAAATCACATAACTAATTAGGAGGTATTGAATAGAATTGGGGAGAAGAGGTGTTTGTGGCACAACTTGACTAGAAGAAGGGATCGGTTGGTAGGGCATGTTCTGAGGCATCAAGGGATCACCAGTTTAGCATTGGAGGGCAGCGTGGTGGGTAAAAATCGTAGAGGGAGACCAAGAGATGAATACACCAAGCAGATTCAGAAGGATGTAGGCTGCAGTACGTACTGGAGGATGTAGCAGCTTGCACAGGACAGAGTAGCATGGAGAGCTGCATCAAACCAGTCTCAGGACTTCAGACCACAACAACAATAACATGAAATGGAATGAGCATGTAACGATTGTAGTGGGGAAAGCGGATGGTCGACTTCGGTTTATGGAGAGAATTTTAGGAAATTGTGGCTCATCCATGGAGGAGACCCATTGGTGACTAGTGTTAGTGTGTGTTTGGGATTCGCACCAAGTCGGATTAAAGAAAGCCATTAAAGCAATTCCAAGGCGGGGTGCCAGATTTGTCACCCGTAGGTTCGAACAACACCCAAGTATTACGGAGATTCTTCAGAAACTCAAACGGGAATCCGTCGAGGGAAGGCGGCGTTCTTTTCAAGGAACACTATTGCGGAAATTAGGACAACCGACATTTGAGGCTGACTGAAGAAGGATTTTACTGCTGCCAATGTACATTTTGGTGAAGGACCACGAAGACGAGAATAATTACGGTTCTTACGAAGCCATATAGATAGTCGTTTCTCCCTCGCTCTATTTGCGAGTGGAACAGGAAAGAAAATGACTATCTATGGTGCTGGGTACCCTCTGCCAGGTATGTATGTAGATGTACATGAACCTAACAGTGAGGCTCCTATCGTGCCTACCCAAGCAATATACGAAGGTCACTCCAAAAGAAATGCACACTATTTTTTTTTAATCCATCTTTTATTCTACATGTTCGAAAGTTTTACAGTGTGTAGATACATCCTTTAGGAATAATATTTTCATTTCTCCACATAATTTCCATCCCTGTCTACTGCCTTACGTCATCTTGGAACCAGCGCCTGTATACCCGCACGGCAAAATTCTGGACCAACCTGTTGGAGCCACTGTTTGGCAGCGTGCAAAAGGGAGTCATCATCTTCAAACTTTGTTCCACGAAGAGAGTCTTTCAGTTTCCCAAAGAGATGATAGTCACATGGAGCTAGGTCAGGACTGTAATGCAGGTGCTTCAGTGTTGTCCATCCGAGTTTTGTGATCGCTTCCACGGTTTTTTGACTGACATGTGGCCGTGCAACAGCAAAACATCCTGCTTTTGCCGATGTGGTCGAACACGACTCAGTCGAGCTTGAAGTTTCTTCAGTGTCGTCACATATGCATCAGAATTTGTGGTCGTTCCACTTGGCATGATGTCCACAAGCAAGAGTCCTTCGGAATCGATAAACACCGTAGCCATAGCTTTTCCAAGAGAAGGTGTGCTTTTGAATTTTTTTTTTTCCTTGGGTGAATTTGCATGATGCCACCCCATTGACTGCCTCTTCGTCTCTGGTGAAAAATGATGGAGCCACGTTTCATTACCTGTCACGATTCTTCCAAGAAATCCATCTCCACCATTCTCGTACTGTTCCAAAAGTTCGCTGCATACCGTTTTTCTTGTTTCTTCGTGAGCCACTGTCATCATCCTGGGAACCCACATGGCACAAACCTTTCTTAACGCCACCACTTACAGTATTCGGCAAACACTTCCTTCCCGTATCCCAACGTAGCGTGACAATTCGTTCACTGCGATGCGTCTGTCAGCAGACACCAATTCGTTAACTCTCTGCACATTGTCTGGAGTGTGTGGAGCACGAGGCCTGCCGCTGCGAAGACAATCCTCAATATTGCCATGCCCGCTTTCATCACGTAGCCTGCTTGCCCACCGACTAACTGTACTGCGATCGACAGCAGCGTCCCCATACACCTTTTTCAACCTCTTGTGGATGTTTCGCATTATCTCGTTTTCACAGCACAGGAATTCTATGACAGCACGTTGCTTCTGACGAATGTCAAGGGTAACAGCCATCTTGAAGACGTGCTGTGACGGCGACGCTCACTGGAACAGGTTGAACTAAGTTTGAAACCAAGCAACAGGATTTATGCACACATGCAGAATGAAAACTGTAGTTTTAGAAAAATAGTGTGCATTTCTTTTGGAGTGACCCTCATAGTAAACCAACATAATCTGCCAGCGTATCAGTTATAACTACAGTAGTCGTGTTCCTTGTGAGAGGGATGAATTGATCATCTGGTATGTGACCTCGATTACGCGACGAACCGGTTGATGGTAGCGGCACGCAGACGCATGTATCAGAGACTGGAGGACGCGGCAAATGTCACAGGTCAGTGCTCTGCGTCCTTCTGTGTGTGTGTGTGTGTGTGTGTGTGTGTGTGTGCGCGCGCGCGCGCGTGTGGGTGTGTGTCAGGGAGCGACAGTCGGGACCGGGGTACCAGCCAACTCTGACGCCACACCAGCTGCAGGAAGCGCACAATCAGGAAGCGGCAGTGACGTCACACTGCGGCCCGCGACGCCGGGGGCATCTGGCGGCGGTGGCGGCGACTGCGGCTGCAGCCGACGCCGGGTTTCTTGCGCTTTGTAGGGGCACACGCAGTGCGTACCGGCTGGCCGGTTGGCGGTGAGGGGGGAGGGGAGAGGGCACGTGTGAGGTTGTGCGTGGGCGACTGCCGGCAGAGATGCTTTCCCTTCAGCTCAGACGGGAATCGTCTGCGAATGCGGAGACATAGCAGTTCCACAACACGTTCATTTCCATAGCGCATAATTTAACACTCGTGCGGGCTGCTGACACTCGGGTTTGCTCGGTCCTTCTCGGAAGTACTCGGAAGGGCACGACATTTCATTTAGCATTGCGGTGCGGCATTTTTTAGTCGACAACAGTTCTCTGAGTTTGGCAGAATCGCGGTGTCAGCGCCGTTTATCCTTCCCCATTTATTCGTAGGCTGAAGTTCAAGACATTAGTCGGGAAGAATCAATACGCAAAGACGTGGGATAAGGAAGTACTAAGGAATGACGAGATACGTTTGAAGTTCTCTAACGCTACAGATACAGCAATAAGGAATAGCGCAGTAGGCAGTACAGTTGAAAAGGAATGGACATCTCTAAAAAGGGCCATCGCAGAAGTTGGGAAGGAAAAAATAGGTACAAAGAAGGTAGCTGCGAAGAAACCATGGGTAACAGAAGAAATACTTCAGTTTATTGATGAAAGGAGGAAGTACAAACATGTTCCGGGAAAATCAGGAATACAGAAATACAAGTCGCTGAGGAATGAAATAAATAGGAAGTGCAGGGAAGCTAAGACGAAATGGCTGCAGGAAAAATGTGAAAACATCGAAAAAGATTTGACTGTCGGGAGGACAGACTCAGCATACAGGAAAGTCAAAACAACCTTTGGTGACATTAAAAGCAACGGTGGTAACATTAAGAGTAGAACGGGAATTCCACTGTTAAATGCAGAGGAGAGAGCAGATAGGTGGAAAGAATACATTGAAAGCCTCTATCAGGGTGAAGATTTGTCTGATGTGACAGAAGAAGAAACAGGAGTCGATTTAGAAGAGATAGGGGATCCAGTATTAGAATCGGAATTTAAAAGAGCTTTGGAGGACTTACGGTCAAATAAGGTAGAAGGGATGGATAACATTCCATCAGAATTTCTAAAATCATTGGGGAAAGTGGCAACAAAACGACTATTCACGTTGGTGTGTAGAATATATGAGTCTGGCGACATACCATCTGACTTTCGGAAAAGCATTATCCACACAATTCCGAAGACGGCTAGAGCTGACAAGTGCGAGAATTATCGCACAATCAGCTTAACAGCTCATGCATCGAAGCTGCTTACAAGAATAATATACAGAAGAATGGAAAAGAAAATTGAGAATGCGCTAGGTGATGATCAGTTTGGCTTTAGGAAAAGTAAAGGGACGAGAGAGGCAATTCTGACGTTATGGCGAATAATGGAAGCAAGGCTAAAGAAAAATCAAGACACTTTCAAAGGATTTGTCGACCTGGAAAAAGCGTTCGACAATATAAAATGGTGCAAGCTGTTCGAGATTCTGAAAAAAGTAGGGGTAAGCTATAGGGAGAGACGGGTCATATACAATATGTATGACAACCAAGAGGGAATAATAAAAGTGGACGATCAAGAACGAAGTGCTCGTATTAAGAAGGGTGTAGGACAAGGCTGTAGCCTTTCGCCCCTACTCTTCAATCTGTACATCGAGGAAGCAATGATGGAAATAAAAGAAAGGTTCAGGAGTGGAATTAAAATACAAGGTGAAAGGATATCAATGATACGATTCGCTGATGACATTGCTATCCTGAGTGAAAGTGAAGAAGAATTAAATGATCTGCTGAACGGAATGAACAGTCTAATGAGTACACAGTATGGTTTGAGAGTAAATCGGAGAAAGACGAAGGTAATGAGAAGTAGTAGAAATGAGAACAGCGAGAAACTTAACATCAGGATTGATGGTCACGAAGTCAATGAAGTTAAGGAATTCTGCTACCTAGGCAGTAAAATAACCAATGACGGACGGAGCAAGGAGGACATCAAAAGCAGACTCGCTATGGCAAAAAAGGCATTTCTGGCCAAGAGAAGTCTACTAATATCAAATACCGGCCTTAATTTGAGGAAGAAATTTCTGAGGATGTACGTCTGGAGTACAGCATTGTATGGTAGTGAAACATGGACTGTGGGAAAACCGGAACAGAAGAGAATCGAAGCATTTGAGATGTGGTGCTATAGACGAATGTTGAAAATTAGGTGGACTGATAAGGTAAGGAATGAGGAGGTTCTAAGCAGAATCGGAGAGGAAAGGAATATGTGGAAAACACTGATAAGGAGAAGGGACAGGATGACATCTGCTAAGACATGAGGGAATGACTTCCATGGTACTAGAGGGAGCTGTAGAGGGCAAAAACTGTAGAGGAAGACAGAGATTGGAATACGTCAAGCAAATAATTGAGGACGTAGGTGCTACTCTGAGATGAAGAGGTTAGCACAGGAAAGGAATTCGTGGCGGGCCGCATCAAACCAGTTAGTAGACTGATGACAAAAAAAAAAAAGTAAAAAAGAATGAAGGACATGTAACAGCTGCAGTAGCTGTTTGCGCAGAAAGAGGCACTCTAGTGAACTGTCGTCGCAATCCTTTACAATGAATTGCAGTGACAGAAGAAGGGGATGAAAAATCCCAGTTCGCATAAGCGAGGGGTACTATTCATTTCCTATGAAACGACATTACGGTGAAGTCCAGAGAAAATTGAAACATTTACATGGCAACGAAAGGGCAAAAAATGACAATGATCTACAGATGGGATTCATTGTTCCGTACATCAACAAGTACTTCACTCATATGCAACATTGTGTATGATAGCGGAGATCGAAACATGGTCAGACATTTTTATGTCTTGGCAACGGTACTATGCAACAACAGACTATTCAGTTTGTAATTTGTCCGGATATTATGGACCTTACATGAGCTTGGTCCATAATGACAGGATGGTACAGTAAGAGATCCTCAGCCAAATAATAATTATATCAACAAAAGGAAATTGCAGTTAATCTCATATACCGAAAACTAACAACTATATAGACTGGCATGAAGCAAACAAAGTGAAACACACTTTGGAGATGAAACGAGCAGACGGTTAATGATATCGTAGGGCTCCCATTTAGCAAGGGAACGGCGAGCTTGAGAGCAAAAAGGGATAAGGCAAGAACAATAGATTATTCCTTTTAACGTAAATAAGGCTCGAACCGAGGGTAAGTGACAGCACGGCAATGGAGGGCTAGGCTGCGACCCAGCAAGAAATTCACCTCTAATGAGACGGTGATTGGCTGAAGCCATACTTGGTGACGCAGACGCAACAGGGTGGGGAGATGCCCATTATATAAAAGCATTCTGAGACCTTAAGGCTCTCTCTCTCTCTCTCACTCTCTCGGCGGACCGCTTAAGTGTGTGGAAATAAGTGAGGGCGTTGAGAGCTTTGCTTTTTGCGAAGTGAGGACGATATGCTTCACGTACCGTGGCGACAGATAGCAAAGCGGTAGTTAAAAATTCCTGCGGGAATTTTTGTGGGCAAAGAAATTGTGCACGTCGCTCCAAAACATAGCGAGTGTACAATAGCCATTATTTCGACTAGGGAAAGATTAACGTTTTATCGAGCACAGGAAAGTTGCGTTCTGAGTGGATTCAGTCAAGACAGAGTAGAGAGCGTTTCAGATGCAGCATGGAGATAACGCCATTGCAGATGCCGCTTGTTAAAGTACCATCACGCATTAGGCCACAGTAAATGATAAGTCTAGATTTTGCTCACTCCAACATATGCTTTGATCATTGAATATCAAAAGCTACGATACTAACCTACCCTCGGCCGGACGCGGTGACCGAGCGGTTCTAGGCGCTTCAGTCTGGAAGCGCGCGACTGCTACGGTCGCAGGTTCGAATCCTGCCTCGGGCATGGATGTGTGTGATGTCCTTAGGTTAGTTAGGTTTAAGTAGTTCTAAGTTCTAGGCGACCGATGACCTCAGAAGTTAAGTCGCATAGTGTTCAGAGCCATTTGAACCATTATGAACCTCGTGGCACGGAAGTAGTGTGGCTTTGCTGGGTCGCTTGGGGGAGCTGGCACAAAATCTGCATACACAAGTCACCTAATTCCCACAGAATCAGCCTGGAAAGAAAAACATGGAAAATAATGAGAAGAAGAAGGGACGTGATGATACGACATCTGTTAAGGCATCAGCGAGTAACATCTATGGTACTAGAGGCAGTTTTAGAGAGCGAAAAAAAAATGGTTCAAATGGCTCTGAGCACTATGGGACTCAACTGCTGAGGTCATTAGTCCCCTAGAACTTAGAACTAGTTAAACCAAACTAACCGAAGGACATCACACACATCCATGCCCGAGGCAGGATTCGAACCTGCGACCGTAGCGGTCTTGCGGTTCCAGACTGCAGCGCCTTTAACCGCACGGCCACTTCGGCCGGCTGAGCGAAAACTGTAGAGGAAAACAGACGAGGAGGTTGGCACAGGAGAGAACTTCGTGCCAACCCCATCAAACCGGCCAGAAGACTAATGACTAAAAATGGTTGAAAAGGCTCTGAGCACTATGGGACTTAACATCTGAGGTTATCAGTCGCCTAGAACTTAGAACTACTTAAACCTAACTAACCACAAGACACCACATACATCGATGCCCAAGGCAGGATTCGAACCTGCGACCGTAGCGGTCGCGCGGTTCCGGAGTGAAGCCGCTCCGCCACCGCGGCCGGCGACTAATGACTGACTAAAAAAAGAGTCACATTCGCTCTCCGCAACAAATACACAAACTGACAACTTACTTTACATTAGGACGAATAAAATCCGCAAAATTATTATAATTCTCAGGCACAGGAAACAAGCTACATTTACAAGCCAGCTCCTTGTAGCCTCCAGGACGCCAATAGAGACATTCCCAACCATGGTCATTTTGCTCGTCTGCCCTTACCTCCAGGAAACCAACCAACGACTTCTCGAATACATACTACGCAGAACTCGTTCTGTACTGCGCTCTATAGGTGGACTAGCACGCTATTAACCGGGTGGTGAAAATGTCATCAACGCATGTTAGATGTCTAAATAATGGTGTGATAAATCATTAGTGCAACAACTGCAGAGGGGTCCAAAAAAATGTATCCACTGTTTAAAAGTCCATAACTTGCAAAAAAATTGATGGAGTTGTCTAATTTTTGGTGAAAGTGTAGCTTAAAGTCCAACTTAAAGGTGTAACTGTAGGTGTTCGAAATGGTCACCATTAACATCCACACACAAACGATGCCGTCGAACTGCAGCACGAACTACTGACTGCAACGTATTCAGTTGGATATTTGGACATGAATGTACGATGGATTTTCGAAGTTCATTCAATGTGCGTGACTTTTGTCGATAAACGACGTCCTTTAGTGTCTCCACAGGTAAAAGTCCAGAGGAGTTAGGTCTGGGGAACGTGGTGGATACTGCACAGCACCTCTACGGCCTATCCATCTTGCTGGTAGATTTTCGTCGAGATACGCCCTAACACGATTTTGGTACTGGACTGGGGCACAATCTTGTCGAAAGTAAACTCTTCCGTCTCCATACAAGTCTGGGATGGCAGGTAAAATGGATGTCTGAAGCTTCTGAAGGTACACCTCAACGGTGACTGTGTCGCCAAACAAGAATGGCCCAATCAAGCCCCGGTAAGACAACCCACACCACACATTTACTCATGGAAAATTCACGGCTTTGTCTACATGGACGTTCGGATGTTCCGCGGCCCAGTAGATACATTTGTGGCGATTTACTGTACCACTGAGTTTGAACTGTGCGTCATCAGACCACACGATCATCTCGGCACTCTCTTAATCGTTGCGCACCATGTTAGTAAACCACTCGCAGTACTCCATTCTACGATCTGGGTCGTTCTCGTTCATTGCGTCTAACAATCGTTTTATACTCATTTCGCCATTGCCGTTGAACCTCATTAATGTTTTCGTACTTAAAATGCCACTTCAAACTGAGTTCCTTTCATCGAGACGGCTAAGTGGCCTAGCGGTTCTAGGAGCTTCAGTCTGGAACCGCGAGACCGCTGCGGACGCAGGTTCGAATCCTGCCTCGGGCATGGATGTGTGTGATGTCCTTAGGTTAATTAGGTTTAAATGGTCATAAGTTCTAGGGGACTGATTACCTCAGATGTAAGTCCCATAGTGCTCAGAGCCATTTGAACCTTTCATCGAATGTAAGCCTTGCGCCAGCCAAGTTTACTCGAGTAACTAGGTGCAACTAAGAACAAAACACTGACTATCTCCCGACTGTTATCCGACAAAACAAAACAACGCAATACAACACTTGTGTGGCGATTGCCGGAACTACAGACAATTACACCACCAGAGTTATGGACTTTTAAATAGTGGATACATCTTTTTGGACCCCTCTATATCACTGTAGCATGGACTCCTTTATAAGAAGATGACCAGGCGTATTGCGGGTTGCAGTCAGCTACTGCCCTCTACAGTACGAGACGTAGCTTTCATTAAGAACGTCCGTGTCTCCGACTCAACACCACACATCCAGAGAGAGAGAGAGAGAGAGAGAGAGAGAGAGAGAGAGAGAGAGAGAGACGGGGCCAATTCGCGCGGTGGCACCTCCCCGCCGTCTGGAAGCCATTCATCGCGGGTTTTAATTTTCTGCGGATCTGGCGCTGCTGACCTGCGAAGTCGGCGGCGGCAGCGAGAGACTTAAGCCGCCACGCGGGAACCCGGCCAAAGTAATTCCGCGCTCTGCCTTTTTGCTCCTGTCCCCACTCCTGCTGCTACTGCTGCACCTTCGCTTTTTTCATTTCCACTCCCTCCTCGGCACGGACTTCTCCTCCTCTCACGTTCGGTCGAAGGAAACAGGCAACGGATGGCGCACGTGCGTCGCGAATTCTGTGCGCTTCTTTCTGGACAGCAAGTGTGCGGCCACGACAGTGTTTCCTAACGTGAGGGTAATAGGTTACTTGGGAAGAGCACTGCGATTGCATGTTGGAAATACACTACTGGCCATTAACATTGCTACACCACGAAGATGACGTGCTACAGAAGCGAAATTTAACCGACAGCAAGAAGATGCTGTGCCATGCAAATGATGAGCTTTTCAGAGCATTCGCACAAGGTTGGCGCCGGTGGCGTCACCTACAACGTGCTGACATGAGGAAAGTTTCCAACCGAGTTCTCATACACAAACAGCAGTTGACCGGCGTTGCCTGGTGAAACGTTATGATGCCTCGTGTAAGGAGGAGAAATACGTACCATCACGTTTCCGACTTCGATAAAAGTCGGATTGGGGCCTGTCGCGATTGCGGTTTACGTATCGCGACATTGCTGCTCGCGTTGGTCGAGATCCAATGACTGTTAGCAGGATATGGAATCGATGGGATCAGGCGGGTAATACGGAACGCCGTGCTGAATCCCAACGGCCTCGTATCACCAGCAGTCGAGATGACAGACATCTTACCCGCATGGTTGTAACGGATCGTGCAGCCACGTCTCGATCCCTGAGTCAACAGATGAGGACAACAACCATCTGCACGAACAGTTCGACGACGTTTGCAGCAGCATGGACTATCAGCTGGGAGACTATGGCTCCTGTTACCCTTGAGGATCCATCTCGGACAGGAACGCCTGCTGTGGTGTACTCAACGACGAACCTGGGTGCACGAAGGGCAAAATGTCATTTTTTCGGATGAATCCAGGTTCGGTTTACAGCATCATGACGGTCGTATCCGCGTTTGGCGACATCGCGGTGAACGCACATTGGAAGTGTGTATTCGTCATCGCCATACTGTCGTTTCACCCGGCGTTATGATATGGGGTGCCATTGGTCACACGCCTGGGTCACCTCTTGTTCGCATTGACGGCACTTTGAACACTGGACGTTACATTTCAGATGTGTTACGACCCGTGGCTCTCCCCATCCATCGATCCCTGCGATACACTACTTTTCAGCAGGATAATGCACCACCGCATGTTGCAGGTCCTGTACGAGCCTTTCAGGATACAGATGGATACAGAAAATGTTCGACTGCTGCCATGGCCAGCACATTCTCCAGATCTTTCACCAATTGAAAACGTCTGGCCAATGGTGGCCGAGCAACTGGTTCGTCACAATACGCCATTCACTACTCTTCATGAACTGTGGTATCGTGTTGAAGCTCCATGGGCAGCTGTACCTGTACACGCCATCCAAGCTCAAGCTCTGTTTGACTCAATGCTCAGGAGTATCAAAGCCGTTATTACGGCCAGAGGTGGTCGTTCTGGGTACTGTTTTCTCTGGATCTATGTTCCCAAATTGCGTGAAAATGTAATCACATGTCAGTTCTAGTATAATATATTTGTCCAATGAATTCCTGTTATCATCTGCATTTCGTCTTGGTGGACCAATCTTAATGGCCAGTAGTGTAGTTCTAAGTTCTAGGAGACTGATGACCTCAGATGTTCTCATCGTGGTCAGAGCCATTTGAACCATCTGAACCGAGTTAACCGCTGTCGGGCTATGGTAGCACTTGGATGGGTCACTGCCCGGGTCTGCCGAGCACTGTTGGCAAGTGGGGTCCAGCCCTTGTGATGGCAATTGAGGAGCTACTTGATTCAGAAGTAGCGGCGCCGGTCACGAATCTGACAACGGCCGGGAGAGCGATGTGCTGACCACATGCCCCTCCGTTCCGCAGCCGGTAACGCCTCCGCCCCAGGATGAGGATGACACGGCGGTCGGTCGGTAGCGATGGTTTTTCAAGGCCTGTTCGGACGCTGTTTGTTTTTTGTTTGTTGTATGGCCTATATTTAGGAGAGAATAGGGGTGTACAAAGAAGATTAACCCACATTTTGCCATTAATTGTGATATAGCCTGTGCATTTTGGTATACATTCTCAGTACGTCTCATTTTACGACGCTCTATGGATTGTATTGCACTTTTAACTTATAAAATTCCGTCTTATCGTTACTTCTGCTCCATACAGCTTGTAAATCATTGTGAAGCATCCACATGCAGATACAAACGATCTGGTATTACCACTGTCGTATAGAGTTTTAGTTTAGCATTTCTAAAATAAATACTTTTAGTCAGACTATATGCTCTGTCCATTTTACTAACCCTTACATCTACCGTGAATCTTTGTAGTTCATTCTGTTGCACAGTTTCCGAAAAAATGTTCGAATACAGTAACTTGTGTTTTAAGAATTTGTTTTTCTACTTAATTTTTTTGCATTTCTTACTTTTGTCATGATTTTTTTTTTTCAGCTGAAATTTTGATACCAGTTGTAGTGGTTATTGTTGCCGGAAGATCTGAGTAACTGCCTCTATCCTATTCTGAAAGTATTGTAAAATCGGCTGCAAAAGCTAAGCAGTTTACGTTCATTCCATTCACTTTCCTTCCTACAATTACTGGTTACATTTTTTTTAGTTCCAAATTGTATATCGATACAAATTTTTTCTAAAACAGAAATACAGTTAAACAGATAAGGTGGACTATTTGCTTAGCTTACACCAGTTATTATTTCAAGTGACTTCGAGATTACTCTCAAAAATTTCACTTTAGATGTCGTTTTTGTTAGAATTTCACAGCAAACAATACTGCCGGAGGAACATTGGCGACTGTGCATGATAGCAGAGGTTGAAAACGCTGCTTCAGCTGTATGGCCCTTTTAATTTAAATCAAACAACGTAAGTAGATTTTTCGACCTCTGCTAGAGTTTCACAAATTTTGTTTACTAATTTCATTTTAATACCATATTCTCCACTGATCTTCTTCTTATGCTTGCCTGTCTTTCGAATGAAATTCTTTCAGGAAATCAATAAACGATACTTCTACAGTAATGTGAGTAGTGCCTGGGTAGTTTAATCGGTGGAGCATCTGCCCGAGAAAGGCAAAAGTTCCGGTTTCGAGTCACCGTTCCAGCACAGAATTTTACTATCTTAAGCAAGTTCCACATCAGCACATATTCCGCTGCTGACTGAAAGTTCATTCTTGATTTATGTGCGTGTGTTGGTTAGCATTCTGAGGCGAGTTGTTGCTGTTAAGCTAAAAATCTGTTCCTCGCAAGATCTTCCCTTTCCATTCTTTGTCTAAATTTCCTTCATCTCTATCCACGCCACTTCTTTTCAGTTTTATTGTTTCAATCGGAGGCGAAACAGGCGAGTAAGTGAAGCGAGCCCCTAAGGAGGAGGAGGCGGTGCGGGATCGTTGACCCGCGAAACGCCGTGTGAAGCGAATAGGTAGGATGTTTGCGTCCACGGCAGAGATAAGGTTGTGGCGCCGGGGAGGGGGAGGGGTACAGTCAGGTCGCCTAAGACAGCTCACCTGGCTCCGTGTTGCTCGCCAGTACTCCCTGTTGCGCGCCTCGTACAGAAGGTGACCAGCCAGTACAAGGATATTCAGTGTGTGCTAGAGATGTTTTTGTCAGATCAAAAGCAGAGTGTTCTGGCTCTAATGGCTCTAAGCAGTATGGGGCTTAACATCGAAGGTCATCAGTCCCCTATACTTAGAACTACTTAAACCTAACTAACATAAGGACTTCAGACACATCCATGCCCCAAGCAGGATTCGAGCCTGCGACCGTTGCAGCTGCTCGGTTCCGGACTGAAGCGTCTAGAACCGCACGGCTACTGCGGCCGCAGAGCGTTCTCTTGGACGGGAAGTCATCACTGAAAACAGACACAATGATGGTAAGTGTCAGGAGGAATTTGCAATGGTCTCTACGTAGAGACAGTGCATTTACGTCTCCATCTACATGATTACTCTGCAACTCACTACTAAGTGAAATAATTAAATGGACACCCTAGCTGCAAAGAGGCGTTGATATACTTCATATGGGACATGTTGAAAATGTGTGCTCCGATCGGGACTCGAAGCCGGGGTCTCCTGCTTACATGGCAGACGCTCTACCCATCTCAGCCACCGAGTGCACAGAGGATAGTGTGCCTGCAGGGGCTTATCCCTTGCACGTTCTCCGTGAGACCCACATTCCCAACATGTCCACACCACTGCATTCGTAGTGCGCCTAATAGATGTTTGCCCATCATACTCATTACTCGTGGCAGATTAATCTACCAAGTCCCGTAAGAGTTTGGCCAGAGTGTGTGCATTCGCACAAGAAGGTCAATGGCCGGGAATCCATATTTTAACTATATATGAAGGTAGTATCTGTTCCCGAAAGAACAGTTACCGTTAACGACCATGCAGTTTTCGCTAGAATTAAATGATAATTAAATGGACACCCTACGAATGTAGTGGTGTGGACATGCTGGGAATGTGAGTCTCACGGGGAGCGTGCAAGGGATGAGTCCCTGTAGTTGCACTATCCTCTGTGCCCTCGGTGGCTCAGATGGATAGAGAGTCTGCCACGTAAGCAGATCCCAGGTTCGAGTCCCGGTCGGATCACACATTTACAACATGTCCACTATTAAGTATATCAACGCCTTTCTGCAGCTAGGCTGTCCATTTAATTATGATTTCATTCTAGCGAAAGCTGCATGGTCATTAACGGTAACTGTTCTTTCGGGAATAGATACTACCTTCCCATATCTCTCTTAAGTGCCTATCTCAGGGTTCATCGAACAAATTTTACGCTAGTTTCTAGCTGGACTAATGCTTGTACATGCCTGAGTTAGATTGGAGTATGTGTTGCTATAATAATGTTGTCTACGTCACTACTTGTAACTCACTGACGATAGCTGCACTCAGTTCAAATCTACACCTGTAGTGCCATTAAAAAAAAAAATTACGAGCGATACTGTCTTCTTTCTGTCCTGGATTATATTACGGTCGTTGGGAAAAACCATTCTCAACGAATCGATCATGACCCATTATGTTGTCACCATTGCCCTCCTTCACGACTAACGTCCTTGAAAAGTTTCTTCAGGAAAATAGATAACACTGTCTAGCAGCCCAGCTCAGTTCTACACTACTGGCCACTAAAATTGCTACACCACGAAGATGACGTGCTAAAGACGCGAAATTTAACCGACAGGAAGAAGATACTGTGATATGCGAATGATCAGCCTTTCAGAGCATTCACACAAGGTTGGCGCCGGTGGCGACACCTACAACGTGCTGACATGGGGAAAGTTTCCAACCGATTTCTCATACACAAACAGCAGTTAACCGGCGTTGCCTGGTGAAACGTTGTTGTGATGACTCGTGTAAGGAAGAGAAATGCGTACCATCACGTTTCCGACTCTGATAAAGGTCGGATTGTAGCCTATCGCGATTGCGGTTTGTCGTATGGCGACATTGCTGCTCGCGTTGGTCGAGGTCCAATGACGGTTAGCTGAATACGGAATCGGTGGGTTCAGGAGGGTAATACAGAACGCCGTGCTGGATCCCAACGGCCTCGTATCACCAGCAGTTGAGATGACAGGCATCTTATCCGCATGGCTGTAACGGATCGTGCAGCCACGTCTCGATTCCCGAGTCGACAGATGGGGACGTTTGGAAGACAACAACCATCTACGAACTGTTCGACGACGTTTGCAGCAGCATGGACTATCAGCTCGGAGACCACGACTGCGGTTACCCTTGACGCTGCATCAGAGACAGGAGCGCCTGCGATGGTGTACTCAACGACGAACCTAGGTGCACGAATGGAAAAACGTCATTTTTTCGGATGAATCCAGGTTCTGTTTACAGAATCATGATGGTCGCATTCGTGTTTGGCGACATCGCGGTGAACGCACATTGGAAGCGTGTATTCGTCATCGCCATACTGGTGTATCACCCGGCATGATGGTATAGGGTGCCATTGTTTACACGCCTCGGTCACCTCCTGTTCGCGTTGACGGCACTTTGAACAGTGGACGTTACATTTCAGATGTGTGGCTCTAACCTTCATTCGATCCCTGCGAAACCCTACATGTCAGCAAGATAATGCACGACCGTATGTTGCAGGTCCCGTACCAGCCTTTCTGGATACAGAAAATGTTCGACTGCTGCCGTGGCCAGCACATTCTCCGGATCTCTCACCAATCGAAAACGTCTGGTGAATGGTGGCGGAGCAACTAGCTCGTCACAATACGCCAGTCACTACTCTTGATGAACTGTGGTAAGCTGCATGGGCCGCTGTACCTGTACACGCCATCCAAGCTGTTTGACTGAATGCCCAGGCGTATCAAGACCGTTATTACGGCCAGAGGTGGTTGTTCTGGGTATTGATTTCTCAGGATCTATGCACCCAAATTGCGTGATAATGTAATCACATGTCAGTTCTAGTATAATATACTCGTCCAATGAATACCCGTTTATCATCTGCTTTTCTTCTCGGTGTAGCAGTTTTAATGGTGACTAGTGTATATGCCTGGGAGATGAGGTGTGAACACTACTGGATCACACCATCGGAAAAATGTAGCTGCTGGTTTCACTGAAGGAGGCCGTGTGGAAATCACGCAACAGGTTCAGAACGGGGGTCACAAGATCAAAATACAACCTGCACAAATGGGGTTACGCCGCATGAACAACCCTTTGTGACTGTGGAGTCCAACGAACTACTGAGCACTTATACCAGTGTAGAGTATGTCCTGAAGATGTACCATTGATGACCTCATGTCCTAAATTTTGAAAGCCGTGACGACTGTCGAATACTCGGCAAAAGTTACTTGGATTGTCATCTTTGTCTTTATTGCTTTTTATTGCTTTAATGTCTACCAACGTAAATTATGATATGTAAGATGTAATGTTGTGTTACATTTTTTAAGAAATTAAGTATTATTTTAGAATGTTGTTATGTGTGTACAGTACGGGTGAAACGTTTTCGATCGCCTATGACAAAAACATATTTCATATTAACAGAACCTTCCGTCGGTTCTTGCTAAAACAACATTATAATAATGAATGGAAAGCACCAGTTTGCTTTTGTTCTACAATATTACTTTTATTGTTAACCGGTTTTCGGCTTACAAGGCCATCTTCAGACAATTGTCTGAAGATGACCTCGTAAGCCGAATACCGGTTTGCTTTTGTTCTACAATATTACTTTTATTGTTAACAATTGTCTGAAGATGGCCTTGTAAGCCGAAAACCGGTTAACAATAAAAGTAATATTGTAGAACAAAATTGTCTGAAGATGGCCTTGTAAGCCGAAAACCGGTTAACAATAAAAGTAATATTGTAGAACAAAAGCAAACTGGCGCTTTTCATTCTTTATTAAAACATATTTCGTTTCCGTGTATACACACATCGTACAAACTAAGCAGACAAACAAAATAAATATTTTCCCTCTCTGTTATTAAGTATAATGTATTCAGATCTGTGACACTTCGAAGTATTTACCCTTTCACATCAGAAACGATCCACAAACTTTTGGAATTCAAAAACGTTCAGATGTGTGAGAAATCTTATGGGACTTAACTGCTAAGGTCATTAGTCCCGAAGCATACACACTACTTAACCTTAATTATCCTAAGGACAAACACACACACCCGTGCCCGAGGGAGGACTCGAACCTCCGCCGGGACCAGCCGCACACTTCATGACTGCAGCGCCTTAGACCGCCGGCTAGTCCCTCGCGGCTTGGAATTCTGAAGATAATATTTTGCAGTCTTTATGCAGATACTGAAGTCCAAGTCGTCTGTAAATTATTCCATAGGTCTTCAACATTAGATGACCTTAGTTTTCTGACCCCCTGTCAAGTTAATCTCATAAGAGCTCAACGAGATTTAAGTCAGTTTGTACTGGCATACCCTCTGCACAATTTAGAAACACAATTGGGATCATTGTCCTGCTGCAAAACAAACCCACGACCAATAATGCAGATGTAACTGCATTGTTGATCAGTATCCTCTGGTATCTTCCCTTCTTTAAGGTTCACCTAATTCCCCCTGCTCGTCTGCTTTATCAGCCCACAAGATCCCTCCATTATCACAAACCTTGCACCATGCTTGCCCGTTGGCGTGACACACTGACTCTTCAAACATTCTCCACGAAGTCAGCTGACAAACATTCGTCGATGGCTCCCAAATACTTCAGACTTAGATTCGTCCATAAGTAACACCTTGGGCCATTACTGCACGCTCCAGCCTTTATGTTCCTGTGCCCACTGAAATCTTTTCGCCTTATATTGTTTGCCTAACAATCGTCTTTTGGTCGCTGTGCACGCCTGTAAACCTCGTTCACAAAGACGATGCTGCGCTGTTGAGACAAAGATTGGAGCTTCTCGCACGCTATTTTCTTCCTCGCCAATTTCAGGTGCCGTGCAAGTCCTCTTACATTTCCTCTGTGCACATAGAACTGATCTTCCCTGTATGATTTTACTCGGGGTCTTCCAAATCGCTAAACACTTGCATTGGCACCATTTCGATTGAACCGCTGTACACCACTGTAGGCTGGGCTACGCCAACTGCTGTTGCTATTGTCCAACAAGAATAGTCTTCCCGGTGCAGAACTAAAATTACAGCATGTTTTTAAATTCCAGTCTCCCGCTTCCGTCCCGTTAGGAAGTAATGTGGTATGAATCTGATCATGTGCTACGTGCATGCAGTGTACTGTAAGCTAACTGCTGACTGCTACACAGGTAGTTTAAGCTTACGTACCCGTGAAATTTCATCCCGGCCATAAGAAAGTCGCAGGAGGCTGAAAATTTGTTTCATGACATATGTCGTCATGCTGAATTTCGTGGGTAAATCCAATTTGATAAACAAACACTTTTAATTTCAAGCCCATAATGTGGAGTTGGTTGTCACGGAACATAGTTTTAAAAAAAAAGCCAGAAGTATTTGGAATTGACGGAGGAGTAGCATTTTTTTATTTTGGCCATTTTGATCTTTTTCAAAAAAGTCGAAATATAGCTAGTTTTTTACGACTAGATAAATATGTACAGTGCAGAAATTTGATTGAAACAATAATTTTATATGAATATGTCTGTATAGATGCATAATATGTTTGCACATTCGAAACCAACGTAAATAAATAAGTGCAGCAATTATATATATATATATTTTACGTTTTCCAAACATGTGGATTCACGTTCGCGGTGGCCTCAGTTCTGTTTTGGTCTGGTTTAGGATGGGTAACGGCGGGGTGTCAGGTTCTAGAGCACTATGGGACTTAACATCTGAGGTCATCTCTTAAAACTAGTTAAACCTAACTGACCTAAGGACATCACGCACATTCATGCCCGAGGCAGGATTCGAACCTGCGACCGTAGCAGTCGCGCGGTTCCGGATTGAAGCGCCTAGAATCGCTCGGCCACCACGGCCGGGGCTAGGGCGAGCAGGTGATCAACATTCGAACACAGTTCAGTTACTTTACGTAACTTTATCCATACCACGATATATCAACTCATTCTAGCGGTAACACCTCTGCAGTCTACCAACTCTAGCGTGATGCAGAACCCGGGTGACTGATAACAGAACGACCTGTGGAGGCCGCGCGGAGTGGTCGCGCGTTTAGAGGCGGCATTCACTGACTGCGCGGTTCTTCCCGCCGGAGGTTCGAGTCCTCCCTCGGGGGTGTGTGTGTGTGTGTGTGTGTGTTGTTCTTAGCATAGGTTAGTTCATGTTAGTTTACGTAGTGTGTAAGCCTAGGGAGTGATGACCTCTGCAGTTTGGTCCCTTAAGAACTCACACACATTTGAACATTTGACCTGTGGAGGCCAGAATAGTTCCGTGGAGACGGAAGAATCTTACGTGATATACTCGGATAAACCGAAAGTACAGAATACAATTTTCAAACGTACCAAGTCGTCTTATTTATTTTTCCTTCACACTGGGTCAAACGTTGTATAATGTCACAGCAATTCTATTTTACGGCAAATCCTTTCCACGAATTATAAATACAGAATGTTTATAATTTATTTACAATTTTGGTATGTATATGGTGTTAAAAAGGTTACAGTAATTCAGTTTTTTTTAAAAAAAGATCAAAATAGCAGATACGAAAGAGTGTTACTCCTCCATCAGTATTAAACATTTCTGGCTCACAACATTTTTATGAACACATTCCGTGTTAACCAACAACTCCTCTTGTGGGTGTGAAAAAAAAAAGTTATTTAGGGTGGTCAAGATAAATGGGACACACTGTATACTGTAAGTATGTATGCTGTATGCCGAAGTCCGATGCTTTGGTGCGAATAAGGAAACAAAGCCTACAGTTCCGCGCCAACCTTCGTTCAGGTAGTGGCCGTATTAGAGCTGGTGTAGGCGGTGCCTGGAGCGAAGCTGCGGCCTGTTGTGGCAGACAGCGGTCGGCTGATACGGGCCAGTCGGCGCCAGACACGCGCCCAGATATCGCCTTACAACGCCTCCCCTCCCTCTCTGGTTTCAAACCGAGGCCGCGTGCAGCACACCACACCACACCACACCACACTCTCCACACAGCCACACACCGCTGCGGCAGCTCTCCGCCGCTCTGATGCACACACGACTCCAGCCAGCGCCGCCAGCAGTCCATTACTCCCACCGCACGTACCGTATTAACAATAAATGCAATGCACTGTCAATTAACAGTACCCTGCTAGCCATTAAAACTGAAACACCGTGACGTGGTATACAGACTATAGACAATTTGCTGAAATGTACTGTATACAGGGTGATCAAAAAGTCAGTACAAATCTGAAAACTTAATAAACCACGGAATAATGTAGATTGTTGTTGTTGTGGTCTTCAGTCCTGAGACTGGTTTGATGCAGCTCACCATGCTAATCTATCCTGTGCAAGCTCCTTCATCTCCCAGTACCTACTGCAACCTACATCCTTCTGAATCTGCTTAGTGTATTCATCTCTTGGTCTCCCTCTACGATTTTTACCCTCCACGATGCCCTCCAATGCTACATTTGTGATCCCGTGATGCCTCAGGACATGTTCTACCAACCGATCCCTTCTTCTAGTGAAGTTGTGCCACAAACTCCTCTTCTCCCCAATCCTATTCAATACTTCCTCATTAGTTATGTGATCTACCCATCTAATCTTCAGCATTCTTCTGTAGCACCACATTTCTAAAGCTTCTATTCTCTTCTTGTCCAAACCATTTATTGTCCATGTTTCACTTCCATACACGGCTACACTCCATGCAAATACTTTCAGAAACGACTTCCTGACACTTAAATCTATACTCGATGTTGACAAGTTTCTCTTCTTCAGAAACGCTTTCCTTGCCATTGCCAGTCTACAGAGCGGAGAGCTGCCAGACATAATGTAGATAGAGAGGTAAAAATCGACACACATGTTTGGAATTACATGGGGTTTTATTAGAACCAAGAAAAACAAAGTTCAAAAAATGTCCGACAGATGGCGCTGGACAGCAAAACTGCTACCGTGACGGGTGAGAGGTACGTCGATATGTTACAGAATTGCATCATCCCCAAACTGGCTGATAAACGCCTGCTGGAACGTACGATGTTTATGCAGGATGGCGCTCCACCCCATATTGCTAGACGCGTGAAAGATCTCTTGCGCGCGTCGTTTGGTGATGATCGTGTGCTCAGCCGCCACTTTCGTCATGCTTGGCCTCCCAGGTCCCCAGACTTCAGACCGTGCGATTATTGGCTTTGGGGTTGCCTGAAGTCGCAAGTGTATCGTGATCGACCGACATCTCGAGGGATGCTGAAAGACAACATCCGACGTCAATGACTCACCATAACTCCGGACGTGCTTTACAGTGCTGTTCACAATATTATTCCACGACTACAACTATTGTTGACGAATGACGGTGGACATATTGAGCATTTCCCGTAAAGAACATCATCTTTGCTTTGTCTTACTTTGTTACGCTAATTATTGCTATTCTGATCAGATGAAGCGCCATCTATCGGACATTTGTTGAACGTTCGTATTTTTTTGGTTCTAATAAAACCCCATGTCATTCGAAGCATGTGTGTCAATTTGTACCTATCTACATTATTCCGTGATTTATTCAGTTTTCAAATTTATACTGACTTTTTGATCGCCCGGTACTTGGATAAGGAGATCATTAGCTTACTAGCGCCCCCGCACAAGGAAAGATGGAGTAAGGTCTTCTGCACTAACTCGTCAAACATATCTGGACAGCTGTCAGTGAGCGTAAATACGGAATCTGTCCACCCTTCGCCTTTATGATGGCTTGAAATTGTAATGACACTGTTATGTCAGGACAGTAACATACAGTATGCCAAGTGTAGAACAATGAAACCGGAGTTTCCCTATAGATGGTGTTAGCCGTCAGTGTAGGGCCCCTGAGACCGCGTCTGCAGCGCCATCTGCTTCCTGTGACGGCTGACGACGAACGTCAGATTAGATGAGATTAGTTTTTCGTTCCATAGACCGTGCTGAGAAGATCCTCGTCGATGTGGAACATTTCAATACTTTTTTTTTAGGCTGAAATAGCAATACTAATAGTATGAATATATAAAATACATCATTTGTTTCTATTAATAAATTCGTCAATGGAGTAGAAGGAGTTGGCCACTAGTAAGTCTTTCAGGCTCCTTTTAAACTGATCTTTATTTGTAACAAAAATTTTTTATGTTTGCTTGCAAATTATTGAAGATGAGTGTTCCTGAGTATTGGACCCCTTTTTGAACTAAAGTAAGTGCTTTTAAGTCCTTGTGCAGATCATTTTTGTTCCTGGTACTGTATGTATGAACTGAGCTGTTTGTTGGAAAAAGAGATATATTATTTAGATCAAATTTCATCAAGGAGTGGCCGAGCGGTTCTAGGAGCTACAGTCTAGGACCGCGCGACCGCTACGGTCGCAGGTTCGAATCCTCCCTCGGGCATGGATGTGTGTGATGTCCTTAGTTAGGTTTAAGTAGTTCTAAGTTCTAGGGGACTGATGACCTCAGAAGTTAAGTCTATAGTGCTCAGAGCCTTTTGAACAATTTTTTCCATCAAGGAGTAAATATACTGAGAGGCAGTAGTTAGTATACCCAGTTCTTTGAAGTGGTTTCTACATGACGTCCGTGAATTTACTCCACAAATAATTCGTATTACATGCTTGTGGACTCTGAAAACTTTTGTTTGACTTGAAGAGTTACCCCAAAATATTATACCATATGACATTATGGAATGAAAGTAGGCAAAGTATGCAAGCTTTTTCATTTTTATGTCGCCTATGTCTGCTAACACTCGAATTGCATATACAGATTTGTTAAGGCGTTTCTGCAGTTCTGTGGTGTGCTACTCCCAACTGAATTTATTATCAAGTTGTAGTTCCAGGAATTTAAGACTGTCAACCTCATCTATCTGCTCTTCTTCATATTTTATGCATATGCTGGGTGGAAACCTCTTACAGGTTCTGTGAGTCGTTTCGAAGTTTAATTTCAGTGAGTTGGCTTTAAACCATTTATTAATATCCATGAAAATATCATTAGCAGATGTTTATAGAACTACACTCGACGAACACAGTAACCCAAGTTCCATACATCGGTATCTGTTTCAAACCAGTAAACACTTCGAGTTTTATGCTTACGAACAACGATTTGCGAACAACATTGGTTTCCTGTTATCATTTGAAGAAAACTGCTGCAGTATCGCTCCGAATATTTGCCGGAGCTTTCGGCGAACGTGCTCTTGGGAAAATACAGTGCTTCGAGCGGTTCAAAAATTTCAAAACTGGTGATTCTGACGGGAGAAACGACGAGCGCGGGAAACCAACGAAAAAGTTGGAAGAGAATGAGTTGCAGGCCTGTCGCGTCCCGGCACAGCCTCACTACACCGGAACGAAGTAAGTGCGAACGGCGTAGCGCAATCGGGACGTTAACGACAATGGGTTGGTTATAAATTGCTGTCAACCTTTATATCGGAGATGAGAGGGAGACAATCTCCTTGGTTTGAAGGAAATAAGTTTCCTGAAAATAGGTTACAGAATTGCAATAGTCAGAAAAGATTGGTTAGTTTCTATCAAGTTTATTCTGACATGTACGTATGTGAGGTGTTGGACCATAAACCCCTTAGTAAGATTCAGTCTATTTATTCGGACTTGCTACTTCAAAGCTAATTGCCGGTACATATAAGAAGCAAGTACAAAGCAATCAGTTGTTCTTGGTTAGCACTGAAATCTCTCTAAGTAATTGAGACAAAGACTGACAGCCTCTTTTCAACACTGTTCCAATAAAACTCTAAAAATCCTACTGGACCTGCAGTTCCTGAGTGTCCTCCAGAGTCTATCATCGTCTTCTCGTAGTTGAAGTCTTTATCAGCTATATCGGCTGCTATGGGCCTACTCGGCACCGCTGGCGTCTCGCTGCAGAATCTCCAAACTGCCGGCACTGGCTCTGAATCTGCATCTGAATCTCTGCCTCTAGCTATTCCGCTGCCTGGCCTTTTATTTCGTTTCTCATGTACTTGGGTGCACACGAGTTAATTTGTTTCACACGACCCTTTCATTTCTAAGTGATCGGATTGCACAAGAATGCTTATGATTCCACACGACACTCTCGTTTCTAATTGGTCGGCTTGCGCAAGAATGCCTTCGGTTCCACACGATACTTCCGTTCCTAGCTGCGCACAACTTAATTTGGTTCCACACGAGTCTTTTCCGCACGTGACTGACACTCTCTCTTGCTGTATTATCGCCCTGGTGTTTGCGTCTTCCACTGCGCAAGTTTGATTCGTGCTGCTTCCTCTGACAGGAAGTCAAACACTAAGTTATTTGATCAACAAGCCATACTCGGCAGCCTCCGCCGCTTGTCTTGTCCCTACATCCTGGTGGTTCAAATGGCTCTGAGCACTATGGGACGCAACTGCTGTGGTCCAAGGCCCCTAGAACTTAGAACTACTTAAACCTAACTAACCTAAGGACATCACACACATCCATGCCCGAGGCAGGATTCGAACCTGCGACCGTAGCGGTCGTGCGGATCCAGACTGTAGCGCCTTTAACCGCTCGGCCACTCCGTACATCCTGGTGGACTATTTCTTAATGTCGGCTGGCTGTTTGCCTATGGAGCCTGGACTCTTATTATGGTCACAAAAGCAAGAATAAAAATTAAAATTTTCTACGGTCACAACAGGCCTTGTTGGATGAAGATATAATACTCAAACTCAATAGGAACTCGCGGAACAATTGAATGTGACGCAGAAAGCTATGGGAAAGGTGCAGAAAGTGGCAAAATGGCTTCCTCATGAATTGAATGAGAGACAGCAAACAAATCGAAAGACCACTCGTGAAATTCTGCTCGCCAGATACAAAACGAAGTCGTTTCTCCATCGAATAGTGACAGGTGCTGAAAAATGGATACATTTTGAAAATCCTAAGCGTCGTAAATCGTGGGTGAATCCTGTCAAACCATCGACATCCACTGCAAGATAAAAAATCCCTTTGGAAAGAAGACAATGCTTTTTGTTTGGTGGGATCAGAAGGGTATCTATCATCTGTTATGAGCTGCAAAAACCTGGTGAAACAGTTAACACTGGCCACTACAAACACAAATGAACGATTTAAATCGAGCATCACGTGAAAAACGACCGGAATATGGAAAAAAGCAACACAAAGTTATACTGCTCCACGACAACGCCCCATCACAAAATGGGTCAGGGAAACGATCGAGGCTTTCAGTTTGGAAATACTAGGACAGTGTTTTTCAACCTGTGGTTGCGACCCCGTGGGCGGTCGCAAAGCCTTCCTCAGAGGGTCGCGGTCGCAGGAGAAAGCAGAAGAAACTTGTCCATTTTCTGCTCGCTCAGAGCGAAGTGCGAAGAAGATAATCACGTCCGTACTTGCTGGCGTACTGTGACAACTGCTTGTAGTGACCGAAAATCCTCGACTATGTCCCCGCTGACACCTTCTCACCCCCACGCCTCTACCGCGGCACACAATATAATTATACCGGGTGATCAAAAAGTTAGTATAAATTTGAAAACTGAATAAATCCCGGAATAATGTAGATAGAGAGGTAAAAATTGACACACATGCTTGGAATGACATGGGGTTTTATTAGAACCAAAACAATACAAAAGTTAAAAAATGTCCGACAGATGGCGCTTCATCTGATCACGATAGAAATAATTAGCATAACAAAGTAAGACAAAGTAAAGATGATGTTCTTTACAGGAAATGTTCAATATGTCCACCATCATTCCTCAACAATAGCTGTAGTCGAGGAATAATGTTGTGAACAGCACTGTAAAGCATGTCCGGAGATGAGGCATTGGCGTCGGATGTTGTCTTTGAGCATCCCTAGAGATGACGGTCGATAACGATGCACTTGCGACTTCAGGTAACCCCAAAGCCAATAATCGCACGGACTGAGGTCTGGGAACCTGGGAGGCCAAGCATGACGAAAGTGACGGCTGAGAACACGATCATCACCAAACGACGCGCGCAAGAGATCTTTCACGCGTCTAGCAATATAGGGTGGAGCGCCATCCTGCATAAACATCGTTCGTTCCAGCAGGTGTTTATTAGCCAGGTTGGGGATGATGCCATTCTGTAACATATCGGCGTACCTCTCACCCGTCACGGTAGCAGTTTTACTGTCCAGCGCCATCTGCCGGACATTTTGTGACCTTTGTTTTTTTTGTTCTAATAAAACCCCATGTCAGTCCAAGCATGTGTGTCAATTTTTACCTCTATATCTACATTATTCCGTTGTTTATTGAGTTTTTAAATTCATACTGACTTTTTGATCACCCTGTATCTCTGCGCACAGAGCACTGCGACCTCTTTTCACATTGCACTTGATTTCTCGGTCAGTATAGTATCAGTGGAAAGAAAATTAAATACGTTGCCTTTGAAATAGCTGACATACTTTTACTATGGTTCTGGGGGTCGCCAGAATATTTTTCCTTGGAAAGGGATCGCGTACTAAAAAAGGTTGAAAAACACTGTACTAGGACTCTGCTCTGCCCGATTCTCATCTGTTCACAGGGACACGCTATCGCTGAAAACTGCTTTAATTCGTATGAAAATGTGCGGTAAATGGCTCCTGACTGGTTCGCTTCAAAAGAACTGTTTTTCTGGCGTGGTACTCATAGCCTACTGGAGAGGTGGGAAGAATGTATAAATAGCAACGGAGATTATATTGAATAAAATATTGTTTACAGTTTCAAAAAACAGACGTGTAATTATTGCAACGAAATTCCGGTTCCATACATCTACACCCGGTAAGACACTCACTTTCGCAAGGCAAATTCACAGCATGATTTACCTTCTTGTATTTGTTAATCTGAGTTGAAACTCCAGTGTGCGGTAATTCGAAACATGCGCCAATATTCTGCGAGTGCAACAAGTAACTCCATCTGTTAGTAGCGTAAGGAATTATACCGTCGTAATGATCGGCATTGGACGTAATGGGTGGTAGATATTAAAAAAGAGACTTAAATGTCTCAGGGATACATTTAATTATGAGATCTACATCACCAGTGGTACAAGGACGACCCGTTACGTCCAATGCTGGGGTGCTTGCCAATATCGGGGAGCCCTTGCAGTAGTGACAATATACTGGGTGATCAAAAAGTCAGTATAAATTTGAAAACTTAATAAATCACGGTGTGGTGTCACCGCCAGACACCACACTTGCTAGGTGGTAGCCTTTAAATCGGCCGCGGTCCGTTAGTATACGTCGGACCCGCGTGTCGCCACTATCAGTGATTGCAGACCGAGCGCCGCCACACGGCAGGTCAAGTCTAGAGAGACTTCCTAGCACTCGCCCCAGTTGTACAACCGACTTTGCTAGCGATGGTTCACTGACAAAATACGCTCTCATATGCCGAGACGACAATTTAGCATAGCCTTCAGCTACGTCATTTGCTACGACCTAGCAAGGCGCCATTATCTGTTGCTATTGATATGGTAAAGAATGTACAGACAAGAGCTACGTCCAACATTAATGGATTAAAGTTAAGTATTCTACCAGTTACCTCCTTTTTTCTGAGTTCTGATTTCCTTGTCCTGTTCCAGACCTCACGCCAGCCTGCGTGAGCTTAAACGCGTACCTTCCGGCTTCCTCTCAATTTAGTGGATTGGCTCTCCTGCCAATCCACAACACACGGAACAATGTAGATAGAGAGGTAAAAATTGACACACATGCTTGGAATGACACGTGGTTTTATTAGAACCAAAAAGAAAAACAAAGTTCACAAAATGTCCGACAGACACGTGAAAGATCTCTTGCGCGTGACGTTTGGTGATGATCGTGTGCTCAACCACCATTTTCGTCATACTTGGCCTCCCAGGTCCCCAGATCTCACTCCGTGCGATTATTGGCTTTGCGGTTACCTGAAGACTCAAGTGTATCGTGATCGACCGACATCTCTAGGGATGCTGAAAGACAGCAACCGAGGCCAATGCCTTACCGTAACTCCGGACATGCTTTACAGTGCTGTTCACAACATTATTCCTCGACTACAACTATTGTTCAGTAATGATGTTGGACGTATTGAGTATTTCCTGTAAAGAACATCATCTTTGCTTTGTCTTACTTTGTTATGCTAATTATTGCTATTCTGATCAGATGAAGCGCCATCTGTCGGACATTTTTTTAACTTTTGTATTTTTTCGGTTCTAATAAAACCCCATGTCATTCCAAGCATGTGTGTCAATTTGTACCTCTCTATCTACATTATTCTGTGATTTATTCAGTTTTCAAATTTATACTGACTTTTTGATCACCCAGTACATGGGGAAAACTAATTGAAGTTTGTGTTGGGGTGGGCACTCAGCTTAGGTAGTACGTGCAGCAATGTTGTCCATCGTGCCGTGGTAGTGTAATGTTCAAATGTGTGTGAAATCGTATGGGACTTAACTGCTAAGGTCATCAGTGTCTAAGCTTACACACTACTTAACCTAATTTATCCTAAGGACAAACACACACACCCATGCCCTAGGGAGGACTCGAACCTCCGTCTGGAGGTAGTGTAATCGTTAGCATTTCTGCGTAGCAAGAAGAAGAGCCGGGTTCGAGTCCCGGCCGCAGCACAAATTTTAATTCATTTCGTCTGCCTCGGTCATTTCTCACTAAGTTCGTAAGCGCAAGGAATAGGACAGAAAATCGCTGGTACTGGTACAAACCAGCATCTCCCATACACTATTCAGTGACTTGCGGAGTATATATACACATGTGCTTGCGTACACACACACACACACACACATTTGGAAAGAGAGAGACTGTGACAATACTGCAGAGCAGCAAAGTGTTGGCAATGCGGCTACACAGGCGACAGCGGATCTGAGTGGTCGCTCGCCACACGATCTGCCCCCCGCGGGCCTGCGTGACGTGCAATCTGCCGCTTCGCTGCGGGGCGCCGCCACTGTCACCACATCCGCCTCTGATTGGCTGCAGCGGCCATAGCTCATTTGACGACGGCGTCGAGAGCGTGCGCCGAAAGCTCCACAATACCTGCCCTACGGACGCAGTATCTCGCTACGTGTACACCCATCACGTTTCTTACAGTAATAAATATACAATCAGTTCCACAAAAAAGTGTACGCCACGATCTTAAATGTAACGCCCACAGTGACGTCTCTGGTAGTGGTCTCGAATCTGTAATCAGTGCGGTTTTGCACAGTCTATAGGTAAACAGTATTTTGGCTATTTGCACTTATCTACAGCCAATTTAAACGCTAAAAAATGTGTAGTGTTTATCAAAAATCCCTTCTGATATCGGTTAAGAAGCTACGAGATGTGACAATAAAGTAATGAGACTGATTTTCTTTGCAAGATGTGGCAACCCTGCGGGCTTGTGTAGGCACAACATCTTTGACATTGGTCTACAAGCTGCTTCTAGTCCAAGCGGCACATCGATGCAACTGTTCAGTCATGAGATGTGCTGTAATAAGTTAACACGTGTTTGTGTGTCCCGTCACGGAAATGGAACCGCATGATATTGCCCAACGGTATGCCATTTCTTTTTTCGTGAAATTGGGTGAAAACGCGACAACAACTTACGGTAAGCTTCAGAAGGCTTTTTGAGAGGATGTTATGTCAGGAGCTTAAGTTTTTTCTTGGCATAAAATGTTTACTGAAGACAGAACGAATGTTGAAGGTGAAGACCACAGTGGACAACCATCAACCTCACGGATGGATGTCAACTTGGCCAGGGTGCGTGAACTCGTACGATGTGATCGAAGATTATCAGTGAAAATGATTGCGGAAGAACTGAACATCAATCAAGAAACGGTTCGTCTAATAATAACTGAAGAACTGGGTATGAGAAAGATTTGTGGAAAAATGGTCGCGAGAAACCTGACACCACAACAGCGAGAAACACGGAAAGATGTGGCAGCCGATCTGTTAGAGCAATCGTAAATCAATCCAGAAATTTTGAGCCGTGTTATCACTGGTCATGAAAGTTGTTTTTTTTTTTTTTTTTTTTCAGTACGATCCAGAGACAAAACGCCAAAGTTAGCAATGGTGCTCAAAGGGATCACCCAGACCAAAAAAGCTCGCATATCAAAGTCAAAAGTGAAATGCGTGCTTGTGTGCTTCTTTGATTCCATGGGAATTGTTCACAAAGAGTGTGTGTCTCCTGGACAAACTACATGAAAATTTTAGAAAGACTACGTAAAAGAGTTGTTCTTGTCCGTGTCGACATTGCTGATAATTGGATTCAGCATTACAATAATGCGCCATCCCATACTGCTCTGTCAGTACAGCAATTTTTAACCTCAAAACAAATTTCAGTACTACCACAGCCACCTTATTCACCAGATATCGCTCTGTGCGACTTTTTTCTATTTCCAAAACGGCGGTCAAGGGATACCATTTTCAAACAACTCAAGATGTCCAAAAAGCTGTGGCGAGGGTATTGGAGGACATTACAGAAGATTAGTTCCAGAAATATTACCATCAATGGCAGAAGCGCTGGAAAAAGTGTGTGCAATCAGAAGGGAACTACTTTGAAGGAGACAACACTAAACTTGACTAAAACGGTAAGCAATATTTTTTTCCACATGAGTGTCATTACTTTATTGTCGCACCTCGTATTTCTTTGGAACGAGGCAAACTGGATGCTTCAACAGGATAATCATCCGAAACATCGGAGCCGTCTCTGTACAGCTTGGAAACAACACAAATCCACGATGGATTGGTTCGCAATGTCTCCGGATACAAATCTGATCCAAAATGTCTATTAAAGCTGCAAAAAACGAAATTTCACTTATTGTGCGTATACAGTACAATAGGAACAATATGTGATTAAATTTGGAGGCGATGTGAAGATGCACAGGGAGAAGAAAAATTCCGTACTTGCCATGCTATCCCTCGTACAGATTTAAGACAATTTTTCTGCGTTTTCAAAAAGACTTGTATGACGACGATACGCTGGGAACACTGCCACATCGTGCAGCATACTGGGATCTACAGAGGAATGTGTATTACCTGAGTAGAGACGGCTGGGACATCAAACCCATATCCGTCAGGTTTCTCCTTTTTTTATTTTGTATAAGTTTGTACCCCAGTTCTCATCGTTTATAAGCAGAACATCATTGTGTCACATGCTAGTAGCCTATGACAGAGGGAGTGTGTAGTGGTAGTGGTAAGTTCCTATAGGACCAAACTGCCTAGGCCGTCGGTCCCCGGCCTTGCACACTACTTAATCTAACTTAAATTAACTTAGGCTCAGGACAACACACACATGCACTCCCGAGAGAGGACTCGAAACCCCGACGAGCAGAGCCGAGCAGACCGTGACAAGACAACCTAGACCACGCAGCTACCCTCGCGCGGCGACTATGTTCATAAATAAATAAGTGGACATGTAGAATGAAGGTACAGAATGTTAACAGTATTTGTTTTATTTCAAAACCTTTCAGAGTTTTCATGTAAGACAATTCCGAGACCATATTTTTCAGTACGCCTTCGTAGTATTAGGGACGACGAACGTACAGAGCAAGTGGCGAAAACTGGGCAGTATTTATTTCACAGTTACATACCTGTACCATACAGTGGTACACACACTACAGTCGCCAATCAATCAAAAAAAAAAAAAAAAAAAAAAGGACACTTACCACACCATCAAAGAGGCATGGTATTGTGCGATTTAGCAACAGATCGCACAACACCTCTGGTTTCTCAACTGGGCGCTCACGTGAAGAGAAACTGTTACTACTAACACGCTAAAAGTATGGCACAAGAATACCACCAAGACAAGGCGTGTTAAAGTCAGTACCCTTGCCAAGCTGCCATTTCTGCCTCACTAAAGAGGTCACTGTACACAACTGTACCATGAACGGCTAAATCGACACATCCTCCCATTTGGAGGTTGCCTATATGACGTCTTCCAGGGGCAACAAAAATTTGATTTATAATAATTCATATAATTACTGGTCGAATTAAAAAATTTAAATTGTTATCGCAGCCTACCAACTAATAAATCTAATGTTACATCAAAAGTTTAGCGCAAAAGTCAAGTATTAAGTTTAGAAACTTTGCGTATGTCTTGACTCATTTTAACTGAAACCGCATAAATATCCCACAGTATATTCATCTGGTGTTTGGGAATGAGACCACTTACAGCCCTGTAACAAACTTTACACATAATTTGTAACCGTTTTAAATTTTTTCTAGTTGGCATTCATCACAAAGCAATGAATGGAAAAAATGAAACTTCCTGGCAGATTAAAACTGTGTGCCGGACCGAGACTCGAACTCGGGACCTTTGCCTTTCGCGGGCAAGTGCTCTTCCAACTGAGCTACCCATACACGACTCACGCCTCGTCCTCACAGCTTTACTTCTGCCAGTACCTCGTCTCCTACCTTCCAAACTTTACAGAAGCTCTCCTGCGAACCTTGCAGAACTAGCACCCCTGGAAGAAAGGATATTGCGGAGACATGGCTTAGCCACAGCCTGGGGGATGTTTCAAGAATGAAATTTTCACTCTGAAAATCCCGAGTTCGAGTCTCGGTCCGGCGCACAGTTTTAATCTGCCAGGAAGTTTCATATCAGCGCACACTCCGCTGCAGAGTGGAAATCTCATTCTGGAAACATCCCCCAGGCTGTGGATAAGCCATGTCTCCGCAGTATCCTTTCTATCAGGAGTGCTAGTTCTGCAAGGTTCGCAGGAGAGCTTCTCTAAAGTTTGGAAGGTAGGAGACGAGGTACTGGCAGAAGTATAGCTGTGAGGACGGGGCGTGAGTCGTGTATGGGTAGCTCAGTTGGAAGAGCACTTGCCCGCGAAAGGCAAAGGTCCCGAGTTCGAGTCTCGGTCGGGCACACAGTTTTAATCTGCCAGGAAGTTTCATACCAACGCACACTCCACTGCAGAGTGAAAATCTCATTCTGGAAATGGAAAAAAATGTTTGTTACTCACTACAAAGGGTATTTCTAGTGATGACTGAGGGCGGCGTATTGAACAACATTACACCACTATTTACTTCATTTGCAGAGTAGTAATCATAGCTATAAGAGGTAGTATGTTTTAGGTTGGTTAGTACCTCTAAGTATGCAAGGCACAAGCAAGCCATTAACCGTTTCAGACCTGATTTCTTTTCTGGAGGCAGGAAAATTTTTCTTTTAGTGATGATTTTTTAATGATTTTAGATGCAAGACTTATACAAAATTATGTACCCATTTTCAAAATGTACTTTGTAGATGGGGCTTTATTTTGTGGACTTAAATAAATAATTAGAAATTATTCTTCCTTCCTTCCTTTCCTTTGGGCCTTAGTCCCGCGAGACACAGGGTCGGCTTTGTTATTACTGATTTGGCAATGTTAGTGATTGGGAGGGGGGGGGGAGGCGGATGCCCTCCCTGCTGTCACCCCAACGCCCGGGGCAGAATAAGTGTACCCCAGATGCCTGCGTCTAGTGTAAGACATGAAATAGTGAGAATGCTTACAAATGTCTGCGAGTCGCGAAACTGAGGCGGAACGTGGGGACCAGCCCAGTATTCACCTAGTGGGATGTGGAAAAGCGCCTAAAAACCACATCCAGACTGACTGGCATACCGGCCTTCGTCGTTAATCCGCCAGGCGCCTACCCGAGTCCAGGAAGAAGCGCATTAGCGCTCTCGGCTACCTTGGCGGGTAATTGATTATTCTCTATTGAAATAAATAGTAAAATGATCATTCAATAATTAACATGTAAAATAATAATAAGAAAATTCAATTATACAGAGAACTATAGTGAACCAATCACATCCATGTATATGACAGGCGTAGTCCACTTCTAAGTGCACTAACAGACATGCACAAAACATGAGGTTGTAAATTAGGTCATGTGTATGTGGTAAGACTGTTACACGGAGGGGAAAAAACTACTTACTCAAACAACCTCATTTTGACACCTACCCGGAATACTCGCAGTGTGCTATATATTGTAGAATGGAGAAAGTCTTCGTTAGTCTTCACCTGTAGATACACTACTGGCCATTAAAATTGCTACACCAAGAAGAAATGCAGATGATAAACGGGTATTCATTGGACAAATATAGTATACTAGAACTGACATGTCATTACATTTTCACGCAATTTGGGTGCATAGATCCTGAGAAATCAGTACCCAGAACAACCACCTCTGGCCGTAATAACGGCCTTCATACGCCTGAGCATTGAGTCAAACAGAGCTTGTATGGCGTGTACAGGTACAGCTGCCCATGCAGCTCCAACGCAATACCACAGTTCATCAAGAGCAGTGACTGGCGTATTGTGACGAGCCAGTTGTTCGGCCACCATTGACCAGACGTTTTCAATTGGTAAGAGATTTGGAGCATGTGCTGGTCAGGGCAGCAGTCGAACATTTTCTGTATCCAGAAAGGCCCGTATAGGACCTGCTGAAATGTATGGTTTCGCAGGGATCGAATCAAGGGTAGAGCCACGGGTCGTAACACATCTGAAATGTAACGTCCACTGTTCGAAGTGCCGTCAATGCGAACAAGACCGAGACGTGTAACCAATGGCACCCCATACCATCACGCCGGGTGATACGCCAGTATGGCGATGACGAATACACGCTTGCAATGTGCGTTCACCGCCAAAGACAGACGCGACCATTATGATGTTGTAAACAGAACCTGGATTCATACGAAAAAACGACGTTTTGCTAATCGTGCAACCAGGTTCGTCGTTGAGTACACCATCGCAGGCTCTCCTGTCTGTGATGCAGCGTCAAGGTAATCGCAGCCATGGTCTCCGAGCTGATAGTCCATACTGTTGCAAACGTCGTCGAACTGTTCGTGCAGATTGTTGTTGTCTTGCAAACGTCCCCATCTGTTGATCCAGGGATCGAGACGTGGGTGCACGATCCGTTACAGCCGTGCGGATAAGATGGCTGTCATCTCGAATGCTAGTGATACGAGGTCGTTGGGATCCAGCACGACTCTCCGTATTTCCCTCCTGAACCCACCGATTCCATATTCTGTTAACAGTCGTTGGATCTCGAGCAACGCGAGCAGCAATGTGGCGATACGATAAACCGCAATCGCGATAGGCTACAATCCGATCTTTATCAAAGTCGGAAACGTGATGGTACGCATTTCTCTTCCTTACACGAGGCATCAGAACAACGTTTCACCAGGCAACGCCGCTCAACTGCTGTTTGTGTATGAGAAATCGGTTGGAAACTTTCGTCATGTCAGCACGTTGTAGGTGACGCCACCGGCACCAACCTTGTGTGAATGCTCTGAAAAGCTAATCATTTGCTTATCACAGCATCTTCATCCTGTCGGTTAAATTTCGCGTCTGTAGCACGTCATCTTCGTGGTGTAGCAATTTTAATGGCCAGTAGTGTAATTGGCAGGTGTCCAGTCAAAATATCGTGGGATGAATTAAACTATTTTCGGCTGCAAGCCCGAAACTTGGTTCAAAAATGGTTCAAATGGCTCTGAGCACTATGGGACTTAACTTTTGTGGTCATCAGTCCCCTAGAACTTAGAACTACTTAAACCTAACCAACCTGAGGTCATCACACACATCCATGCCCGAGGCAGGATTCGAACCTGCGACGTAGCAGTCGCGCGGATCCAGACTGAGCGCATTAACCGCGAGACCACCGCGGCCGGCGCCCGAAACTTGTTTGAACATTTAGATAGGTGGGGAATTTTAAAATTTACAAAAAACAACCCACACAGAATAGTAGATTTATATTAAGGTACCAATGACCATAATAACTGTGCCTATAAACCGCGCAACCTCTACTTTCGCTGTTCATGCAGTAAAACTCCAGCATCAAACATGGCGTTTCAGCTTATTACTTCCTTACGACTATCTCTATTCGTAACCTAGTTCGTAGACGACATCCTTCTATACCACTGAAAACACCTGCGAGATAATGTCATTGTACTGTACAATATTTTCGACAAAAAGGATTATTTAACTCTTATTCTAGCTCTTAGTTCCATTAATAGATCTGTTCCCAAACGCCGGTCGGGGTGGCCGAGCGGTTCTAGGCGCTACAGTCTGGAACCGCGCGACCGCTACAGTCGCAGGTTCGAATCCTGCCTCGGGCATGGATGTGTGTGATGTCGTCAGTTAGATTTAAGTAGTTCTAAGTCTAGGTGACTGATGACCTCAGATGTTAAGTCCCATAGTGCTCAGAGTCATTTGAACCATTTGAACTCAAAGTTTTGTAGATTAATTGTTTTGCATAGTTGTTCTCTAATCTTTATACGGCTGAGCTATGTAACACACTGTGCTTAATATTTTGTAATGAAATCAGACATTGTCGTGTTTATGACATTATGTGACACACCAGTACCTGGTGGAATAAGCTTTGCCTGAAACCAGTTAAAAAACCTTCAGCGATCTGTAGCCCCATCCTAACTAAATCCGCTTTCCACTCGCAGTTTCCCAGCCAGTCGCCTCCTGGACGTTTAGCACTCCTCCAGAAGCGGCCGGCACTGTGCCTTTGTCGCCGGAGCGCTGGAGCAGACAAAGCCCGCAGCCGGCGCGGCCTTTGTCTGGCGGGACAGGCGTTCGATGCCAGCCAAGGCTGCAGTCGGACCGACCGGCACACAAGGCCCGCGCAATTCGACTCGGCCGGGCCAGTCCGACCTTGCCAGCCAGCCTCGTAGTCGGGAGGTGCCTGGACAACAGCGACCGACAAGTCCCGTGAACACTGAATTGGCTACAGTACGACTGTGTGGATTTCGAGTAAAATGAAACAGGCATTTTCCGAGCAATGTCTTAAGGGTTGGTAAAGACAACTGTGGTTTAATAGCCGTGTTAGAAAACTGCTAAGTAAACAAAGAGAGCTTCGTCACAGTTTCAAGAACCTTGCTGATACAAAAAGCTGAACGAAGCAAAAATGAGCATAAGGAGTACAATGAGAGAAGCTTACAATTAAGTTTTCCTCGATACATTTGAGTCTCATCTTTATCTACGATAAGGACGGAAGGTGAAGAGAATAATTAAAATTTGTGCCACCACTGGGACTTGAACCCGGTCTGCCTTGCTTGCTAGGCAGGAACGCTAACCATTTTTTCGTTTTTTTCTTAAATCTCATTTCGTTCGTTGCATCTGCTTTTTTTGCATTTTTTCATTGTTGATCGTTGTGTTTGGTCGTTGTGGCCGTCACATGACATCCGTTCAAGTTCGTTTGTTGATCCTTCCACTCAGTTTTCTTTTTGTTACAGAGGCCAACCAGATCTCTGGCTACAGTACGACTGTGTGGATTTCCAGTAAAATGAAACAAGTATTTTCCGAGCAATGTCTTGAGGGATGGTTAAGACAACTGTGGTTTAACAGCCGTGTTAGAAAGCTGCTAAGAGAGCTTCGTCACAGTTTCAAGAACCTTGCTGATACACAAAAGCTGAACAAAGTAAAAATGAGCATATGGAGTACAATGAGAGAAGCTTACAATTAAATTTTCCTCGAGACATTTGAGTCTCATCTCTATCTACGACAATGACGGAAGCTGAAGAAATGAATTAAAATGTGTGCCACCGCTGGGACTTCAACCCGGGCTGCCTTACTTACTAGGCACGAATGTTAACTATTATTTCGTTTTTTTTATATTTTTTAACCCCATTTCGTTCGTTGCATCTGCTCGGGGCGGACGTCGCAAGACACCAGCGTTCAGTTCGTCGTTGATCCACTACTCCAGTTTTTTTTTATTACAGAGGGTAGCCAAACCCTCTGACGGAACACGCTGAGTTACCGTGCCGGCTACCACTACAGCACTGCAGCACCACGGCTAACATGGACTACCTAACGCCATTGCCCTCCCCTACACAACCTTCCTATCTTCTGCCTATTTCCCCCTTCTCAGATCGTCACTATTGCCGACGCTCTCCGGCAGTGGAATAGGACCCCAGCGTTGGACGTAATGGGGAAATTTAGTACCTCTGATATAGGTGATCTCGTACATCTTACAATTAACCACTAAATACAAACGGTTATCTTCAGCTACTTGGTGACCATTTGCAGAAAAACAACGATAGAATTTTTAAGGATGACAAGCGTCATGTGACTGGGCTACAATCGTTCACAACTGGTTTGAAGAACATTCTGAACAGTTCGAATGAATTATTTGCCCACCCGGATCACCGAACATGAATTCCATCGAACGTTTATGGGACATAATGGAGAGGTCAGTTCGTGCACAAAATCGTGTACCGACAACATTCTCGTCATCATGGACGGCTGTAGAGGCAGCATGGGTCAGTATTTCTTCAAGGGACTTCCCAACGCCTTGTTGAGTTCAAGCGACATCGAGATGCTGCAGTACGCCGAGAAAACAGAGGTTCCACTCGATATTAGGAGGTATTCTGTTACTTTTCGCACTTTAGTGTAACCAGATGGTTCGAAATCATCTGTTCAATCTCTCAGTGGGCCGGCCGCTGTGGCTGAGCGGCTCTAGGCGCTTCAGTCCGGTGGTGGTGGTTAGTGTTTAACGTCCCGTCGGCAACGAGGTCATTAGAGACGGAGCACAAGCTCGGGTTAGGGAAGGATGGGGATGGAAATCGGCCGTGCCCTTTCAAAGGAACCATCCCGGCATTTGCCTGAAACGATTTAGGGAAATCACGGAAAACCTAAATCAGGATGGCCGGAGACGGGATTGAACCGTCGTCCTCCCGAATGTGAGTCCAGTGTGCTAACCACTGCGCCACCTCGCTCGCTTCAGTCCGGAACCGCGCTGCTGCTACGGTTGCAGGTTCGAATCCTGCGTCGGGCATGGATGTGTGTGATGTCCTTAGGTTAGTTAGGTTTAAATAGTTCTAAGTCTAGGGGCTCATGACCTCAGATGTTAAGTCCCATCGTGCTTAGAGACATTTGAACCATTTTGAATCTCTCAGTGACCATACTGGAACCGAAACTGAAGCTAAAAGGAAGAAGCCCGAAATATCGAATTCGTCTTTCCAAAACTGTTTCTCTGCGGAAAATCGTGAAACTGTCTCTCCTTTCAATCATCATACGAATTTTGAAATGGCAAATATTAAGGTACTCGATGGCTTAACAGAAAAGCCACTGCAATCGCTTAGTAGTGGAAAGGGTGAGAACAAGATGACATACAGATAACATCCTATAAAAATTATACGAAAGACCTTATCGTGACACTCTTTTGGGTGATCTCGTCGTTCTGGAAGTTTCGTTCGTTGATTTGGGGAAGGGGACCAAACAGCGGCGTCATCGGTCTCATCGGATTAGGGATCGAAGGGGAAAGAAAGTCGGTCGTGCCCTTTCAAGGGAACTATCCCGGAATTTGCTTGAAGCGATTCAGGGAAGTCACGGAAAACCTAAATCAGGATGGCCGGGCACGGATTTGAACCGTCGTCCTCCCGATTTCCGGAAGGTGCAATGGATCAACACACGTATGCATTTGTCCTTGTGGACCATGTCCACCTCTGCATTCAGTCTGTTTGTCCTCAGCACTATGGCATCTACCAGCAGGACAATGCAATCTGTGACAGTTTGAAGCGCACCAGAATGGGTCTACCATTCTCCCCTGGCCACTAAACGCCCCGGATTTAAGCCCAATCGAGAATCTGTGGGGCCACGTCGATCTGGTTGTTCGTGCTATGTATCCTTAACCGAGAAACCTAGCGCACCTAGCCACGAAACTGGAATCTGCATGGCTCCACATCCTCCAGAAGCTCTCTGACTCTCTTCCTGAATTTTATCCATAGTAGATGCAGTTGAACTCCATGACTCTTCCTTTATAGGATGTAGAAAAATTTTCCGCTACCAGTCACAATAAAAGTTTATTTATTTGTCACACGACCGGTTTCGGGCTTGCGCCGATCTTCAGGTGTTTAGACATTCATGCACATGTTTATATACTGGTGATCACTGTACAAATACAAAAAAATTATTTGCTGGTGACTAAAGAGATCCAAATGGCTGTGGCTGAGTGACCATTACAGACAACCTACAAATACTAAACAGTGTGAACAAAGGAAAGAAACTGAATCTGCTCAAAGAGCTAGAAATTTATATCCACAGCTCTAACTGACCAGACTTTATTCTAACGGAAGATGTGTAGCTTGCAAACAAATCTTATCTACACATATGTCATGAAATATTCAAAAACAAAAATTAATTATCCTCTGATATAATGACACAGTAATATTCTACGGAAATTCGATGTAGCAGTCATACAACACTTCAAGTGTCATTATCGTAATTTTTAGTAGTCATATTGCAAACACAAGCTGTAACTGTCATTGTATAATTTGTAACAGCTTTCAAAATTTCATGTGTGTAACATCATTGTACTTCCTATATCTAAGTTCTCCGACAAAAATGTGGATAAAAATTTCATAATGTGTATCAAGAAACTTCTCAGTCTATAATAGCTTTTTTAAGTTTCTATATATGAAACCCTTGCACTTCCTGTGGCTAAGTTCTTTGACCATAACGTACATGTTTCTGTATGAGCAACATCTTTACACCTGCTACGTCTAAGTTCTTTGGCCACAACGTGCACATCGTAACAGTAAAATATGCACGTAAACTTTATAAAACTGAAATATGGACGTGAAAATGATAAATGTATAACTAAGTGGAAAAACTGTCACCACAGCGTAACTATAATAATGATGCTTCATCTTTATGTAAGTGCAGATATATTTTCGACAAATGCTGCCTTGCCACATACAATTGTCCCACTTGTATCTGTTTAGTCACCAATAAATAATTTTTTGTATTTGTACAGTGATCTCCAGCATATAAACATGTACATGAATGTATAAACACCTGAAGAAGGGCGCCAGCCCGAAACCGGTCGTGTGACAAATAAATAACCTTTTATAGTGACTGGTAGCGGAAAATTTTTCTACACCCTATAATTCAGGCGTTTGACAGGTGGCCAGATAAATGTGACTGGACAATGTGCAATGCACCATGCATCTAAAACTACTACTCACAAGTTTCCAGTTCCTTACCATTTCGTTTAACAGCAAAGCATTTAATTTTATTTTCTAAAACGTTACTATATGAGTACTACGCGATCGTGAGCAGTATTTTACTGTATATATGCAGACTGAAGTGACGAATCAAAATGTGTACCACGGCCGTGTTTCGAACCCAGGTCTACTGGTCGCGAGGCAGATGTGCTAACCACTACGTCACATTAGCACAATGGCTTCGCACTGCTGCATGGACTACCCTAGCTCACCCCCCCTTCCCCCCTCCCTCTTCAGTTCAAATTCCTTTTCACACCTGAGCCCACTTGGTATTCCCCTTATCCACAAACAACTGTATTGGAATTTTTTTTTATTTTTTATAGTAAAGACAGCCCACTGATTGCAATGGATTTTATAGTCGAATTGACCATGGTTTCGACTCCTAAACTAAGGGAGTCTTGATCAGAATTTATATTACATACGTAAGAAGTTGAGCATAACAGCTCTGTATTGGAATAGCACTTCAGTATCAAATGAAATGGGGGATCCTGCCTGAAGTCCTGTCACAGGTGCTTTAGTCCAATAAAACTGCATGGTTCCAGAGACATGTTCAAGTTTCAAACATCTATGACATATAAGCAGGCTGAAGCGACGAATGAAAATTTGTACCGAAGCCGGTCTTTGAACCTGTGTCTCCTGCTCACAAGGCACATGCGCTAACCACTACGCCACCGTGGCACATTTGATTAAAGCAGTTCTACCTGTGTATCAGGGAGGATCCTCCTTCGTTTCGTTCCATGCTGATGTGCTATTCCAGTACAGTTGGGGAGCCCCTGTAGTGCTGTTAAGAGTACAGGGGGGGCATCAATTCGGCCAAGACGCTAATGGGAATTTGGATTGAGGAAGGGAGTGTGCAGTTGTGGAAAGCTACTGTGCCAAGCGAGTTGTTAGTGCATCTGATTCATGAGCAGAAGACCCGGGTTCGAATACTAGGCGTGGTACAAATTCATTACTCGAGTCTGGATGTATACATAACAGGTGTTTGTGACTTGAAAAAGTCTCTGGAGCCATGGTGGAATAAAGTCATCTTGCTTAATAAAAATGACAACCTACAATGGTTCTAAAGTGGTTTCATCATCCCTAAAACAATAGCCGCTTTCTGCAATTCTGTTACGTCTCCACGAGTTCCCACCTTACTGTGATTACTGCACACAACCGACTGGAAGTATACACAGCACATCACTACCGTGGAGCACGTCAGTAGCGTAATGTCATATGACCACCTGGTACCGGTTCTTCGTCATGTGCAGTGCTCAAAAGTGGCCGGTGTGTTCTTGGAAGGTTATTTCATTTTCTCTGGTGGACTCCGGAGGCATCTCTAGTCCCCAGTAAAAGGTATGCTTCAGCAAGCGTGAGATCGCCTGCATTGGACGTCTCTTGGGCCATATGGAAGATAGCTTTCAATCGTGTATAAAACGTTTTCACCAAGAAAAACATTCTGGGATTTCTTTCCGCGTGAATTGTATAAACTCCGAGTTTTCGACAATTACCTTCTCGTCGTCGTAAGGAGCAACTGACTGTCTAAACCACTGCTGCGGTGGCCTTATATAGCCGGGAGACTGTTTGTTTGGTCGACAGTTACCTAGTGCTGTCGCAGATGGTGTCAACGTCTGTGCTGGTTGTGCCACCGCTCCCATACTAGCGTAAACATTGCGACGAATATATATCTCTCTCTCTCTCTTTCTCTCTCTCTCTCTTTCTCTCTCTCTCTCTCTCTCTCTCTTTTTCCTGCATACATAGCTCGCTCCCACACGCCGCTAAGGTTTTATCCACCATCACGGTTGAATTTCTTCGCACACGTTCTAGTTTCAACTGCTTCTTTTACAGAATACCAGTATCTAAGAGCCTGGGACAAAACTTTTTTGTGTGTTGATGAGGCTGTGCTCAGCAACTGTTTATTTCTCCAGTTCTTGGTTTTTAATATGCCGTTGGTATACTGCACAGCTGTCGGAAACGGCATGGTTGGACTGACCGATGTCGCCGGCCGGTGTGGCCGAGCGGTTCTACGCGATTCAGTCCGGTCGCAGGCCTCGGGCATTGATGTGTGTGCTGTCCTTAGGTTAGTTAGGTTTAAGTAATTCTAAGTTCTAGGGGACTGATGACCTCAGATGTTAAGTCCTATAGTGCTCAGAGCCATTTGAACCATTTTTTGACCGATGTCATTCTTCCGCACTCACAATGGACTTTATAAATCCCAGGGATCCTGAGGCCGAGAGTGTGCTTAACATGGTGTAGCATCTCCTTCATTTTCTTAGTAGGGCGGAAAAGTAAGTCTACCTCGTCTTCCCAGGACTCGGCCTATTTCGCTGGATGCAGCGCCGCAGAAGGGAAGGAATACTGTCGGTAGTTCATAATGTGAATGTTCAGCATTTTCACGTTTTCTTTTCTTGGAGTGCAGTGACTTCATATCACGTAAACCGTAACCGTTCTTTCGGAACACATATTTGGGATAACGAATTTCGGAATCCGAGGGGACCAAATCACAGAGGAAAATCTGTTTTTTTACGGGCGCGACAGCAGCAGTTTCGCCAGTTGCTCCTGACGAAGACGATAGAGGTGACAGTCGAAAGCTCGCGGCAAGAAATCCGACAATCTTACGTGTTACCTGCACTTTGGAAACAGTAAACCCCACAGTAGTCACGTAATAACACCCAGTTCCGTCTCCGAGCTGTCGCTCCTGTCCTAAAGTCCAATTTCTTTTCCGATAAGCTACGAGCCGCAGACAGGGTCGGGGCGTTCGGAAATTTTATCCGCGAGTCGGTTTCCTGTCACCCCGGGCACGTCCCAAAGGCGTCGCCGGTGCCGCCAAAGGGCCGAGTTGGCCCTTCTGGATCGTGATCTGGGTGCGATAGGGCCGCCAACCCCAACGGCCGCGGCACTTCCAGAATTCAATTAAGACCGGTGCCAGCGGCGGAACCAAACTTCTTTCCGCGCAGAGTTTGGTGCCCCCTGCCTTCCCCTCGCCAGGCGCCAAGTGCTGCCAACCAGTGGCAGGGGTACCAACTGCGCAGGCGCAGCCGACAGCGTGCTCCAAAAGCTGCAGTGCCCGAGTAGTGACTGAACCCACGACTTCCAGGACAAAATTGTATTCTAGCAGTGGTCTACACAATGCAATGGAATGCAGGTACGAAAAACGAGATTAAAATTCCGTCGAGCCACACTAGTTTCTGATTTAACACCTTTTCTTTCAGTGGACTTTAGGCCATTACGCGTAATATATAATCCTTAGTACCCACCTCGGTTAAGAACAGCTTGGGTAACAAATACCTGTGTGAATACATGAGGCCCTCGTAAGTATACTAGATAGACTAAAAGAAGATAGACCTACGTTTATAGCTTGTGACAATGCTGCAGACTACAAACACATCAAATGAGACAGATCGACCGTCGTGCCCACTGAAAATTGCATCATTGTACGACGCACAGTTCAACAGAAACGACATCATAAACACCGAGACGAGTGAAAAACTGTCGTATCATCCATGACGTTGAAATTTACACTACTGGCCATTAAAATCGCTACAACACGAAGATGACGTGCTACTGACGAGAAATTTAACCGACAGGAAGAAGATGCTGTGACATGCAAATGATTAGCTTTTCAGAGCATTCACACAAGGTTGGCGCCGGTGGCGACACCTACAACGTGCTGACATGTGGAAAGTTTCCAACCGATTTCTCATACACAAACAGCAGTTGACCGGCGTTGCCTGGTGAAACGTTGTTGTGATACCTCGTGTAAGGAGGAGAAATGCGTACCATCACGTTTCTGACTTTGAGAAAGGTCGGATTGTAGCGTATCGCGATTGTGGTTTAGCGTATCGAGACATTGCTGCTCGCATTGGTCGAGATACAATGACTGTTAGGAAAATATGGAATCGGTGGGTTCAGGAGTGTAATACGGAACGCCGTGCTGGATCCCAACGGCCTCGTATCACTAGCAGTCGAGATGACAGACATCTTATCCGCATGGCTGTAACGGATCGGGCAGCCACGTCTAGATCCCTGAGTCAACAGATGGGGACGTTTGCAAGACAACAACCATCTGCAGGAACAGTTCGACGACGTTTGCAGCAGCATGGACTATCAGCTGGGAGACCGTGGCTGCGGTTACCCTTGACGCTGCATCACAGACAGAAGCGCCTGCGATGGTGAACTCGACTATCAGCTGGGAGACCGTGGCTGCGGTTACCCTTGACGCTGCATCACAGACAGAAGCGCCTGCGATGGTGAACTCGACGACGAACCTGGGTGCACGAATGGCAAAACGTCATTTTTTCGGATGAATCCAGGTCCTGTTTACAGCATCACGATGGTCGCATCCGTGTTTGTCGACATCACGGTGAACGCACATTGGAAGCGTGTATTCGTCATCGCCATAATGGCGTATCACCCGGAGTGATGGTATGGGGTGCCATTAGTTAAGTGTCTCGGTCACATCTTGTTGGCATTGACGGCACTTTGAACAATGATGTGTTACGACCCGTGGCTCTACCCTTCATTCGATCCCTGCGAAACCCTACATTTCAGCAGGATAATGCACGACCGCATGTTGCAGTTCCTGTACGGGCCTTTCCGGATACAGAAAATGTTGGACTGCTGCCCTGGCCAGCACATTGTCCAGATATCTCACCAACTGAAAACGTCTGGTCAAAGGTGGCCGAGCAACTGTCTCGTCACAATACGCCAGTCACTACTCTTGATGAACTGTGGTATCGTGTTGAAGCTGCATGGGCAGCTGTACCTGTACACGCCATCCGAGCTCTGACTCAATGCCCAGGTGTATCAAGGTATGCATCGAAATTGCGTGTAAATGTAATCACATGTGTGTTCTGGTATAATATATTTGTCCAATGAATACCCGTTTATCATCTGCATTTCTTCTTGGTGTAGCAATTTTAATGGCCAGTAGTGTATTTCTGTATTTGCTTCGTTGTAGACTTTTAAAAAATGGTCCATGTCTTGCACTGCTACTGGGGTCACACAAGAGGCTCGGCTTGTGCCTGGAACCATCGAGCTGCCGTATTAATCCGCGAGCAGCCGCGTCCCCAGTGGCTGGCAGCAGAAACAGAGGGGTGTGCTCAGTGGGCGGGCCGCCGTTTGAAGTCAGCTCGGCAGATGAAAGGCTGCCGGCGACCGCATCGGCCTGGGGTATTGGGACCCGCAGTCCCGCCCCCTCTAAACTAGGCCACACGCACAGCAGGCCCGTCCGTTCAATACCTGCCCGAGCGGCCCGGCCGCCACCATGTATTATCCCCCCAGAGAACCAGCCGCCCGTCCAGCCGGCCAGCCAATCCGGCGCCCATCTCGCAGCCGGCCGTATTCACGGCGCTTCGTTTCCGATCGCAGAGATCTCTTTCAGAATTTAATAACCCGCGATAATCACGCCTAAGCGGTGGCGAGCACCAGTAGCGGCTAAAACCCGGCCAAACAGGCCTCTGCGTACAAAGCTGGCTGCTCAAACACCGGCCGAGCAAATCCGCGCTTTTCATTTTCCATTTTATTTGCTAATCGCGCATTTCAACTCCTTTGACACTTTCCTCCACTAGTTTTTTTTATTTTTGCGGTTTCCAACCCAACAGGTAAAAACGGAATCCGTCTGTAAGTCAAGGTCCATTTTTGGTCACGAATGGGTAAAAGTGTCAAGTTGAAATTTTTGCCGAATACTGTCTACGGTCCCCTGGCGGTACGAAAAAAAAAATGTGAGCTAAATGACGATTATTTTTGCTTTAGAAAAGATAAAGGCACCCGAGACGCTCTTCTGATGTTGCAATTGATAATGAGAGCAAGACTAATGAAAAATCACGACACGTTCATAGGATTTATCGACCAAAAAAAAAGCGTTCGACAGTGTAAAATTGAGCAAGCTGTTCGAAATTCTGAGAAAAATAGGGATAAGCCATAGGGAGAGACGGGTAATAGACAGCACGTAAAGGAACCAAGAGCAAGAGGGAATAATAAGAGTAGACGACGAAGAAGGAAGCTCAATGTAGACAAGTGTAATGTGCTGCGAATACATAGAAAGAAAGATCCTTTATCATTTAGCTACAATATAGCAGGTCAGCAACTGGAAGCAGTTGTTGTTTTTGGGGGAGGAGATCGGACGCCGAGGTCATCGGTCTCATCGGATTAGGGAAGGAAGGGAAAGTAAGTCGGCCGTGTCCTTTCAAAGGAACCATCCCGGCATTTGCCTGGAGTGATTTAGGGAAATCACGGAAAACCTAAATCGGGATGGCCGGACGCGGGATTGAACCGTCGTCCTCCTTAGAAGCAGTTAATTCCATAAATTATCTGGGAGTAGGCATTAGGAGTGATTTAAAATGGAATGACCATATAAAATTAATCGTCGGGAAAGCAGATGCCAGACTAAGATTCATCGGAAGAATCCTAAGGAAATGCAGTCCGAAAATAAAGGAAGTAGGTTACAGTACGCTTGTTCGCCCACTGCTTGAATACTGCTCAACAGTGTGGGATCCGTAACAGATAGGGTTGATAGAAGAGATAGAGAAGGTCCAAAGGAGAGGAACGCGCTTCGTTACAGGATCATTTAGTAATCGCGAAAGCGTTGCGGAGATGGTAGATCAGTGGAAGACTGTGCAAGAGAGACGTTAAGTAGCTCGGTAAGGGCTTTTGTTGAAGTCGAGCAGTATATTGCTCCCTCCTACGTATACCTCGCGAAGAGACCATGAGGATAAAATCAGAGAGATTAGAGCTCACACAGAGGCATACCGACAATCCTTCTTTTCACGAACAATACGAGACTGGAATAGAAGGGAGAACCGATAGAAGTACTCAAGGTACCCTCCGCCACAAACTATCAGGTGTCTCGCGGAGTATGGATGTAGATGTAGAAGCGTTCGGATTAAAAAGGGTCTAAGACAGGGATGTACTTTCTCGCCTCTACTGTTCAATCTCTACATCGAAGAAGCGGTGATGGAAATAAAAGAAAGGTTCAGGTGTCGAATTAAAATTCAAGGTGAAAGAATATCAATATTACGATTAGCTGCGACTTTACAATCCGGCGTGAAAGTGAAGAAGAATTACATGATCTGCTGAACGGAATGGACAATGTAATGAGTACAGAATATGGACTAAATCAAAGAAAGACGAAAGTAATGAGAAGCAGCAGAAAAGAGAACAGCGAGGAACTTAACATCAGGACTGATGGTCAGAAAATAGTTGAAGGAATTCTGTTACCTAGACAGCAAACTGAGTAATGGCGGACGGAGGAAGGAGGACATCAAAAGCAGACAAGCACTGGCCAAGAGAAATCTGCTAGTGTTGAACATAGGCCTTAATTTGAGGAAGAAATTTCTGAGAATGTACGTTTGGAGAACAGCATTGCATGGTAGAGAAACATGCACTGTGGGAAAACATGAACGCAAGAGAACCGAAGCATTTGAGATGTGGTGCTACGGAGGAATGTTGAAAATTAGATGGACTGATAAGGTAAGGAATCACTAACGTGGATCTGCAGTAGGGTTTTGGAACATATACTGTATTCGAACATTATGAAGTACCTCGAAGAAAACGATTTATTGACATATTGTCAGCACGGATTCAGAAAATATCGTTCTTGTGAAACACAACTAGCTCTTTACTCTCATGAAGTAATAAGTGCTATCGACAGGGGATATCAAATGGGTTCCATATTTTTAGATTTCCAGAAGGCTTTCGACACCGTTCCTCACAAGCGTCTTCTAAACAAACTGCGTGCCTAAGTAGTATCGCCTCAGTTTTCCGACTGGATTCATGATTTCCTGTCAGAAAGGTCACAGTTCGTAGTAATAGACGGAAAGTAATCGAGTAAAACAGAAGTAATATCCGGTGTTCCCCAAGGAAGTGTTATAGGCCCCCTATTGGTCCTGAACTATATTAACGACAGTAGCCGTCTTACATTGTTTGCAGATGATGCTGTCATTTTCCGTCTTGTTCAGTCTTCAGATGATCAATACGACTTGCAAAATGATTTAGATAAGATATCTGTATGGTGCGAAAAATGGCAATTGACCTTGAATAAAGAAAAGTGTGAATTTATTCACATGAGTACTAAAACAAATCAGCTAAATTTCGATTACGCGATAAGTCACCCAAATATGAAGGCTGTAAATTCAACCCAAATACTTAGGGATTACAATTACAAATAACCTAAGCTGGAACGATCACATAGATAATATTGTGGGTAGAGCAAACCAAAGACTGCGATTCATTGGCAGAACACTTAGAAGGTGCAACAGGTCTGCTGAAGAGACTGCTTACACCACGCTTGTACGCTCTATTCTGGAGTATTGCTGTGCGGTGTGGGGTCCGCATCAGGTGGGACTGACGGATGACATCGAAAAAGTACAAAGAAGGGCAGCTCGTTTTGTATTATCGCGAAATAGGGAGATCGTGTCACAGACATGATATGTGAATTGGAGTGGCAATCATTAAAACAAAGGCGTTTTTCGTTGCGACGGGATCTTCTCATGAAATTTCAATCACCAGTTTTCTCCTACGATTGCGGAAACATTCTGTTGGCATCCACCTACATAGCGGGAAATGATTATCACGACAAAAGAAGGGAAATCAGGGCTCGCACGGAAAAATTTAAGTGCTCGTTTCTCCCACGTGCCGTTCGAGAGTGGAACGGTAGAGAGACAGCATGAAGGTGGTTCATTGAACCCTCTGCTAGACACATTACTGTGAATAGCAGAGTAATCATGTAGATGTAGAATGACGTGTTTCTGTGCAGAGTCGGAGAGGAAAGGATATGTGGAAAACACTGACAAGGAGAAGGTAGAGGATGATATGACATCTGTTAAGACATCAGGGAATAGCCTCCATGGTGCTAGTGGGAGCTGTAGAGGGCAAAACTGTAGAGAGGGACAGAGATTGGAATACTGGATGTCACGCCGCATTAAACTGACGACATACCACAAAAGAGGCGAATATGTTGCCATGGCTGGAAACGCTGGACGCAAAGTGCGAACTTCAAGCAGTGCAGCAGCTGTGTCACGACAGCTGAAGACTCTACGGTTCACCATTGTTTTGGTCAGCAGCGGAACACACTCTGGCGCGATTCCAGCCTGTCATGGATGCAGACAGTAGCTATACTGAACATCGATTGCAGTCTGGTCCGTACACGTGGCACGAAGTTAATAAATATTAACGTCTCGTGTGAAAATTAAGATGTGTTTCTTTCGATACTTTATTCGTTATTTCTCTTCTGCACATCCTTAGAAATGTCCCCACAAAGTTTCACTGTCCTACGATCTCCCGCTTTTCATAGGGGCCTTCTGAAGGACACTTACATAATATGGTGTTAGGTGCATTTATGTACGCCTAACAGAAACAAATAAATAAGCACAATCCGGTTTTTGCATATATATATATATATATATATATATATATATATATATATGCAAAAACCGGATTGTGCTTTTATATATATATATATATATATATATATATATATATATATATATATAGAGAGAGAGAGAGAGAGAGAGAGAGAGAGAGAGAGAGAGAGAAAGACTAAACTGGACAAGGCATACAAAGTAGTGTGGAATCATTACAACAAGAAGTCTATCTGACAAAAAGCAAAATTACGCCATTACGACACGGTGGTGCTCCCCGAGGCACTATATGCAGCAGAGACCACACTAATCCTAGGGCATACACGTATCAGACAATTAGAAAAAGTAGAACGGAAAATACTTAGGAAAATATTTGGCGCAACTAACAACAATGGAATATGGATCAAGAAAGCTACAGAGGAACTGTACAAACATACGGAGACAATCACAGAAAAGATTAGAAAACGCAGACTACAATTCTATGGACACCTATACAGAATGCCATCACACAGGCTGACCAAACAGATCTTTGACTGGGTAACTACTAGAAACAACTAATGGGTGGCAGAGGTAGAAAACCAACTCAACATAACAGCAGACACAATAAACGACAGAACAAAATTCAGAAACATCATTAAGAAAAGTAAACTACATGAGATACAATGTGACAAACGAACAGGCATAAAATGGACCGAAGAACGCAAGCAAGATCACAGCCAGAAGATGAAAGAAATATAGGCAACCAAAAAGGCAATCAAGATGAAGCCGAAGACACAAAGCCGACAAAAAGCATGGACAGAGGACCGGAAACAGAAACACAGCCAGCGAATGAGGGAAGTTTGGGTAGCAAGGAAGGCAGCAAAAGGAACTGGCCATGTAGTTTAGTCCAAATGCGCTCTTTAAGGGCAAAACACCAATTATATATATATATATATATATATATAATGTCGATAGCACGTTAGATGGATATGCCGTATTCAACGAATATTTACTATTTGTACCATATACGAGAGAAAATTGTCAGAGCATGTGCTTCGATGAGTGCCAGCATGATGAAGAATACCACTCAATCCACGATAAGAAGATTGCAGCACTGCATTGACACTAATTGGCCGGCCGGAGTGGCCCAGCGGTTCTAGGCGCTACAGTCTGGAACCGCACGACCGCTACGGTAGCAGGTTCGAATCCTGCCTCGGGCATGGATGTGTGTGATTTCCTTACGTTAGTTAGGCTTAGGTAGTTCTAAGCTCTAGAGGACTGATGACCACAGAAGTTAAGTCCCATAGTGCTCAGAGCCATTTTTGATACCAATGGTCATCACTTCGACAACTTTCTGTAAATGGACGTTCATGTCACCTTTGTGATCTTCATTCACCATCGAAGACCTTACTGTTACACATCATTGGATTGGTCTCGATAGATCCTATCAGAAAATAACCAACGAAATATAGCACCACGTCTAAAAAAACAAAGTTGACCTTAATCTCTGAGGTTACCATACCTATAAAAAAAAAAAAAAAAAAAAAAAAGCAACGTCATATTATGGCCCCCGTTGGCCCATGCAACATTTGTCCCACAAACGTTTCAGCTGTTATCATACTTTCGGAGTTAGATGGCAATAGTTAGTGACTCACCCTATATAAGCACTGACATGTAGCCAAGGGGTTAGTGTGGCCTTTGAACGGAGACTTTTTGGTCGCCCCTTATACATTTAAAAACCCAGAACATTTTCTGTACAACAAACTAAACGGGATTTCGTGACAATCACGAGTGCTCGAGTATACGCTGGTAATCACCGCATGCGCCGTCCGTCTGCGACCAACATTCTACGTGCTCCAGCAACGCTGTATCCCTGCATCATGTAAATTTTCGAGCCGTCGCATTCTGCATTAGCTCGCTTTTTATTTCGCAGTTTAATAACTGGCCTTAATCACGTCCAGGAACGATGCAACGCGCGTGTGTTTCCGTTGTTTGACGGGATTCGGGGTCCCGGCGTTCGCTAAATACACTTCCCCCACCCCCACATTTCCGCACAATGCTCCCACGCGCGGGGGTGAAGCAGATTACGCCGGCCATGTGTTAACATCGAAAAGCGGGGTGCAAAAACAGACACAGCGCTGTAGGGCGGTGTGTTCGTTAAACCGGTGTCTCTTGTTAGCGCAACCACACCGATAGCTGGCTGCTGCTGGAGCGATCATACTAGCGCACAAACTGCTGCCCTGCCGGAAAGGTCAAAGTTTACAAAAAGGAAATTATCAGGTCGGATGCACTGAATTGCAGACCAATGTTTCTGACGTCTGTGTATTGCACGATGCTAGAGCAAATTCTAAGGAACACATAGTGCTAACAATAGATTAGTACTGTGATATAATAAAGCCTGATGCACAGGCTGTACTTTTCGGTAAAAATGGGTATCGATATCTTCACTGATAAATAGAACAGTTCATTTGAAACTATCATTGTTTCACGTGCAACTATACTAAGAGCAAAACAAACTGGTAAAAGCGTACGTATTCAAATACAGACATATGTAGAGAGGCAGAATACGGCAATGCGGTCGCCAATGTTTACTGAAGACAAGTGTCTGGCGCGGTTGTTAGATCGGTTACTGCTGCTACAATGGCAGGTAATGAACATTTAAGTGAGTTTCAACGTGATGTTATAGTCGGCACACGAGCGATGGGACACAGTATCTCCGAGGTAGCGATGAAGTGAGGATTTTCCCGTATCAGAAATCCGGTAAAACATCAAATCTCCATCGCTGCGGGCGGAAAAAGATACTGCTAGAATGAGACCAACGACGACTGAAGAGAATCGTTCAGCGTGACAGAAGTGCAACCCTTCGGCAAATTGCTGCAGATTTCAATGGTCAGCCATCAACAAGTGTCAGCGTGCGAGCCATTCGACGAAACATCATCTGTATGGACTTTCGGAGCCGCAGGCCCACTCGTGTACTCTTGATAACTGCACGACACAAATCTTCAGACCTCGTCTGGGCCCGTCAGCACCGACATTGGACTGTTGAAGACTGGAAACACGTTGCGTGGTCTGTCGAGTCTCGTTTCAAATTGTATCGAGCGGATGGACGTGTAGGGGTATAGAGACAACCTCATGAATCCATGGACTCCGCATGTCAGCAGGGGACGGTTCAAGCTGGTGGAGGTTCTATAATGGCGTGGGGCGTGTGCAGTTGGAGAGATATAGGTCCCCCCATACATCTAGATACATCAACTTCCTCCGAATAAACTGTTAATAACTTCTTTCGACCTAATTCGCTCTCGTATTAAACTTCCTGCCAGATTAAAATTGTGTGCCGGACCGAGACTCGAACTCGTTACCTCCTACTGAGCAACTCAAGCACGACTCACGACCCGTCCGTAGAGCTTCAATTCTGCAAGTATCTCGTCTGCTATCTCCCGAACTTCACAGAAACTCTTCTGCGAAACTTGCAGAATTAGTACTACTGGAAGAAAGGGTATTGCGGAGACATGGCTCAACCACAGCCAGAATGAGATTTTCACTCTACAGCGGAGTGTGCGCTGATATGAAACTTCTGGCAGATTAAAACTGTGTCCCGGACTGAGACTCGAACTCGGTACCTTTGCTTTTCACTGACAAGTGCTTTACCGACTGAGCTACGCAAGCACGACTCACGACCCGTCCGCACAACTTTCAGTTCTGCCAGTACCTCGTCTCGTACCTCCCGAACTTCACAGGAGCTCCTCTGCATCCCGAGTTCGAGTCTCAGTGCGGCACACAGTTTTGATCTGCCAAGAAGTCTCATATCAGCGCTCACTCCGTTGCAGAGTGAAAATCTCATTCCGTTCTCATACTGAAAGGGAACGCACAGGTATGCGAAAATTTATTCTATTCTACTTGGTCCCTTAATAACAGTTCATTAGCCGGCCGTTCTGGCCGAGCGGTTCTAGGCGCTTCAGTGTGGAACCGCGCGACCGGTACGGTCGCAGGTTCGAATCCTGCCTCGGACATGGATGTGTGTGATGTCCTTAGGTTAGTTAGGTTTAAGTATTCCTAAGTTCTAGTCCCATAGCGCTCAGAGCCATTTGAACCATTTTTTTTTTTTGACAGTTCATTAACATACGATATTGTAGGAGCATGTATATCGTCCGTGAAAGAACCTCGGATATTAGATTTTTTTTTATTTTGTTGCACACCCGCATGTATGTTTTGCGATTAACAATTAGTTTCCTTTTAACCGTTCCTGCGTAATATATGACTGTGGAAGACGCAACACATCTACTGTTTTGCGAACTGTCAGTGTTATTTCGTTTCTATCCTTCGTCGCAGTTTCCATAACACTGAAAACTCGCGATGCGAGGAGAAAGAGTCTAACGAAAACTCTTCTCCGATAAACATTCGCGGCGAGACGCCGACATTAGCGACATCCGCCATCTTTTCAAACAGTCGTCAGTTAAACTTTCTCTCAAACACGCCAAACAGCGCTGTATACGGTCAAATATTTTACGAGCCTAGAAAAGTTAGATGATTTGATCGTTTAACTGGTGCTGAAGTCATGCAGTCCAAGTTACTCACTGGAGGTCAAAGGAAAAATTGAACAGTCTCGTGTGTGTGTGTGTGTGTGTGTGTGTGTGTGTGTGTATGTGAGCGCCCCATTTAACCCTGACGGCGGGCTCTAAATGCAAACCAGCTTCTGACAAATTTATGTTTGTTCATCAGATAACGCCGTAGCACGCTCGCTTTGTCGAACCAATAGTTCCCTGTTGTGACGCGTGAAATGAAATGATCGTGCCTTGCAGTTTGCTTATTGCGTTGGGCTGTGAAAAGGCTCTGTGCACAGAGCTCGTTCAATCCACGGTTTGGAGTTATGTCCGCAGCGATCCGACCCGATCGAACACAAATGGCGCATGTACCATTTTCAGCCCTACACCCCTCCCTCTCTCTCCCCATCCTCGCGTGCTTCTCTGGCATCCCCTCCTCCCCCTCCTCTTGTCAGTGCAATGCACCATAAACGCTGCAACGTTTCAAACCTGTTTATTTTTCCGTAAGTACAGATTACCCAGGTCACATCAAAGTTGTCGCAACACATCCACAATGTGCCGAGCTTTGTGGCGCAGTTCGAGTGGTTGAGGCAGTGGATTAGTGACGGGAAGAATCGAGAGCTACACTAATGGCCATTAAAATTGCTACACCAAGAAGAAACGCAGATGATAAATGGGTATTCATTGGACAAATATATTATACTAGAACTGACATGTGATTACATTTTCACGCAATTTCGGTGCATAGATCCTGAGAAATCAGTACCCAGGACAACCACCTCTTGCCGTAATAACGGCCTTGATACGCCTGGGCATTGAGTCAGACAGAGCTTGGATGGCGTGTGCAGGTACGGCTGCCCATGCTGCTTCAACACGATACCACAGTTCATCAAGAGTGGTGACTGGCGTATTGTGACGAGCCAGTTGCTCGGCAAACATTGACCAGAGGATTTCAATTGGTGAGAGATCTGGAGAATGTGCTGGCCAGGGCAGCAATCGAACATTTTCTGTATCCAGCGAGGCCAGTACAGGACCTGCAACATGCGGTCGTGCATTGTCCTGCTGAAATGTAGGGTTTCGCAGGGAGCGAATGAAGGATAGAGCCACGGGTCGTAACACATTTGAAATGTAACGCCCACTGTTCAAAGTGCCGTCAATGCGAACAGGAGGTGACCGAGACGTGTAACCAATGGCACCCCATACCATCACGCCGGATGATACGCCAGTATGGCGACGACGAATACACGCTTCCAATGTGCGTTCACCGCGATGTCGCCAAACAAGGATTTGACCATCATGATACTGTAAACAGAACCTGGAATCAAACCAAAAAAATGACGTTTTGCCATTCGTGCACCCAGGTTCGTCGTTGAGTACACCATTGCAGGCGCTCCTGTCTATGATGCAGCGTCAAGGGTAACGGCAACCGTGGTCTCCGAGCTGATAGTCCATGCTGCTTCAAACGTCATCGAACTGTTCGTGCAGATGGTTGTTGTCTTGAAAACGTCCCCATCTGTTGATTCAGGGCTGCACGATCCGTTACAGTCATGCTGATAACATGCCTGTCATCTCGACTGCTAGTGATGCGAGTCCGTTGGGATCGAGCACGGCGTTCCGTATTACCCTCCTGAACCGAGCAGTTCCATATTCCGCTAACAGTCATTGGATCTCGACCAACGCGAGCAGCAATGTCGCGATACGATAAACCGCAATCGCGATAGGCCACAATCCGACCTTTATCAAAGTCCGAATCGTGATGGTAGGCATTTTTCCTCCTCACACAAGGCATCACAACAACATTTCACCCGGGGAAAGCCGCTCAACTGCTGCTTGTGTATGAGAAATCGGTTGGAAACTTTCCTGATGTCAGCACGTTGTAGGTGTCGCCACCGGCGCCAATCTTGTGTGAATGCTCTGAAAAGCTAATCATTTGCATATCACAGCATCTTCTTCCTGTCGGTTAAATTTCGCGTCTGTAGCACGTCATCTTCGTGGTGTAGCAATTTTAACGGCCAGCAATGTTTCTGCTGCGTTCTCCATAAGATACGAGAGACACCCGCGCACACACACAGACAGAGGGTACCACACAGCGACTGCAGCTTCCATAAGGGCGTACGTAGTTACTGTTAGACATCATAGAGTGTGCTCACAAAAACTGTGTTAGGCTTCCACCTAATGACGCACATATACATCCCAAGTAGACATCCATCCGCCAAACCCCAGCGGATGCACAGTTCCACTCAGACAAGGTGTATCAACAGTCAGTTCTACAGTATCAACATCCTACCTAAAGTCAGCACAGGGACTTTTCTTCGGCAGCCGCTCACAAGGGCCCGACTGGACGTTCTCCTACTTTGGACGTTCTGCTACTTACACATCGGTTGGATAAAAAGTAGTAGTAACACTGCCGTAACTCGAAGGATGTTTGTCACTCGGTATGCCAGCTGTCTGTAGCTGACAGCAGAGAATCATGTGAAGTAGACCAATGAGTGGCGATCGCTGTGTTTGAGTCTACCCTAATAGCACGTTAGGGAAATGAACAACGTGCGTTGATCAAAACTGAAGTGGCTCGTGCACAGTGTGCGTAACAATATTTCCTTTTGACACAGCATCCCATCATCCTTCGTGACAATGCACTATGTCACATGGAGAACCCGTGTATGGCTTCCTGCGTGCACGTGGGTGGGAGATACTGGAACATCCACCATATTCACCCGATTTGAGCCTGTGCGATTACGACCTGTTCGCCAAAGTGAAAGAACCTCTTCGTCGCGTGTTATATTACACAATAAGAGACGTCATCTGTGCCCTAGGGCAGTCTTCGCGAGACACTGACAGAGATGGATGCATTGATTCTGGACTCTGTACGGCAAAATGACGAAGATGCCTGGCGATTGTATTTAGGGCCTGTATTACAGTGAACGTCTGTCAGTCAAGTCTGGTATGAATCATAACCGTGTTGACAGTGGTTTTCATCCACCACTATATCCACCAATACTTCTAGCAAACCCATGTCTTAGTCGTCATTCATTACATTCAGCCGGCCGGAGTGGCCGAGCGGTTCTAGGCGCTACAGTCTGGAACCGCGCGACTGCTACGGTCGCAGGTTCGAATCCCGCCTCGGGCATGGATGTGTGTGATGTCCTTAGGTTAGTTAGGTTTAAGTAGTTCTAAGTTCTAAGGGACTGATGACCACAGAAGTTAAGTCCCATAGTGTTCAGAGCCATTTGAACCATTAGATTCAGAACTCGACTAGTTCTAAAGTAAGACCAGTGCAAGTGAAGTCTTACCAACATACACATGCATCATCTTCATAGACTCAAGCGGCAAAGAAACTGGGTAGGCATGCGTATTTAAATACAGAGATATATGTACAGGCAGAATACGACGCTGCGGCCGGCAACGCCTATATAAGACAACAAGTGTCTGGCGTTGTTGTTTGATCAGTTACCGCTGCTGCCATAGAAGGTTATTAAGATTTAACCGAGTGTGAACGTGGTGTTACGGTCGGCGCACGAGTGATGGGACACAGCATCTCCGAGGCAGCGATGAAGTGGGGATTTCCCCATACAACCATTTCACGAGTGTACCGTGTATATCAGGAAATTGGTAAAACATCAGATCTCCAACATCGCAGCGGCTGGCAAAAAATCCTGCAAGGACGGAACCTACGACGACTAAAGAGAATCGTTCAACGTGACAGAAATGAAACCTTTCCGCAGATTGCTGTAGATTTCAGTGCTGCGCCATCAACAAGTGTCAGCGTGCGATCCATTCAACGAAATTTCATCGGTATGGGCTTTCGGAGCCGAAGGCCCACTCGTGTAGTCTTGCTGATTGCACTACACGAAGTTTTACGCCACTCCTGGGCCTGTCAACACCGACATTGGACTGTTGATGACTGGAGACATGTTACCTGCTCGGAAGAGCCTAATTTCAAACTTGAAGAAGCGGATGGGCGTGTATGGGTGTGGAGACAACTTGATGAATCTATGGACCCTGCATGTCAGTAGGGGACTGTTCAAGCTGGTGGGGGTTCCGCAATGGTGTGGGGCGTGTGCAGGTGGAGTGATATGGCACCCCTGATAGTATATCTACGGCTATGACAGGTGATACGTATGTAACCATCCTGTCTGATCACTGTAAACATGTTCCCTGGTCGGAAGTATCTCATTTCAAATTGTATTGCGTGGATAGACGTGTATGGGTATGGAGACAACCTCATGAATCCATGGACCCTGCATGTCAGCAGAGGACTGTTCAAGCTGGCGGAGGTTCTGTAATGGTGTGGGGCATGTGCAGTTTGAGCGATATGGGACCCTTGATACGTCTACATCCGACTGTGACAGGTGACACGTGCGTAAGCATCCTGTCTGGTCGCCTGCATCCATTCATGTCCATTGTGCATTCCGATGGACTTGGACAATTACAGCAGGACAATGCGACACTCCACACTTCCAGAATTGCTACAGAGTAGCTCCAGGAACACTCTTCTAATTTTAAACACTTCCACTGTCCATCAAACTCCCCAGACATGAACATTATTGAGCATATCTGGGCTGCCTTGCAACGTGCTGTTCAGAAGAAGTATCCACCCCCTCAAACTCTTACGGATTCACGAACTACCCTGAAGGTTCGAATCCTCCCCCGTGCATGGGTGTGTGAGTTTGTCCTTAGGATAATTTAAGTTAAGTAGTGTGTAAGCTTAGGGGCTGATGACCTTAGCAGTTAAGTCCCACAAGATTTCACACACATTTGAACTACTCTGCAGGATTCATTGTGTCGGCACTACTCCAGACATTATTCCGGTCCATGCCACGTCGTGTTGAGGCACTTCTGCGTGCTTCGGGGGCCCGAAACGATATTAGGCAGGTGTACCAGTATCTTTGGCTGTTATGTGTAGTTTAGGCATATATTATGAAATTTGTATTAATACAACATTGTTAATTTTGGCTTTTCATTGTTACCATAATCTCTACCATACATATTTGTTCCTGTGACAAGCTGTATATTTCCTGGATGCAAGCAAGTGAACTCAATAACATCATAGAGAGATTGTGGAGTCATACAAAAGTCAGCAACGCACATCGATACTGCAGACATTAGTGAGGTCCCGCTGCAATCTGCATTACGAAAGGGAGAGGACGAAGAAGCACAACAGCGTCCAAGCACGAAGATCAATACAGAGACGAGCATGGAAGCGCTATCCCGCAATTTGGGACCTCAGCTGAAGCAGTCAGCATCATCGAGTAAGAGTAAAGAGTCATTTCAGACTCAGATGGAAATGTACTTTTGTAAAAGTAGAACACTGTACTTTAAGAGAAATGTTTTTAAATTAGTGCACCAAGTGACGCTTCAATAGTCAAAGACTTGTAAATTATCAAGCACTCCTGTGGCAAAGGATCGCATCAAGTTCAGCAAACCTTTTCATCATTCATGTAGTAAAAAGAACTAATCTTTCATAAGCTGTAAGACCCATCTCCCATAGCAAACTAAGAATGCATAGCTGCGGCCGGACAATTGCAGATTCGTCTGGTCATAACAATAACAGCAACTAATTTTAGTTTCAGGGAACTCTCTTCCTACCAAATTTGTTTGTTGGACACTGTGAGTACTTGCTGAACACAACAGTCTCGAGAACCAGCAGTTATCGAATGCACACACTGTATTCAATTCTGTAGAACCAACAGCCATACCAACAATAGATATAACACGTGGACAAGTGTCAATAAACGGAGTAGAATGCTCCAGGATTTTTGGGTGCTCATGTTGATGAAAACTTCAACAGGAAGAAGCATGTCACCGAGTTTCACAAATAGTTCAGCTGCCTTTGTTCTGGCCTTGGAATCAAACGAATCAACCTGCTGACAGAATTTGAATATTTAAACTCAGTAATTTCCTGCGATAACTCATCACTTAGGAAGTACGTACTTCTTGCACAGAAGCGAGCAGTAAGGGTACAATGTGTTGTTCTCCCGTTGCCGTCATGTATGTATCTCTTCAAGCATTTACGCATTTTAAGGGCGCCATCACAATACATATACTCGTTATTGAAATTCGTCGTAAGTAATCCATTGAAATTTGAGAAGAAAAGTGATGTCCATATCTACAACAAAATAGAAAAAAATGACGTTTATATTTCATTATTAAAGATGTCCGCGGCTCAGATATGACTTCAACATGCAGCAACAGAACTTTTTGATCCTATGCGCATAACGTAGTAAAAGTATGTTTTAAACCTAACCTCAAATGCTTTGTCCTGGATAATTTCTACTATCCAGGGGCTAGCTTTTACTTGAAAACTCGTAGACAGAAGAAAAAACTTGTTTTTTAATGTACTTGCATGGGTAAGACTAAAAATTCTGTTCATTAATGTTGACACTAATCGTGTGTATACAGAATGTTACACTCATGTATTTGTATGAGTCGATCGATTTCCATTCACGCTCTTTATTCTTCGATTAATGTCTACCGGTGTTTGTCCTCCGGCAGCCAAGAAAAGAGTAACAGGACGTTGGTCCAATTTGGAAATACCGTCCTCACACTTTACGTTGCCGCGCTTACCGTACGTAAGTCGTAAATACACGAATCTCACACTAATCCCTTGCCTTCATGTCGGTGCTTATATACATGCATCGGAGTCACACTACGTTGCATATACGCGGCGACAACGCCATCGAACGGAAATTTTTTGATCGCCCCTTGTAATAATAATCGCTGAATTTTTAATTGAATCTAAAACTACAACTCCGCCCGAACAGGCTATAAAGGTCCAATGGCACCGACCGGCCGCCGTGTCATCTTACCCCACAAGTGTCGCTGGACGCGGATATGGAGGGGCATGTGGTCAGCACACCGCTCTCACGGCCGTATGTCAGTTTACGAGACCGGAGCCGCTACTTCTCAATCTAGTAGCTCCTCAGTTTGCCTCACTAGGGCTGAGTGCACCCCACTTGCCAACAGCGCTCGGTAGACCGGATGGTCACCCATCCAAGAGCTTGCCCAACCCTATAGCGCTTATCTTCGGTGATCTGACGGAAACCGGTGTTACTATACTGCGGCAAGGCCGTCGGCTTTTGATTGAACCAACCGCATTTAAATTTGTGTTATTTAACGTGGAACCCAAATTTAACGCAATTTTTGTTACTCATAAGGAATACCTCACTTTTTTATTCTTTAGGACCAACTGTCACTTTTTGTTCAATATGCATAACTTGTGAAAGCTATTTTGCCAGATCAAAGAGTTTACTAAATGGTAATCTACAGCATTTTCTGCTAACAGTCTGAGAGTGTTGTTCTGATTGTCTCTAAAATCGAACATGATCCGGCTGAAAAGTTTGCAAGGGTGTTGCAGGAAAGATTTTGCTGAGGAAGAACTGTTAAGAAAAAAATTCGATACGTTGCGTCGTTTTCGAGTTGATCAGAAGATAGTCCGTCAGGTTGTTGCATTCGCAAATTCAATCAGGCCGCCAGAGACTGTCACCAAACGTGTCCTTTGCTTCTTTTCCAATAACCAAACAAGAGAGCGATACAAAAGTTTGGCGTGTGAGGGTAGTAAGTATCGAAACCGTGCCAAAAGCTGAGCACTCAGGTATGGTGACGATGGTTGGTTTGTGGGTTGCTCAACTGTGCGGTCCTCAGCGCCCGTATAATGTCCCAATTTTTACACAGTCCAATTTTTACACAATCCAATCTAGCCACTGTCACGAATGATGAAGGTGGTGATGTGATGCCGAGCGGTTCTAGGCGCTACAGTCTGGAACTGCGCGACCGCTGCGGTCGCAGGTTCGAATCCTGCCTCGGGCATGGATGTGTGTGTTGTCCTTAGTTAGGTTAGGTTTAAGTAGTTCTAGGTTCTAGGGGACTGATGACGTCAGAAGTTAAGTCCCTTGGTGCTCAGAGCCATTTGAACCATTTGATGATGTGATGAGAATAACACAAACACCCAGTCCCTGGACAGAGAAAATGCCCAACCTAGCCAGGAATCGAACCCAGGACCCCGTAATCTAGACGTAGCAACGATAGCCACTAGACCACGAGCTGTGGACGCAGTCTGGTGTGCTGCCATCTATGCTATGCGAACAACTGGCACTAATTGTATCTGACAGGGTACCTGAATTTGCATGCCCAACGGCCTGATTGGCTAACTTCAATGCTGGTTCAGTCGGAAACGGCGCAACGTTACGAATTTTTTCCCTTAAATAATACTTCTCAGCACGACACACTCAGCAACGCCATTAAAAGTTTTTCAGCCACTTTCCGGCAACCCAATATAGATTAAGAACAGCAGAGGACCTACAACACTTACTTGGGGAACCCCAGATACCACTTCCGTTTCACTAAATGTCTTCACGGCAATTACTGCGAGTTGTGACCTCTCTCTGATGGGAAATCACGAACCCGATCGCACAATTGAGTCGATACTCCATAGACACTTCGGAACCTGCATGTCAACTAGCTCTGGGAATGGTACGCCATACAGTGTCGAGTACGGTGCCACCATCCTTGCAGCTTGAAGCAGGTGTGTGAAAGGCAGCGTGTGGTCCCTTCCTTTGGGTGAAGAATATTGCGACGGCGCTGCTCCACCTTGCAGGGACTTCTGCCGTTCTCCTCTCCCCGCCAATACTCGTGCAGTCCGGCGCGATCCGCATTTCATCTGCTCGACAAACACACTCTGCAGAAATTCGGCGCACCAAAGACGGTGAGCGGCCCGGGAGCGGAGGTTCCATCAAGTCCGGCAAGTGGAGGACCAGATGGGGAGCGGAAGAAGAGAGAAGCTGGGCAAAAGGCGTGGAGGAGAGGGAAAAGAAGTGGAGGACGAATAGGAGGGGTTGGGGGGGGGGGGGGCAGTGGGGCCAAGTTCACCACGAAGCCCGCTGGAAGCAGGAAATCAATCCGGGAGCGCGTCGCGTCACGCGATGAGGTCGCCAAGCCCCGGGGCACAGCACGCGTTGTGTTTGTGTCCTCTGCCACGGAGGCTGTCTCTCCCACCCCCACTCCCACGTGTCTTCCAGTCTGGTGAAATTCCCCTGCTGTGCAAAGTGGAGGAATGCGACTGTACGGCCCTTCACAATCTGGTCAGTAATGCATAGTGTGTTTGGAGTATAACTGGAGATATTTCTATTGCTGACTGAGATCAGCGTACTGAACAACATTGCACCAATATTAACTTCATTTTGCGGCTAGTAATTAAAGCTGTTATGAACAGTATGTTTTTAGGTTGGTTGGTTTGTCCAAGCCATTAATGTTTAGTTTCACCTGGGCAGCAGGTCAGGTACTGAAGTACGAATGCTTGGATGCCAAATGGGTTGCCTATACTGACAGGGATAGCTGTTACAGCCATGCAGGAAACATAAGACAGTAAATTATGTAATGTGTTCTTGGGGAGGCTGTTACACACAGAGAAGAAACAATAAACACCCTGTGGCCGAGCGGTTCTAGGCGCTTCAGTCTGGAACCACGTGACCACTACGGTCGCAGGTTCAAATCCTGCCTCGTGCATGGATGTGTGTGATGTCCTTAGGCTAGTTAGGTTTAAGTAGTTCTAAGTTCTAGGGGACTGATCACCTCAGCAGTTACGTCCCATAGTGCTCAGAGCCATTTGAACCAATAAACACCCTGAGAAGAATAAATGTTAAGGTACCAATTCTCACCATATCTCTGCCTATATCCCAAAACCCAATACATACCTTCTTTTGTGAGCAGTTGTACCTAGATTGGTGGAACAAAGGAGCGAGGAGAGTCACAGATAAAAAGTGAACTCCTTTTCCTTGATAGGGTATCAACCAAGTTGTGGGTTCGAGTTGTCACCATGTTTTGACAACTTTCCTACTCCCCATGTTTAGGTGAAAGTTCACCCACAAAAGTATTTAAAGGACATGAAAACGGACAACAACATGGTGACGCAGAGCAATAGAGCAAAATCACTGACTCATTTACATGTATTCTTCTAGAGTTAAGGAAAATAGACTGCTAGGCATTAATATTGCAACATGCGACAAACGTAAATTTGGCATGGAATGTACGAGGGTGAGTCAAATGAAAACCTTAAATATTTTTTTAAAATATTATTTATTGCGCAGAAGTGGTACTTCTCAACATAATGTCCCCCACACTCAATGCAAGTCCTCCAGGGCTTACAAAGTCCATAAATTCCTTTAGAAAAAAATTCTTTTGGTAGTCCACGCAACCACTCATGCACCGCATGGTCTACCTCTTCATCAGTTCGGAACCTCTTTCCTCCCATTGCGTCTTTGAGTGGTCCAAACATATGGAAATCACTTGGGGCAAGGTCTGGTGAGTATGAAGGATGAGGAAGACACTCAAAATGCAGGTCTGTGATTTTTGCAACTGTTGTACGGGCAGTGTGGGGTCTTACACTGTCATGTTGCAAAAAGACACCTGCTGACAGCAATCCACGTCGCTTTGATTTGATTGCAGGCCGCAGACCATTTTTTAGGAGATCTGTGTATGATGCACTGGTGGCAGTGGTTCCTCTAGGCATGTAATGCTCCAAAATGACGCCTTTTTCGTCCCAAAAGAGAGCATAGCCTTCCTTGCTGATGGTTGTTCGAAATTTCCTTGATTTTGGTGATGAGGAATGGCGCCATTCCCTGCTCGCTCTCCTCGTTTCCGGTTAGTGGAAGTGAACCCAGGTTTCGTCCCCAGTAACCATTCTTGCACGGAAGACGTCACCTTCTCGTTCAAAGCGCCGAAGAAGTTCTTCACAAACATCAACACGTCATTCTCTCATTTCAGGAGTCAGCTTCCGTGGCACCCATGTTGCAGACACTTTGTAAAACTGGAGCACATCATGCACAGTGTGGTGTGCTGACCCATGACTAATCTGTAAACATGCTGCAATGTCATTCAGTGTCACTCGGCGGTTTTCCTTCGCTATGGCTTCAACTGCTGCAGTCTTCTGTGGAGTTACAACTCGTTGTGCCTGACCTAGTCGAGTAGCATCTTCCACTGAAGTCACACCATTTACGAACTTCCTACTCCATTCGTACACTTGCTGCTGTGACAAACATGCATCACCGTACTGAACCTTCATTCGTCGATGAATTTCAATAGGTTTCACATCCTCACTACGCAAAAACCGAATAACAGAACGCTGTTCTTCCCTGGTGCAAGTCGCAAGTGGGGCGGCCATCTTTATACTGATACTGCGACGGTATGTGTGCATCTGCACTATGCTGCCAGCTACAGGCCATTCTGCACGCTGTTTGTAGCACGCTTACCAACTTACAGAATAACGGCGCGAAATTTCTATTTGTTATTACAAACTTAACGTTTTCATTTGAGTCACCCTCGTATATACATGTCATCCCACAATGAGGTGGCAGCAACAGCCAACGACGGCAGTCGACAACGACCAGTTGCACTCGGGTACTCAAAACATGTGACGTCACGTCAGTGCGCGAAATCAAGCGACTAGGGAATTTTCTGCAGCGAATAGCGCGGCAGGCTGCGAATCGAACACTCAAAGAAACTACGATTACCTCTGAAAATGCCCTTCGCAGATGGGGACGAAACGCTGTGTTTAAACGTGAAATCCATTCGACTACGGCATAACAGCCGGAAACATTTTATTGAGTCATTTCCGGTCGAGAAAGTTTTCATTTTACAGTCGGATTCTCAATTTTCATTTCCATTCTTCTGTATATTATTCCTGTTAGCTACTTGGATTCATGAGCTGTTAAACTGAATGTGCGATAATTCTCGCTTTTGTTGGCTCTTGCTGTCTTCGGAATTCACTGGATGTTGTTTTACCGAAAGTCTGATGATATATCAGCGTTCTCATGCATTCTACACAACAATGTGAACAGTCGTTTTGTTGTTACTTCCCACAACGATTTTAGAAATTCTTATGGACGGTTGTCTATCCATTCTGTCTTATCTGATCTCAAGTCGTTCAAAGCTCTTTAAAATTTGATTCTAATACTGGTTGCCCTGTCTCTTCTCCTTCGGCTCATGTTCCTTCTTTTATGAAGTCATCATACAAGTTTTGCCGCTCACAGAGAATTTCAACGTACTCTTCCCAGCTATCCCCCTCTCCTCTGCATTTAGCAGTGGAATTATCATTGTACTCGTTCTGTTACAGCCTTTGCTTTTAATTTCACCAAAGGTTGTTCGTATTTTTTCATGTAGCCTTTTCGCCTTCGCTTCCCCCTCTTCCTTCTATTTCTGTATTCCGGAATTTCTGAATTTCTCTGCAGATTTTTGTACTTTTTTCTTTCGTCTATCAAAGTATTTCTTCTGTTATCCATGGTTTCTATGCAGTTATCTTTCTGCGCCTACTTTTTCCTCTCCGAGTTCTGTTGTTTCTGTTTTTTGGAGATGTCCATTTCTCTCACAACTGAAATGCCTACTGATCTATTCATTATCGCAGGACGTATAGCCTCAGAGAACTGTAAGAGTATCTCGTCGTTCGTTAGTACTTCCATATTGCACTTCTTGCGCATTGATTCTCACGGACTAGTCTCGTAAACTTCAACCTATTCTCCAGTACCAAACTGTGATCTGGGTCTATACCTGTCTGTGGGTTCGACTTACAACCCAATACCTGATTTCGGAATCTCTTCCTGCCCACGATGTAATCTAATTGAAATCTTCCCGTATCTTCCAGCATTTTCCAAGTATATCTCCTCCTCTTTTGATCTTCAACAGAGTATTTGGCATTAGCATCTGGAATTTTTTGCAGAACTCAATTAGTCTTTCTCTTGTTTCATTCCTACTACCAAGCCCATTTCTCCCGTAACTCGTTCTTCTACTTCGTCCCCTGTAATCGCATTCCAGTCCCCCCTGACTATTAGATTTCCACCTTCCTTTACGCACTGAATTGCCCGTTCAGTAGACTCAAATACTTTCTCTATTTCTTCATATTCTGCTAGTGACATCGGCATATACACGTGAACTATTGTGGTCGGTGTTGGTTTGCTGCCGATTCTGATAACAACCCTTTTCACTGTAGCTTACTCCCTGCCTCACTTTCCTATTCATGATGACTCCTATTCCAGTTATACCATTTCCTGCTACTGTTTATTACCCAATGTTCCTCTGGCCAGAAATCCTAGTCTTCTTTCTTCACTGACCCCCACTACATCTAGAATGAACCTTAGCATTTCCCTTTTTAGATTTTATAGTTTCCGTACCACGTTCCAATTTCTGACAGTCCACGCTCCGACTCGTAGAACGCCATCCTGTCGTCTTATTTACTCAATCTTTCTCTCATAGTCACCTCTCCCTTGGCACTCCTATCGCGGAGATCATAATGGGGAACTATTACGGAATCTTTTGCCAACGGAGAGATCATCTTGACCGTTTGTCGGTTTACAGGCCACGTGTCCTCTCCATATCCGTTACGTGTCTTTAATGCACTGTTTCCATTGCCTTCTGGATGCACACGACGTTGATCACTGCTGATTCTCCCGCCTTAGGCGTAGTTTCCCACCCCAAGGGCAACATCGAGTGAGGTGACGCAGTGGCTAGCACACTGGACTCACATTCTGGAGGGCGACGGTTCAATCCCGCGTCCGGCCATTCCGATTAAGGTTTCCCGTGATTTCCCTAAATCGCTCCAGGCAAATGCCGGGATGGTTCCTTTGAAAGGACACGCCCGACTTCGTTCCCAGTCCTTACCTAATCCGATGAGACCGATGACATCGCTGTCTGGCCTCCTCCCCCAAAAAACAACCCAACAACAACAACCCAAGGGCAACAGAGTGCCGTGAACCGACGTCCCCTCCTCCGTCCTCCTAGAGAAGGCCGATGAGAGAACGAGAGTGACTTTTTATGTCAGAGGTCTTCGGCCGCCTTTGCTGGTTCAAAAATGTTCAAATGTGTGTGAAATATTATGGGACTTGACTGCTAAGGTCATTAGTCCCTAAGCTTACACACTACTTAACGTAAATTATCCTAAGGACAGACACACACACCCATGCCCGAGGGAGGACTCTAACCTCCGCCGGGACCAGCCGCACAGTCCATGACTGCGGCGCCGTAGGCCGCTCTGCTAATCCCGTGCGGCCCTTTGCTGGTGATTTTTAATCAAAATTTAAGCTGTGGTGGGGTTCGAACGTAGGACCGAGGAGACTGTGATTACTAAACAAAGTCTCTACATCCAGACCACAGATGCAGTGCTGTGGCCAGTAATATTCCTGAAATGGAGTGTCCCGTATGGAGTCCCGACCGAACCCAATGCAACACCTTTGCGATGAATTAGACTCATGTTCATAAATTAAGGAAAATGCTGCTACATGGTGAAACAACGCTCTGGTGGGCGGTTAGCAGGTTTAAATCACCTCGTGGTATGACCATGCGGTGCATTTGACCTGCGGTCGTCGCACGGTGGCGCTGGAAGCAGTCTACATACGCAGAGGTGTGTTGGTGCATGTCAGAGTACGGTGCAGCGAGTAATTGTGCAGACGTTTTCACATGTGCTAATGGTGACTGTGTGTCGAAAATGGCTCAAGGAACACATATTGATGACGTTATGGAGGGGGAAGGGGGGTAGAATACTAGGGCGGCTGGAGGCTGGTCAAACACAACAGGTCATAGCACGGGCCCTCTGTGTGCCACAAACTGTGATCACAAAATTATGGCAACGATTCCAGCAGACAGGAAACGAGGCCAGTGACAGTGACAGTATGGGACGCCCACAGACTACAACACCACAAGAAGACCGATATCTCACCATCAGTGCCCGCAGACGGCCACGGAGTACTGCAGGTAGCCTTGCTCAGAACCTTACCGCAGCCACTGCAAAAGATGTCTCCAGACACACAGTCTACAGACGACTGAACAGACACGGTTTATTCGCTCAGAGACCTGCAAGGTGCATTCCACTGACCCTGGTCGCAGGATAGCCCGTAAAGCCTGGTGTCACGAACACTGTACAAGGTCATTGGAACAGTGGTCCCAGGTTATGTTCACGGACGAGTCCAGGTAGAGTCTGAACAGTGATTCTCGCCGGGTTTTCATCTGGCGTGAACCAGGACCCAGATACCAACCCCTTAATGTCATCGAAAGGGACTTGTATGGAGGTCGTGGTTTGATGTTGTGGGGTGGGATTATGATTGGTGCACGTACACCCCTGCACGTCTTTGACAGAGGAACTGTAACAGGTCAGGTGTATCGGGACGTCATTTTGCACCGGTATGTCCCTATTTTCTGTGGTGCAGTGGGACCCACCTTCTTTCTGATGAATGACAACGAACGGCCCCACCGAGCTGCCATCGTGGAAGGGTACCTTGAAACACAAGATATCAGGCGAATGCAGTGGCCTGCTTTATCTCCAGACCTAAACCCCATCGAGCACGTCTGGGATGCTCTCGGTCGACGTATCGCTGCACGTCTTCAAACCCCAACGACACTTCAGGAGCTCCGACAGGCAGTGGTGCAAGAATGGGAGGCTATACCCCAGCAGCTGCTCGACCACATCCAGAGTATGGCAACCCGTTGTGCGGCCTGTGTACGAATGAATGGTGATCATATCCCATATCGGTGTCGGAGTACATGCGCAGGAAACAGTGGCGTTTTGTAGCACGTTTGGTTCGGGACGGCTTTCTCAACGTATCACCAATATCGTGGACTTACAGATCTGTGTCGTGTGTGTTCTCTATGTGCGTATGCTATTAGCGCAGGAAAACATGGTGCTGATGCCATCAAACCTGGATTATGATGCGATGGAAGAAAGTCATTTTGTCAGATGAGTCATGTTTCACACTGCAGGAGCTTCGACAGGCAGTGGTGCAAGAATGGGAGGCTATACCCCAGCAGCTGCTCGACCACATCCAGAGTATGGCAACCCGTTGTGCGGCCTGTGTACGAATGAATGGTGATCATATCCCATATCGGTGTCGGAGTACATGCGCAGGAAACAGTGGCGTTTTGTAGCACGTTTGGTTCGGGACGGCTTTCTCAACGTATCACCAATATCGTGGACTTACAGATCTGTGTCGTGTGTGTTCTCTATGTGCGTATGCTATTAGCGCAGGAAAACATGGTGCTGATGCCATCAAACCTGGATTATGATGCGATGGAAGAAAGTCATTTTGTCAGATGAGTCATGTTTCACACTGCTTCCAACTTCTGGCTGAGTTTATGAATCCAGGAACGACATGAGGCAAGGGTTTAGTGATAATTTGGGCAGACATATCGTGGCATTCCATGGGCCCTACAATTAAAATGATTATGTGATAATTATGATGATGATGATTATGATGTTTCGTTTGTGGGACATTCAACTGCATGGTCTTCAGCGCGCATACAAAGTCCCAATTTTCACACAGACCAATTTTTTTTCACAGTCCAATCTAGCCATTGTCAGGAATGATGGTGATGATGATGATGATGATAACGATGATATGATGAGGACAACACAAACACCCAGTCCCCAGACAGGGAAAATCCCCAACGCAGCTGGGAATCGAAGCCGGACCCCGTGATCCAGAGGCAGCAACGGCAGCCACCAGACCACAAGCTGCTGACAAATGTGATAATTTTGGCCAATCAGGTCCAACCTATAGTACAGTGTTGGTTCCCTAATGGTTATGCTGTATTTCAAGATGACAGAACCCTTTTTTGCACAGCTTTCATGATCCAGGACTGGTTTTGTGAACACAAGGATGAATTTTCACATGTCCCCCGGTCACCATAGTCGATAGATCTCAATACTATTGAGCCTTTGTGTGGCACCTCAGTCTGCAATTATCCTTAATTTATGAACATGAGTGTAAAACTTCGATTTCGCTCCAGCTGCAGCGCCCAACAACACTACCTTGTGTGCAGACACCTCACTGAAAATATCAGCAGTAGAGTTGAAGGGTAAGGGTGAACCCTCTCCATGTTAATGTCGATTAATATATGTCCGAATACCTTTCATCAGATAGTGGATTCGCTCCTTTTTGCTTCCACTGACGTGCGTATCTGTAGCGTCTCCTTTTGTCCCTTTGACAGTACTGTGGAAGAGCGGGTACAATAAATTTAGGCGCAGCGCCAGGTCCATATATACCGGAGGCAGCAGCGATCAGCCATATATCTGGCCGGACAAGTCCCCCACGTACGACTGTCTGTGTCGGCCTGGACATGACGTCCCTTATCGCCCGCGCTGTGTCAGCTGTTGGGAGCCGAAATCACTGCGCGCGCAGAGCAGAAGGGCCGATGATCGTCGCGCTGGCGTGGGGGATGTGGGTCATAGCGGGACAGCGGTCACCGGAGAGGCTGTGGTGGGGATAGTCGTGGTGGAGGGGGGAGCAGTGGAGGAAGCTGTGCCCGGCGGGGGGGGGGGGGGGACCGTATTGATCTGAGCCGCCGCGAGGAGAGGTGGTGGGGGGGGCGCCGATGTGGGCGCGCGTTCTGCTCCACTGCCGCCCGAAGCGTCGCAAGAGTGCCCGCCAGCTCATCCAGTAGCGTCCAGCTACGGCGAGAGCGCGCATGCGCGCCCGAGCAGCCACTGTGCAGGCGGGCGTGGCGCGCGGTACCACTGTACGTCTTCATACAGCCTCTGAAAGCCAGTACACACCGAGGTGACAAAATTTACAAGATAGCGATAGGCACGGGAACTGATGGTGGTGAAAAAGAGTGTAGCTATCATTTGTACTCTGGTGATTCATGTGAATACACTACCGGTCATTAAAATCGGTACACCAAGAAGAAATGCGGATGATAAACGGGTATTCATTGGACAAAAATATTGTACTGGAACTGACATGTGATTACATTTTCACTCAGTTTGGGTGCATAGATCCTGAGAAATCAGTACCCATAAAAACCACCTCTGGCCGTAATAACGACCTTGATACGCCTGGGCATTGAGTCAAACTGAGTTTGGATGGCGTGTACAGGTACAGCTGCCCATGCAGTTTCAACACGATACCACAGTTCATCAAGAGTAGTGACTGGCCTATTGTGACGAGCCAGTTGCTCGGCCACCATTGACCAGACGTTTTCAATTGTTGAGAGATCTAGAGAATGTGCTGGCCAGTACAGCAGTAGAACATTTTCTGTATCCAGAAAGGCCTGTACAGGACCTGCAACATGCGGTCGTGCATTACCCTGCTGAAATGTAGGGTTTCGCAGGGATCAAATGAAGGGTAGAGCCACAGGTCGCAACACATCTGAAATGTAACGTCCACTGTTCAAAGTGCCGTCAATGCGAACAAGAGGTGACCGAGACGTGTAACCAATGGCACCGCATACCATCACGCCGGGTGATACGCCAGTATGGCGATGACGAATACACACTTCCAATGTGCGTTCTCCGCGATGTCGCCAAACACGGATGCGACCATCATGATTCTGTAAATACAACCTGGGTTCATCCGAAAAAATGACGTTTTGCCATTCGTGCACCCAGGTTCGTCGTTGAGTACACCATCGCAGGCGCTCCTGTCTGTGATGCAGCGTCAACTGTAACCGCAGCCATGGTCTCCGAGCTGATAGTCCATGCTGCTGCAAACGTCGTCGAACTGTTCGTGCAGATGGTTGTTGGCTTTCAAACGTCCCCATCTGTTGACTCAGGCAGCGAGACGTGGCTGCACGATCCGTTACAGCCATGCGGATAAGATGCCTGTCATCTCGACTGCTAATGATACGAGGCCATTGGGATCCAGCACAGTGTTCCGTATTACCCTCCTGAACCCACCGATTCCATATTCTGCTAACAGTCATTGGATCTCGACGAACGCGAGCAGCAATGTCGCGATACGATAAACCGCAATCGCGATAGGCTACAATCCGACCTTTATCGAAGTCAGAAACGTGTTGGCACGCATTTCTCCTCCTTACACGAGGCATGACAACAACGTTTCACCATGCAACGCCGGTGAACTGCTGTTTGTTTATGAGAAATCGGTTGGAAACTTTCCTCATGTCAGCGCGTTGTAGGTGCTGCCACCGGCGCCAATCTTGTGTGAATGCTCTGAAAAGCTAATCATTTGCATATGACAGCATCTTCTTCCTGTCGTTTAAATTTCGCGTCTGTAGCACGTCATCTTTGAGGTGTAGCAATTTTAATGGCCCGTAGTGTAACAGCAGAAGTCAATGCGGGACGTACGACGATTGCAGCTGTTAGGACAGTGCAGCAAAATGTGCCGTTATCGGGCTATAACACCAGACGAGCTACGCGAATCCTATGAAGTTTCTGCTTATCCTCATGATGAAAAAAAATGTTGTAAGCGTTTGTGGTCGACTGCAGTCTTGAGCAGCCTTTAATTGAACAACGCCTCCGAGATCCATCACGGAAAAAATAATATTAACAGTAAACTCTGCGCCGCTTTACACAATTTCTCTGCAGTTCCAGGTGCGCCCCGCTATTATTTCCGCTTTATTATTCGAATGCGGTCTGAATGGCGTTGTAATTGTGCCGCTGAAAGCTGCGAGGTCCTTATTAAAGGATTAACAGGGCGGCCGAAAAGAATACGCCGTCCGCTGGCCAGGAATAATTAGAAACGCACTCGACGCGGAGGGCTAAAGTTTAATTGCGCTTTCCAGCATCGCTCCGTGACTCTAGCAGTTTCCCTAGCGCTCTGGAACTCCGCTTAAAACGAGAAACGAGCAACAAAAAGCGTGTTTTTATTTCTCCGTTCGAGGGAAGTTTCGCGCACGATGTTGTAGTATTTTCGCGGGTCTGTCCACTCGCTTAGTCCACATAATGGGCGGTTGTTAACGACAAATGTGTCTGTATTTTTCAGGAGACCACTCCAATTACTGGCGACGAATTAACAACGTAACCTCACTGGATAATATAAGAGATGTGGCTATAAAATAATGTGACTGATGCTGTAATAGAGTACGTGCGCATGCGCCAAAGATGAACGACCAATAGCTGTGAAGCCTTCTCAGTTGAATGCGCCATCTCTGGTGTCTGTAAACAAACAGTGTGACAGTATCCTTGGTTTCTGTGAGACCTGTTACTATGTTTTACCGTAAAAATTATAGGTGTAACAACATAGCAACAAACTGTAATGAATTTTCACAAGAAAGTTGGAAAAACCGCTACTGAAACCTGTCTTTCACTAAAAGAGGTGTATGGCAAAGACTGTTCACCACGAACCCGAATTTCTTAATGGTTCAAGCGGTTACAAGATGGCGGAGAAGACGGTAGCAAAAACGGATAAAAATATCAAAAAAGGTGTTAATCCGATTCTCTCTTACCGTCAGCAGATTATTCGATCGACTGCTGAAACTGTAGGAGTTGACAAAGAATGAGTAATGCAAATTTTACATAACCAGTTTATCATGAGAAAAGTGTGCTCGAAGCTGGTAACGAGAATTCTCACAATCAAACAAAAAGGAGCTCACGAAAATTTGTTTTATTAAAACTTTGAATACCACTTAAAATGGTCCTAATATATATATATATATATATATATATATATATATATATATATATATATACTATGTGATCAAAAGTATCCGGACACCTTGCAAATTCGTGGGGCGCTCCATCGGTAATGCTGGAATTCAGTATGGTGCTGGTCCACCCTTAGTCTTGATGACAGCTTCCACTCTCGCAGGCATACCTTCAATCAGGTGCTGGAAGGTTTCTTGGGGAATGGCAGCCCATTCCTCACGGAGTGCTGCACTAACAAGAGGTATCGACATCGGTCGGTGAGGCCTGGCACGAAGTCGGGGTTCCAAAGCATCCCAAAGGTGTTAAATGGGATTCATATCAGGACTGTGTACAGGCCAGTCCGTTACAGGGATGTTATTGTCGTGTAACCACTCCGCCATAGGCCGTGCATTATGAACAGGTGCTCGATTGTGTTGAAACATGCAATCGTCATCCCCGAATTGCTGTTAAAAGGTGGGAAGCAAGAACGTGCTTAAAAAATGGCTCTAAGCACTGTGGGACTTAACATCTGAGGTCATCAGTCCTCTAGACTTAGAGGACTAGACCTAACTAACCTAAGGACATCACACACGTCCATGCCCGAGGCAGGATTCGATCCTGCGACCGTAGCAGCAGCCGGGTTCCGGACTTGAAGCGCCTACAGCCGCTCGGCCACAGCATCAGTGTAGGCCTGTGCTATGATAGTGCCACGCAAAGCAACAAGGGGTGCAAGCCCCCTCCATGAGAAACACGACAACACCGTAACACCACCGCCTCCGTATTTTACTGTTGCCACTACACACACTGGTAGATGACGTTCACCGGGCATTCGCCATACCCACACCCTGCTATCGGATCGCCACATTGTGTACCATGATTCGTCACTCCACACAACGTTTTTACACTGTTATATCGTCCAATGTTTACGCTCTGTACATCAAGTGAGGCGTCGTTTGGCATTTACCGGCATGAAGTGTGGCTAATGAGCAGCTACGCGACCATGAAATCCGTTTTCTCACCTATCGCCTAACTGTCATAATACTTGCTGTGGATCCTGATGCAGTTTGGTATTCCCGTGTGATGGTCTGGATAGATGTCTGCCTATTACACATTACGACCCTCTTCTAATGTCGGCGGTCCCTGTCAGTCAACAAACAAGGTTGCCGGCCGGAGTGGCCGAGCGGTTCTAGGCACTACAGTGTGGAACCGCGCGACCGCTACGGTCGCAGGTTCGAATCCTGCCTCGGGCATGGATGTGTGTGATGTCCTTAGGTTAGTTAGGTTTAAGTAGTTCTAAGTTCTAGGGGACTGATGACCTCAGAAGTTAAGTCCCATAGTGCTCAGAGCCATTTGAACCATTTGAACCAAACAAGGTCGGCCCGTACGCTTTTGCGCTGTACATGTCCCTTCACGTTTCCACTTCACTATCACATCGGAAACAGTGGACCTAAGGATGTTTAGGAGTGTGGAAATCTCGCGTGCAGACGTATGACACGAGTGACACCCAATCACCTGACCACGTTCGAAGTCCGTGAGTTCCGCAGAGCGCCCCATTCTGCTGTCTCACAATGTCTAATGACTACTGAGGTCGCTGATATGGAGTACCTGGCAGTAGGTGGCATCACAATGCACCTAGTGTGAAAAAGGTATGTTTTTGGTCGTTTCCGGATACTTTTGATCACATAGTGTATATATATTGCTTATCATCCCCAAGTTAGACGCCATTCCATAGAAATGAAGAGCTCAAATTCGACGAGAGCGAAACAAGCTCGAATGATCAAGATTCAAAGCGATGATGATTGATTTTTTTCGATATTCCTGGAGTTGTGTGTTTTCACTGGGTTCCAAAACGTCAAATCATTAATCAACACTCAACTCCGTGTGAAAATAAGAAAGAAAAAGACCAGAATTGTGGAAGAACAAGTCATGGATCGCGCATTAAGACAATGCACTGGCTCCTACCGCACTGTCTGTTAAGAGGTTTCTGACTGTGTACAGCATCCCAACATAGCCCCATGTGATTCTGATATATTCCCAAACGTGAAATGTGCCTTAAAAGGAACAAGATATCAGTCCTTCGTGGCAGCGAAAGATAAAACGACACGTATCATCAAGAAGCTGAGGGAGAACGACTTCCAGCACTGTTTACAACAAGGGAAAATTCGCATCGGAGTATGCTGAGGGTGACAACGATCAAATGCGTACGTTTCTGAGGAGGCCGTTGTGGACGAGCGGTTCTAGGCGCTTCAGATCGGAAACGCGCTGCTGCTACGGTCGCAGGTTCGAAACCTGCATCGGGCATGGATGTGAGTGATGTCCCTAGGTTAGTTAGGTTTAAGTAGTTCTAAGTCTAGGGTATTGATGACCTCAGATGTTAAGTCCCATAGTGCTTCGTGATATTTGAACAATTTTTTGTACGTTTCTGAAATAAAGTATTTTACAGCAATAGTGCCCTTATTTTAAAGCCACAACTCGAATTTGGAATTCATTTTAAAGGTTTGCCATTCATTTTCATGTGGCACCAATGACCGGGAGACCCTGAACTGAAGGTTCAGGCTACTATTTGGAAAGGTTCTTCTTATCTTCTACGCCCACAGACACCATTACTTCACGAAATATGATGGCTGTGTGTTTAAGTGTATCTGAGTTCGTGACTGTAATGGTGTGCTGAGCGTAATGTAGTGGAGTGCCGTGCTGGAGATGTTGAGAGAACACGGCACCAGCACGCAGCCTGCTCCTCACCTGGGGCCCAGCCGAGCTTAACGTCTCCATCCGACGCAGGGATCACCATCACCAGTGTCGCATGCCCTCAGCGGAGAGGTCTGGAATTTAATCCAGGACATTGGTACAAAGACTGCTGATCAGCGACTTTACGCCAACACCCGTCTTGATTCCTCTGTCGTAAAGGCAAAGGTGATAATTGTCAACAGCTCGTGGCCACCCATCCAAGTACCGGCCATCCCCAAAGGTGCGTAATTTCATTCATCCACTACAGCACGGTCGACGACAATTCAGAGAGCACATGCTTGCTTCGGAGCACTCGGCGAAGAAGCGGTACTAGACATTCATGTAGCCATGTACCACTTGAGTAAGTCATGACAGTGAAGTTGTGCGTATGTGCCAGTAGATTGCATGGGTCACTGTAGTAAGATGAGTCGACATGAAGACGTTAAAGGTGGGCAGAATGGAGCTATGCGTTCGGTCGTACCGTGAATGAAGCAACCCGATTTGTTGCCGTATCGACGCAGACTGTCCAACGTGTCTACAAGGAATGGTGTACCACTTGTAAGCACGTAACACGGCATAAGGACAGTGGTCGGAATAAAGATTTTAACTTATAGGAACCCCCCGTCAAAAGCAGTCTACTTCGAATCTGACAATAATAGCTGTTGTTAAGGAATACAGGTCCATCCCAGTTTTCGAGAGACCTTTGGGAACTACGTGAAATGGGCATTTGGAGTAGCGTACGTAGCAAGAGGCTTTTGCTGACAGTGACGCGTCCTCAGAGAACCATACAGTAGCTGCCTAGTCTGTCATGTGTAGTGAGTCGCGATTGTACCTCGCTTCAAATGATGCAAGGCGTCGAGTGTATCAAAGGCCCACCTGGTGTAGCTTAGGCAGAGGTGGTTCTCTAATTTTTTGGGGATGTTTTTCGTTAAGTCCCCGACAGCTGAGTGGTCAGCGCCGCGGTCTGTCACGCCAAGGGAGTCTGGTTCGATTCCCGGCTGGGTCGGAGAATCTCTCTGCTCAGGGACTGGGTGTTGTGTTGTCCTCATTATCATTTCATCATCATCAGTGGAATGCAACAGGAAACCACCACTGGAATCACTCCCCTAGACGCTCATGCGGTGGACCTCTCTGACGAGCCTTCCCCCCTGACAAGACCTGCCATAAGGCAGAACGCAAAGTTTTCGTTAAGTGACTTACCGTAAAGACGATCTTTGATGTCTGCTTCGGTGCCCAAATGTCTGGCACAGGTCTTCACGAAGAGATCTGGACACTCCAATCTTCAATGATGATGACATCCACGTTCACAGTTGCCCGCATACCTCCCTGGTTCGAAGAACACACAGGCACCTTATTGCACCTCAAAATTACCCTTTATATCATTTGATCTTAACCCCACAGAAGATGTGTGCTGCTATTTGGAACAGCAGGTGAACCATAGCGCTCAGTATACCTGCAATCTGGTTGCTCTTGGGGGATAAAATCATGATTGAATGGCTTCCGCTGAATTTGAAATATCTGAGCTTGATTCCTCATCATATTGAGCCAATTATCAAGGCTGACAATGAGACCACACGGCAATCGGATTTCTGTAACTTTCAATATTTATGATATGTGAAGTTCAAAAGTCAAATATCGGCTACATTAGAGTTGCGGTGTACCTAGGTCAGCTTTTTCGCTGCGTGCTGTAGGTGGTAGGAGCGTGATGAATGATGGGGAGCGAAGACGACGAACGATGAGTAAGCCGTCGTTAGTTAACAAGAACCACTGGATATAATGAGCTGTATGTTTGTCCAGCCAGTGGTCACTGAAAAACTTGACTCAGGCACAAGCATGACCAATATTAACATGATTCTGATGCTATCATGGAAGACACCATTTTTTTCTGTTTGGATGGTTTCAGAATGGATTCTGATACCCAAAATCACTCATCAAATTGAATAAAAAGAACTGAATTTGGCAAATTTGGCTTTTTTCTGCATCAAACTGTCTAACACTAATTGCTGTCCTCTCATTAACCCAACATGCTGGAAATCCAGTGATTTTGTTTGGTGAAACATCAGAATTGATGACATTTGTTTTTGATATGACGAGTGGGAAGGAAATTAGATTTGCTGAAACTCTGACCCATAGTGAAACCTGAGGCATAGGTCAGTTTGCAATGGGATAACTTCGTTGTGGTATGGCTAAGCCAATGAATCTCAACATAAATATACGATAGCCATAATAGACTGGTGTGTAGTGTAGCCCAAGACATATGTTCGTCATTTCAGTACTTACTCGTATGTCTTGTTTTCGATATTTGCGATAAATTCAATTATATGGTTCAATTTTAACCTAACAAAATAAAATAATAGCTACCTTTATTTACGAACCATAAGAAAATAGGAACGAGCATTCAGATTGGCTACTGACAACTGACTGACGATTCGCATGGTATTCACTACATAGTTACCAACTAGAGCACGAAACGGAAGAGCCTAGTATGTCGTAACTGCACTTTTATGCAGATATCAATTCGCCAAACCAATTCAAGGCAACTCTCAAACATTCTTGAGAAAATCGTCTTGAAGTTTTCTGAGAGACTTTAAAACCAGAAAATCAGGTCAACTTTTCGACAGGCAGAGTGGTTCTGTAGCAAAATGTTTGCCCAATAGCATAACATATTAGCTAGCTGTATTTACAAACCACAGAAAATCATTAACGACAATTCTGATTCGCTGACGAAAACCGAGTGACAATTCGTACGATATCCACTTCCCACCATTCACTGTGCAATTATCAACTGCCGGACTAAACAGAAGAGCCAGGTACACCGTAACTGCACTTTTCTCCAAAAATCATTTCGCCATAGCATTCGACGCAACTCTCGAAAATTTTCGAGAAGATCGTATTTTCAAGTTTTCTGACAGTCTTTAATACCCTGAAGTAAGATCAGTGTTTTGATAGGCAGTGAAGCTCTGAAGTAAAACACTTGGTGGGTGGTCTGGGTTCGATTTCCGGCTGATGCAAATTTTAACTGCAGGTGCACATTCTACAAGCATTAACATGAACCATTAATCGGAGAAAGATATGTAGAGCTCGAGACTGATAATCGCTTGTTCTTGAGTCCGAGTCCCGTTGTCGTCATTACTTTTTATGCGTTTCTTTTCCTTTAGTTTTCCTATGTCATCAAAATACAAAATTCATAAAATATACGCTAATTAATACATATATAATTGTGATTTTTATGAAATAATGTGCGTCTTCGTATTTGTAACTAGTTACTACACAAAAAATCCAGTTTTCATTGAAAAAAATTATTATGTCTTATAAAAGATTGTTAAAGTTAGGAAACATTTCAAATTAATTATTTTATCATCTTGAGAGAAATGCTCATAAAACGTGTACCTTTGTTTGATCATTTACATCAGCAAGGAATCAAACCCAGACCACCTAAGTGACACGCGAACATTCTACCACAGAGTCACGCTGTCTTTCGAAAAACAGCCCTTTCGTTACGGTATTAAAGACGCTTGAAAAACTGCAAATATATTTTCTCATGAATTTTTTAGAGTTGCATCGAGGTGATATGGCAAATTCATACTTTAGTTCTGAACCTAAGATATCATTAAAAAAATCCTGAAGTCCGATTGCTGTGTGGAGCATTGTAAGACTCAGTGTTACACAGTTTCAGCGTAATGTCTCATGGGGATGGCTAATGTTCAGTCCAGCGTGCTCGTTAAACGTAGAACATCCTTTCCGTTTTCAGGTTTTTCCTGCGTAACGAAGTGCTGTTCTCTAATAATTGAGCTGCAGTATCAGAGAACAGGTAGGCTTTTAATGGAATTGCTAACCTGAAAAGCTTGTATATTCGGTGTATTCCTGCAGCGACTGTTTGTAAGAGATTGTACATAATTTCGTTCTGTTTGCGACAGGGGCAGAACAGCATGCTATGGGCTTGAAAGCTCTCGATTCCAGCTCTGAAGGTGCACATGAAACTCGAGTTTGTGTGTGTGTGTGTGTGTGTGTGTGTGTGTGTGTGTGTGTGTGTGCATACGAGGGAGAGAAGGAGGGTGGGAGGGGGTGGATCCGAGTGGAAAGGGGGCTGGAGAGAGAGCCAGACCTGCCAGATGAGATTGCAATTTAGCTTTTAATGAGATTCCTCTGGCTACTTTTTGCAACAAGCCTACCAAATTATGGAACATTAAAAGAGTTCCACTTTAATACGTCACGTCGCACTGCTATTTATTTTTTACAGCTGCACAAACGGAATGCGGGGCGAGTCATGCTAAAATGTGCTGCCAGTAAACTGGCTCCATTACAAGTGCTACCGCAGCTGCGCTGTCCGTCTCCGCAGACAGATGCGCACAGCCACCGTTACAATGTAAGCCACTACAAATTAATAATATCGTCATCAATTATTCTACAGGTGGAGCAACCGCAGGTAATACAATACGTGATTAACGGAACTGGAACTGTCGCACTATGATACTACGCAAGATGTTCTTAACAATGGAAGTCCATATGACCGTATTAGTTGTTACTGTAGTCTTTTCTAAGTATCACGACCGATTTCGCAACTTCTTAGGTGCATTTCTGTATGAAAGAATTATAATCCTTGTGTAACAGGAAATCATAAATGATATTTTTTTTAAACCTTAAAACCTTTCACCACTAATGCCGTTCTGGGTACGTATTGATAAACGCCGCTGTGTTAAATGTACTTGAGAAAACTTTTGTTACAAATGCTATTTGAAGGAAGGATTATAATTTAACGCCCCATAGACAGAGCGGTCATTAGAGACGAAGCAAAAGCTCACATTGTTTCAAGGATGGGGTAGGACATTGGCTGTGCCCTCTTCTATACGACCAACCATTTGTCTGGAGCGATTTAGAGAAATCATTGAAAACCTCAATGTGGGTGGCGCATTTCCAGTTTGGATCAGTAGAGAAATAGTCTGAAGGTGGTTCGATGAAGCCTCTGCCAGGCACTTAACTGTGAATTGCAGAGTAGTGATGTGGATGTAGATAGTGCAACTTAAAATGGACACCCTGTAATCACACATCCACGGTTATTCATCCACACGTACCGCTAGCATTTTATGCAACTCTCAATGTTATAGCTTGCCTTCATAAACCACGCGCGAGATGTTCATGTTCTCTAGCTCGCTACTCGCTAACTATTTGTTCTACAGAAAAAATGAGAAGGACCTTTTTGTAAGAATTTTAGTGTATTTACATTTTATACTGATATGTGTTTTCACCAGAGGCCGTAGTTTTCGAGATAAAAGTAATACATACAGGAATGACATTCAAACCCACACTCAGTCCCAAACGGTCAGGACTTCTAGTATATTGTTCATAGCACTCCCTCCTATCACTGTACAAATTTTAATTATTTCCCACATTTGACTATCTTTTGTTCTTCATTGATTGGCCGAATTACGCCACCGGTTAAGTGGAGCACTTACAAATCGTAAAACTGACGTTTGAGTAAATTTTTGTAGACAGTGTCGTAAATTTTAACAGCGTGAAATAAACAATTACATCTTTCTATTCGTCAGGCGTTCTGACTACGAAAGTAGTGTGTTTGCAAAGGTTCAGTTCGGATCGAATTATCAAGTTAATTAATTTCAGCATAATGTTTACAAAAGGCGTTCTTCGTTCATTATACTCACGGACACATTTAACTTCATAATGTTAGCGAAGTAGCCGTTTATGCTGGTGGCGCTGTAAATCGATGAACAGAGACCAAAAACGGTCGAGTATCAGGAATAGCTCGTGTAGTTGGAAATTTCTGTACAGCGTTAGGGATGAATGTGGGGTGAAGGTGCGTTTGAAGGTTGATTTTGTGCGTTTTTCTCGAATAACTCTAAAACAAAGGCTCTGAGCGAAAACGTTGACCAGTACATAATTTAACTACATTAAGTTTCCTACAGAAAGGTACTGCTCCTTTTTTTCCCCATAGTAGTAATTGTTTACACCTACCGAGCAAAAGAACATGAAAATCTCGTGTGTGTTTAATGAAGGCCAGCTATAACATTGCGGCTTTTTATATAACTTACAGATGTTGTTGTGACGATCTCTGTATATATATATAGTGGAAGCGAGGATCGCTCGATTTTAAGACCTTTATTCCAGCCACTAGTTTCGACAGAATCGTGCTGTTATCTTCAGATTAGCATTACACCGTATGAAAAAAAAAGTTGTCGGTAATCTGTAAAATACACAACCATTTTTGGGGATGACCCAAATTTTACATGTTTACACCCATTTGTCGTCGACATTTTGAGAACTAAGTGTAAATACGTTAAAAATCTCCACATGGTTTGTTATTTACAAAACAGAATGCTCCCACATGGGTTGTCAAATGTATGAGAGGTAGAAGTGCATCAGCCGTAGCACCAGTAGAGTCAAAACGACACGCAATGTCGACGACCTCACATGGACTAAACTGGGACGGCGTGGAGCCCCTTGTGACTTGCCGTGTAGTCGTCAGGTGGCGCCACCGTATTAAGCGGCGATATACGACGTGGCTTGGACTCCACTGATGTCTGAATTAGTGCTGGAGGAAATTGACATCTTGAACGCTGCAGGGATGTCTATAAATCCGTAAGAGTACCAGGGGGCGGAGATCTCTTCTGAACAGCACGTTGCAAACCATCTGTCGAACATTGTGTAAAGCCATTCTGAAGATGGCAACTCAGTTCTGTCGAAACTAGTTTGACGTAAAAGTCTTAAAATCAAGTGATCTTGGATTTCATAAAATGACATCGGTAGGTGCAGCAGTATCACTCTTTGTAACCATTACTAGTTAATCCCTTATTCTTCTGAGAAACTGTTAGCATAATCGATCAACGATAGCGCAAAATACCGTCGTGATGACGTAGGATAGCGGGGCGTGAGTCCAGCTCCCTTGGGGGGCACAGTGCAGAAGCAGTCCTGTGGGCAGAGTGGTGCCTGGAGGCAGCGCCGGGGTGGGGGAATGTCGCATACTGGAATTACTCTAGGCTCCAGCCGTCCGCTGGCTGGACAATCGCAGCCGCCCTCGACTGGCCCCTGGGGGAGCCCCAGTGCTGTGTTCTGGCGCTGCGGGCAGCAGGGGACGCGAGGCAGTCGAGAGGCCCGGCTTTTGTGGCGCCGTCGACAGCAAACACGGCACGGGCCGGGGACACAGGGCTACTCGACGGAAAGGCGAGGGGGATGGAGAGTGGGCACCAGGGCAGGGAGCCTGTGACGAGTGCAGGGGCGCGCCACAGTCAATGTGTCCGGCACACACACACCACACACACACACACAAAGCGCGCAAACCTGTGGCACAAGTCGAGCGACTTCGTCCACCTGACCGCTCACCTCTCTAAAGAGTCGACCCACAGTCCACCAAGGTTTAGTGCAGCCATCGGTGCCCAGTTCAAAGCTGGACTCATCACCGGCGACAGTTAGTTCTACTCCAGTCAATGAGATTGCGGGCCGAAGAGGCGACAGAAGACGCCCTGGATAGCGGTGTGGTACTAACCTGACTACGTCCGCGTGATGCCCCAACAACCAACAGTGGCTCTGAGCACTCTGAGACTTAACATCTATGGTCATCAGTCCCCTAGAACTTAGAACTACTTAAACCTAGCTAACCTAAGGACATCACACAACACCCAGTCATCACGAGGCAGAGAAAAACAACAACCAAGAGTGATGGTCTCGGGTGGCACTTCTTTTCACAGCAGGACCCCTTTGCCTGTGTTTCACAGCAGGACCCCTTTGCCTATGATCAAATGTTAAAATGTGTGTGAAATCTTATGGGACTTAACTGATAAAGTCATCAGTCCCTAAGCTTACACACTACTTAACCTAAATTATCCTTAGGACAAACACAGACACCCATGGCCGAAGGAGCACTCGAACCTCCGCCAGAACCAGCCGCACAGTCCATGACTGCAGCGCCTCAGCCGGCCGGGGTGGCCGAGGGGTTCTAGGCGCTACAGTCTGGAACCGCGCCACCGCTACGGTCGCAGGTTCGAATCCTGCCTCGGGCATGGATGTGTGTGATGTCCTTAGGTTTGTTAGGTTTAAGTGGTTCTAAGTTCTAGGGGACTGATGACCACAGATGTTAAGTCCCATAGAGCCATTTGAACCATTTTTTTTTTCATGCGAGAGGGGGGGGGGGGCGGTTGGCGCAGACTCTAAAATTGTTATTTATTATTATTTCCGAGTGAAAAGATCGTTACCCACTCAGTATTTATTCTAGGTAGATTATATTCATATTTGAAAGGGTAAGCACGATTTCATGTTTACCTTCAAAGCAAATCGGTGTCTATTATTTAAATGATTGTGGATGTCACACATTTTTGAAGTTGACAGTATAAAATTATATCGTTTGATGATTAGGTCTGACACATATTCAATAAAATAATGAATAAGCTAATGAAATAAAGCGTAATACATTTAGAAAACGCATTTTTATTCATATATGAACGACATTAAACTGACATTGAATGTGAAAAGTCCTAACTGGGAGGATATCAGAAAAGAGAATGCTGTTGGTTGTAAACAAAAATAACCAGTCATCAAAACCCTTTCAGTAATCTCTCTCGAAAGTCCAATGTAGAGAAAGAATTTTAAAAGTAATTGCGTACTGTTATCTAAGATTCCGCTTAGAAAAAATACATCCATTCACTCCGGAAAAAAACTCATTTTCAACCATACCAAATGGAAGCTTACAAATTACAGTTCAAAGAAACGAAATAATCTATCGTTTTGCTAGCAACAGCTGATGAAGAAGAGAACAACTGAAGAACCACGTGTGATATGAAACTACACAAAATGTAGTATTGCACTTGACCTTGTCTGAAGGCGAATAACAATCGCCGAGGCTGTTGACGAAATTAATCAGTCACTAATTTAGTAAAATCAGATTTTTCAATCACATTTCTCCTGTGAACACGTAGCTTGTACAACTCACATAACTTGTTTTCACTCATTGCAGAATACAACCAGAGTTTTAGTCTTCCTGTATAGTCTTCGTCACCCGAAACACAATCGACAATATCGGAAGATGAGTGTTGGATTTGAGTGTTTTTAAAAAAGATAAAAGACTGCTGGAGAACCATCCGAAGAGTGTGAAGCTAACAGCTCTGCCGTTCTCCCGTGCTAGGGGTATACATCCTTCTCCCGTAGCGAATTATTTAGAAATGGGTTCAGACAGATAGCTTGTGACGAACTGTTTACGTCAGTAGCTGACTCCTGCCTGGCCAGGCCAGTTTTGAAATGTGTGAATGGTCGTTGTTTCCACTTTACCCCACTGAAGTGCACGGGATTAGCCTCATTTCGAGTTTGAACGGCTAGAACTGACAGAAGCGCCCCCTGTTGTTAAACAAAACATAATACACTAAACGAACTCAGCAAGCTTCTTTAAGCACACAGTAATTCCTTCTACAATCATGAAACGACGAAACTGGGAATGTCCCAAATGTGTAACGACGGCGATTCACCCTCTCTTATTGTTTTACCAGTAGGACTTTTATACCATAGTACTTCTGTGTGTCTTGCGTTCCACCTTCGCGTTGTTTACTCGTTTCGGTACATTGTGGATGTGAAATCTGTTTTGTCTGATTCAATCCTTTGTTAAGCCTACGTAAACTCGTACCAAGGTACGAATAAAAGTAATATATACTCTAAACTAGCACAAGAAACAGTAATGTACGGTAACTTTTCTGGTGTCGAGATGCCTGTACGGGCACTGCTGGGATATTTCTCGTAGGCAACTTCACAAAAGTATTTCCAAGACGTCCATACGGAAGTCGTCACTTCACACAGGAGCGGCTTCTTTCCGTCTTCATTTGTTCTGCAGTACATTAAGCGTGCTCCTTATTATGGAAGGAAGAAAGACTCACAGAAGAATGAAGCCCGTGCTCCATAATGGAGTGTCTGGTGTTACGCTTTCTAAAGGGAGGCTCGTATTGCGACAGTACTGTCTCACTACGGTCAGCCAAATAATTTTACAGTTGGCTAAACGAGAGGTTTTACGGAATAAATCACTTCTAGAAGCGTATGAGAATTCTGTAAAGAATAAAAACTCTGTACTCCAGATTACAGGGGTGGGGGTGGGGGAGGGTGGAGGCTGGGCTAAATGCCTCCTCTTGCAACACCCGTTCCCTTGCTGACGCGTATGCTGGTGTCCCTAGATATCGAAAGACAGTGTAGCGTCCACTTACAACAGCTATTTTTCCCGTTATTTTCTGGAAAAATAGAGTTACCGGCAGAAATCGTCAGGTTGCTGTTGGTAGGCCGTTTAAATTGGGTAAAAACGGGTGAATACTGAAAGCAGGTCCCTATGCAACGACGATGGGCCACCGACAGCCTAAAGACCATCAAGTTTCCTCGTCGCAGCTTGATTTCTTTTTCGAGATGATAGCTATCTGAAACTAGATGACTAGCGCAAATCTCGGCACTGACGGACTCTAAGGCGCGAGAATCAATACTCGTGTAACTGGTAACCCCGGTCGTGGTCGCATCTGAAACCCTGCAGTACGGTAGTAACGCAGCAGGGATGACAGTTATCGCTGAAACAATCAGTTTCTTTACACGTCAGTTTAATACGACGGTTAAAACCGATCAAGATAACGGGTTTCTGAAACAACTGGTTTTCGGTCCTTTTATTCCTGTTATCTTCTGTCATAAACGCAGAAATCGAATAAAAATTTTAAAAAATAGGACATTCTCAGTTTCAAGATGCATAGAATCGAAATACTAAATTAAATATGGAAATAAAAGAAAACGTAGCCCGTCCAGTGTTAGCTGCTTTTCTCGCAGAGTGATAAGTGGTCGAATACTACACAAAGTCAGCGGTATTCTCTAACCAATTCTAACTTCTTTCAAGCTGTGTTCAAAAATCATGATGTACTCGGGGATGAAACCACTATTTGGATATTGCGGATACTCAGTGCTAACAGGTGAAAACTGAGGCTGAAGAACCCGGTTTTTCGTGTTAATTTGTCATTTTTCAAGGGTTACAAGCAGATAAAGATATTTTATGCAGACACAGGCAGCAGATCAGCTAATTCGTTATTTTTACAGTGTACTACGACTGAATTTCTTTACATTAATTTATTTACACGTCTAGTTCCGTAGAACCAAATTGAGGAGCAAATCTCGAAGGTGGGGGTCGTGTGGCGAGGGCCTCCCGTCGGTTAGACCGTTCGCCGGCTGCAAGTCTTTCGATTTGACGCCACTTCGGCGACTTGCGTGTCGATGGGGATGAAATGGTAATGATTAGGACAACACCCAGTCCCTGAGCGGAGAAAATCTCCCACCCAGCCGGGAATCGAACCCGGGCCCTTAGGACTGACATTCTGTCGCGCTGACCAGATACCGGGGGCGGACATCTCCAAGGTCATGGAAAGTGTCAGTACATGAAATTACAACATAAAAGTATTAAAGGATAAAACAAGTTTATGAACCCAGAAAGATCAAGCCGTAAGTTTAAGTAAACGCTGGCCGAAGTGACCGAGCGGTTCTAGGCGCTTCAGTTTGGAACCCCGCGACCGCTACGGTCGCAGGTTCGAATCCTGCCTCGGGCATGGATGTGTGTGATGTACTTAGGTTAGTTAGGTTTAAGTAGGTCTAAGTTCTCGGGGACTGATGACCTAAGAAGTTAAGCCCCGTAGTGCTCAGAGCCATTTTTTGAGTATATTGCACACCTTTCTGCACAACAGTTAAGGAAGTGCGATCTAAATGCAGATTGGATTTCTGGCTAGTGTTAACTGAGTGAAAGCTGCTAATTCTTGGGAATAAGCTGATATTGTTAACAAGAAACGACAGTGAAGAATATATATATCTATTGAGAGGCCAATGTCAGAACATCCAGACTAGTGAACAGGGGTCGACAAGAGATTCGCGAATTTACACCATTTATTGCCCGGAGTACCCGTTACCGAGTGACAAGTGTCCTTTAAGAGCGAGAAGGGTTACCCCAAAATAAAATACCGTATGACAAGTGAATGGAAATAAGCAAAGTGGACTAATTTTCGTGTCGGACGATCACTTACTTCTGATACAGTTCGAATAGTAAAAATGGCAGCATTAAGTTACCATGGTCACGTTCCTCGTTTCTTATTTCATAGAAATGGCAGACAAATTTTGAATATTTTACAGCAAATAAAGCAGTGTGCTTCATTGCTTTACGTGACGTCATAAATCATTTCCAGCTTAGGATTGGTAGTGTTCTTACACACTTACACTTCTGGCCATTAAAATTGCTATACCAATTGCTATATACAATTTGGGTGCATAGATCCAGAGAAATCAGTACCCAGAACAACCACCTCTGGCCGTAATAACGGCCTTGTTACGCCTGGGCATTGATTCAGAGCTAGGATGGTGAGTACAGGTACAGCTGCCCATGCAGCTTCAACGCGATATCACAGTTCATCAAGAGTAGTGACTGGCGTATTGTGACGAGCCAGTTGCTCGGCCACCATTGACCAGACGTTTTCAATTGGTGAGAGATTTGGAGCATGTGCTGGTCAGGGCAGCAGTCGAACATTTTCTGTATCCAGAAAGGCCCGTACAGGACCTGAAACATGCGGTCGTACATTATCCTGCTGAATTGTAGGGTTTCGCAGGGATCGAATGAAGGGTAGAGCCACGGGTAGTAACACATCTGAAATGTAACCTCCACTGTTCAAAGTGCCGTCAATGCGAACAAGAGGTGACCGAGACGTGTAAGCAATGGCAACCCATACCATCACGCCGGGTGATACGCCAGTATGGCTATGACGAGTACATGATTCCAATGTGCGTTCACCGCGATGTCGCCGAACACAGATGCGACCATCATGATGCTGTAAACACAAACTGGATTCATCCGAAAAAATGACGTTTTGCCACTCGTGCACCCAGGTTCGTCGTTGAGTACACCATCGCAGGCGCTCCTGTCTGTGATGCAGCGTCAATGGTAACCGCAGCCATGGCCTCCGAGCTGATAGTCCATGCTGCTGCAAAAGTGGTCGAACTGTTCGTGCAGATGGATGTTGTCTTGCAGACGTCCCCATCTGTTGACTCAGGGATCGAGACGTGGCTGCACGATGCCTTACAGCCATGCGGATAAGATGCCTTTCATCTCGACTGCTAGTGATACGAGGCCGTTGGGATCCAGCACGGCATTCCGTATTATCGTCCTGAACCCACAGAGTCCATATTCTGCTAACAGTCATTGGATCTCGACAAACGCGAGCAGCAATGTCGCGATACGATAAACCGCAATCGCGATAGGCTACAATCCGACCTTTATCAAAGTCGGAAACGTGATGGTACGTATTTCTCTTCGTTACACGAGCCATCACAACAACGTTTCACCAGGCAACGCCAGTCAACTGCTGTTTGTGTTTGAGAAATCGGTTGGAAACTTTCCTCATGTCAGCACCTTGTAGGTGTCGCCACCGACGCCAATCTTGTGTGAATGCTCTGAAAAGGTAATCATTTGCGTATCACAGCATCTTCTTCCTTTCGGTTAAATTTCGCGTCTGTAGCACGTCATCTTCGCGATATAGCACTTTTAATGGCCAGTAGTGTACTGCGTGAAGAGTTTGACAGAGCACTGAAAGACCTGAGTCGAAACAAGGCCCCGGGAGTAGACAACATTCCATTGGAACTACTGACGGCCTTGGGAGAGCCAGTCCTGACAAAACTCTACCATCTGGTGAGCAAGATGTATGAAACAGGCGAAATACCCTCAGACCAATCCCAAAGAAAGCAGGTGTTGACAGATGTGAAAATTACCGAACTATCAGTTTAATAAGCCACAGTTGCAAAATACTAACACGAATACTTTACAGACGAATGGAAAAACTAGTAGAAGCCGACCTCGGGGAATATCAGTTTGGATTCCGTAGAAACACTGGAACACGTGAGGCAATACTGACCTTACGACTTATCTTAGAAGAAAGATTAAGGAAAGGCAAACCTACGTTTCTAGCATTTGTAGACTTAGAGAAAGCGTTTGACAATGTTGACTGGAATACTCTCTTTCAAATTCTAAAGGTGGCAGGGGTAAAATACAGGGAGCGAAAGGCTATTTACAATTTGTACAGAAACCAGATGGCAATTATAAGAGTCGAGGGACATGAAAGGGAAGCAGTGGTTGGGAAGGGAGTAAGACAGGGTTGTAGCCTCTCCCCGATGTTATTCAATCTGTATATTGAGCAAGCAGTAAAGGAAACAAAAGAAAAATTCGGAGTAGGTATTAAAATCCATGGAGAAGAAATAAAAACTTTGAGGTTCGCCGATGACATTGTAATTCTGTCAGAGACAGCAAAGGACTTGGAAGAGCAGTTGAATGGAATGGACAGTGTCTTGAAAGGAGGATATAAGATGAACATCAACAAAAGCAAAACGAGGATAATGGAATGTAGTCGAATTAAGTCGGGTGATGCTGAGGGAATTAGATTAGGAAATGAGACACTTAAAGTAGTAAAGGAGTTTTGCTATTTGGGGAGCAAAATAACTGATAATGGTCGAAGTAGAGAGGATATCAAATGTAGACTGGCAATGGCAAGGAAAGCGTTTCTGAAGAAGAGAAATTTGTTAACATCGAGTATAGATTTAAGTGTCAGGAAGTCATTTCTGAAAGTATTTGTATGGAGTGTAGCCGTGTATGGAAGTGAAACATGGACGATAAATAGTTTGGACAAGAAGAGAATAGAAGCTTTCGAAATGTGGTGCTACAGAAGAATGCTGAAGATTAGATGGGTAGATCACATAACTAATGAGGAAGTATTGAATAGGATTGGGGAGAAGAGAAGTTTGTGGCACAACTTGACCAGAAGAAGGGATCGGTTAGTAGGGCAAATTCGGAGGCATCAAGGGATCACCAATTTAGTATTGGAGGGCAGCGTGGAGGGTAAAAATCGTAGAGGGAGACCAAGAGATGAATACACTAAGCAGATTCAGAAGGATGTAGGTAGCAGTAAGTACTGGGAGATGAAGAAGCTTGCACAGGATAGAGTAGCATGGAGAGCTGCATCAAACCAGTGTCAGGACTGAAGACCACAACAACAACAACAATAGTGTATAATGAGAACTAGCCCAGCCGACAACAACCACAACATTAAATGTTTGGTACAATGTTTCGCCAGTAGTGTACTTTAAGCCACAACACACGGCAACAGAAGTGTTATTGTCTCAACACTGTTGTACCAATTCTTATGCCATGTTCTTGTTGCTCATTTCTGTCTGCACTGTCACTCCAATTACCACTGATCGCTTCTAACATTTTCTGTTACTACTACTACTACTACTACTGCGTGATCAGGCCCAGTGGACCGCACGCATCTGCAAGTTTCCTCCTCCACTGTATTCTGTCCATTGCTGCTATCCGCCATTCGTTCACATCTATTGACACTTGGTTTAAATCTTCATGGAGTCCATCCCTCCAACGCTTCTTGGGTCTCCCTGGCGGTCTCTTTCCTGTAGGTATGAAATCCAGGAGCTTCCGAGGCCATCTGTGATCCTCCATCCGGGCCACATGGCCGGCCCACTGCATTCGTTTGGCTTTGACAGTTCCTGCTATGTTGGGCTGCTGGTATAGTTCCTCAAGCTCTTGGTTGTATCCTCCATTCGCCTGGATCTGCATCCAGAACCGGACCGATGATCTTCCGAAGCACTTTTCTCTCAAAAACAAGGAGCTTATGGAAGTCCTGTTTCCGGATACTCCATTTCTCACAGCCATATAGAACAACAGGCTGGATCAGGGTTTTGTACAGTCGAATCTTGAACTGTCTGGAGAGAGATTTGGACCGAAGCAGTTGTGCTAGGCTGTGGTAAGATCGGTTTCCTGCTTGTATTCTGGCATTGATCTCTGCTTCACATGACGAGTTCTCAGTGAAAAGTGCCCCTAGGTATTTGAATTCTTGCGCTCTCTTGTAGGAATGGTCCCCAGCCTGCAGAGATTGTAGATGATCAGCAGTCTGACAATGACCACGCGTCATAACGAGGTACTCTGTCTTAGCTTCGTTTATGTTTAGCCCAAATTTTCTATAACAACGCAATATTCCAGACCAATGCAAATTTTACGAATAAAAATGTGTATTAAATAATGAAAAATTTTAGCACTGCTGCAATGGCTAATCGGTAGTGAAGATTTGTAGTCGGTTATTAATAAAAAATAAACATCTGTTATAACCGAAAGCTGCAAATACGAGGTGCATTCAAGTTCTGAGGCGTCCGATTTTTTTTCTAATTAACTACTCACCCGAAATCGATGAAACTGGCGTTACTTCTCGACGTAATCGCCCTGTAGACGTACACATTTTTCACAACGCTGACGCCATGATTCCATGGCAGCGGCGATGGCTTCTTTAGGAGTCTGTTTTGACCACTGGAAAATCGCTGAGGCAATAGCAGCACGGCTGGTGAATGTGCGGCCACGGAGAGTGTCTTTCATTGTTGGAAAAAGCCAAAAGCCACTAGGAGCCAGGTCTGGTGAGTAGGGAGCATGAGGAATCGCTTCAAAGTTGTTATCACGAAGAAACTGTTGTGTAACGTTAGCTCGATGTGCGGGTACGTTGTCTCGGTGAAACAGCACACGCGCAGCCCTTCCCGGACGTTTTGTTGCAGTGCAGGAAGGAATTTGTTCTTCAAAACATTTTCGTAGGATGCACCTGTTACCGTAGTGCCCCTTGGAACGCAATGGTTAAGGATTACGCCCTCGCTGTCCCAGAACATGGACACCATCATTTTTTCAGCACTGGCGGTTACCCGAAATTTTTTTGGTGGCGGTGAATCTGTGTGCTTCCATTGAGCTGACTGGCGCTTTGTTTCTGGATTGAAAAATGGCATCCACGTCTCATCCATTGTCACAACCGACGAAAAGAAAGTCCCATTCATGCTGTCGTTGCGCGTCAACATTCCTTGGCAACATGCCACACGGGCAGCCATGTGGTCGTCCGTCAGCATTCGTGGCACCCACCTGGATGACACTTTTCGCATTTTCAGGTCGTCATGCAGGATTGTGTGCACAGAACCCACAGAAATGCCAACTCTGGAGGCGATCTCTTCAACAGTCATTCGGCGATCCCCCAAAACAATTCTCTCCACTTTCTCGACCGTGTCGACAGACCGGCTTGTGCGAGCCCGAGGTTGTTTCGGTTTGTTGTCGCACGATGTTCTGCCTTCATTAAACTGTCGCACCCACGAACGCACTTTAGACACATCCATAACCCCATCACCACATGTCTCCTTCAACTGTCGATGAATTTCAATTGGTTTCACACCACGCAAATTCAGAAAACGAATGATTGCACGCTCTTCAAGTAAGGAAAACGGCGCCATTTTAAGTATTTAAAACAGTTCTCATTCTCGCCGCTGGCGGTAAAATTCCATCTGCCGTACGGTTCTGCCATCTCTGGAACGTATTGACAATGAACGCAGCCTCATTTTAAAACAATGCGCATGTCCTGAGAAAAAAAAAATTGAGGCCTTAGAACTTGAATGCACCTCGTATGGAAAAATACCGGTATCAGTTTTACCCGGTAGACTTTCCCCATCGCTAGCCTGGAGACGGCCACCTCGTCTGTCGTACGGAGGGGCCCCCAGCCTTTTATCTCAGCCGGCAGCCTTGCCCGGACCACTCCTGGGGGAGCATTCGGCGGCGCCGCCCAAGTTCCTCCGGCGATCCTGCCGAGTTAAACGCCGCGGCCCGACCGAGATAAGTTGCGGCAGCCTCCCCCCTCCTCCCACGCCCTTACACCGCGTTCGTTAATTGCGTTAATTAGCGCCACCGCGAGGGCACACACCGCCTCCAGTGCCAACTTTGCCAATTTCGGCGTTCTGCCGCAGACTCCGGCGCGGCTCCAAGTCGAGAGCTACAGCCCTCTCCCCCTGCCTCGCTTCGTCCTCCCTCCCTCCCTCTCCTCACTCAAGCCATCCTTCCTCTCCGTACCATAGCCCCCCTGCCTCCCTCCCCCCCCCCCCATACCTCTCACCCACTGAAGACCAGCTTCGCCATTGGCCGCAATGGTCCTTAACGAGACCCGGAGTATCGCATAGGGCTGTCGTAATCGGACTTTCATCTTCAAGCCTGCTTCGCGGTTACACTAAAAGAGGCATTAAATTTAGTCGAAAAGCGCTCTCAGTGACTTTTACGTCGCTCGATAGATCAAAGACCACAACTTACAATGTTGCTACGAAATCTTTTCGCGACTGAGTCCTTGGATGAAAACATCTACGTCACTATTCTGAAATCCACATTTAGGGGTCTGGCAGAGTGTTCTTCGAACCGCCTTCATTCCATTTTTCTACCGTTCCACTCTGTAACAGCGAGTGCGAAAAAGTGAACGCTTAAATCTTCTTGTACGGGCTCTGTTTCCTCAATGATCATTTCTCTCTGTGTAGTGTAAGGGGTCCGTAGGCCCTTACTATAACTTTGCACTCGGCGCAGGTCGATAGGGCGCACGTGTTGCGAGAGCGATTGTCGAGATGCGCCAGACTGTTGGCGGGAATTGTGTGTGTGTGTGTGTGTGTGTGTGTGTGTGTGTGTGTGTGTGTGGAGGCCATTATTGGAATATAGAGTTTTTAACCGAGAAGGGCGTCACCATCGCCGTGGTTACACCCCTAAATAATAAATAAATACCGGGAAAGTGATGAAGTATCTTTATAATAGTGATCAGTGACGTTACTGTTGCCGATGTTTAGCTTCGCGTTTGCCGCGCCTGCCTAACCTTGGATTGCGGTGTTGGATGCAGTGATGGATTAGTGTGTGAAGATAATGGCAAATGAAGAAAGCCTGTGCTGAGATTAGCCGTAATTAGATATGTATGGCGAAGGCAGTGGCTGTCTCCTTTTTGTGTTTTGAGAAGAATATAAGTTCGTAATTAGTAAAACTGTGTTGGTGCTCCTTATTACCATACATTCAGTATTATAGTATTGAACAGGACCAACTGGAAAGTAACAACTTCCGTGGCAGTCAATTCCGATTGCCAGCCCCATTAGGTTCACGGTCAGGTTAATAATAAATATTAGGCTGCTATTCGATCAGATCAGGTCGGGATAAAAACGGAGGTGTTACAGTAGGCTGGCGACAGTACAGTTCAGAGGAGAAAGTTGGTAACTGAATTTTCTTGAAAAGATCTCGCCGCATCGCAATGCGCCTTTGTTTTAAAGATCCCATCCCAACTCGTTTATCATATGCGTGACACTCTCTCCCCTATTTCGCGATAATACAAAACAAGCTGCGCGTCTATGAACTTGATCAGCGTCCCATCTGGTAAGGATCGCACACAGCACAGCAGTACTCTATTAGAGGAGAGTCAAGCATAGTGTAGGCAGTTTCTCTAGTAGACCAGTTGCATTTACTAAGTGTTTTGCCAATAAAACGAAGTCTTTGATTTGCCTCCTCCATAACATTTATCCATGTGCTAGGTGACGGCATCATCTGGAGTGTCCCAGGGAAGTGTGGTAGGTCCGCTGTTGTTTTCTGTCTACATAAATGATCTTTTGGATACGGTGGATAGCAATGTGCGGCTGTTTGCGGATGATGCTGTGGTGTACGGGAAGGTGTCGTCGTTGAGTGACTGTAGGAGGATACAAGATGACTTGGACGGGATTTGTGATTGGTGTAAAGCATGGCAGCTAACTCTACATATAGATAAATTTAAATTAATGCAGATGAATAGGAAAAAGAATCTTGTAATGTTTGAATACTCCATTAGTAGTGTAGCGCTTGACATAGTCACGTCGATTAAATACTTGGGCGTAACATTGCAGAGCGATATGAAGTGTGACAAGCAAGTAATGGCAGTTGTGGGGAAGGCGGATAGTCGCCTTCGGTTCATTGGTAGAATTTTGGGAAGATGTGGTTCATCTGTAAAGGAGACCGCTTATAAAACACTAATACGATCTATTCTTGAGTACTGCTCGAGCGTTTGGGATCCCTATCAGGTCGTATTGAGGGAGGACATAGAAGCAATTCAGAGACGGGCTGCTAGATTTGTTACTGGTAGGTTTGATCATCACGCGAGTGTTACGAAAATGCTTCAGGAACTCGGGTGGGGTCTCTAGAGGAAAAGAGGCGTTGTTTTCGTGAATCGATACTGAGGAAATTTAGAGAACCAGCATTTGAGGCTGACTGCAGTACAATTTTACTGCCGCCAAGTTACATTTCGCGGAAAGACCACAAAGACAAGATAAGAGAGATCAGGGCTCGTACAGAGGCATATAGGCCGTCATTTTTCCCTCGTTCTGTTTGGGAGTGGAACAGGCAGAGAAGAGGCTAGTTGTGGTACGAGGTACCCTCCGCCACGCACCGTATGGTGGATTGCGGAGTATGTATGTAGATGTAGATGTAGATATGTGCTCGTATTAATCTGGGGACCTAGAAACGACAAGATCTTTGTGATAGTTCAGATTCGATTAGTAGTTCGTAATTCCTAGGTATTTAGTTGAATGACTGAGTAACGGTAGTGGTAAACAATGTACCCTCCGACATACACCAGACAAGAAAGCCAGGTAATACTGCATTTTGATCCATTTCTGAGCTATGTTGTAGATTTCAAGTCTCTAGCTCACCGGGAAGTTAGTTTTAAATCAATTGCAAAATCTTTACCGAAAACACAGACAAGAAAGAGACCTAGTAAAAGCGAGTGAAAACAGTGTTCCTTTTTCCCATTCTTTTGTTACTCCCGAGAAATAACGGCCCCCTTTACTCACTTGTCGCAGTGCAAATCGAACAGTTCTCTTCGTGGCGACTAGCGCAATTTCACTATTCCGTCACACCATAAAATAATACGCTTCATGCAAATATCTTCATTTTTCGGAAAAATGGGTGAATCCTAGCATTCAGCCTACGTTATCTTCGTGTGAACTTCTTTTCCGCAAAGAGGGGGCATATAAAAAAGAGGAGATGGTGTTTTTGTGGAAAAATATGATTACAGCAAGTAAATAATGTTACCGTCGACGTCCTAGACTGTCACATCGATTCCTCTTCCCTTCTTCAAGCTTCAGCTACAGGCGTATCTATAGCAAGGATATCTCACTGACATATTAGAAGTTTATTTAAAGCTAATAAACCATGGTAGCCCGAGCTGCAATATGTAAATTAAAGGAGGGAAAAGGCGGAAGTCAGGAATAAAATACCATCGAGACAAGCAAATATGAGAAGAGGGCGGGGAAAGTGTTGAAAAGAAATATAAACTCACCACCGGTGTACAGTACACAGTAGACCCCTCCGATACTTTGGCCGCTCATCTTACCTGCAACAGAAAATACATTGGTGACATTGAAGCAAGAGACTGAGATCAATTGTAAATAGCTGATAAATTAAAACTGACATCGGTGCATATTCTGTTCATCTTAATACAACTGACTTCTGGGAAAAAAAAAAATAATGGCATAGCCATACTTTTCTCTATTTATTTTACACTATTTTACGATAGTGTTATAGAGTGGCTTACCAAAACGTGAAATAACTACAATGATGCGGCAAAGAAACTGATACAGGCATGCGTATACAAATACAAAGATATGTAACCAGGCAGAATCGGCGTTAGGTCGGAAACTCCTATATAAGAAAAGTGTCTGGCGCAGTTGATATATCGCTTACTGCTGCTGAAATAGCAGGTTGTAAAGATTTAACTGAGTTCGAACGTGGTGTTACAGTCGGTGCACGACCAATGAAACACAGCAGCTCCGAGGTACCGATGAAGTGGGGACTTTCCCATACGATCATTTTACGAATGTACAGTGAATATCAGGAAACCAGTAAAACATCAAATCTCCGAAATCGCTAGGGCTGGAAAAAGATCCTGCAAGAACAGGACCAATGATGACTAAAGAGAATCGCTCAACGTGACAGAAGTGCAACCCTCCCGCAAATTGCTGCAGATTTCAATGTTGGGCCATCAACAAGTGTCAGCGTGCAAACCATCCACGAAACATCATCGATATGGGCTTTCGGAGCTGAAGGCCTTCTCGTGTATCCTTGATGACTGCACGACACAAAACTTTACGCCTCGCCTGGGCCCATCAACACTGACATTGGACTGTTAATGACTGGAAACATGTTTGTTGTCGGGCGAGTCTCGTTTCACATTGTATAGAGCGGATGGACGTGTACCGGTATGGAGACAACCCCATGAATACATCGACCCTGTATGTCAAAATGGGACTGATCAAGCTGATGGAGGCTCTGTAATTGAGTGGGCCGCGTGTGATTAGCCGAGCGGTGTAGGGCGCTGCAGTCATAGACTGTGCGGCTGGTCCCGGCGGAGGTTCGAGTCCTCCCTCGGGCATGGGTGTGTGTGAGTGTTTGTGTGTGTGTGTGTGTGTGTGTGTGTGTGTGTGTGTGTGTGTGTGTGTGTGTGTGTGTGTGTCCTTAGGGTAATTTGGGTTAAGTAGTGTGTAAGCTTAGGGACTGATGACCTTAGCAGTTAACTCCCATAAGATTTCACACACATTTGAGCAATTGCGTGGGACATGTCCGGTTGGAGTGATATGGGACCCTGATACGTCTAGATACGTCTCTAGCAGGTGACACGTATGTAAGCTTCCTGTCTGATCACCTGCACCTATTCATGTCCATTGTGCATTCCGACGGACTTGGGCAATTCCAACAGGATAATGCGACAACCCACACGTCCAGAATTGCTGCAGAGTGGCTCCAGGAACACTCTTCTGAGATTAAACACTTCCGCTAGCCACCAAACTCCCCAGGCATGCATGAACATTATTGAACATATCTGGGATGCCTTGCAACGTGCTGTTGAGAAGAGATGTCCACCCCGTCGTAAGCTTAAGGATTTATGGACAGCCCTACCGGATTCATGGGGGCAGTGCCCTGCAGCACTATTTGAGATATTAGTCACGTCCATGGTACATCGTTCAAATGGCTCTGAGCACTATGGGACTTCACATCTGAGGTCATCAGTCCCCTAGAACTTAGAACTACTTAAACCTAACTAACCTAAGGACATCACACACATCCATGCCCGAGGCAGGATTCGAACCTGCGACCGTAGCAGTCGCGCGGTTCCGGACTGCGCGCCTAGAACCGCGAGACCACCGCGGCCGGCTGACCCCGCCGGGAATCGAACCCGGGAACCCGGGCGTGGGAAGCGAGAACGCTACCGCACGACCACGAGCTGCGGACAAAGGAGAGTTGTGACCCGGCAGCAAGTGGAGGAGGAAAAGTGGTGGGAGGACTGAGCCAAATGGAGAGGACTCGTCAGGACCCAGAACCGGCAGTAGCTGGAGCGGGATTTGGATATAGATAGACGGATATACAGGGTGTTACAAAAAGGTACTACCAAACTTTCAGGAAACATTCCTCACACACAAATAAAGAAAAGATGTTATGTGGACATGTGTCCGGAAACGCTTAATTTCCATGTTAGAGCTCATTTTAGTTTCGTCAGTATGTTCTTCCACCTACGCTCAATGGAGCACGTTATCATTATTTCATACGGGATACTCTACCTGTGCTGTTAGAACATGTGCCTTTACAAGTACGACACAACATGTGGTTCATGCACGATGAAGCTCCTGCACATTTCAGTCGAAGTGTTCGTACGCTTCTCAACAAGATTTGGTGACCGTTGGATTGGTAGAGGCGGACCAATTCCATGGCCTCCACGCTCTCCTGACCTCAACCCTCTTGACTTTCATTTATGGGGGCATTTGAAAGCTCTTCTCTATGCAACCCCGGTACCAAAGGTAGAGACTCTTCGTGCTCGTATTGTGGACGGCTGTGATACAATACGCCATTCTCCAGGGCTGCATCAGCGCATCAGGGGTTCCTTGCGACGGAGGGTGGATGCATGTATCCTCGCTAACGGAGGACATTTTGGACATTTCCTGTAACCAAGTGTTTGAAGTCACGCTGGTACGTTCTGTTGCTGTGTGTTTCCATTCCATGATTAATGTGATTTGAAGAGAAGTAATAAAATGAGCTCTAACATGGGAAGTAAGCGTTTCCGGACACATGTCCACATAACATATTTCCTTGCTTTGTGTATGAGGGATGTTTCCTGAAAGTTTGGCCGTACCTTTTTGTAACACCCTTAGATAGTAAAAGGCCATCGTCCCAGAGACCTCCTGCTAAAAGGATGGACATACAGAAGTTTGTGCAAGAGAGTCGTCGTGAGAGACTTCGTTCCCATAGGAAAAGAAATGTTGCACAGTCTCCGAACCGATGGCTTGTAGAACTTGCGGATATTTAGCGTCCAGCTGTGGAGTAAATTTGCAAGAGGAGGGAGGGGTGGGTCAGAGTATATCGGATGGCGGAGAAGGGCTGCGAGACAGCAGAGGGTTACTCGAAGCGAAGCGAGACGGTCGATTTCCAAGTCGGTCGGCCGATCCGCACAACGTTTACTCCACTCTGTGACGTCGCGCCGTTCGCCAAATCACTTAACCTGAAGACGTGTCGCCGTGGGCAACCCGGCCCGGTAGTTTGGTGGTGCTCCTAATGAAGTCGTACCCCTTCCCCACCCCCACCCCCCACCGTCAACTCCCCACCACGGCACCGATTACTCTTGGGGAAGCGCTAGCTATTGGATAGCCTCTCCGCCTGCGCCCTCTGCTCCTCCGTCTGCAGCCGTGTTTGCACGTCGCAAACCAGTCCTGTCTGGCATCTCAGCGCGACGTCTGCGGTGTAAACAGGACGGAGGGCACGTCGCAGCTCACGGTACCAGAGTTGCCATAAACTCGCTACGGCACTGCCAGAGGACAAGTTACACAGCTGACCACTGCAAATTAGGTCATCATTAGGGCGGCGTGCAGCAGACGTCAAAGTGCCACGAAGTTTACAAACTTGCTCCGATACGCAACTAATAAGCACCAAGACGCAATTACACCACGGGCGCGGCAGTAACGTCATCCGCCTTCTGTATCTACACTGGCCAGTCACTTTGATGTGACCCCCTGTCAAATGCCTCAACAACCACAGCAGTGCGGACCGCCGCGAGACGTACGACGTACAGAAAATAGTCTCTGAGGTACCGATAGGGATCTTGAGCCAAGCAGACTCCATTGCAGTGGAAAGCTGCGCTAGATTTCTCGGTTGAGAACCCACAGAGAGAAGAGCCCGATTGTTGTAGTTCCACAATTCTCGAATGGGTTTTAATCCGGGGAGTTAGGTGCCCTGAGGAGTACGGGAAAATCGTCCTGGTACTCTTGGAACCACGCGCGCACACTGCGAGCTGTTGCATTGTCATGTTGGTAGATGACATTCTGCCAAGGAGAAAATAACTGCATGTACCGGTGGACATGGTCTCCACGGGTAGATGTATACTTCTGTTCTTCCATTGTGCCTTCCAGAATGAGATCACCAAGGGAATGGCACGAAAACATCCCCAAGCCCATAATGCTCCCAGCTTCTGCCTGAACCCTTCCGACGTTTGTTGCAAGACCGTACATGCCATCACCCATCTGCTCGATGGAGCATAAAACGTGATTCACCCGAACAGGCCACCTGTCGCCCCTCGGTGGACATCCAGTTACGGTACTGGTGTGCAAATTCCAGCTTCGTCGCCTATGAACAGCAGTCTACATGGGTGCGTGAACTAGTCGCCTGCTGCAGAGGCCCGTAAGCACCAACATTTGTTAACATTGTTGAGGAGACACTCATAGAAGCCGCACGATTCATCTGGGGCCAGTTGTTCAACAGTTGCACGTATATTCACCTGTACACTTCTCCGCAGCCGTTGGTCACCCCTGTCACATACGGCCCATGGTGAACGACAGCCACAAAGGTGCCGGTGCTGTACGCAGCAACGTTTGTTAACATCGTTGAGGAGACACTCTTAGTAGCTGCACAATTCATCTGAAGGCTAGTTGCTCAACAGTTGCACGTATAATCGCCCATACACTTCTCCACAGCTGTTGGTCACCCCTGTCATATACGGCCCATGGTGAACGACAGCGCCGGCCGCGGTGGTCTAGTGGTTCTAGGCGCGCAGTCCGGAACCGCGGGACTGCTACGGTCGCAGGTTCGAATCCTGCCTCGGGCATGGATGTGTGATGTCCTTAGGTTAGTTAGGTTTAAGTAGTTCTAAGTTCTAGGGGACTGATGACCACAGCAGTTAAGTCCCATAGTGCTCAGAGCCATTTGAACCATTTTTTTTGAACGACAGCCACAAAGGTGCCGGTGCTGTACGCAGCAACGTTTGTTAACATCGTTGAGGAGACACTCTTAGTAGCTGCACGATTCATCTGGAGGCTAGTTGCTCAACAGTTGCACGTATAATCGCCCATACACTTCTCCACATCTGTTGGTCAACCCTGTCATATACGGCCCATGGTGAACGACAGCCACAAAGGTGCCGGTGCTGTACGCAGCAACGTTTGTTAACATCGTTGAGGAGACACTCTTAGTAGCTGCACGATTCATCTGGAGGCTAGTTGCTCAACAGTTGCACGTATAATCGCCCATAAACTTCTCCACAGCTGTTGGTCACCCCTGTCACATACGGCCCATGGTGAACGACAGCCACAAGGTGCCGGTGCTGTACGCAGCAACGTTTGTTAACATCGTTGAGGAGACACTCTTAGTAGCTGCACAATTCATCTGGAGGCTAGTTGCTCAACAGTTGCACGTATAATCGCCCATAAACTTCTCCACAGCTGTTGGTCACCCCTGTCATATACGGCCCATGGTGAACGACAGCCACAAAGGTGCCGGTGCTGTACGCAGCAACGTTTGTTAACATCGTTGAGGAGACACTCTTAGTAGCTGCACGATTCATCTGGAGGCTAGTTGCTCAACAGTTGCACGTATAATCGCCCATACACTTCTCCACAGCTGTTGGTCACCCCTGTCATATACGGCCCATGGTGAACGACAGCCACAAAGGTGCCGGTGCTGTACGCAGCAACGTTTGTTAACATCGTTGAGGAGACACTCTTAGTAGCTGCACGATTCATCTGGAGGCTAGTTGCTCAACATTTGCACGTATAATCGCCCATACACTTCTCCACAGCTGTTGGTCACCCCTTTCATATACGGCCCATGGTGAACGACAGCCACAAAGGTGCCGGTGCTGTACGCAGCAACGTTTGTTAACATCATTGAGGAGACACTCTTAGTAGCTGCACGATTCATCTGGAGGCTAGTTGCTCAACAGTTGCACATATAATCGCTCATACACTTCTCCACAGCTGTTGGTCACCCCTGTCATATACGGCCCATGGTGAACGACAGCCACAAAGGTGCCGGTGCTGTACGCAGCAACGTTTGTTAACATCGTTGAGGAGACATTCTTAGTAGCTGCACGATTCATCTGGAGGCTAGTTGCTCAACAATTGCACGTATAATCGCCCATACATTTCTCCACAGCTGTTGGTCACCCCTGTCATATACGGCCCATGGTGAACGACAGCCACAAAGGTGCCGGTGCTGTACGCAGCAACGTTAACATCGTTGAGGAGACACTCTTAGTAGCTGCACGATTCATCTGGAGGCCAGTTGCTCAACAGTTGCACGTATAATCGCCCATTCACTTCTCCACTGCCGTTGGTCACCCCTGTCATATACGGCACTTAGTGGACGACAGCTGCACATGTGCTGGTTTTGGACAGCGCCGTTTCCTCGTGCAAAGTGCATGGACAGTTCACAAACTTGGCCGTTTCGGGAATGCGTCTACCTTTGGCCCTTTCGAACGTCAGATAAATCGCCATGTTTCCGCATGACGAAAACGACTGCACTGTTCTCCGCTCAACCCCCTCCCCCGGATGGGCTTTATATACCCTCCACCGCTAGTGCTGCCATCAGCCCTCTGGGAGTGATTATTCCATGCTGACGTCGAAAGTAGGCGGTGGTCAAATTAGTGTGGCCGGGCTGTGGATATCTACATCTCTTGACAGACAGTCGACGTGGGTGTAGAAAACATCGTTCCTGTTAAACACAAATAGAGTTGAGTGCTGTTGACAAGGTATTCCAGATCGATTCGGTATTTCTGGATTTCCGGAAGCCTTTTGACTACGTACCACACAAGCGGTTCGTAGTGAAATTGCGTACTTATGGAATATCGTCTCAATTATGTGGCTGGATTTGTGATTTCCTGTCACAGAGGACGGAAAGTCATCGCACAATACAGAACTGATTTCTGGCGTTCCCCAAGGTAGTGTTATAGGCCCTTTGCTGTTCCTTATCAACATAAATGATTTGGGAGACCATCGGAGCAGCCGTCTTAGGTTGTTTGCAGATGACGCTGTCCTTTATCGACTAATGAAGTCATCAGAAGATCAAAACAAACTGCAAAACTATTTAGAAAAGATATCTGAATGGTGCGAAAAGTGGCTGTTGACCCTAAATAGCGGAAAGTGTGAGGTCATCCACGTGAGTGCTAAAAGGAATTAGTAAAACTTGAGTTACATGATATATCAGTCAAACTTAAAGGCCGTAAATTCAACTAAATACCTAGGTATTACAATTACGAACAACTTAAATTGGAAGGAACACACAGAAAATGTTATGGTGTGGCCGAGCGGTTCTAGGCACTTCAGTCCGGAACCGCGCTGCTGCTACGGTCGCAGGTTCGAATCCTGCCTCGGGCATGGATGTGTGTGATGTCAATATATCGTTTTCTTGAACGTAATTCATAATGTTCAAACACACTATATGCCCCAAAATCCTACTACAAATGGACATTAGTGTTGTGGGTCTGTAATTCAGTGAATTACTGCTACTTCTTCTCTTGAGAGTGGGCGTGCAACTTTCTAGTCTTTAGGTACGAACCTTTCGATAAGCGAATGGTTGGATGTGATTGGTAAGTACGGGATTACTGCTGCAGCATACTCTGGAAGGAATCTGACTTGCGTAGAATCTTTACCGTTCGCCTTGCCTTTATTAAGTGATTTAAACTGCTTCTCTACTCCGAGGTCATCTGCTTTGAAGTCACTCATGCCTTCCGGTATTCTTGATGCGAATTCTGGAATATTTACTTAGTCTTCTTTGGCGAAGGAATTTCGGAAACCCGTGTTTCGTAATTGTTTCATTATCACTGTCGTCAGTAACACCACCGTTATTATCGCTGAGTGGAGGTACTTACTGTGCCTTGCAGCTGATGTACTTCACTTACGACCAGAAATTATCTGCATTTTGTGCCAGTTTTTGAGACAGAATTTCGGTGTGGAAATCATTAAAGCAATTTCGCACTGAAGATCGCGGTAAATTTCGAGCTTATGTAAAACTTTTCCAGTGTTGGTAATTTTGCGTCCTTCTAAATTTGATATGCTTCTGCAGCAATGTTCAGATTTATGTAATTCTGTAGGCTTTCGTGGCCGTTGTCACTCAAGTTACAATCTTGTGGGTTATTAGGCTGCGTCATATTACTACTAAAATGATCGACGTTTCGACGCCTCTGCTGGGATGTTACTCAGGATCGTATGGTGTCCACAGTGTTCTAGCAGTAGTGGACACCATAAGATCCTGAGGGTATCTCTGGTACCATTGTTCGCCCCTACCCTATTCCTTGCTCAGGATCTTATGGTGGCCACAGTGTTCTAGCAGTAGTGGACACCATAAGATCCCGAAGAAGATCCCAGCAGAGGGGTCGAAACGTCGATCATGTTAGTAGAAATATGACGCTGCCTAATAACCCAGAAGATTTTAACTTCAATGTTCAGATCTGTTTTGCGTACTATGTGGGATCAGTACCATCTCTTGCTAATTTATTTGATATGTATCTCTGAAGTGTCATCGATAGTATTTCTTTGAACTTGAACCACGTCTGGTCTACGCTTACATAGTCAGACTGGAGGAAGTGGAGAATTCTCCAAGGTATAAAGACGATGTAGGGTTTCCGATAAGCTACACCTTGACATATGTTTTACCATGAGTGGTACGCTATTACTTTTATTTATTTACTCTTGCTAATTTATTTGATATGTATCTCTGAAGTGTCATCGATAGTATTTCTTTGAACTTGAACCACGTCTGGTCTACGCTTACATAGTCAGACTGGAGGAAGTGGAGAATTCTCCAAGGTATAAAGACGATGTAGGGTTTCCGATAAGCTACACCTTGACATATGTTTTACCATGAGTGGTACGCTATTACTTTTATTTATTTACTCTTGCTAATTTATTTGATATATATCTCTGAAGTGTCATCGATAGTATTTCTTTGAACTTGAACCACGTCTGGTCTACGCTTACATAGTCAGACTGGAGGAAGTGGAGAATTCTCCAAGGTATAAAGACGATGTAGGGTTTCCGATAAGCTACACCTTGACATATGTTTTACCATGAGTGGTACGCTATTACTTTTATTTATTTACTCACTTTCAGACTTTTATAAGTTGGAGGTTTAGTTCCTCCAACATAAGGCAATTTTCTGCTCTTTGCTTGTTTTCAGATACAATGATGGTTGCCTTGTCGACTGAAACTAGACACTAACATCTTGATGTCATATAATGTATGAGATCTAGAAGATTATAAAACATTTTTAAAAAATTATTTTTGGATCATATTAACTTTTAATGGCCCATTTCCTTATCTCATTCCATCAGCATCTCCTGATTTAATTCTAGTGATAATATAAGACGTCGTTTGTCGAGACTTGTCGTATATTGACTAGATGTCCGTTCTGCAGGAATGCCTGGGAACGCCTCTAGAAACTCGGCGTGAGAGTTAGCAACATTAGTACGGTAGTTTTAGCGCTGCAACAAAAGCACTGTGAGCGGCCTAGGGAAGCGTTCCCTTTGTTCTGGTGGGCAGTCGGCAGACGTCTATGCCGCTGGCTCGCTAACCTGATTATGCGGACGGCGCCTCGAGGCCCAGACGTGGGTTAACAGGCGGCCGATGCGCACCGACAGCTGCATCCGAGGCTAATGTGGGGCTCTATGATGTGCGGCCGAAAGAAAGCGCGGATTTCGTGTTTTCCCGTGCTGTATTAGTCCGATTCGCGCCATTTTTTTCGGTACTGTCTTGGTAAACATGTCTGAAATCACCCGTACAGTATTCGCCATATCAGATAGTTTGTTGACAGCTGTCAAAAAGGTTACATGTGTTTTGTGGCATCGGCGGTTATTTATTTTGTATAAAAATGGATTATAGGATTTGTACGAGGGAGTGCTCAAAAGTAATGCCTCCGAATTTTTCGATGGAAAGCTTTTTCCATGAAGCCAACTTAATTAACATTCTACATTTTTATTCAACATGTTTGCATATTTAGTTTTCAACACAGGTCACCCTCGCGACGAACTCGTTTCTCTCAATCATAGACCAGTGTGTTGGTACCGTCACTGCAGAATGTTTGTTGGCGGAGCCACAACCTCACCTCTGCTCGCACCGCTTCCGCACTATCAAAGAGCCGGTCCATGTAGCCGAGCGGTTCTAGGCGCTTCAGTCTGCAACTGCGCGACCGCTACGGTCGCAGGTCCGAATCCTACGTCGGACATGGATGTGTGTGATCTCCTTAGGTTAGTTAGGTTTAAGTAGTTCTAAGTTCTAGGGGACTGATGTCATCAGAAGTTGTAACAACAACGACGCTGTACTATTGTACATGTAAATAATATTTTTTCTTCCGATTTTTTCGATAAACTTGTGTAATTGATATTCTGATTTCATTTCTTTTTTTGTTTCATGCCATTGTGTTAAGAAAACTGTAAACAAGTTTCAGTGTGAATATTAATGTTTATGTCAAATGTCAAGTAATATCGTAATAGAATTGAAATGTAACAAATTTTGAAACTGTTGTAAGATGTTTAAAATTGTAACTGTGCGTCTGGTCCATACGTAGGCAGTGTGTTAGGATATGTAGAATGCAAAACCTCGGGTGAATACCCGGTCTGTAAGGGAGCGGTAAAAGGTGGATGGCAGGCGAGCGCGGGAAAATGCGCGCGGGCACTGCACGGCACAACGGGCTCAGCAGTAGTAGTTGGAGTTTGGCATTGGTCTGAGCAACACCTTCTGGAGCGAGGAGGCTCTCCTGGAAGACGTAGTTTCACTGAGCCTCGGGTATGCCGTTCCAGCGCCCATACAGCATGGCAAAATTCCATAGGCTCCAAATGGAAAAGTATTGCGACGCTAAGAAGAATTAACGTGCCGATACGTCAAGAGCCATAGCCGTGGTTGTATGTGTGCTCTGTGCCTCGTCATCTCGCCGCCCGCCAACCGCCGCATCGATTCTAGCAGGTTGAAACTTTTAGTACTGTATTCGTATGGATCAGAGAGTGAACTGTACAATAATAACCTAAATTTTACCAGAACTTTCCCATCATTTAATTATCCTCACAACTAACCTAGACAGGGTCCTTTCCAAATATTGTGCAATCCGAGTGCCCGAAATGAAAACTTAAATTTTGTGTTAATAATAATTATTTGCAGACCTAGCTATGTTAGAATGGTGTTTAAGGAAATGTTTTGTTAATGAACCAGTAAATGAATAGCGAAGGTCGAACAAAGTTGAAAGATAACTTTAATATTGATATACACTGCTGCCCACCGTAAATGCAACACCAAGAAGGACAAGAGGTAGCACAACAAAATTTATTTTGTAGATAACATGTTGACCAAGTATCAAATGATTACGTTTACAGACGTCTGTGACATGTGGTTCCTGCCAGAATCAGTAGCCAGAGTAGCCGCCATTGTTGCAGGTCACCGCTGCCACACGTCTCGGCATTGAGTCAAAGAGACGTTGGATGTGTTCCTGGGGTACAGCAGCCCAAGCAGCTTCCACACGTTGCCAAAGATCATCTGGTGTGGCAGCTGGGGATGTAATCTGGGTCACTCGTTGAGCAACCAAGGACCACATGTTTGCTATCGGCGAAAGATCCGGAGAGCGTGCCGGCCAGGGAAGCAATTGAATCTGGTTATTGACGAAAAACCTTTGGACAATGCGTGCCACGTGTGGTCGCGCATTATCCTGTTGAAATACGGCTGTGGCCGAGCCCTGAAGGTAAGGTAGGACAACTGGCTCCAGCACCTCGGATATGTAGCGCCGGCTATTTAAAGTACCGGCAATGCGTACTAGAGGCGTGCGAGAGTAATATCCAATACCGCCCCATACCATACTACCCGGTGCAAGACCAGTGTGGCGGTGCATAATGCAGCTGTCCAGCATCCTCTCTCCACGGTGTCTCCACACTCGAATCCGACCATCGTGGTGCTGCAGACAGAAGCGTGCCTCGTCAGTAAAGACAATGTCTTTCCATTCTGCCGTCCACATCCGTCTGTCATCACACCATTGGCGACGGAGACGTCTGTGGTTCTGCGTCAATGGTAGACGAAGCAATGGACGTCTTGCGGACAGACCACTCTGCTGTAAACGGCGTCGAATGGTACGCGCAGACACTGGATGATGCGTTACAGACGCAATGTGCTGTGCTATGGTTCGGGATGTCACTGAGCGATCCGTCACTGCCATGCGCACAATTTGCCTATCAGCACGTGCAGTGGTGCACCGAGGTGAATGCGATCGACCACGTCGGTCCGTCGTACCCTCCTGCATCCGACGGTCACATATCCGCATTACAGTTGTTTGGTTTCGTCCAACACGACTAGCGATTTCTCTGTATGATAATCCACAATCTCGGTAAGCCACTATCCTTACTCTGTCGAACTCGGATACTTGATCAAACGATGTTCACTGTTGTCTACGAGGCATAACTGATCGTCTTGTGAAACAACCACAAGGTAAACACACGTGCCGAACGTACACTCGTCGAAATCGCCAAGCCTTAAATGGCGCTATGAGGTGGCGCCACAGGCGCGCGTGATGTGCGTCTACGCTTAAATTCTAATCAATTGCATATGTCATCACTGCAAACTCATGGTGTAAATTTCACTCGATTCGGATGCTTCCTTCAGGGTGTTGCATTTACGGTGGCCAGCAGTGTAATAATGAAGTTTAATTATTTCGAGAGAGATATAAAGGTATTTAAATGAGTAGTAAATAAGATGAAAAGAGTAGTAACTTATATACTGGAAATTTTGAACGCATAATAAATTCAGTAATCAATTTATTTAATACAGTGATCATAACAGTTTCAGGGTCCCCGCCCCCCCTTTTATTCATTTGAATTCTGAAGTGTTCTAAATTGGTTTGACCAGCAAAAGTTAAAGTCAATATAAAAGTCAAAATTTATCAGTGTTTTATCTTTATCGATATTGATGTTTTGTGTGTAGCACGAAAGTGATATTTCTAGGGTAACTTATGCCCGATTTTAATCAGATTAATAGACAGTATAAAGTTTTTTAGTATACATTATAGTGTAGTGTTAAGTATTCATGGTTTTTCCATATCAGTACAGAACGTGACACTATCAGTTCAATAGATTTTCTGGTTCTAAAATTCTACTATATTATGCTGTGTTACTACGTGTTTTTTTGCATGAATATATACCAACGTGTACAGGGAAGAAACTCAGTTAATGCCTAATTAGGCTGGCGACCATATTATTAACAAATTGGTAGCATCTTCAGAGTTGCTTTTGGTCCATCCTGACGTGTAATTGCATTTCGAACTTACTTGACGTATCATTGTTATTACAGAGTGGATGTAAGTCTGATTTGGCACCATTCAAGTACACGCGGTCGATATCTATACGAAAATCCTTTGTCATAAGGTGAACCCCGCTCACTTACCTTAGCAAAGGCTTTAAAGAGTACTGCGTCACGCGGAGGTTACAAATTTAAGTCCCATAGTGCTCAGAGCCATTTTTCCGCTAGCTAGGAGGGAAAGAACTATCGATTTCACAACACGTGAAAAATACGAGTAGACGGCGTGAGTAAATTGCACTCTTTTATCCATAAACAGCAAAAGGTAGGAAACAGTATGTATCTGTTTTCACAGAAAGAGCTATGAAGATGCTTTGTAAATAAAAGCGAAATGCGTCTGGTAATACCACTCTTAACTATAGCAAACTTAATGCCGGAAAGAAATGACAGCTGTTTAGGAATCACTAGATGAAGTCAACGACGGTGCGGGGACTACTGATACGTGTGATAACAGGTAATGGAACATCGTCCTGGTGGAAGCATTCTGCACTGCCAAGAGCAGCTGCGCTCAAATTTGAAGGTTATGCCAGCTAATAGTGCAAGACGAATTCTTGCCACAAGGTCGAAGGGTCAGTAATCAATACTTACAATTTTAGCGCCGTTTGCGTGAAGCAATCCGAGAAAATCGTCCGGAATTGCAGCGAAACAATTCATGATGGTTCAAATGGCTCTGGGCACTATGGGATTCAACTTCTGAGGTCATCAGTCCCCTAGAACCTAGAACTACTTAAACCTAACTAACCTAAGGACATCACACACATTCATGCCGGAGGCAGGATTCGAACCTGCGACCGTAGCGGCCTCGCGGTTCCAGACTGTAGCGCCTAGAACCGCACGGCCAATGCGGCCGGCAACAATTCATGAATTTAACACTACGATAACGCATCAGCTCATCCTTCGTGGCTTTTTCTTGAATTTTTGGCCAAAAACAGTACTGTAGTGATGCCTCAGCTTCCATATTCTTAAGGTACGTCCCTAAGTGACTTTTCTGATCTCAAATTTGAGGAAAACATTAAGTTAGCGTCGTTGTACAAGCAAGGATAAAATTAAAAACGCATCATATAGAGCAATAAATACTATCCCAGAGTTCGAAATGCAGAAGCGTTTCGTGGATTGGAAAATTCTGTGCCGTAAATTGGGATTATTTTGAAGAGGATAATACAGATGTAGGATCATAAATAAAATTTTCAGCAACGAAATATATTCTCGTTATTTTATTTATACAGGCCGAGTGGGAAACTAACTTTTCTAGGGTTCATGAACATTTGTTCTCACACCTCATTTACACTATTCCTCATTAAGGGGAGCCGGAGGTGCTTATGCTGCCCATGTTAAAATCACTAAGTTTGAGGAACATTTATGAATAAACTACCAAATAGAAAAATTTGAATTTTTTTTTACATATAGAGTGGTTTAGTATTGCAGTTATGACAGAGAGATTTTGGAGTATCTTTTCTAGTATCCTTCCAATTAATTTTTTTATTAATGACCCAAATTTTTTTACAAATAATTGCTTTATAATTAAACTGAAATGAAACTACTGAACATATTGCCAAATGGCTGTGTTACAATATAAGTTTGACCACTAGGAGTGCTGTATAAAAATTTCATCTCTCTAGCTTGAGTGGATTTTGAGAAAATGTTCCTTATATTCGAAAAATTCTAATTTACGGGAAATGGCTATCAAAGTTTCTCAATGCATTCCTGCACTATAGGATGGATTATCAGGGTCTTCTTCTTCATCCTCCAAAAGCTCTTCTGTCTTCTTTTCTGGCCCGTTGTTCCATCATACTTCATATGCCTTTCTCTTCTTTCTGCTCCTCTTATCCTTTCTCTGTCAATATTTCTTAGTGCTCGTACAGTGTTCACCCCAGCTGTAAATCCTAATGCCTTCAGAACTTCACACTTCACACTGTTCCCTTGGTTGTAGGTTGCTATTGCATCATAAATGCCAAAGTGCAGTGTTTTTACGCTTACAAACACCCTTTTAGGGATCACTTTCCAAATCAAATTGTTTACGCTCTCATTAGGATTCCGCGTCTTTTAGTGTAGACATTTGTGTAACAATTCTGGCTGTGCTAAGTCATGAAAAATTGGTTTTATTGTTCGCTCCTGATTCTTGTACATACTGCATATTACCCGCTTTACACAAGAAGTATAATACTACCAACAACAGGCGCAACACTGAACTAATTCGAAACGGTAAACAGCAAAGAGACGATGTTCCGCGCTCTTATTCATTGTAGTATCGCAACTTGGTATTAGTGTTAATTTTCTTTTCCCTACGTTCTTTCTCTTCTTATATACACGGTTACTAAAACGCGGCATCGTAACCAGAACAAAAGTGTACGACAATATTAAATGGAGCAAGATGTTCGAAATTCTGAGGAAAATAGGAGTAAGCTGTAAGGAAATACGGGTAATATTTGTCACAGAAAACAATGTAGCCAACCCTTGCACACTCGCTGTATGCGTAACATAAGGCGCTGTATGCGTAACAGGCCGAGAAAATCTCAAGCAGTTCGCCAGGAAGTCACGAGAGGGTGTTAGATGCATTCAGCGGCCGCCCATTTCCTCTGCAGGCGTGGGGGAAAATGGTAATAACTCCACTTCTAGAGCGAGTAGAACAATAATTCAATGTTTACATTAAAGAGGAATGTTCCAATTAATTTTCGGTAGCAAAAAAAAAAAAGGTCGTAATTTTTTGGATTTGACCACCTCCGGCGTGTTGAAAAGCAGTGCCTCCAAATGTATGTGAAAACTCTTAAAGCTTTTTAAATAAAACAAACATTGTTAAAATACCACATTTGTTTCTTCATGTCTGTATATTTGTAGCCCTCTGCCGCTGAAGGGCTCCAAATTGCAGCGTGTAACATTGGGATGCGTAACGTAACTATGTCGGTGCCTGGGGAACAGCGTGCTGTAACAGAGTTTCGAATTCCAAGAGTTCGTCCTCACACAGAGCACCCTCTTGTTCAGCTCGACAATGCTAGACCACACAGGAGAGCTGCAGTATCTTCAACAATCCGATCGTGCAGTGCCGACTGCCGTATCAGATTTCCATCTGCTCTCAGAATTTCCAGAACACCTTCCAGGGCTTCACTTGACGATGATGATGATGATGATGATGTGCATGCACGGGTGAGGTTTTGCCTCCGTCAATAAGCACATCCTACAGTGATGGTATCAACAAACTGGTCTTTCGTTGGGTGACTATAGTCAGAAATAAATATGTAGACATGAAGAATAAAGATGTAGAATGTTAACGAGGTTCACTTTATTTAAAAAGCTTCAAGAATTTTCACAGAAAGAAGTCGAAATCACGCCCTCACTCAACAAGAAGCAGTACAGCAAATAACAAAATTTTAACCATTTTTGTAGGAGACTGCCCACAGCTGCTATACATTTCAAGAAGTGCAACACACACAGCAATTTTATTACGTTATTAGAACAGCTTAGATTATCAACTTTCTTTAAAGTACCTGTTGACAGCAAATATAGTATAACAAACATATTCGCCTAGAGAAAAATGGTTCAAATGGCTCTGAGCACTATGGGACTTAACATCTATGGTCATCAGTCCCCTAGAACTTAGAACTACTTAAACCTAACTAACCTAAGGTCATCACACACATCCATGCCCGAGGCAGGATTCGAACCTGCGACCGTAGCAGTCGCGCGGCTCCGGACTGAGCGCCTAGAACCGCTAGACCACCGCGGCCGGCGCCTAGAGAAAATTAAACTGTAATGGGATTTTGTATCACGCACTGCTTACAAAAAGCCGTGCGGTGGAATTACATTATTGTTTCACTGTTGAACATTGCAAAGTTATTAATACAGCACTGTATCCCAATAACTGATGAACGTGAAAGTAACAAACCGCATTATTACGTGTTTTTCACTTTCAAGAGTTTATACGTTATTCCAGATTATCTGCTACACTCACAAAAAGATATATATCCAGCAGGCAACTCAAAGTTTATTGCATATGAGGGCACTGTTAAGACTGTTCGAAAGATAACCGTTAACAAGTCAAAGATTATCAGGTGTATGTAACGAAATAACATAATGTACAAAAGAATACAGCTACTTTCTGTCTGATAGTCTGTCATTTGTTTATAGTTTATCTGACAATCAGTTATAACAGTGTGACTACAAAGACAATGGCACTTTACGAGACGAGAAGAAAATTTTGGCTATTACTAAGTCCAAGTAGAGAATGACTTTAATTTATTTTGGTCTAATAGCTCTTCACTGTTCCTTTCAAACCCTCTGTTCATTACTTTCATGGCCAACTTACGACCGTGAAATGCATAGTGTTCTGCCGACGGTGCAACTATCTGCTCTAGCCCTTTCGGGAACTGTTTATACATTAATAGTTCTGGAACGTTTCCAAAGCTAACTGCTCCCCAGCAGCCACCTGTTGTTACCACGAACAAAGTACTGGCTTGCTCAAAGGCTGTTGCGTACATCAGCTTGCTGTTTCGACACAAAGGAAACCCGTACTGCTGAACGCTTCAGCGAACGCAACAAAGCTCACGTCTCTAGCTACACGGGCCTTTATCACCTTTTAGCCCCTTCCTCTCGAAAGCTCGCCGCCCGAAATGTATTTCTGTTATGCGGGTAGCCTACATTATGTTATGCAAGGGGTTGTAAAGTACTACTTGTAAAGCTTCATGCGCGAATAGCCACATTTAGCACTATTTAGGTCGGGTTCGCCTAGGAGCAGGAATTTTGCGCAGCGTAGTATGTAATGCGGTCGGCGTAGTGTGGCGTCCCATCGACAATGCCGGAAAGTACCTTTACTATTTTGGCAGAATACAACGCGCAGTGCGCCAGGACTTTACTTCAGGCGTGATATGGCAACTGGTTCTGGCCGAGTGTAAGCTGCGTTCCCGTGAGGCAGTTGTTGCGACAGGCCGAGTTGGTGAGCAAAATGGGTACAAAGCGATGCCGAATAGGAACAACGGCCGACAGAATGCGTTAGTTCTGTTCCCGTTTAGTGTTCTTACCAAGACTCGTGGGCTTTAGATGGTGTCCCAAACTTTTTGGATCACATTGAAACACGTGGTAAGGCTCCCAAGACCGACTGTATTGAGGTAGAGAACCAATGGTTGGAGATGCATATTTATTATTATTTTCGATTACTCCCTTTTGAGAGAGCGATTGGACTTGAGTAGTCACGATTTCTTCTTTTTTCTTCGTTCTTCCCAAAATCTCTTCATGCGTTCACTGTGTTCTCTCTTGCGTACTTCTGACCATCTTTTTCCCGTTCTCCGTGTGTTCTTGTTTAAGTGTGTGTTTCTGTATGATGTTTCTAAACTCTTCTCTATTGTTTATGTTGTCTTGTGTGATCCCCAGTTCTTTAATGTCTTCTTCTGCTTCAGTGATCCACTTTGTCTTGTTTTTGCTCTTGTTTACTATATCAAATATTTGTCTCGTAAGCCTACTTTTATTCATCCTGCTGATATGTCCATAAAATTTCATCCTTCTCCTTCTAATCGTGTCTGTTATTGTTTCTATGTCTTTGCAAGTCTCTCCCGTTGGCCTCTTCATCCACATTTCTTCCCGACACACTGGTCCATATATTTTCCTCAGAATTTTTCTTTCCTGCTTTTCAATCTCTCTGATCTTAGTATGACCATGAATCACTGTAGTTTCTGCAGCATAAAGTGCTTCTAGTCGAACTACTGTGTTGTAATGCCTTAGTTTCGCATTGACAGAAATAGATTTCCCATTATAGTGATTCCAAGTGAACTTATATGATTTTTGCTATCTGGAGATTCTATGTATTCTTGGCTATTGAGTTCAGTTCTGATGGTTGGCCGGCAGGAGTGGCCGAGCGGTTCTAGGCGCTGCAGTCTGGAACCGCGCGATCGCTACGGTCGCAGGTTCGAATCCTGCCTCGGGCACGGATGTGTGTGATGTCCTTAGGTTAGTTAGGTTTAAGTAGTTCTAAGTTCTAGGGGGCTGATGACCTCAGAAGTTAAGTCGCATAGTGCTCAGAGCCATTTGAACCTGATGGTTGGATTATCTCTGCCAGATATCTGAAGTGGGCAACTTGGGCTACTTTCTCGTACTGAGTAGTAATGGGGAGATTATCTTCAGGTTTGTTTTCCACATACTGTGTTTTCTCGTACGAGATTTGTAGCCCAGTTTTCTGTGGGATTTCGTGTAGCTCTTCCAATGCAAGTTTGGCTTCCTCTCTATTATTGGTCAGAATGGCAAGATCCTCCGCAAAAGCCAGACACTTCACCCTAATTCTCTGCTCGTTTTTAATCCCATGCTGAATACCTTTTATTTCCTTTTCCCATGTACTCACAATTTTTTCCAGAGCAATGTTAAACAGAATGGGGGACATTCCATCTCCCTGGCGAACACCAGTATAGATATGAAATGCTTCTGATGTTTCACCCATGAATTTAACTTTGTAGATTGTATCTGTTAATGCCTGTTGAATAACTGACCTTGTTTTCCTGTAAATCCTGAACTCTTCTAGGTTGTGAAATAATATTTGTCTATCTATTGAATCGTAAGCCTTTTTGAAACCGACAAAAGTTACCACAGTATTTCTACATCTTCTCATTTGCAAAATTGTTTTTAAGTTCCATATCTGTTCGACGCAAGCTCGGCCTTTGCGAAACCCTGCCTGATACTCCCCTATTAACTGGTCCGCTTGTTCCTCTATTCTGTTCAACAGGGCCTTTGAAAGAATTTTGTATATTACAGGGAGCAGTGAAATTCCCCTGTAATTATTTGGATCAGTTTTTGTATCTTTTTTGTGGAGAGGGTGAATTAATGCACATTTACACTCTGCAAGTATTTGTTCAGTTTCCCAAATATTTGATATAATTCTGTGGGTTGCTTGTGTAAGATTATTGTCATTTAATTTCCATACTTCTGCTATAATTCCGCCTTTCCCTGGAGACTTGTTGTTCTTCAAAGAATTGATTATTTCTTTTACCTCTTTAAGTGACTGTGGAAATGCATATTTATTGTATTGAGGACGTACATAAGGACTTACATATGAAATGGACGTCACATGACACCCATGCTATGAGCTACATTATGTACAGCATGCCGTTTGGTGGTGAGTGATGTACGCTGTTTATCAACCGCTGCCTGTTTCCCTAAATCGCCTCAGCCAAATGCTGGGACCGTTCTTTTGGAAGGAACCCTTCTCTAACCCGAGCTTTTGCTCTGTCACTAACGCCATCGTTGTCGCCGGGATGCTGAACACTAATTTCCCTCTCTCCCTCCCCCCTCTTAAAATATGAAGTTGCATTTCGATTTCTCTCGTCTTCCAAGCGCTTCAAATTTTTGTTAGGCAGTGTATATTAAGAAACACCTAAAATGCTCTGAACCGCAAAAAAGGTTTCTACCAGAAATTCCACTAAAAAGCAATCAAGAGTGACAAGCACGAAATGAAGAGTAGCTGCTTGATAAATTAAAAAGTTAAAAAGTAGCAACTGCTTAAAAAGTAGCAACTGCTTATCAAACATATTTTGGAGTGTGGGTGTAGATTGAGATGAAACCTGCTACAATAATTCAACAAAAAGATGTTCCGGACCTTTTTTCATGAAATAGAAAAAGGTTAAATTTACATGTTGTTGTCGTGGTTAGCAGTCCAGAGACTGGTTTGATGCAGCTCTCCATGCTACTCTATCTTGTGCAAGGTTCTTCATCTCCCAGTACGTACTGCAACCTACATCCTTCTGAATCTGTTTAGAGTGTTCATCTCTTGGTCTCCCTCTACGATTTTTACCCTCCACGCTGCCCTCCAATACTAAATTGGTGATTCCTTGATGCCTCCGAATTTGCCCTACCAACCGGTTCCTTCTTCTAGTCAAGTTGTGCCACAAATTTCTCTTCTCTACAATTCTATTCAATGCCTCCTCATTAGTTATATGATCAACACATCTAATCTTCAGCATTCTTCTGTAGCACCACATTTCGAAAGCTTCTATTATCTTCTTGTCTAGACTATTTATCGTCTACGTTTCACTTCCATACATGGCTACACTCCATACAAATACTTTCAGAAACGACTTCCTGACGTCTATACTCGATGTTAACAAATTTCTCTTCTTCACAAACGCTTTCCTTGCCATTGCCAGTCTACATTTTATATCCTCTCTACCAGGTGATCAAAAAGTCAGCATAAATTTAAAAAATTAATAAATCACGGAATAATGTAGATAAGGAGGTAAAAATTGACACACATGCTTGGAATGATATGGGGTTTTATTATGACCACCCCATATTGCTAGACACGTGAAAGACCTCTTGCGCGCGTCGTTTGGTCATCATCGTGTGCTCAGTAGAGATGGGGGATCCGCTCCTGAACTAATTCATAGAGTTGAATCTTTCAAAGGAGTCAACAATCAGTGATTCAGAAAAAAAGAACGGTAGCTCCAAACGTTTCCCACAGCAGAGAGAGAGAGAGAGAGAGAGAGAGAGAGACGGAGCATATCAGCGGGGCCTCTGCTGGTCAGAGCACACTGCACGCCACACAACACAGCCAGCGCCGGCCTCTACCCTGCTTCTGCCTTGGCTGCCTGCATTGTGCAGTGCCCCATTGGATTTTGTGTTTCACACATGCCGTGCCGTCTCTGTGCTTCCTCTGCCGCGTGCAGTGTCTGGCGCGCCTGAACTCCGTCAGCGATCGTTTCAGTCGCACGTCCTGCCCTCTGGGCTGTTGATGCGAGCAACAGGACAGAGAGCCTCCTAGTGGAGAACATAGGAACTACTTGCAACAACCTGCTCGCAAGAGAACGGACGATTTGTCTCCGAGCGGGTGACTGGTGGCCGTTCACCGCTCCCCCCACCCTCGGAACTCGCCCGCTCAACGCTCACCCCACCGTTCTCGACTCTGCCAGAGCGTTGAGCAAAGCAACTCAGGTGTCACTCTGGTCTCTGCGCTCTCAGCTCACGCAGTAATACAGCTCGCGGCTCGACCTGCTTGACTCAGCGCCTCTGCATCGGAGTTAGTCTCAACTGGATATTGTTCTTCGTAGTAATACCGTTATGTATATTACACAATTATGTTATGTATACATCATTTGTTTTTATTTTATTTTTATTTGTTTAAACTGATCAGATTAGATTCCTGATGGCTCCTCTTACTATAGGATTTTTTATTATGGTCACTCGAATTTACACTTTAATTACGAGCGAACCGATAAACGTATAGCAAAAGTGATACAAAAATTTTTCCTTGTTTTATTCTGCAGAAGGCTATATGCAGCACTTTGGTCTTACAGTCAAATTTATATATTTGTTTCTTATTGTAGTACGGATTTTGCGATTTTAGGCGTCTTTGGAAGGAAATGTTCACTTTAAAAATATATGGCTTGCGATGTATTTGTACGAGGTTAATGAAATTTTAATACATTATAGCCAAATATATTGTTAATGTAAATCTCAAGTTACAACATTTTGCGATCACCCAAAAAACCACGATAGCGCAAAATAAATCAATAATCAAAAACTTTGTCATATCGTGGAAATTTCAATAAACAATACAAAATTCTTACTCATTATCTGTGTTACTTCAAAATAGGATCAAATAAGATCAAAATACAGGTATAGTACTGGAATAAACCAAGTTTAAAGGGCAATGTGCCTTCCATTTATTTTCTGTTGTGAATGAGTGGTGAGTCATGAAAAAGAGCTAATTCATTTCAGGGAGTGAACAGTTCTGATCCAATCTCTGAAAAGAACAGTTTTGCCCATCTCTAGTGCTCAGCCGCCACTTTCGTCATGCTTGGTCTCCCAGGTCCCCATACCTCAGTCCGTGCGATTATTGGTTTTCGGGTTACCTGAAGTCGCAAGTGTATCGTGATCGACCGACATCTCTAGGGATGCTGAAAGACAACATCCGACGCCAATGCCTCATCATAACTCTGGACATGCTTTACAGTGCTGTTCACAACATTATTCCTCAACTACAGCTATTGTTGAGGAATGAAGGTGGACATATTGGAACATTTCCTGTAAAGAACATCATCTTTGCTTTGTCTTACTTTTTTATGCTAATTATTGCTATTCTTATCAGATGAAGCGCCATCTGTCGGACATTTTTTAAACTTTTGTATTTTTTTTTGTTCTAATAAAACCCCATGTCATTCCAAGCATGTGTGTCAATTTGTACCTCTCTATCTACATTTTTCCGTGATTTATTCAGTTTTCAAATTTATACTGACTTTCTGATCACCCGGTATTTCGACCATCGTCAGTTAGTTTGCTCCCCAAATGGCAAAACTCATTTACTACTCTAAGCGTCTGATTTCCTGATCTAATTCCCGCAGCATCACCCGACTTAATCTGACTACATTCCATTATCCTCGTTTTGCTTCTGTTGATGTTCATCTTATATCCTCCCTTCAAGACACTGTCCAATCCGTTCAACTGCTCTTCCAGGTCCTTTGCTGTGTCTTACAGAATTACAATGTCATCGGCGAACCTCAAACTTTTTATTTCTTCTCCATGGATTTTAATACCTACTCCGAATTTTTCTTTTGTTTGCTTCACTGCTTGCTCAATATACAGATTGAATAACACTGGGGGTAGGCTACAACACTGTCTCACTCCCTTCCCAACCACTGCTTCCCTTTCGTGCCCCTCGACTCTTACATAAACCATCGATACATTGCAGTACTGTCGGTATCAATAATTTTGTGGCGATACGAGTATCGAGTCGGGTGCGTACGAGCGCAGACAGTGGGGGCAATGCCAGGTGGCGCCCACGCAGTCACGCACGAAATGCCGCGCACGCGCGTCGCCACAACACGTCACCCGCCACCTGGGTTTCTCCGCGTCCGGTTCGCTACGAGGCTACCCGCTGCCCGCCACTGTGGCGCCAGGCCGGGAGGGGGGAGGGGGAGAGGGGAGGGCGGGGGAGGCAGTGGGGAGGGTCACCACACACCAGGACTCTGCAAGGAGCTGAGTCACTCTCTTCTCACAAACACCTTGGCAAACCCATTTCTAGAGAGGACCTGCGTCGAAAAGATTCTGGTTCATATACTACCAGTGGAAAAACGCTCCCATTGGAGCACAAAAAGATCGAAATATGCCTCTGTTTATACACTACTGGCCGTTAAAATTGCTGCACCAAGAAGAAATGCAGATGATAAAGGGGTATTCATTGGACAAATATATTATACTAGAACTGACTTGTAATTACATTTTCACGCAATTTGGGTGCATAGATCCTGAGAAATCAGTACCCAGAACAACCACCTCTGGCCGTAATAACGGCCTTGATGTGCCTGGGCAATGAGTCAAACAGAGCTTGGATCGCGTGTACAGGTACAGCTGCCCATGCAGCTTCAACACGATACCACAGTTCATCAAGAGTAGTGACTGGCGTATTGTGACGAGCCAGTTGCTCGGCCACCATTGACCAGACGTTTTCAATTGGTGAGAGGTCTGGAGAATGTGCTGGTCAGTGCAGCAGTCGAACATTTTTTGTATCCAGAAAGGCCCTACAGGACCTGAAACATGCGGTCGTACATTATCCTGCTGAAATGTAGGGTTTCGCAGGGATCGAATGAAGGGTAGAGCCACGGGTAGTAACACATCTGAAATGTAACCTCCACTGTTCAAAGTGCCGTCAATGCGAACAAGAGGTGTCCGAGACGTGTAACCAGTGGCACCCCATACCATCACGCCGGGTGATACGCCAGTATGGCGATGACGAATACACAATTCCAATGTGCGTTCACCGCGATTTCGCCACACACGGATGCGACCATCATGGTGCTGTAAACAGAACCTGGATTCATCCGAAAAAATGACGTTTTGCCATTCGTGCACCCAGGTTCGTCGTTGAGTACACAATCGGAGGCGCTCCTCTCTGTGATGCAGCGTCAACGGTAACCGCAGCCGTGGTCTCCGAACTGATAGGCCATACTGCAGCAAAAGTCATCGAACTGTTCGTGCAGATGGTTGTTGTCTTGCAAACGTCCCCATCTGTTGACTCAGGGATCGAGACGTGGCTGCACGATTTGTTACCGCCAAGCGGATAAGATGCCTGTCATTTCGACTGCTAGTGATACGAGGCCGTTGGGATCCAGCACGGCGTTCCGTATTACCCTCCTGAACCCACCGATTACATATTCTGCTAACAGTCATTGGATGTCGACCAACGCGAGCAGCAATGTCGCGATACGATAAACCGCAATCGCGGTAGGCTACAATCCGACCTTTATCAAAGTCGGAAACGTGATGGTACGCATTTCTCCTCCTTACACGAGGCATCACAACAACGTTTCACCAGGCAACGCCGGTCAACTGCTGTTTGTGTATGAGACATCGGTTCGAAACTTTCCTCATGTCAGCACGTTGTAGGTGTCTCCACCGGCGCCAACCTTGTGTGAATGCTCTGAAAAGCTAATCGTTTGCATATGATAGCATGTTCTTCCCGTCGGTTAAATTTCGCTTCTGTAGCACGTCATCTTCGTGGTGTAGCAATTTTAATGGCCAGTAGTGTATTAGTCGAGTCCATGCCACGTCGTGTTGCGGCACTTCTGCGCGCTCGCGGGGGCCCTATACAGTATCAGGCAGGTGTACCAGTTCCTTTGGCTCTTCAGTGTACGTAAAGCTGATGCAGACTTCAAAGCACCTGAAGATTAACTCGCAGCGCTCGAAAAGCATCGTGCACATTAATAAAATCTCGATTTGTGGCTGAAGGCGCTTGTTTGTTGCTTTTACGCGTCACGACTGCAAAGGGCGCCTCTGAATGCAGACACATCGTGTCTCGGTGTACCTGCATTACGCGCCGTTCGTTACGTCTGAATTACAAGCGTCTTGCCGCATTCTGAAGTACACAATGAAGGTCAGCTGCGGGTAGCGAGGTCAGGGCAGCCCGCTACACGCGACGTCGCTGCCCTGCGGCGTCATGTGGCTCTGCTATCGTATTGCAGCCCAGCTAGCGTGACCCGCCACCGACCATATGGCGCGTGTGGGCAGTGCTGCAGCAGCAGAGTGGGCGGGTGGTTAGGTGGTGGTAGGAGGAGGAGGGGGGTGGGGGTGGGGGTGGGGGTGGGGCGGCCAGGTCAGCCGCGGCCCGGCGCCTCAGAGGCGGGCGCCCGTGTCCAAGGGTGTCCAGACCCGTCCACCGGCGCCACCGTTCCAACACACTTCTCGCCGCCCGAGTCGCGTAGTTTTGGCCTTCTGCTTGCAGGCAGCTCTCCACGCTACTCTATGCTGCGCCGAATGCCGGACATTTGCCACACTTGCCCCTTCGCCAGGTAGCTTGAGTAGCGATCCCTCAGGTAAGGGACGCCCTTCCTCATACTACTTATGTCCGCTTTCAAACCGCCGTCTCCACATCTTACTCGATACAATCAGTACGTAAGGGACCTTCTTCTTCGACATCAAATACAGAGCTTCTTTTCCAATATCGAAATATCTACAACTTTTGGGAAATGAAAGCAATACCGACGATTATGTCAGTATGTAATTAGTTCTGCCAAATATAAATATAGATTCCTCTGTCTGTACGGTACCTTCCTTTCACGCTTACTGATTGCGATAGAAACAGTCCATCGCCATGGGAGCAACAAGAAAGATACGATGGAAAGAGAATGCGAATGTACGCTAATTTCTTTTTGATCACTGCATTTGTGTCTACTTTAATTACTACAAGTCCATGCCCAAAAGAGAATAAGGAAAGCATTAATGGGTATGTGAATGTTTGAAAAGAAGAACGACATACTTCGTATTAATTTACTCTCTAAAATGCGATATCCATTGCGGCGAAACATTAGTTAATAAAGTGTAGCGGGGCAATGTTCAAAACATGACTGAAAATACGTTCAATAAATATAAGAACATCTATGATTGACATGTTATGTAAAGTCGACGTACAATTTTAAAATATTAGAAATAAGGAAATGAAGTAATACAGAATGCTATGCTTGTAACGCAAGTTGTTGTTCTACATTGTTTAGCTCTGGTGTTTACAGGCTCACAGAGAAAGCATCCTAGGTTTTGGAGGGACAAGCCGTAATTGTAATGATCTGCACTACAACAGAAACAAGAAGCACAGCTTAAGGAAAAATAATGTAATGTGTGATCCAGCTCACAAGCGACATTGAAGCAGATAGTTCCTCTGACTTAGTGAGCAGAGATTATATTCGACAACCGATATAAATTAATAACTGGCTCCTTATACCGACCCCCAGTCTCAGATGAAACAATTGCTGAACAGTTCAAAGAAAACTTGAGTCTCACCACAAATATATAGCCTACTCATACAATTATAGTTGGCAGTGACTTCAATCTACCGTCCGTATGTTGACAAAAATACATTTTCATCTCGTATTCGCCGGCAGGTGTGGCCAAGCGGTTCTAGGCATTTCAGTCTGGAACCGCTCGACCGCTACGGTCGCAGGTTCGAATCCTGCCTCGGGCATGGATGTGTGTGATGTCCTTAGGTTAGTAAGGTTTAAGTAGTTCTATAGTTCTAGGGGACTGATGACCTCAGATGTTAAGTCCCATAGTGGTCAGAGCCATTTCATACCCTATTGTAAATAGAAAACAACTTCCGTAATTGTTCTAAATGCTTCTCTTAAAATTATTTTGAACACTTAGTTCACGAGGGCATTCAAATTGTAAATGGTTACGAAAACACACTTGATCTCTTAGCCACAAATAATCCTGAGCGTCACGACGGATACAGGGGTTAGTGAACACACAGTCGTAGCGAGTCTCAATTCCGTAACAAAGGAATTCACCAAAACTAAAAGCGAAATATATCTATTTATAAAAGCAATTAAAAATTCGGTTGACGTCTTTGTAAGAGACAGTCTCCAATCCTTCCAAACTATGTAAGTAAAGACCATATGTGGCTTAAGTTCAAAGAAATAGTATCAACAGTACTCGAGAGATTCATACCAAATAAATTAACAAGAGACGGAACTGATCCCTCATGGTACACAAAACACGAAAGAAAGCTGCTGCAGGAGCACCGAAAAAGGCAATTATAATTTAGACGAACGCAAAATCTCCAAGATTGGCGAACTTTTACTGAGGCTCGAAATTTGGTGCGGATTTCAATGCGGGATACATTTAATAGTTTCCACAACGAAAGTCTCTCTAGAAATGTGGCGGAAAATCCAAAGAGATTCTGGTTCAATGTTAAGTAAACCAGTGGAAAGGCTCAGTAAGCGATGAGGAGGAGGAGGAGGAGGAGGAGGGGGAGACAAGGGACCCAACCCTTCGGAGCAGGTAAAATCGTGGTAAATGTCAGGCGTTTCAAAAGTCCGGCGTGGCAGTTGTCCACACATCTGCTGCGCCAGACTCATCTCCGAATAACTAATGTAGCCTTCAACCTTCTGAATCTACTTACTAGATTCATGTCTTTTTCTCCCTCCACTATTTTTACCCCCCCCCCCCCCCCCCACACTTCCCTCTAGCTTGTTTTATGAGTCTTCAGTCTTCTGACTGGTTTGATGTGGTCCGCCACGAATTCCTCTTCTGTGCCAACCTCTTCATCTCACAGCAGAACTTGCAACTTACGTCCTCAATTATTTGCTGGTGTCTTACAGATGTCCTATCATCCTTTCCCTTCTCTTTATCACTGTTTTCCACATATTCCTTTCCTCCCCGATTCTGCTCAGAACCTCCTCATTCTTTACAAGTTCTCCTAATTTTTGACATTCGTTTGTAGCAACACAGCTCAAATTCTTCTATTCTCTTCTGTTCCGGTTTTCCCACAGCCCACGCTCCAAACGTACGTTCACAGAAATTTCTTCCTGAATTTATGACCTATGTTTCATACTAGTAAACTTCTCTTGGCAAGGAATGCCCTTTCTGCCAGTGCTAGTCTCCTTTTCATGTCCTCCATGCTCCGTCCGCCACTGGTAATTTTGATGCCTACGTAGCAGAATTCCTTAACTTCATCTACTTCGTGAACATCAATCCCGATGTTAAGTTTCACGCTGATCTCGTTTCTACTACTTCTCATTACTTTCGTATTTCTGCGATTTAGTCTCAATCCATATTCTGTACTCATTAGATTGCTCATTTCATTCAGCAGACCATGTAATTCTACTTCCTTCACTGAGCATATCAATATCATCAGCGGATCGTATCACTAATATCCTTTCTTCTTGAATCCCCTCTTGAACCTTTTTTTATTTCCATCCTTGCTTCTTCGATGTATAGATTGAACAGTAGCGGCGAAAGACTACATCCCTGCCTTACACCCTATTTAATCCGAGCACTTCATTCTTTATCGTCCACTCTCATTATTCTCTCTTCGCTCTCGTACATATTGTATATTACCCCTCTCTCCCTATAGCTTATCCCTATTTTTCTCAGAATTTCAGACATAATGCACCATTTTACATTGTCGAACCCTTTTTCCCGATCGACAAATCCGATGAATGTGTCTTGATTTTTGTTTAGCCTTCCTTCCATTATTAATCACAATGTCAGAGATGTCTGTCTGATGCCTGTACCCTTCGTAAAGTCAACTTGATCGTCATCTAACATATTCTCAATTTTCTTTTCAATTCTTCCGTATATTATTCTTGTCAGCAACTTGGTTGCAAGAGCAGTTAAGCTGATCGTCTGATAATTCTCGCACTTGTCAGCGGTTGAAGTATTTGGAACTCCAGTACTATGTGCTCAAGTACACTATGTGATCAAAAGTATCCGGACACCTGTTCAAATGGTTCAAATGGCTCTGAGCACTATGGGACTTAACTTTTGAGGTCATCAATCCCCTAGAAATTAGAACTACTTAAACCTAACTAACCTAAGGACATCACACACATCCATGCCCAAGTCAGGATTCGGACCTGCGACCGTAGCGGTCGCGCGGTTCCAGACTGAAGCGTCTAGAACCGCTCGGCCACACTGGCCGGCCCGGACAGCTGTCTGAAAATGACTTACAAGTTCGTTGCGCCCTCCATCGTAAATGCTGGAATTCAATATGGTGTTGGTCCACCCTTAGCCTTGATGACAGCTTTCACTCTCGCTGGCATACGTTCAATCAGGTGCTGGAAGCCCAATCTTCATGGAGTGCTGCACTGAGGAGAGGTATCGATGTCGGTCGATGAGGTCTGGCACGAAGCAGGCGTTCCAAAACATCCCGAAGGTGTTCTACAGGGTTCAGGCCAGGACTCTATGCAGGCCAGGCCATTACAGTCCACTGTCTTGTAACCACTCCGCCACAGACCGTGCATTATGAACAGGTGTTTGATCGTGTTAAATGATGCAATCGCCATCCCCAAATTGCTCTTCAACAGTGTGAAGCAAGAAAGTGCTTAAAACATCAATGTATGCCTGAGCTGTGATAGTGCCACGCAAGACAACAAGGGGTGCAAGCACCCTCCATGAAGAACACGACCACACCATAACACCACCGCCTCCGAATTTTACTATTGGCACTATACACGCTGATAGATGACGTTCACCAGGCGATTCGTCACTCCACATAACGTTTTTCCACTGTTCAATCGTCCAATGTTTACGCTCCTTACACCAAGCGAGGCGTCGTTTGGCATTTACCGGAGTGATGTGTGGCTTATGAGCAGCCGCTCGACCTTGAAATCCAAGTTTTCTCACCTCCTGCCTAACTGTCATAGTACTTGCAGTGGATCCTGATGCAGTTTGGAATTCCTGTGTGATGGTCTGGATTAATGTGTGCCTACTACGCATTACGACTCTCTTCAACTGTCGGCGGTCTCTGTCAGTCAACAGACGAGGTCGGCCTGTAAGCTTTTTCGCTGTACATGTCCCTTCACGTTTCCGCTTCACTATCACATCGGAAACTGTAGGCCTACTGACATTTAGGAATATGGAAATCTCGCATACAGACGTATGACACAAGTGACAACCAATCACCTGAACACGTTGGAAGTCCGTGGGTTCCGCGGAGGGCCCCATTCTGCTCTCTGACGATGTCTAATGACTACTGAGGTCGCTGATATGGAGTATCAGGCATGAAGTGGTAGCACAATTCACCTAATATGAAAAACCTATGTTTTGGGGGGTTTCCGGATACCTTTGATGCCATAGTGTAAGTCCACCCAAATGCTGCACTTCGATTTTGATGGGCTTTGGATATGTTGTAGGTTAGAGCGAAATAAGGGCCGGTTTCATAATGGTTTCTCCAATTAAATTAAATTTTTGGAGCAAGTTTCTTAATTATGATCAGCTATAAATCGTCCGAAAACTAATAGATATTTATATGTTCAAACATAAAAGCTTCTTGTTTACTTCCATATAATTGTGAATATTTTTAACTGTTTTGTAATGTTGCCTTAAGGTAAGATTTAACAGGTGTAAAGTATTTTTTTTTAATTCATTTCAACCATCTGCTGTTTATTTGTCCCATTAGTCACGTACCGGATTTAGTACATCCGTCTATTTGACGTGAGATACGGCTGCCAGTATGCCAAGACAAATTATGTCAGGTGTTTGTACAATTTCACTGGATAATTTCGATATTGTTCAGCTGCAAATGAATATGGGATGCTTTTAACTAACCTGTTGTACCCTACAACCAGGATGATGGTTAATAACCGGTAGATGACTAATGCTGCTAATAAACAGCTGATGGTTTAAATGCATATTATAAAGTTTTGAACTGTACCTGCCGGCCGAAGTGGCCGTGCGGTTAAAGGCGCTTCAGTCTGGAGCCTCGTGACCGCTACGGTCGCAGGTTCGAATCCTGCCTCGGACATGGATGTGTGTGATGTCCTTAGGTTAGTTAGGTTTAACTAGTTCTAAGTTCTAGGGAACTAATGACCTCAGCAGTTGAGCCCCATAGTGCTCAGAGCCATTTGAACCATTTTGAACTGCACCTCTAAATGGGTCTTCTTTTAGTATGATTATCTATACGTTATCTGCGGCCTCTAGGATTGCATTTGACTCCTTTATGTACTCCTCCAAGCATGGAAGACAACTTCAGACGTAACAAACTGCCTGCAAGAACGTCTGCTTTACTGAATCGCAACGGAAGAACTGTGGTCAAGATAAACGTACGTGGAACCACGAAAAACCCACTGCATCTGGTGACTTCTGCTGCACTTCCCTACCTCCCCACTATCAATTCAGATGTCTCATTTATGTTTTGAAATTTTGCTCTAAATTACTCTTTTCTTGTTTAACGCCCGATTTAGTTCCTATTTTCATTTTATCACTTAATTTTCTAACCACGGCTGACACGGACATGTCCTGTAGGCTTTTTTCGTCTTCTTCTTTTGTAAATACTAGTTTTAAAATCATCACAACGTATTCGATTTTAGCATGATATTTATGACCCTATCTATAGTACCACCACAGAAAATTATGAAAACTTTTTGTAAGTCCATCCTTTTGATTGGAGGTCTTTGGGACCATTGTCGTTCACTGTTGTAAGAAAATGAAACGCCTACAGTCACCCTTACGATTTTATTTACTGTGTAGCTACCAGTTTCGGCGCCTCAATGCACTGTCTTCAGGCCGCAGTTGATACTGAAGGCGATATCACGATCCACCCATAGACATGGTATCTGTTGCCAACGTAACTGATTTCCGCAGGCGATCTGAAACTGTGTGTCAGCACTCCAACCATAAACTGAGTGACACCACAGTTTCAGTGCTGACCTGATAACAAATGAACGCAACAGTTTCACACGCACACAGTATTATCTGTGCTCTGTCAGAATTTATGTTTTTAGCATTTTTTAAGTTGTGTTTCTTTTTGGAAATATTGAGTCTTGAATTCCTTCGTTGTGATACAGTTCACAACCGTTTATTTCCTGTTTTCATTTCTGTGAGGCACCCATGTGGTATCTCGCCTGTTCTCACTATTCAACACATTGACTTGTGAGGGTAATGTTTTCTTACCAAATGACACATTCTATAGCTAATGTATAGTACGTGGCGTGTTTTTTAAGTAAGTACCGTTTCGAAATTAAAAAAGACGTGCTAAGATATCTCAATAATTTTATTTTTACATGATATCCTGTACCTCAACCTACGCACTGACGCCATTGCAGTCTGATTCTTCCTTGTTTACGTTGTGTACTGAGTGTTTAAGATGACTCCGATAATCGACTGTGAAGTACGGGCTGTTATAATATTTCTTAGTGCTAAAAGCCTAAAAGCGATCAATATTCATCGTGAGATCTGTGCAGTTTACAGAGAATACATTATGAGCGATGGAATGGTAAGAAAGTGGGTGAGAGCATTTAAAGATGGCTGCACAAATGTGCATGATGAACAACGGAGTGGGCGTCCTTCGGTCGTTAATGAAAGTGTGGTGCAGGAAGTGGACAATAAGGTGAGAGAAAACAGACGCTTTACGATTTCCTCCTTGCCGGATGACATTCCTAATGTTTCTCGTAGTGTTTTGTATGGCATTGAGACCGAGAACTCGAATTACCGAAAATTGTGCCCACGTTGGGTACCGAAAATGTTGACGGATGTGCACAAAACCAAACGTTTAGCCAGTGCATTGACTTTCCTTGAGCGGTACCACAACGACGGTGATGATTTCTTAAGCCAACTTGGTACGGGCGATGAAACATGGGTGGCCTACGTCACACCAGAATCAAAGCAACAGTCCATGGAAGTTGATCAAGGGCATCGTTTTGCTGCAAGACAATGTCCGTCCGCATGTGGCGAATCAGACCAAAGATCTCATCACATCTTTTCGATGGGAAACTCTAGATCATCCTCCGTACAGCCTCATCTTGCGCCCAGTGACTACCATCTATTCCTGTACTTGAAGAAACACCTGGGCGGTCAGCGTCTTCAAGACGATGACGAAGTCAAAACAGCGGTGATGCAGTGGTTAACAAGTCAGGCGGCAGACTTCTATGAGGAGGGTATTAAAAAACTGATACAATGATATGACAAGTACCTCAATATTGACGGAAATTATGTAAAAAAGTAGATTAAGGTACAGGCTTTCAAGTAAAAAAAAATTATTGAGATATCTTAGCACGACTTTTTTAATTTCAGAACGGTACTTACTTAAAAAAACACGCCTCGTACAATACATTGGTTATAGAATGTGTCATTTGGTAATAAAACATTACCCTCATAAGTAAATGAGTTGAATAGTGAGAACAGGCGAGATACTACACGGATGCCTCACAGAAATGAAAACAGGAAATAAACGGCTGTGAACTCTGTCACAAAATTGGAATTCAAGACTCAATACTTCCACAACGAAACACAACTTCAAAAACGCTAAAAACATATCTTCTGACAAAGCACAGACAAAACTGTGTGATTGTGAAACTTTTGCGTTCACGACTTTTTTTAATTTCAGAACGGTACTTACTTAAAAAACACGCCTCGTATTACAACTGCCAAGACTACAGAAGAGAACAGATATTTCAAATGTCCGTACGGTCTGTTCATAATTTCGTGAAAAAATAAAATAAAAATTCTATAAATGGCACGACGGACTTTGGAACACGGCTCGTCCCATTTTCAGTCCAACAACATGACCACTTTACCACCACGACGTGGCTTTTCCGCTTCGCTCGATGTTGCACTTGTTAAGTTTGGATCATTCATCGTCTCTATAATTATTATTATTTTTTTGTTTACAATTCAGTACACGTTCTTCCTGTTTGTCATGCTTGATCTGTGTTCATTTTTTGACGGGCTATCCACTGGACCAGAGGCTGCGATCGTGAGTTTCCCTTGATAGAAACGGTATGTATATATATATATGGGCCTCAACTGGAAGCCAATATGGCGTCTCGCGACGCTGTACTGAAAATACGTGAGGGGCATGTGACGTAGGCGGCGTTCTTCCATCTCACTGGTCTACGTTCAAACGCACGATCAGAATATCTGACACTCTAGATACTGCTCTGCACTTTCTGAAAGCCTCCCCGACGTGCGTTTTTCCCACTACGACGTCAGAGACTCGGCACGTTCTGCGTTCGAAAGCACGGTCGATGCACCGACGTCTTAACCGCTGGCATCGACCAAGGCCGAACGGCCAGCGCCCACGCGCTCACTTTGACACCTAAAGCGGAAGACAGAAAATAAGCAGCGCGTGGGAGCAGCCTTGACGTCAGACTTCAGTTGCGTCCCATAGAAGCCAACGTAAACACTGATCAGGCGAGAAGTACACCCACGTGTCCATAAAATTTGCTACATGCTGATGACATAAATCTGATAACAGAAGTGAAACGTTAGGTAAAGTAGACGACACTTGTCAACCTGAAACACTATTAAAAAACGGACAAATGCCAGTACCACTCGCAGTCTGAGGGTTCCGTACTAACTAAATCATGTATAAAGATAATAACAATTTCGTGTGGCTCAATGATTTTCTACAAGTTCTTGGAATAAGACAGCCTCGGTTGCGAAATATTTTCTATTTGCAGGAAATGATGCGTTTCCGGGCCCAAAAACGTGCAGTAAGAGTTATCTGTGGTGCGAACTCAAGATCATCCTGCAGAAGCCTGTTTAGGGAACTAGGGATACTAACTACTACTTCCCAATATATTTATTCCTTAATTAAATTTGTCATTAAAAAGATATCACTTTTTCAAACCAACAAAATGGTTCAAATGGCTCTGAGCACTATGGGACTCAACTGCTGAGGTCATTAGTCCCCTAGAACTTAGAACTAGTTAAACCTAACTAACCTAAGAACATCACAAACATCCATGCCCGAGGCAGGATTCGAACCTGCGACCGTAGTGGTCTTGCGGGTCCAGACTGCAGCGCCTTTAACCGCACGGCCACTTCGGCCGGCTTTCAAACCAACAGCTCAATTCATGGGATCAGTACTAAAAATAAGGATAATCTTCACAAGGATTTAAAGTTACTTAGTTTTGCACGAAAAGGTGTGCATTATTCAGGAACACACGTTTTCAATAACTTGCCAGCTGGCAATAAAAGCTTAACAAGCAATGAAATTCAGATTAAGAGAAGCCTAAAGGATTTATTGGTGGCCAACTCCTTCTACTCCATTGATGGATTTTTATATATATATATATATATATATATATATATATATATATATATATATATATATATATATATATAATTTCTGCACCATTTCAGTTCAGTAATGTGTTCATTGTAAATAAGTATTGTGGTAGTTCTATTACAAGTTTATTACCTTATAAATAGAAAAAAATCTTATTTTTAATTCAGTGCATTAGTATTTGTAAAATGATTCTTTCATATAGTGTTCATTAAAAAAATGACGATCATTGCGCTTGGGACCTGTGAAATGGTATATTAACTTATTTTTTTGTGTTGTAAATATTTGTCATGTATTATTGTTTTTCTGACATGTTTTACATCATGGAGGACCTCGTCACTACGGACCAATTAGAATGAAAGTAAATCTAATCTAATCTAATCTAATCGCTCTTCTTGGCGCATCATCAGTTTGGCGCCGCCTGGAGTGGCCGAACGGTTCTAGGCCCTGCAGTGTGGAACCGCGCGACCGCTATGGTCGCAGGTTCGAATCCTGCCTCGGGCATGGATGTGTGTGATGTCCTTAGGTTAGTTAGGTTTAAGTAGTTGTAAGTTCTGGGGGACTTATGAGCTCAGCAGTTAAGTCCTATAGTGCTCAGAGCCATTCAGTTTGGCCTAGGTGTGATAAACGACAGTAGTGAGCCGTATGCAGATTAAAATGAGAAATGGAGTTAATATAAAGTTCTAGGCTCTGCAGCCGTCTCTGCAATTAACCATAACTGTAAACGTACTTGAAAATTAATGTGGAAAACCAACATTCGTCCATTAATGCCCGCATCTGGCATTAGGATAAAATTGTATAAAGAGCCATCGTCCTATAGTCATGGGATGAATAAAGGCATTAAAGAACCTGGAACTGGGAATACAATGCCAAGAATAAGTACAGTGTCTGCTGGACAGGAAGACTATGAAAAATCAAGAAAAATTAAAGAAATCTTTCTTAACGCGGAACCAACCGCGTGCCGCCGTACTCAACATGGGGTGGAACCAGCTTTACCTGCTGCATGTATATAGTATGCCTCTTCGGCGACACACGTGACACTAAGCTGCTCCGGTTGCCCAACTGGGGAAAGACGACCTGCAGTTTAGCGTGGTTCAAAAATGGCTCTGAGCACTATGGGACTCAACTGCTGTAGTCATAAGTCCCCTAGAACTTAGAACTACTTAAACCTAACTAACCTAAGGACATCACACACATCCATGCCCGAGGCAGGATTCGAACCTGCGACCGTAGTGGTCGTGCGGTTCCAGACTGTAGCGCCTTTAACCGCTCGGCCACTCTGGCCGGAGTTTAGCGTGGAATTCGGACCCCGTTTTGATTCTGGCGACACGTGATGTTGCTAAGACATTAAAGCGAAAACTGAAAAACACAAAAAGTATATCAAACGTCGCTTCAATAGTGCGTGGAGCTTGTACAAAACCGGTTTCTGTTATTCATGAACAACTTTCGCACTTATCAATAATAACAGGACACTCTTGCCTTTGATCATATGAACAATGTTCTATTGAGTACAAAATCATCATCATCATTAACACATCCAGTTGTGGTTAGGGCATCCTTGTCTGTTCGAATTTCAAAAAGAATGCAACTAATCTTTCTATCTCTTCTCGGGACGCAAAACATTCCTCTTCGCGAGAGGTGTATATTTGTATATTGATTTAGATACTCGTTCTTCTCAAATGCTTCGAATTTGTTCATGCCGTTTCTTTCTGTACTCATCTATTTTCTGAAGTATGCTTTTGATATCCAGTTCACTTCTTATTTCACTATTTTTTATCCTATCTACGAGTTTGTAACCAGCGAGAGGTCTTAAGAATCTCATTTCAGCTGCCTCAACGCTCCTCCTTTGACTGATGTTTAGATTCCAGGTCTCTTACCCACTCATTAAAAAATAACGACAATAATTTCACAGATTTTTATGTTTTTGCATGTACACTGCACTTGCAACAAATGCAATTGCTTAGGTTACATAAAAGCACATAAGTAAAGCTATCAGTTAATTTTCATTACTTATGCAGTGCAGTTTGTATTTGCCGCGCGGGGTAGCCGCGTGGTCTTAGGCACCTTGTCACGGTCCGCGCGGCTCCGTCGGAGGTTCCGAGTCCTCCCTCGGGCATGGGTGTGTAAGTTAGTTTAAGTTAGATTAAGTAGTGTGTGAGCTTAGGGACCGATGACCTCAGCAGTTTGGTTCCATAAGATCTTACCACAAATTTCCAGTTCCCAATTTATATTGTTAAGCATATAATATACACAGTGAATGATGCACGTTTCTAATTATGTGGAAAACAAACAAACAAACGGAAAACAAAGTGGAGTCGTCGCCTCCCGGTTTCTTTATGATACATTCATTTATGTTTCTTTCTCTACTAATTCTGGCAATACTACGGGTAATTCTACCATTTACTAAGTCAGTTACGTACTGTACCAAAACTTTCGAACCGTAGTTTTGGTAGAACGCAACTCTTGTTGAGTCACAGCGTTAACTTAAAGGGAGAGTCCCAGGTTTCTAGCAGTGGTCTGCGCTTTTGAGACCGACAGGGCTCGGCGCAGAAGTTTCTAGGGTCGCCCCAGGAGGCGGAAGTTGAGACTTGTTTGCCGAGGCGGGCAGCTGTTACCCGCTGCCTGCGAGGCAGTTCTGGCGTTGGAGAGCAGGGAGGGGCTGGGAGGCGAGAGGCAGCGAGCAGTTGCAGTGGCGGAAACGTAGCGCGCTATGGAGGGCGGCCGTTTCAAAATATTTGCATTCAACGTTTAGGTGTCATAGATCCCAACATCTACATCTACATTTACATTTATACTCCGCAAGCCACCCAACGGTGTGTGGCGGAGGGAACTTTACGTGCCACTGTCATTACCTCCCTTTCCTGTTCCAGTCGCGTATGGTTCGCGGGAAGAACGACTGTCTGAAAGCCTCTGTGCGCGCTCTAGTCTCTGTAATTTTACTTTCGTGATCTCCTCGGGAGGTATAAGTAGGGGGAAGCAATATATTCGATACCTCATCCAGAAAAGCACCCTCTCGAAACCTAGACAGCAAGCTATACCGCGATGCAGAGCGCCTCTCTTGCAGAGTCTGCCACTTGAGTTTGTTAAGCATCTCCGTAACGCTATCACGGTTACCAAATAACCGTGTGACGAAACCCGCCACTCTTCTTTGGATCTTCTCTATCTCCTCCGTCAACCCTATCTGGTACGGATCCCACACTGATGAGCAATACTCAAGCATAGGTCGAACGAGTGTTTTCTAAGCCACCTCCTTTGTTGATGGACTGCATTTTCTAAGGACTCTCCCAATGAATCTCAACCTGGTACCCGCCTTACCAACAATTAATTTTATATGATCATTCCACTTCAAATCGTTCCGCACGCATACTCCCAAATATTTTACAGAAGTAACTGCTACCAGTGTTTGTTCCGCTATCATATAATCATACAATAAAGGATCCTTCTTTCTATGTATTCGCAATACATTACATCTGTCTATGTTAAGGGTCAGTTGCCACTCCCTGCACCAAGTGCCTATCAGCTGCAGATCTTCCTGCATTTCGCTACAATTTTCTAATGCTGCAACTTCTCTGTATACTACAGCATCATCCGCGAAAAGCCGCATGGAACTTCCGACACTATCTACTAGGTCATTTATATATATTGTGAAAATCAATGGTCCCATAACACTCCCCTGTGGCACGCCAGAGGTTACTTTAACGTCTGTAGACGTCTCTCCATTGATAACAACATGCTGTATTCTGTTTGCTAAAAACTCTTCAATCCAGCCACACAGCTGGTCTGATATTCCGTAGGCTCTTACCTTGTTTATCAGGCGACAGTGGGGAACTGTATCGAACGCCTTCCGGAAGTCAAGAAAAATAGCATCTACCTGCGAGCCTGTTTCTAATATTTTCTGGGTCTCATGAACAAATAAAGCGAGTTGGGTCTCACACGATCGCTGTTTCCGGAATCCATGTTGATTCCTACATAGTAGATTCTGGGTTTCCAGAAACGACATGATACTCGAGCAAAAAACATGTTCTAAAATTCTACAACAGATCGACGTCAGAGATATAGGTCTATAGTTTTGCGCATCTGCTCGACGACCCTTCTTGAAGACTGGGACTACCTGTGCTCTTTTCCAATCATTTGGAACCCTCCGTTCCTCTAGAGACTTGCGGTACACGGCTGTTAGAAGGGGGGCAAGTTCTTTCGCGTACTCTGTGTAGAAGCGAACTGGTATCCCGTCAGGTCCAGTGGACTTTCCTCTATTGAGTGATTCCAGTTGCTTTTCTATTCCTTGGACACTTATTTCGATGTCAGCCATTTTTTAGTTTGTGCGAGGATTTAGAGAAGGAACTGCAGTGCGGTCTTCCTCTGTGAAACAGCTTTGGAAAAATGTGTTTAGTATTTCAGCTTTGCGCGTGTCATCCTCTGTTTCAATGCCATCAATGCAACATGAGGGAGAACTTCTGCTAGAGACGAAATGTTCTGTGACTCTTCCCGGCGGTAGTAGGCAGCCTTTTGTATTGGTTGAGCCCAGAGACATAGACAATACGTAGAGAGGCTATGACACGTTATTCCCCAACGACGCCACGCCGTACTAGTAGCTGCCATGTTTCGGGAAATCATTCTGCGGCTATTTTAAAGTTAGAAAATTCGCTTATGGTTATGTAAGACACACAGGTGCTAAGTTTCTTTTAGTAATCGTGCCCACCGTGTGCTCAAAATATAAACGCACGCACGTATATAGAATAAAAAAAAAGAAGAAGATTGGCGTGAATATTCTTATATATTGTGTTCTGTAACTGAGCTGTTTTGTGTACAGTAATGTATTTGTTTACTTGTGTAATAGAGCTTATCTAACTTCTTCTAAGAATAGCATATTCCGAGATTTTGTGACGACGGAAAAACTAACGGCCGGCCGGAGTAGGCCGAGCGGTTCTAGGCGCTACAGTCTGGAACCGCGCGACCGCTACGGTCGCAGATTCGAATCCTGCCTCGGGCATGGATGTGTGTGATGTCCTTAGGTTAGTTAGGTTTAAGTAGTTCTCAGTTCTAGGGGACTCATGACCTCAGAAGTTAAGTCATATAGTGCTAATAGCCATTTGAACCATTTTTTGAAAAGCGAACGAAGGCCTGAACCATACCTTGTAACATTTCCGAAACGTCAGGTTTTCTTGTGCTGGTGGGAAGGTTTTTGTATGATTCTGTTTTTGATAATTACAATAGGCACTATTCCAATAATTGGTTTTGTTGCTTTCTGAGAACGAAGTATTTTTTCATGTTGAAAAGTATGGATTACAGGCGAAAAGGTCTGTAAATCCCTGTAAACATAGATATTTCCAGAACGAAATTTTCACCCTGCACCGGAGTGTGCGATGATTTTGAAACTTCCTGGCAGATTAAAACTGTGTGCCGGGCCGAGAACTCGGGACCTTTGCCTTTCGCGGGCAAGTGCCCTACCAACTGAGCCACCCAAGGACGACTCACGATCCGTCCTCACAATTTTACTTCCGCCAGTACCTCGTCTCCTACCTTCGAAGCTTCACAGAAGTTCTCCTGCGAAAAATGATAGGCAGTGAAATTACAGAAACGAAGAGCTGAAATGGATTTACCATTTATTTACAATGAAAAATACATTTATGGAAGGTGTTGAAATTGACCCCCTGCACCATCAAATACACAGCTGTGTTCGTCTAGTAATATTCATGTACACCCGGGGTAAAGTTCGGATATTGATGGTGGTAACTTCACGGCTGATTTTTTCTTTTCAGTTCCTATAATTGTGTGCATTTGTTTCATAGACTTTGTTCTTCAAGTGTCCCCACAGATAAAAAACTCCTGTTGTTAGATCCGGTGAACGTGGTGGTTCAAATGGTTCAAATGGCTCTGAGCACTATGGGACTTAACATCTGTGGTCATCAGCCCCCTAGAACTTAGAACTACTTAAACCTAACTAAACTAAGGCCATCACACACATCCATGCCCGATGCAGGATTCGAGCCTGCGACCGTAGCGGTCACACGGTTCCAGACTGAAGCGCCTAGAACCGCACGACCACACCGGCCGGCGAAAATGGTCCAAATGTCCAAATGTGTGTGAAATCTTATGGGAATTAACTGCTAATGTCATCAGTCCCTAAGCTTAGACACTACTTAACCTAAATTATCCTAAGGACAAACACACACACCCATGCCCGAGGGAGGACTCGAACCACCGCCGGGACCAGCCGCAAAGTCCATGACTGCAGCGCCTCAGACCGCTCGGCTAATCCCTTGTGGTGGCGAAAATGGTGGCCATAAATGTTTGCTGACAGTTCGTTCCTGAGTGAAGACATCGTGGACTCGTTCCAGAGATACCACTTACCACAGACGTGTGGCTGGCCTGTTGCCCCACCTTGCTGGGAGTAGTAGTATTGTCTTTCATATTCAATGAGCTGAGCACAAAATGTATCAATGTATCAAAACTTTCCGTATAACCAACCGTGTTGATTGTCAAAAACTATCGGTTTAATAGGGCGCGTTCCTGTTACACTGCACAAAATGCTGATTTGTTCATCATGGACTGGTTGCTGACACGCAATGTTAGGATTCTCCGTTGCCCAGTATCTTGGGTTCTGTTCAAAATGTTCAAAAATGTGTGTGAATTCTTAAGCGACCATACTGCTTTAGTCATCTGCCCCTAACTTACATGGTACTTAAAATAACTTATGCTAAGGCCGGCCGGAGTGGCCGAGCGGTTCTAGGCGCTACAGTCTGGAACCGCGCGACCGCTACGGTCGCAGGTTCGAATCCTGCCTCGGACATGGATGTGTGTGATGTCCTTAGGTTAGTTAGGTTTAAGTAGTTCTAAGTTCTAGGGGACTGATGACCTCAGAAGTTAAGTCTCATAGTGCTCAGAGCCATTTGAACCACTTTTTTGCTAAGAACAACACACACGCCCATGCCTGATGGAGGAATCGAACCTCCGGCGGGAGGGGCCGCACAGTCCGTGACATGGCGCCTGAAACCACGCGGCCACTCCGCGCGGCTGTGTTCTGTGAATTCACATGGCCAGAAAGATGAAAACGTGCTTCATCACTCATGAAGTAATGTGACGAGTGCAGCAAACCTCTGTTGATGTTATTCAAAAGCCACGTGCAGTAATCTAGAAGTTTCTGTTATCGTCCGGTAACCGCGGCACAAACGTCTTCAAATTGAAATTTTCAATATCTGCTGGCAACTGCTCCTCCTTACAAGCGCCTTTTGGGCCAGTTTACGTTTAGGCTTCTCTGGGCTCTGTGTAATTCTTCGGCGAAAGTCTGCAATAACTTCTGGCGTGCGAAGTGACGGAACTTTTTGTCGTTTTACATTTTGCACATATCCGTAGCTGCGCCAATTTTTTTACGAAGTCTGTATTGCTCTCTTTGCTGTTAGTTCGCTAACCGGATACTTGACCATGAAAATTTCGCCAGGTTCCTCAACCGCATCTGTTTTCACATATGCTTCCATAATTTCAATTCTTCCTTCTGTCGAGAAAGTTATTTTGCAGACCACAAAGGCAAACGTATAACACCACTGAGGAAAGAAACTGAAGTCCTGAGAGAAAAAAGCTAACAATCTATTATTGCATAAAGTTGTCTATTGTTGTAGCTGCTCACTCTGTTTCAGAAGTCGAAATACACTCCTGGAAATTGAAATAAGAACACCGTGAATTCATTGTCCCAGGAAGGGGAAACTTTATTGACACATTCCTGGGGTCAGATACATCACATGATCACACTGACAGAACCACAGGCACATAGCCACAGGCAACAGAGCATGCACAATGTCGGCACTAGTACAGTGTATATCCACCTTTCGCAGCAATGCAGGCTGCTATTCTCCCATGGAGACGATCGTAGAGATACTGGATGTAGTCCTGTGGAACGGCTTGCCATGCCATTTCCACCTGGCGCCTCAGTTGGACCAGCGTTCGTGCTGGACGTGCAGACCGCGTGAGACGACGCTTCATCCAGTCCCAAACATGCTCAATGGGGGACAGATCCGGAGATCTTGCTGGCCAGGGTAGTTGACTTACACCTTCTAGAGCACGTTGGGTGGCACGGGATACATGCGGACGTGCATTGTCCTGTTGGAACAGCAAGTTCCCTTGCCGGTCTAGGAATGGTAGAACGATGGGTTCGATGACGGTTTGGATGTACCGTGCACTATTCAGTGTCCCCTCGACGATCACCAGTGGTGTACGGCCAGTGTAGGAGATCGCTCCCCACACCATGATGCCGGGTGTTGGCCCTGTGTGCCTCTGTCGTATGCAGTCCTGATTGTGGCGCTCACCTGCACGGCGCCAAACACGCATACGACCATCATTGGCACCAAGGCAGAAGCGACTCTCATCGCTGAAGACGACACGTCTCCATTCGTCCCTCCATTCACGCCTGTCGCGACACCACTGGAGGCGGGCTGCACGATGTTGGGGCGTGAGCGGAAGACGGCCTAACGGTGTGCGGGACCGTAGTCCAGCTTCATGGAGACGGTTGCGAATGGTCCTCGCCGATACCCCAGGAGCAACAGTGTCCCTAATTTTCTGGGAAGTGGCGGTGCGGTCCCCTACGGCACTGCGTAGGATCCTACGGTCTTGGCGTGCATCCGTGCGTCGCTGCGGTCCGGTCTCAAGTCGACGGGCACGTGCACCTTCCGCCGACCACTGGCGACAACATCGATGTACTGTGGAGACCTCACGCCCCACGTGTTGAGCAATTCGGCGGTACGTCCACCCGGCCTCCCGCATGCCCACTATACGCCCTCGCTCAAAGTCCGTCAACTGCACATACGGTTCACGTCCACGCTGTCGGGGCATGCTACCAGTGTTAAAGACTGCGATGGAGCTCCGTATGCCACGGCAAACTGGCTGACACTGACGGCGGCGGTGCACAAATGCTGTGCAGCTAGCGCCATTCGACGGCCAACACCGCGGTTCCTGGTGTGTCCGCTGTGCCGTGCGTGTGATCATTGCTTGTACAGCCCTCTCGCAGTGTCCGGAGCAAGTGTGGTGGGTCTGACACACCGGTGTCAATGTGTTCTTTTTTCCATTTCCAGGAGTGTATTTTGCATTCAAAGGGGTGGCGGGATACTTATAACTGCGCCACCCTGTGCAAGAGTGTACAATAAAGGTCTGAAGTCAATTTTGTAATTTTTTTTTAATAAAATCGTGAATACTTATTCGAAACCCCAGCGTCACCCTGGTCTACTTCCTTGAGTATTTGATGACGACCTCACTCGATTTTCCTTGACCCTGTCGTTTTGTCGTGACACCAGCAGAAGAACACAGCACTCCAATATCAGCTTTTTCATCGCATATCACGTCGGCAGCTTGTGGTCTAGTGGCTAGCGTTGCTGCCTCTGGATCAGGGGGTCCCGGGTACGATTCCCGGCCGGGAAGGGTATTTTTCTATGCGTGGGGACTGGGTGTTTGTGTTGTCCTCATCATTTCATCATTCGTGACAGGTTGGAGTATATAAAAAAGTGGACTGTTTAAAAATTTGGCGTCGGTATGGGCGCTGATAACCGTGTAGTTGAGCGTCCCTCAAACAAAACATCACCATCTCTTCGCCCATCACGTGACATACATCCTGAGCTATACACAGCGGACGCGGCAACTAATTGCTAGGGCTGATCGCAGACGTGTGACTCGACATCGCAGTCTGGCGCAACTGGAGGGGAATCGTTGTACTGAGTGGCTTTCCCCCCTCGGTTTCGCTGTGTCGCTCCGCACGTGGTCAAACACGTGAGGCGATATACGCGTGAAGAGGGAGAAAGCTGCCGCTTGTACTCGGGGTCAGCGTCGCGTAGAAAGCGGGCGGACACGACGTCAGCATGGGCAATTCATATCACAGACGCGATGCGTGCATTTGGAAGAGAGAAGAAAGATTAAACGTCGACGTGGAGTCCATTAGAGACGGAGCAAGCGCTCGGATTACGGAAGGATGGGAAACGACATTGGCCGCGCCATTTTTGAAGACACTATCCCAGCATTTGCCTGAAGCGGTTTAGGGAAGTCACCGAAAACGTAACCTGGGTGGTTTCCTGAACACTGCACCAACTAGTTCGGTCATATATTTGGAGCTAACAGGAAGACAGCGCCTACTCTTCATCACTAAATTCGTTAAAATTAATGGTATTACGCAGGGCTTGGCCAGAAATGAAAATTACTTAAGTGCGAGCTCCACATGGCCAAGCGTTTAGAAAAAAGTAACGTTTTTGGCGTGGGTCGGGGGAGGCATAAGCATTTACGTAAGCGAAGGTACCAGGCAACAGTTGGCGAAGCGAATAGAGAAGAGAACGGTAAACGAAGGTTCGGAGGTTCGAATCCCTATGCAGAAACCTATTCCCGTTTTCCAAGTTTTACGTCTCTTACAGGCTGTTTGTGAGATTGGAAATGAAAACTAAGTAAGGATTTAAGATATCGGATGAGGAGTACCTGAATGTGCTTCTTTCTGCAGATGATTATTCAGAACAATGAAGATGACCTTAAAAGATCAAAATACCAACTGAAGTAAACATGTAATAAATACAACTTTAAAATGTCTGGTAATAAAACTAAAATAATGAAATTCTGAGGCATACATCCAGTTACGTCAAAAAATATTTTAGGATAAGTCTCTCAAGTTTCTAATTTAGGCTGTGCTGCTGTCAGTTTCGATTTTTACTGTGATACTGAAAATAAAGATCAAAATCTGCAAGCTGTCTGTGGTACTATTAGCAGAACATTTGGCCATAAAGCACAAAAACAGACCATCATGAAATTCTGGAAGCGAAAGATGGGTTAAAAAACAATTCAAACAGCTGACATGAAACTCCTAATGAAGACGAAGGGCTGTGCAAGAAGAGACGTGATTATGAATCACAAAAATGGTTCAAATGGCTCTGAGCACTATGGGACTTAACATCTATGGTCATCAGTCCCCTAGAACTTAGAACTACTTAAACCTAACTAACCTAAGGACAGCGCACAACACCCAGCCATCACGAGGCAGAGAAAATCCCTGACCCTGCCGGGAATCGAACCCGGGAACCCGGGCGTGGGAAGCGAGAACGCTACCGCACGACCACGAGATGCGGGTTATGAATCACACAACACACAACAAACCACAATCACACTGTGTTTCGGTGAAATGAAAAGTGTTTTACTACGTTATTTGTGGAAAATACTTGTTATAGTATAACAGCTCACGATGATGCGGAGAATGACAGCGCTTGCCACACGAAACGAATATAGGCGAGAAAACATCGCGACAAACTAAATTACATTCTAGATGATAGGTTACCTCTCAGCAAAAAACTTTCTCATCAACATCGTCTGGTTTCAGATGACAAGCTACCTGTAGTAATTAACACACAAGTGATTCGGAAAATTCATGCACACCAAATGTAAAGGTATTTACAAAAAGAAACCATCTATTGTTTCAACACCCACATCGTTTTATAATCATTTAACAAAAATGTTCACATTACAGAATAAATAAAAACGAAAACCCACTGATGATGCCACAGTGGTGCCGAAAAATTTTTGGGTACTGAGAATAAACGGTGTTTCGCATAACTGCCGGACCTCACATCCAACAATGCTCTACAGTGTGTCGACATATTGCCCTGGCCTGCTGGATCATCAGATATGTCTCCAATGGAGCAGATATGCGACATTATCTGACGACAACCCCAGCATCACCCAGAACCAGCATTAACCGATCCCGCCGGCCGGTGTGGCCGTGCGGTTCTAGGCGCTACAGTCTGGAACCGCGCGACCGATACGGTCGCAGGTTCGAATTCTGCCTCGGGCATGGACGTGTGTGATGTCCTTAGGTTAGTTAGATTTAAGTAGTTCTAAGTTCTAGGGGATTGATGACCTCAGATGTTAAGTCCCATAGTGCTCACAGCCATTTGAAGCCAAAACATCAAGCTTGGACCATAAGTTTTACCCCGTGAACAAGAACATTTAATAAGCTATTTGGCCGGTATGTGAAAGAGAAAAAGTTTGTTAGACATCGTTAAATGCACTCATTATCAAACGCTAAATGAATGTAGCTTAGGGTTTTAAGAAAATCTAGTTTTCTACGAAGCTTAGAGTTTAGGAAATCCTATCTCTCCAACTACGAGTCGTACAATGATATAATTCTGCAGGTACATCCAGTGGTGTATATGGATACTGCGTGCAATATGTATCGGGAACAGAGTTGGTAATAAAGAAGTAATAAATTACAACACTACACGTGATGCTGACGTTTTACTGCAAGAACAGCGAAAGTGCAGTAAACGCTAGGCTTTTTTCCAAAGTTCTATCATAGCGTGATGTAGGAGTAAAAACCAGCAACTTGGATTACTAATTTCATTTTTTCAATTTGTGTTGCAGTTGCGATCAAAATTTTTTATTTGTGATGGTAGGTTCGGAGTACATTAACCAGTCTCCAACAACAGCCTGTAAACAATACGTAGCTGTTAATGTAATCTTTAAAATTAAATTTGGGTTTCACAAAATTTGACGACTCTTAGAAGTGTAATTAACATTACATACCTTCGTTTTAAATGTTAAGATACGTTTCGACCAGTGCACACACAAACAATAGCCATGACTGGAATTTTACACGTACAGAAATGTAATGTTTATTGGTGATCCAGTAACTTCATAAAGACCAGTATTGAAAGCTCCCTCCAAAGCTACGTGACATACTGAAGGTCCATGTTGTGACAGTGTGGAAGTGAAATCGACAGAGGTCGCTAGTGGCCACATGTGATATTCTTAGGCACTGCGAAGTTTTACACCCTTCATGCTTCTACAGTGATACTCATTCGCTATTCACTAAACAGTACTAACCGAAGAACAAATTTGACTACACCCAATATAGTCTGCTAAACTCTGTAGTAATTAAAGCTGTGAGAGGAGAGGAAGCATTAAAAACACAATGCCTTAACGAGGTGTGGTCGCGCATTTGAAGTGGCTGTATAAGCCGTAATCAAAAAGTAAGTCCAAAAATACAACAAGTAGTGTTAAATTACAGATAGTCGATAAGTGATGGAAAAAATAAAATTAAAAATCTTTTCCTTCCATTACTTTATGGGGAACGTCAACGAGAAAAACTTTCGAAAAGAATTATGTAAGCTTTCTGGAAGTAGCTTAGTCGTCTCATGCTCAAATACTGAGTAATTTCGGTAAATAGCGCGTCGTGATTTACACTGCCTCAAGAAGTGGACAAAGTTTGTGATTGTAATGCTTGACTTACTGTGTTTAACCTGTAACGTAATATTATGCCCAATAAGTAAAGTATGACTGTATTTCAAGGTTTTAAATTCGATCAATAATAGCGAAAATCACATTTTTCTTGCCTCTAGCAGCCGTTAGCTAGGAAACCTGGAAATGGGACAGGATGACAGTTTTTGCCATTTCATTTTAGAGATCTATTATGTTAGAGAATGCTGGAACACTGTAAATTCACCAGTGGGTTTTTATCAGCCGCTTACGAGTACAACTACCAAGCCTCATGTGCGGCTGACTGTTTAGACGTCAGAGCGCGGGCGTCTATTTCGGCGAAACGTGTTTTCGAAAGGTCATTCCTATAAAATAACAACAAAGAGGAATTTACGTGTGCAAATTGCCTGCAGTTTGTGCCAGCGACCTTTCTGCATGCATCGAAAATTCACCTTGTACACATTGCCTGGGCCAGCGCAGTTTTACCACATTTAAAACATCCTCTCTCTCTGTCACTCGCCCAGCACATTCCACTAATATGAGAATCTGCCTTGCCTTTTCCTTTTTTTTTTAATTTTATAGTTGTGTAAGCGTCTGTATATAGGATACTCTTAACAACTCTTCCGATGCTGCGCTTCAGGAAATTCACAGGAAGTGCTTCTCTGCGAAATATGAGGGACAACCAGCTTTTAATCTGCTCGCAAAGCTATCAGAGGCTTTCATTACCCACCCCACGTACCTGTAGTTTTTACCCGAGCTCCAAATCGTCCATGTACTCGTGCTTTCCGCTGCATTTCCAACAAACTCCTACTTCACCTACGGCCGCTGTGCGAGAGAACTAGGTGTGTGCGTGTGAGGGGCGAGGAGGTGGCAGAGAGAGAGAGAGAGAGAGAGAGAGAGAGAGAGAGAGAGAGAGAGAGAGAGAGAGGGAGAGAGGGAGAGAGAGAGAGGGAATTGGTACAGGCAGCGAAAATATTTTCGTAGCGTCCTGACTATTCTCCAAGGGATCGTATGATCCTAAACGAGCTAGAGTTTCACAAATGAAGGAAAAAAGTTTTATAACTGTACGTCAGAAGCATAGTTCGCCTGATGTTTCTGGTAATGCTGCCGTAAGAGTCATATCCTAACCCGTACGTGGAAAAGCTTCGGCAAAAGCGCCACCTTACGCATCACACAGTACATCGTGTGTAGCTACACCGTAGGAAAAAAATGCAACACTCTCAAGCATAAGGTCATTTTATTGACAGGTAGTTCATCGGCGTATATTAGTATATGATAACAGACCAAATGAAATACAGGTGTCACAGTAATGGGTGCCCCGACAGTTGCATCAAGAGACAGTGTATCACACTCTGGTGGCAACGCCGGCATGTGTTCTCGTATTCAAACGACCATAAAGGTGACGAATGCCGCCATGCGGCAGACTGTCCCAAGCACCTTGCGCCTTTTGTTGCAATTCGGCAATAATTCTTGCAGGCTGTGGAGAACGAGTACGTTCCGGTTTCACCATCTTCCAAGCATGTTCAGTTGGAGAGATATCTGGTGATCTTGCTGGCTGGGGCAGTTTGTTTACACCACGAACAGCACGTTGAGTTGCAGCAGCCGTATGTGGACGTGCATTGTCCTGCTGGGTAAGCACATCACCTTTCTGCTGAAGAAACGGCTCGAGCACGGAGGTAACAGTCTGTGAACTGGTTTCACCCTGCAGAAAGGGCTAATGTGACCGCAAGTTGAGACTGATGGCTCTGCACACCATGAAGCCTGGGATGAGACCTGAGTGCCGTGGGCGAATGCACTTTGGAATAGGCACCTCACCAGGTGTATGCCATACATGTAGACATCTGTCACTTGCACACAGTCAGAACTTACTCTCATCACTGAAGATAACTGTTCTGTACACAGTTCCGCGTAGTCAGCTCGTACACAACTTTCCCACTAGAGCGCGCCCCGCTAAGCACAACAGCGCAGGAGCAGCACTCGTCTGTCTCCGCTTTACGAGATGGCGCTGCCATAGAGATGGACCAATTTCTGCTGCCACCGATCCGCTTATTAATATCTAACGCAGCCAATGAGATTGCTGCTAACGTAGAACCTTTTCTCCTTGCACATCACACTCGCGCAGTGATACATGAACGTGCGAAGTATTATAACGAGTGTACAGACCTCCGATTAATCAGTCTGCATTTGTCTGTACCAGTCTGTACGAGTTCTACATTTGTCTGTACCAGTCTAAAGTCGAGTTTCAGTCTGCACCTAATAAGATTACCATATTCCTGTACATAGCCATGAAGATAAATGTATAGACACTTTTGGCAAATATCAGAGATATATGTGAGAATAAGAATAATGTACCAATACCAAAGGAACTTCAGGTTGTCAATTGTAAGTAGCATCCAGAACCAAGTTAAGTAATTTTTATGCTTGTTATTATTTTTAATAAATGTGTGTGAAAATTAATCAAGTTCTGTTTAAAGTTGGTTACCGTCAATCTCTCTAAGTGTGCAAGTGGAATTTCTATCGTCTGACCTAACGGCAGAAGATAAACACGCCACGATAACACCACGAGACATATTGCTGACACTCGCCTACTTCGTTAGAGCGACAAGTCAAATAATCTGATGGTGTCTGTACTGAAGGTCTTACAGTATGCTCACCACAATAACAGAGCACCGTTTCACGCTCCAGTCAACTCTTTCACAAAAGTCCCTGGCAGTACTGTGACCCGAACATCGGTCCCCCGTGTGGCAGTCAGCGAAGCTGAACACTAAGCTACGGAGAATAGCGTCCGCTTATAAGATTACTGGTTAACATACTAAATATGTCGCCAACGGCCTTGCCGCAGTGGTAACACCGGTTCCCGTCAGATCACCGAAGTTAAGCGCTGTCGGGGCGGGCTAGCACTTGATGGCTGACCATCCGGTCTGCCGAGCGCTGTTGGCAAGCGGGATGCACTCAGCCCTTGTGAGGCAAACTGAGGAGATACTTGACTGAGAAGTAGCGGCTCCGGTCTCGGAAACTGACATACGGCCGGGAGAGCGGTGTGCTGAACACATGCCCCTCCATATCCGCATCCAGTGACGCCTTGGGCTGAGGATGACACGGCGGCCGGTCGGTACCGTTGGGCCTTCATGGCCTGTTCGGGAGGAGTTTACCTTTAGTTTTTATACTAAATATGTCAAATCACATACCTATAGGGAAATACAACAAGCGATTTGAAATGGGGCTATCAAGAGAAACAACGGTTTTGGTAGGCTAACGGAAGACTAACATTTCTTGGAAGGATTCTGGGAAAATGCAATGCATCTTTAAGGTATATCGAGCACAAGACACTAGTGCGGCCATTCATACAGTATTTGGACCATTCATCGCATATGCACGTCAGCAAACATTGAACGAGCTTAGAGCAGCGACGGTAGGATCGTAAAAGATCGCAGTACTTCATCCGAAGGTAGAATGTTGGGGTAAAACTAGGGAAGAAAGTAAGTTTTGCAAGATGTGTCACTGCCAAGTAACATAGCTCGATGACACTTCGGCCATACATAGAAAGAACTGCTACACTATAGTACAGAAGGCAACTGAAAAATACACTATTGGCCATTAAAATTGCTACACCACGAAGATGACGTGCCACAGACGCGAAATTTAACCGACAGGAAGAAGATGCTGTGATATGCAAATGATTAGCTTTTCAGAGCATTCACACAAGGTTGGCGCCGTTGGCGACACCTACAACGTGCCGACATGAGGAAAGTTTCCAACCAATTTCTCGTACACAAACAACAGTTGACCGGCATTGCCTGGTGAAACATGGTTGTGATGCCTCGTGTAAGGAGGAAAAATGCGTACCATCACGTTTCCGACTTTGATAAAGGTCGGATTGTAGCCTATCGCGATTGCGGTTTAACGCATCGCGACATTGTTGCTCGAGTTGGTCGAGATTCAATGACTGTTATCAGAATATGGAATCGGTGGGTTCAGGAGGGTAATACGGAACGCCGTGCTGGATCCCAACGGCTTCGTATCACTAGCAGTCGAGATGACAGGCATCTTACCCCACGGCTGTAATGGATCGTGCAGCCACGTCTCGATCCCTGAGTCAACAGATGGGGACGTTTGCAAGACAACCACCATCTGCACGAACAGTTCGACAACGTTTGCAGCAGCATGGACTATCAGCTCGGAGACCATGGCTGCGGTTACCCTTGACGCTGCATCACAGACAGGAGCGCCTACGATGGTGTACTCAACGACGAACCTGGGTGCACGAATGGGAAAACGTCATTTTTTCGGATGAATCCAGGTTCTGTTTGCAGCATCATGATGGTCGCACCCGTGTTTGGCGACATCGCGGTGAACGCACACTGGAAAAGTGTATTCTTCGCTGCCATACTGGCGTATCACCCGGCGTGATGGTATGGGGTGCCATTGGTTACACGTCTCGGTCACCTCTTGTTCGCACTGACGGCACTTTGAACAGTGAACGTTACATTTCAGATGTGTTACGGCCCGTGGCTCTACCTTTCATTCGATGCCTGCGAAACCCTACATTTCAGCAGGATAATGCACGACCGCATGTTGCAGGTCCTGTACGGGCCTTTCTGAATGCAGAAAATGTTCGACTGCTGCCAGCACATTCTCCAGATCTCTCACCATTCGAAACCGTCTGGTCAATGGTGGCCGAGCAACTGGCTCGTCACAATACGCCATTCACTACTCTTGATGAACTGTGGTATCGTGTTGAAGCTGCATGGGCAGCTGTACCTGTACACGCCATCCAAGCTTTGTTTGACTCAATGCCTAGGCGCGTCAAGGCCGTTATTAGGGCCAAAGGTGGTTGTTCTGGGTACTGATTTCTCAGGATCTATGCACCCAAACTGGGTGTAAATGTAATCACATGTTAGTTCTATAATATATTTGTCCAATGAATATCCGTTTATCCTCCGCATTTCTTCTTGGTGTAGCAATTTTAATGGCCAGCAGTGTACCGTTGTTACAGCGCAACAGTTGGGCAGTGCTAATCGAGTACAGGTTTCCAAAATCTACCCAGCAGAGTTAAGCGATGAATGCATCGTCTTTCTTCCAGCGATCGGTATTTAGGTACTTCGAGCATCCCTGGTTCCATTCCCGGTGAGGTCAGAGATTTTCCCTGCCTCGAGATGACTGGGTGTTGTTGGGTCGTCTTCATAATTCAACTCCATTACGGTCGGAGGAAGGCAATGGCAAACCACCTCCTCTAGGACCTTGCCTAGTCGGCAGTGCGGGTCTCCCGCATCGTCCCCTACGCTCCTCGGAGTATGGGACCTCATCACCATCATTTTCATCATCATACCAACCTGTTACTATCCTATGACTGCGTTCCACGTTGTTCGTCATACCTACTTCATAACAAGAACAATACTGTAGACTTTGTCTCACTAGCATATTGTTTACTACACTGCTCTCCAAAACTTAAACACAAAATATATAAAGCAACGTAACATATTAACTCTCCAGTGACAATGGATGAAAGTGGAGGATCATGTTGTCAGGAGGGCTCCAATCGTGCACAGAAAGTTTGAACTCACATGAAGAGTGAGGTCAGCATGATTGTTGCGCCAGATGGTGCTGGCCCCGCAACACGAGGCAGTCGAAGAAACGCAAAAAGTGTGTCTCAATCAGTGAGCAATTACAGTGAACTGTAGTGAGGTTCCTCATTGCAAAATGGCCCAGAGACAGCATTTGGATGATGTCCTTAGGTTACATAGGTTTAAGTAGCTCTAAGTTCTAGAGGACAGAAGTAAAGCTGTGAGGACGGGGCGTGAGTCGTGCTTGGATAGCTCAAATGGTAGAGCACTTGCCCGCGAAAGTTCGAGTCTCGGTCCGGCACACAGTTTTAATCTGCCAGGAAGTTTCATTCGAGAAACGAGATGTGCTTCGCAGAAGAAAAAAAAAAAGAACGATTTTGCAACACGAAAATACAATTGCCAACCAATGTATATTGTCAATAGGAAAATTTAGGTAGCGCAGACGTCTACTTGATGAAGTACTGGAAAATTCGCCTTGTTCTCCATGTTTGGCTCCCGCAGACTTACATGTCTGCCCAGAACAAAGTGGTCCTTGTTGGTGGACGTTTATAGTCCAATCAAGAATCAATTGCAGGGTACACAATATTTTTAGCTTACCCAAAGGAGCAGTGATGCGATGGAATAATGTCACTGGAGCGCTAATCGTCGAAGCGCAAACATAAAACGCTTTTGAAAACAAATTCTCATTTTCACCCTCTGGCGCGAGGACATTTTACGGCACTCTTGTATGTTTACCAGACATCTGCAGCGCCTTGCTCTGAATGAAGAAGCAGAAGAAATGGGCCTGGTAGGTATTCTGAGAGCAGCATCGGCTAGCAAGGCGGATGCCGAAAGGCGGCACTGAACTACGGAGGAAGCGAGTTTTGAAAATCCCGCTCGCGCAGGGAAACACGATTAATTGGACGAAATCCATTAACAGGATGCGAGTCTTCCGACGCGAGCCTACCCCTCCACTGATGTGGCCAGACCCACGCAGGAACCAGCGACGCCCTGCGCTGACGAGGTTACACCGCAGCACCCCACACCACACCCAATAGCACAGCCCACAGCCGTAGGACTCTGCGACACCGCCTGTCAATTATTCGGGGCGCAGTACGAGCTGACAGCTTTCGTAATTGGCGCGCAAGTCCGTAATCCTGTTTGCAGCTGCGAGTGCGTGTATCGGACACGTGGAGAACGGACTGCTACGTGTAGTTCGCGGATATCATACACCGATATCCAAACTCTTTTTACCGAGCGAGGTGGCGCAGTGGTTACCACACTGCACTCGCATTCGGGAGGACGACGGTTCACACCCGCGTCCAGGCATCCTGATTTAGGTTTTCTGTGATTTCGCTAACTCGCTTCAGACAAAAGCAGGGATGGTCCCTTTGAAAGGATACGTCCGCCTTCCTTCCGCATTCTTCCGTAATTTGATGACCTAGCTGTTTGGCCTCTTCCCTTGAACCGTTTTTGGCGAACTAGTGCCATGTTTCCATTCTGCTGGTGGTAGCTTCTTCTTTTCTGTTGAAATTATCCCCATGTTTATTTATTTTAACAGAAAAGCGGAAGGTATGAAACTCAGCGATATATGGACAGTGGGCCGGCCCGAGAGGCCGAGCGGTTCTATGTGCTACAGTCTAGAACCGCGCGACCGCTGCGGTCGCAGGTTCGAATCCTGCTTCAGGCATGGGTGTGTGTGATGTCCTTATGTTAGTTAGGTTTAAGTAGTTCTAAGATCTAGAGGACTGATGACCAGAGCAGTTAAGTCCCATGGTGCTCAGAGCCATTTGAACCATATGGACAGAGGCGCTACAGAATCGATGAGAAGTTTCTATCTTTGACGTACTACAATCGATATATTTTAGCCTTGACAAGGTTTATCTCTGCTATCAAGTGAAATCCAGACCACGCCCACTTTTTCCACGGTATATAGGCCGTTCTTCGATGTCCGACTCGTCAGTCGGCTAGACTCAGCACAGCCAGGAGCACCTCCGAAGACGTCCAATGTAGCTTTAGACGAAACGTCAGGGATAGAACAGTTCCATGGACCACGGCCATACAACCCGGAAGAATTCTCGGCAGCTGAAACATCCCGTCGTGAAAGCCTTCATTGCAGCTCCTAACCTTCCTCACAAGGGAACCTCCCCATCGCAACCCCCTCAGATTTAGTTATAAGTTGGCACAGTGGATAGGCCTTGAAAAACTGAACACAGATCAATCGAGAAAACAGGAAGAAGTTGTGTGGAACTATGAAAAAAATTAGCAAAATATACAAACTGAGTAGTCCATGCCATGACAGGCAACATCAAAGAGAGTGGGCGTCAGGGAGCTCCGTGGTCTCGTGGTTAGCGAGAGCAACTATGGAACGAGAGGTCCTAGGTTCAAGTCTTCCCTCGAGTGAAAAGTTTAATTTTTTATTTTCGGTTTATGTGACAAACTCTTATGTTTTCATCACATTTTTGGGAGTGATTGTCACATCCACAAGAAAACCTAAATCGGGCAAGGTAGAAGAATCTTTTTACTCATTCGCCAAGTGTACAAGTTAGGTGGGTCGACAACATATTCCTGTCATGTGACGCACATGCCGTCACCAGTGTCGTATAGAATATATCAGACGTGTTTTCCTGTGGAGGAATCGGTTGACCTATGACCTTGCGATCAAATGTTTTCGGTTCCCATTGGAGAGGCACGTCCTTTCGTCTACTAATCGCACGGTTTTGCGGTGGGGTCGCAAAACACAGACACTAATTATAGTGAACAGAGACGTGAATGAACGAACGGACAGATCATAACTTTGCGAAAATAAAGGAAGTAAAATTTTCAGTCGAGGGAAGACTTGAACCAAGGCCCCCTGGTCCTGCAGCTACTCACGCTAGCCGCGGGACCACGACGCTCCTGAAGTCTCCCTTTCCTTGATGTTGCCTATCTTGCACATGGACTACTCAGTTTGTATATTTTACTAATTTTTTTCATAGTTCCACACAACTTCTTCCTGTTTTCTCGATTGATATGTGTTTTTCAAGGCCTATCCACTGTGTCAACTTGTAACTAAATCTGAGGGGGGTGCGATGGGGAGGTTCCCTTGTCAGTTGCGACCTGAGACTGCTAGTCGAGTGTTTTCTTTTTCTTTTTTTTTTTTAGTACTTTTTATTCCCTTCTCAGATGGAGAAGGGCGGGATGTTCTAGAGCGTGCATATTACTCTTTTCAGCCATTGGGTAAAGTTTTTTCTGTTGTGGCACTGTTTATTTTTCTTACTGGGGGTGCAAAAAAAACGGGGGGGGGGGGCTTTCTCCCAATTCTGAATTTATTTGCAGGAGTTTGTTGGGGACAGTTCCGGTATTTACCTTAGCGGCCATGGAAAACCTGCAAAACCCGGCCAGAACTGCTTGTCTGCTTGTCTTCTCTTTATTTGCCGTCCTGCCAGCTTTGGTGCTGGCGGTCACGGCGGGCAAGAGCGGCTTCGCGCCTTCTGTTGCGGTCCGCCTCTTGCCTTCTTTCTCGTTCTTCTCTTCCGTTCCTGAACTTCTCTTCGCGGGCTTCCGCCTTCCGTCTTACGAGCTACCGACTTTGCATGTAGTTTATCTGGTGCTCGTCACGCTCGGCCACGTCCGGGATCGCGTCGTCCAGGATTTCGCTATTTACCAGGCAATCCTGGAAATTCACGAGCTCCTCGGTCTGGACCTCCGCGTCCTTACGTGATGCCGGTGCTGTGTTGGTTCCTGCCGCGGCCTGCGTGGCTCGGCTTATGGTCATTCTTTTGGGCCAGGCCGTTCAAGTGGTCTGGTCACGACCTGGGTGGCCCGCTTTCGTAGCAAGCCCGTCGTCCCTGCGCTGGTCGCAGGTTTGCACCGCCTGCGTCTCCTTGGATGGGATGCAGCGGATGGATTGGCCTTGGTCCAGTATTTACGTCTATGGGCCTTCCCCCTCCACCAGCGGTTGTAGGTGTTCCCTCTGCGGGTCGCGGCAGATCGCTGCGATCTTCTTGAACGTTGCCATTCCGTTTTCCGTCCGTTGCGGTTTTGGGTGTTCCCTCTGTGGTCCGCGCCCAACGAACTCGCTCCTGGGCGTTCCGTCCTCAGTCTGGTACGTTTGGAATTCTGTCTGAGGCATCAGGCGTTCCCCAAGGCGATCCAGCAGATCCCAGTGAGCACCAGACCGAAGATGGACCAACCTGGAGCGAGTTTAGTGGGCGCGGACCACAAGGGAACACCCTAAACCACAACGGACTGAAAACTGAATGGCAACGTTCGAGGTCGCGGCGATCGGGCGCGAACCGCGGAGGGAACGCCTGCAACAGCCGGTAGAGGGGGAAGGCCACAGGCATAAGAGGTCCACTTGAGGAGCAATCTTTGCTCGTACCTGACGAAAGTTGCGAGCTGCGTCAACGTACGACGCCGATATCCGGAAGAACACCCGACAACCCAAGATGTCATTTGGAAAGTCTTGGGATCCGTGAGACCGTTATTTCGCCAGTGACAGTGTCGATAAAAGGGGAAAATCGCCGAGATCCTCGATTCTCGGAATGTGTGAACGTCTACACACGTAATCAACTTTGCGGTTTTGGGTGTTCCCTCTGTGGTCCGCGCCCAACAAACTCGCTCCTGGGCGTTCCGTCTTCGGTCTGGAGCGTCTGGAAATCTGTCTGAGGCATCAGGCGTTTCCCCAAGCCGATCCAGTACATCGCAGTGAGCACTAGACCGAAGATGGAACAACCTGGAGCGAGTTGGTTGGCCGCGGACCACAGAGCCGCATCGGACAGTAAACGGAATGGCAACGGTCAAGAAATCGCGGCAATCGGGCGCGAACCGAAGAGGGAACGCCTGCAATCGCCGGTGGAGGGGGAAGGCCACAGGCATAACTACTGGACCAGGCCCACTCGAAGAGAGAGAGAGAGAGAGAGAGAGAGAGAGAGAGAGAGAGAGAGAAAAAGACGTCCAGACAGTGTTTCAAAAACATTTTAATGCAGGAAAAAAATGAGACCACCAAAAGCCAATGTTTTGTTTGCAATATATTTTGTTATTGAAGGCGTAGCCGCAAGGCTTGTACTTCTATCTTTCAGACTGGGCAACCCAAAATGCCGCAACAACTCCTGCAGTGAACTCGAGGAGCAGTCTCAGGTCTTCCTGACGAAAGTTACGAGCTACGTTACCGAAATGTCGTGTAAGTACGACGCAGATTTCCGGAAGAACACACCACAACCCAAGATGTCATTTGGAAAGTCTTGGAATACGTGAGACCGATATCTCGCCAGTGTCAGTGTCGATAAAAGGGAAAAATCGCCGAGATTGTCGACTCTCGGAATGGATGAACGCCTATAAACGTAATCAATTTTGCAGGGAACGCGCAGTGCGCGAGTCTTGCTCGCACCTTGGCACTTTTTTTTACCGCAGTTAAATATACGGTAATCTAACGGAGACAGCGCACTGCAACCGAGACGTGATTAACCGACGGGAGGTCTGCAGGGACTCGGACCGTTTCCGCTGGACACACGGGACAGTGTGGTCCAGCCCGGAGAGACGCCTGCTTACCAGAACACTCGATTAGCACGCCGCAGCTCGGCTGCAGGTTTCGCGTTGCGGCCCCTCTGCGGACTGGACTGCTGCATTGCAGCATCAGGTTGCTATCACTCGAGGAGAGAGAGAGAGAGAGAGAGAGAGAGAAGGCCCAGTGCGCATGCGTCGCCCGCGTAACAGAGCCACGCTCTCGCTGGGCAAGCAAGTGGGACGGCGCTAATATAACAGCAGCGTGATCCACACTAATACACCGGACCCCTGCCCACTGGCGAAATGAGACTGCCATTAATTACGCCAGCTCAGAATGGGAGAAGTGGGGAGCCGTACAATCTCATCATTTAAGGGGAGAGTGTGGCGTGCAATAAAAAGCTCGGGTCAACTTTTTAATTCAGGCAATGTACGCTGATGCGCCAAAGAAAAGGCATGCGTATTCAAATACGGAGATATGTAAACAGGCAGCATACGGCGCTACCGCCGGCAATGCCTATACAGGGTGTTACAAAAAGGTACGGCCAAACTTTCAGGAAACATTCCTCACACACAAGGAAAGAAAATACGTTATGTGGACATGTCCGGAAACGCTTACTTTCCATGTTAGAGCTCATTTTATTACTTCTCTTCAAATCACATTAATCATGGAATGGAAACACACAGCAACAGAGCGTACCAGCGTGACTTCAAACACTTGGTTACAGGAAATGTTCAAAACGTCCTCCGTTAGCGAGGATACATGCATCCACCCTCCGTCGCAAGGAACCCCTGATGCGCTGATGCAGCCCTGGAGAATGGCGTATTGTATCACAGTCGTCCACAATACGAGCACGAAGAGTCTCTACATTTGGTACCAGGGTTGCGTAGACAAGAGCTTTCAAATGCCCCCATAAATGAAACTCAAGAGGGTTGAGGTCAGGAGACCGTGGAGGCCATGGAATTGGTCTCCCTCTACCAATCCATCGGTCACCGAATCTGTTGTTGAGAAGCGTACGAACACTTCGACTGAAATGTGCAGGAGCTCCATCGTGCATGAACCACATGTTGTGTCGTACTTGTAAAGGCACATGTTCTAGTAGCACAGGTAGACTATCCTGTATGAAATCATGATAACGTGTTCCATTGAGCGTAGGTGGAAGAACATGGGGCCCAATCAAGACATCACCAACAATGCCTGCCCAAACGTTCACAGAAAATCTGTGTTGATGACGTGATTGCACAATTGCGTGCGGATTCTCGTCATCCTACACATCTTGATTGTGAAAATTTACAGTTTGATCCCGTTGGAATGAAGCCTCATCCGTAAAGAGAACATTTACACTGAAATGAGGATTGACACATTGTTGGATGAACCATTCGCAGAAGTGTACCCCGTGGAGGCCAATCAGCTGCTGATAGTGCCTGCACACGCTGTACATGGTACGGAAACTACTGGTTCTCCTGTAGCACTCTCCATACAGTGACGTGGTCAACGTTACCTTGTACAGCAGCAACTACTCTGACGCTGACATTAGGGTTATCGTCAACTGCACGAAGAATTGCCTCGTCCATTGCAGGTGTCCTCGTCGTTCTAGGTCTTCCCCGGTCGCGAGTCATAGGCTGGAATGTTCCGTGCTCCCTAAGACGCCGATCAATTGCTTCGAACGTCTTCCTGTCGGGACACCTTCGTTCTGGAAATCTGTCTCGATAGAAACGTACCGCGCCACGGCTATTGCCCCGTGCTAATCCATACACCAAATGGGCATCTGCCAACTCCACATTTGTAAACATTGCACTGACTGCAAAATCACGTTCGTGATGAACGCTAACCTGTTGATGCTACGTACTGGTGCGCTTGATGCTATTACCGTGGAGCAATGAGTCGCATGTCAACACAAGCACCGAAGTCCACATCACCTTCCTTCAATTGGGCCAACTGGCGGTTAATCGAGGAAGTACAGTACGTACTGACGAAACTAAAATGAGCTCTAACATGGAAATTAAGTGTTTCCGGACACATGTCCACGTAACATCTTTTCTTTATTTGTGTGTGAGGAATGTTTCCTGAAAGTTTGGCCGTACCTTTTTGTAACACCCTGTATAAGACAAGTGTCTGGCCCAGTTTCTAGATTGGTTACTGCTGTTACGATGCCAGATTATCAAGATTTAAACATGGTGTTATAGTCGGCGCATGAGCGATGGTACACAGTCTCCGACGTAGCGGTGAAGTGGAGATTTGCCCGTACGACCATTTCACGAGTATACCGTGAACATCACGAATCCGGTAAAACATCAAATCTCAGACATCGCTGAGGCCGCAAAAACACTAAAAGAACGGGAGCAACGACGACTGAAGAGAATCGTTCATCGTAACACAAAGGTAACCCTTCGGCAAGTTGCTGCAAATTTTAATGCTGGGCCATCAACAAGTGTCAGCGTGAAAACCATTCAACGAAACATTATCGATATGGGATTTCTAAGCCGAAGGCCCACTCGTGTACCCTTGATGACTGCACGACGCACAGCCATAAGCGTCGCCTGGGCCCTTCAACATCCATATTCGACTATTGATGACTGGAAACATGTTGCGTGGTCGGATGAATCTCGTTTCAGATTGTATCGAGCGCATGGTCGTGTATGGGTATTGGGACAACCTCATGAATCCATGAATCCTGCACGTCATCGCCGGTCGAAGTGGCCGAGCGGTTCTAGGCGCTACAGTCTGGAACCGCGCGGCTGCTACGGTTGCACGTCCGAATCCTGCCTCGGGCATCGATATGTGTGATGTCCGTAGATTAGTTAGGTTTAAGTAGTTCTAAGTTCTAGGGGACTGATGATCTCAGAAGTTAAGTCTCATAGTGCTCAGAGCCATTTTTTGCACGTCAGCAGGGGACTGTTCAAGCTGGCAGAGGCTCTGTAATGGTGTGGAGCGTGTGCATTTGGAGTAATGTGGGATCCCTGATACGTCTAGATACGACCCTGAGAGCTGATACGTACGTATGCATCCTGTCTGATCACCTGCATCCATTCATGTCCACTGTGCTTGTACTAAACAGGCCGCCTACCTCACGCTTGTACGTCCTGCTTCGGAATGCAGCTGCTGGGATCCTTACCAAATAGGATTAAAGGAGTACATCGAGGAAGTTCAAAGAAGGGCGACATGTTTTGTATTACTGAGAAATATGGGATAGAGTGTCGCGGACATTATACAGAATTTGGGGCGAACATAATTAAAACGAAGGCGTTTTTCGTTGCGGCGAAACCTTCTCACTCTAACAACCCTACCACAACAAAGGTCAAAAATTAATTATGATTGTAGTGTTGCTCACACTGCTAAATATTGCATTTTCGGGTAACAACAAAGTTATATTATGTGGCAGGTGTCATTAGAGCACAGTCAATAAAGTCATTTCTTGAAATAGTAGATAAATTAGGCATTCATCTTTTCGTGTTTCCCACGCTGGTCTCGCTGTGAACTCATGGCTCAATCGTCGAAAATCTAGGTGGTGATGATTCCAAGCTGGGATGCGAAGAGGCCTAGGTTTTATTCTGCGATATTTACAAGTTTTATAGATGTGTTTCATAAACCATTCTTGCAAGTTAGGACAATGGTGATGTAAAAAAGTAATCAGCACTCCGAATTTAAGTTACACTTCTTTTTTATTACTTTTGTTGCAACATCACTTCACAATACAGAACATACTTGAAAATATCTTCCTCACTATTAAAGCCCACATTTCATAAACTGACTACAATTTGCGTCTTTTCAACATGACGACCAAGACTTGACTCTCTAATAATCGCTTACGCGCCCAAAAATCAGAGTTACAAGTACGTCAAAGATCATAGTGACAAAAGAAAGAATAATATCATTCCAATATAAACATATCAATGTATCAAAGTACCTCTACATTAATGAAATCAAATCTGAATGTTGTCTCAGAAATATGTTAACTATTTTACAAAAACACAGTAGAATATTGCTGGTATCGAGAGGTTGAGGTGAGGTGCCGTTATGGTTACGTAATTCAAGTACCATTACATCACGCGATTTCAATCACCAAGTTTCTCCTCCGAACACGAAAATATTTTGTCAACGGCGACATACATATGGAGAAGCGACCATCGTAATCAAATTAAGGGAAATCAGAGCTCGTACGGAAGGATGTAGATGTTCGTTTCTTCCGCGGGTTGTTCGAGTGTGTAATAATAGAGAATTTTGTGTAGGTGGCTCGATGAACCCTCCGCCAGGCATTTAAGTGTGACTTACAGAGGATCCAAGTAGATGTCCATGCAGATGTAGATGTAAATGTACTTCATCGCTAAAAAGCCTAATAAAAGCCGGACACGCATTTGGTCGAACACGGCCCCAAAAAGGCGGACATGTCCGGCTAAAGTCGAACAGGTGGCAAGCCTATGCTGCCGATGGTGAAGTTAACACTGAAATACGAATACATCTTCTATGTGCTCCACTTGTTTCGTAGAGCAGATGAATGAAAGATTGTTATTGTTGTTTTATGTAGAGCCGTTTTGACTCTCGGGGCAGAATCGTCCCGCCGTCGGGCAGAGGCAGGCAACCGTTCAGCTGTTGACACCGGATAGGGACTGCTGTGTGCGGGCTTGTAACAGAGCCTCGCTTAATGCCGCGTGTCAGCGGAAGTCACTTAGCAGGCGCCTGCGTGCTAGCAGCTGTCGCATCCGCCTTGCTGCCACGCACAAACTACCTGTCTCTCCCTGTGCGAACACAATGCCTACACTCTGCTAGCCACACTCATTCATTACACTCTTCAAGAGATCGCTTTGTCGTCTCCTGCCCGAGAACTGGTTTGCTATTGTCTCCTATTCTAGCCTCTTCACCTACATCTATATGACTACAACGCAGCTCACACTTAAGTGTTTGCCAGAGTTTTATAGACGCCCTTTCAGACTATTTATCAACCGCTCCACTCTCGAATGGCACCTGAGAAAAACGAGCACGTAAATCTTTCCGTATGAACTCTGATTGCTCTTGTTTATTACGATGGTCATTTCTCCCTACATCGACAAAATACGTTATTTAAGATTCGTGCAAAGTGAAGCATCGTTTCGCAGCGACAAACGCCTTTGTTTTCATGATTGCCACCCCTAGTCACGCATCGTAAACGTGACATTCTCTTCCCTATTTCGTAATAATACAAAACGAACTGCACTTGTTTGAACATTTTCTTCTAACGCTGCAAGAAAATGAGCACATACAAAAAACTATAGCAGAAAAGAAAACCCTGTTGAATGATCCAATATACATGACAAGCAAGTCATGTTTGCAGTAACAAATACAACAGCGGAACAACCCACAAATAGAGGATTATTAATGATTATTATCGTAATAATACTATCCAACCCCTTTCCCCTCACTCTTGTGTGAACCATTCCATAAAACATTTAAACCAAAACTCAAATATGCGTGGCTCCGTTTTGAGCCATCATCAGATTAGCTGGATACGTGACCCATCAGTCATAAAACCACATACTATGTAAAATAGATACCAAGGTAATAATGTACACACACAGCCGCGTGGTCTCAAGCACCGTGCCACGGTTCGCACTGCTGCCCCCGTCGGAGATTAGAGTCCTCCCTCGGCCGTGGTATGTGTGTGTGTGTGTGTGTGTGTGTGTGTGTGTTGACCTCTTAGCGTTAGTTTAAGTTAGATTAAGTAGTGTGTAGGCTTAGAGACCGACGGCCTCAGCAGTTTGGTTCCAACTGACTGGAGAGTTGGCTGTTGATGTTTGGAGTGTTGACACATTGTCTGCGTATCCAGTTATGCTGGCAACTGATGAGATATATATAGGGATCATATCAACCCGTCCCGCATCAAAAATGGCTCAGAGCACTATGCGACTTAACTGCTGAGGTCATCAGTCGCCTAGAACTTAGAAATAATTAAACCTAACTAACCTAAGGACATCACACACATCCATGCCCGAGGCAGGATTGGAGCCTGCGACCGTAGCGGTCGCTCGGCTCCAGACTGTAGAGCCTAGAACCGCAAGGCCACTCCGACCGGCTCGTCCCGTATCAACAACAGCCTGAAGATGGAGCGCTGAACCGTTGAAACTGGTTGCAACAAAATAAAATAGAAATATAAGGACGTCTGTAGGTGTTTTATTTTGTCTCAATAGTAAACGACCTTCGTCCCGAAGACCGCTTGCCAAAAGGATGGACATACAAAGAAAAGAAAAAAAAAGGCATAAGGGTTAGACACCGTAATGTAAAGATGTTTTCAGGGACTAAATATTATGTTACAATGTTACACGGAGAAAAAAGATAAAAAAATTGTATGTCATAGAGAACTGGTTGTTTAGTTGTATAAAAGAAAAGTTTTAGTAATAGTGTACCAAGGGACTTGAAAAAATGCATCATGTCTCCCGGATTTACCCTATGCACTGACGACGATCCAAAAGTTGTCAACCACGCTGGTGAAGGAACGGACAGCCCTGACACAAGAATTCTTTACCAGACTTGTGGCCAGTGTGGAAGCACTTTGCATAGCATTACTGTAGGTGGTGGTGACACACCCTATTAAGAACCACGCCCCGCCGTCTTTACTGTACAGTGGACCATCATTAATCGCCGCCACTTCAGTGTAATTATTGTCTTTAAATAAAAGCGCCATTTGTGTTCATCTCAAATCTGATACCTGCTGCAGTATACCGTAGCAGTTCAACGCATGTCTGTTCGAAGTTTCATCGAGCGGTGTTACTTGGCGGTGGCACAGCATACGAAAGTTACTTTCGTCCTTAAGTTTTGCACACCGGTGTTCTCTGCCTCTGGCGAGGGGCGGACCTGAAGAATGTGCAGGTGGAGAGGAGATTAGTGCGTGTGACGACAGCGGCCGCTGGTGGTGACCGGGGCTTGTCTGTTTGTGGGGCGCGCACCTGTCCCGTCTCTGGAGGGCCACATTCCTCGCGTGCCTCCGGCTCTTCCCGGGAGACGCACGGCGCTGCACTTCCACCGATGCGGGACGTAGGCGCCGCTCTGACATCGGTCTCCACTTAGACAGCCGAGACAGGCTCGCTAAATATTTACAGAACAAGTGTGGTTTACTGCGAGTTATATAGCGCCCACTGTTCGGAATTTTCTGACGTAGTTAAGTAGTATTCGTTGTTTACAACTGCCGAATTATGAAGCCAAATTTGCCCTTTTACCTAGAACTGTGTCCCGATTTCTGTGATATTGAAAAACAGCCATCGAAGAGAACTTAGCTTTTTCTTTTAGTCATTATCCTCTGACTAGAATGAGATTGTCACTCTACAGCGGAGTGTGCGCTGATATGAAACTTCCTGGCAGATTAAAACTGTGTGCCGGGCCGAGACTCGAACTTGGGACCTTTTCCTTTCGCGGGCAAGTGCTCTACCAGTTGCCCGCGAAAGGCATAGGTACTGAGTTCGAGTCTCGGCCCGGCACACAGTTTTAATCTGCCAGGAAGTTTCATATCAGCGCACATTCCGCCGCAGAGTGAAAATCTCATTATGGAAACATCCCCCAGGCTGTGCCATGTCTCCGCAATATCTTTTCTTTCAGGAGTGCTAGTTCTGCAAGGTTCGCAGAAGAGTTTCTGTAAAGTTTGGAAGGTAGGAGACGAGGTACTGGCAGAAGTAAAGCTGTGAGGACGGGGCGTGAGTCGTGCTTGGGTAGCTCAGCTGGTAGAGCACTTGCCCGCGAAAGGCAAAGGTCCCGATTTCGAGTCTCGGCCCGGCACACAGTTTTAATCTGCCAGGAAGTTTCATCCTCTGACTAATTTGATGAGGTCCGCAACGATATTTCTCTCATTTGCTAACGTCTCTATCTCACAGGAGCAACTGCAACATACCTCCTCAACTCTGTGCTGGATATATCCCACTATCAGCCTTTCTCTTCAACTTTTACCCTCTAGTATCATCGAAGTTATTCCCTGATTTCTTAACACATGTCCTACCGTCTGTGGCGGAACGCCATATATATTTATTAAAAAAAAAGTGGAGTTTTTGTATTCTGATGAATAATTCGTCATGTGACGCTAGAAGTGTTAAGTGCGACGTGTTTCATCTACATCTACATGGATACACTGCAAATCACATTTAAGTGCCTATCTTACGCATGGACTACTCAGTTTGTATATTTTGCTTATTTTCTTCATAGTCCCACACAACTTCTTCCTGTTTTCTCGATTGATCTGTGTTCAGTTTTTCAAGGCCTATCCATTGTGCCAACTTATAACTAAATCTGAGGGGGGTGCGATAGAGAGGTTCCCTTGTTAATTTTAGACAAATTGTTTCACTAGATTTTAACCATCTATTTTTCTCAAAACGTTTCTTATCTCACGTTTTTCCTTAATTTCTACTTTTTCACTGAGACTGTCGTCCTTTGTGGCTTTCGAAGCTACTCTCGAGAGCACCGCTATTTTGTGGGAGAGCCTGCAGCAGAGAACGCTCACAGCAGCACACAGCCTGCCATACACCTGTGCCTCAGCTTTTGTGTGTCTGCTTAACTCGGGGACACGAGACGCTGGGTTAAGCTGAAAGGGGAGGCGCATAAAACCTGCCACTGTGTGTGTGTGTGTGTGTGTGGTGTGTGTGTGTGTGTGTGTGTGTGTGTGCAGCGCCGTAAATCTGAGCAGAGATAGGGCAGCGCAAACAAGTTGCAGCGGCCGCGCGCCAGTTTCGCAAGCCCCACACATGGTTTGCATTTCGCACGTTCTCTGTAGCGACCCCGTATTTCGCGAAACCCTAATAGACATCAGAAGATCCTCGAAAAAAAAAATTTTCGTGTAAATGAAGCGAGCCTACATCCACCTCTCTACTTAATTTCTCAGTAAACCTTTTATTCTTTACGTAAAAAAATTGGAAGCTCCGCATGTGTTTCCCGCTATGTAGGCCTTCCAATTCTAAGGAAACTATTCCGTACAAAAATGATTTTTCACAGCTCATAGTCCCACATAACAGCTTGATAATGAAGTGGTTTTCTTTTTTTTTTTTTTTTCGCTGTTGCCTATACTTCACAAATAAGTAAAATACAGGGGATATTTTGAGAAGGTTGCCGTTTAGAATGTAGTCTCTGGGCAGTTTACGTTCGTTGGCTTTTAGCTCTTACATTGTCGCGTACGAAACACAGTTAACATACCAAAATTGGTTTTAACGGTCAAAGTAGAGCGATATCTTTTTTGAAAAACTGCCTGTTGGCTTCTGTCTCGGGTTCTTCGGCCGACGTTGATCTAATGATTTTACTGACGTTTGGCCAGCACAAGTGGCTGGCATTGTCAAAGTTTCACCCTCCATTGCCTCCATTGCCGGTGTTTGACAACGCCAGCCACTCGTGCTGGCGAAAGTCAGTAAAATCATTAAATCAACGTCGGCCGAAGAACCCGAGACAGAAGCCAATAGGCAGTTTGTCAACAAGTGGCCACGACAGCCTGAACGATTTTGATATATTTTTTCATTCTCGAAAACATGCGTGGGATATATTGGAGATAGTCCTTGACGATGTTGGCAGCTAGGTGGCAAACGCGTAGCTACAGTGGCGACGTGCACCGTGTTTTTCTATTTCGGATTGTCCCGACACAAGCCCAAGCCGGGAATGAAAAATTAACTTAAATGAATAGGCACCAGGAGTCATCAGCTACCAATGCTGACTGGATCTTTGTTTACGCTATGCTCCCTGAATCCAGGAAATTTTGTGACAGTTGTAAAAGAGATCTGGTAACTAAATTCCTGTTACTTCTGAGTGACCAGATGGGCGAAGTAGAGAAGGACCCCTTGGGATTTTCTTTAACGTCATGAGCTTGTTTCACTCCTTCCAATACATTATTCCACCCCCGGAGGCTGAGTGGCCAGCGCGACAGAATGTCAATCCTATGGGCCCGGTTCGATTCCCGGAAGGGTCGGAGATTTTCTCCGCTCAGGGACTCAGTGTTGAGTGGTCCCAGTTATCATCATTTCATCCCTATCATCGCGTAAGTCGCCCATGTGGCATCAAAGACTTGCACCTGGTGAATGGTCTACCCGACAGGGGGCCCTAGTCACACGACGTTTACATTTATATCCCTAAGCAGAGTTCATCACCCACTGCTGCACCATCAAAGGTGATTGACCTCTTTTCAAATCCACCGTTTTCTCTGAGTACTGCACAAGATAAGATGACCACAGATGTTAAGTCCCATAGTGCTCAGAGCCGTTTGAACCATTTGAACACACTACTTTGCCGAATGGAAAAGTTGTATAAATACGAGGGTTGGAACTTAAATAGTGGCAACTATTTATTCACAACCAGTACGAAAGAGTTACATGCTTGCACCAGCTTGCACCAGCGTTGTGTAGAACCCGTTTCCAGCGGTGTGGAAGGCGTAGTATGCCGTTAGCACAGCCTCTTCTGTTGATGGTGCGGATGGAGAGGTCTTCTGCCTGTCGAATCTCTGGAACAGTTCTGAAGCGAATGCCACGAAATGGTTCAAATGGTTCTGAGCACTATGGCACTCAACTTCTAAGGCCATCAGTCCCCTAGAACGTAGAACTACTTAAACCTAACTAACCTAAAGACATCACACACGTCCATGCCCGAGGCAGGATTCGAACCTGCGACTGTAGCGGCTGCGCGGTTCCAGACTGTAGCGCCTAGAACCACTCGGCCACTCCGGCCGGCAGGAAGTGGTTCCTTCGTCTTCGGAATCAAATCAAAGTCATAATGACGGTATGTACAGTACTTCCCAGTCCCATTGACCGAACAGAGCAGCCACAGACAGCCTGCGCTGTATGTGCCCGCGCATTGTCGTGCAAAATGATGGGTGGATTGCGCAGAAAGTATTGCCGCTTCTTTCGCAAAGATGGTCACAGGTGATGCTCCAAAAACGAACAGTAATACTGGGCATTGACGGTCTGCCGTGGAGGAACGCAATGCGTTAGGGTAACACCATCACAGTCGTACACGAGAATCACCATAACTTTTACCACACTGGGGCTCTAACGCACTTCCGACTTTCGCGGCTACCCGTAATGACGCCATTCATTGGATTTACGTTTCAGTTTTGGCTTCGTGGCATTCGCTCCAGAACTGTTCCAGAGATTCGACAGGCAGTACACCGCTCCATCCGCACCATCAACAGAACAGGCTCTGCTAACGGTGTACTATACCTTCCACTCGCTGGCAACTGGTTCTATACAACGCTTGACTACTTTCAAGGACAGGAACAGGTGCAAACAAGTAATTCTTTTGTATCGGTTGTGAATAAATAGTTGCCATTGCTAAAGTTCCAACCCCCGTACTATTCCAGTTCTATTAATTTTTGACCATTAATTATGTACACTGTCGGAAAATAATAGTACACCCTTTTACAGGTTTCCAGTACACTCCAGATTTATTGTTGGAACAGTGCATGTGGAGTAAATGAAATGACTACATTTTGATATCAATAGTACGAGCGGTCCTGAGATGCCAACTATCGACCCATGCTGAGACACCCGTATTAGTATGTGGTGTAGACTCCACTGACACCAATGCAGGCGCTGACTCTAGCATCCAGTCGATGATACAGATGGCAAGTACAGTTCTGGCATACGTTATTCCACGCTTGATCGACCTGTTCACATAGTTCTGTAAGAGTTGTTATTTGATCAGTCGCACTAGTCACTTCTCATCCCCTCATATGCCACACGTTCTCGATAGCAGACAATTCCGGAGACCCTTTTGGTCAGGGAAGTTGCTGTACATCTTGCAGAGCACGTTGAGTTTTATGGACAATGTGTGGGCGGGCATTATCCTGTTGAAACAAGACACATCTTCCTGACGTTGTGTTTACTTATGGAGACGCAAATGGTAATGGGCGGTGGCAGCAAGGTTGTATCAGGAGACCTATCCCCGCCAACAACAACCACAGCATTCAGTGTTTGCAATAGCGTCTGAGGCAGGGTCGTTTCAGGAAGCAGGAAATCATGAAGGACATACCAGAAATTTTCGGACACGAGATTTGGAGGAATACGTGAATAACACTGTGGAAGACGACCACCGTGTCAGTACCAGGCAGTTGCTCCGCCAGCACAGGGTAAGCCAGATGACCGTGTGGATCATTCTCCACGACACTTGTTTCTACCCATATCGCTTACAGCGTGTGCACGGTTTACTAGCGACATACTTTCCACATTGTGAGCAGTTTTGTCACTGGTTTCTTCAACAGGCAACCACGATTCCAGGATTTGTCTCATCCATCCTATTTACATCAGGCCACCTTTGTGCCGACTGTTATTTTCAACTTTCATAACAGTCATCTGTGGCATCGTAAACAAATGGTTCAGATGGCTCTGAGCAATATGAGACTTAACTTCGGAGGTCATCAGTCCCCTAGACTTGGAACTACTTAAACCTAACTAACCTAAGGACATCACATACACCCATGCCCGAGACAGGATTCGAACCTGCGACCGGAGCGGTTCAAAAATGGTTCAAATGGCCCTGAGCACTATGGGACTCAACTTCTGAGGTCATTAGTCCCCTAGAACTTAGAACTACCTAAACCTAACTAACCTAAGGACATCACACACACATCCATGCCCGAGGCAGGATTCGAACCTGCGACCGGAGCGGTCGCGCGGTTTCAGACTGTAGCGCCTAGAACTGCTAGGCCACCCCGGCCGGCTAGTAAGCAAATCCCCCATGGTATGGTGACAACGAATCATCGTCATCGGTGCAGGCGGAACGTGTGGGCCGGGATAATTGGCGACCATATTTTGGAACCAGTCTTCCTTCTACATCTACATGGATACTCTGCAAATCACATTTAAGTGCCTGGCAGACGGTTCATCGAACCATTCTCTATTATTCCAATTTCCTATAGCGCGCGGAAAGAACGAACTCCTATACCTTTCCGTACTAGCTCTGATTTCACTTATTTTATCGTGGTGATCATTTCTCCCTATGTAGGTGGGTGTCAACAAAATATTTTCGCATTCGGAGGAGAAAGCTGGTCATTCGAATTTCGTGAGAACATTTCCGTCGCAACGAAAAACGCCTTTGTTTTAATTATGTCCGCCGCAAGTGCTGTATCATTTCGGTGACACTCTCTCCCATAATTTGCGATTATACAAAACGTGCTGCCCTTCTTTGAACTTTTTCGATGTACTCCAGCAGTCCTATCTGGTAAGGATCCCACACCGTGCAGCAGTATTCTGAAAGAGGACGGACAAGCGTAGTGTAGGCAGTCTCCTTAGTACGTTTTCTAAGTGTCCTGCTAATAAAACGCACTGTCTGCTTAGCCTTCCCCACAGCATTTTCTGTGTGTTCCTTCCAATTTACGTTGTTCGTAATTGTAGTATCTAGGTATTTAGTTGAATTTACGGCTTTTAGATTAGTCTGATTTATCGTGCAACCGTTTAACGAGTTCCTTTCATCATTCATGTGGATGACCTCACACTTTTCTTTATTTAGGGTCAACTGCCACTTTTCACACCATTCAGATATCTTTTCTAAATCTGTTTTGCAGTTTGTTTTGATCTTCTGATGACTTTATTAGTCGATAAACGACATCATCACTTGTAAACAACCGAAGACGGCCGCTCAGATAGTGTTCCAAATCGTTTATATAGATAAGGAACAGCAAAGGAACACTACGTTCGGGAACGCCAGAAACCACTTCTGTTTTAGTCGATGACTTTCCGTCAGTTACTACGAACTGTGACCTGTCTGACAGGAAATCGTAAGTCCAGTCACATAACTGAGAGACATTCCACAAGCACGCAATTTCACTACGAGCCGCTTGTGTGGTACAGGGTCAAAAGCCTTCAGGAAATCCAGAAATAAGGAGTCGATCTGAAATCCCTTGTAAATAGTATTCAACACTTCATGTGAATAAAGAACTAGTTTTGTTTCGCAGGAATGTTTTCTAAACGCATGTTGACTGTGTGTCAATAGACAGTTTTCTTCGAGGTAATTCATAATGTTCGAACACAATACATGTTCCAAAATCCTCCTGCATATCCACGATAACGATATGGGCCTTTCACGTCGCCCAACAGGCCGTAACTTTTGACATTCCTTACTGGTGGCTTTGCCTTCCCTGCTGGGAGAAGTGCCACTGATGATTCGAAGGGTTGTGTGGCTGATGTGATAGAAGAAGAAACAGGAGTCGATTTAGAAGAAATAGGGGATCCAGTATTAGAATCGGAATTTAAAAGAGCTTTGGAGGACTTACGGTCAAATAAGGCAGAAGGGATAGATAACATTCCATCAGAATTTGTAAAATCATTGGGGAAGTGGCAACAAAACGACTATTCACGTTGGTGTGTAGAATATATGAGTCTGGCGACATACCATCTGACTTTCGGAAAAGCATCATCCACACAATTCCGAAGACGGCAAGAGCTGACAAGTGCGAGAATTATCGCACAATCAGCTTAACAGCTCATGCATCAAAGCTGCTTACAAGAATAATATACAAAAGAATGGAAAAGAAAATTGAGAATGCGCTAGGTGACGATCAGTTTGGCTTTAGGAAAAGTAAAGGGACGAGAGAGGCAATTCTGACGTTACGGCTAATAATGGAAGCAAGGCTAAAGAAAAATCAAGACACTTTCATAGGATTTGTCGACCTGGAAAAAGCGTTCGACAATATAAAATGGTGCAAGCTGTTCGAGATTCTGAAAAAAGTAGGGGTAAGCTATAGGGAGAGACGGGTCATATACAATATGTACAACAACCAAGAGGGAATAATAAGAGTGGTCGATCAAGAACGAAGTGCTCTTATTAAGAAGGGTGTAAGACAAGGCTGTAGCCTTTCGCCCCTACTCTTCAATCTGTACATCGAGGAAGCAATGATGGAAATAAAAGAAAGGTCGAGGAGTGGAATTAAAATACAAGGTGAAAGGATATCAATGATACGATTCGCTGATGACATTGCTACCCTGAGTGAAATTGAAGAAGAATTAAATGATCTGCTGAATAGAATGAACAGTCTAATGAGTACACAGTATGGTTTGAGAGTAAATCGGAGAAAGACGAAGGTAATGAGAAGTAGTAGAAATGAGAACAGCGAGAAACTTAACATCAGGATTGATGGTCACGAAGTCAATGAAGTTAAGGAATTCTGCTACCTAGGCAGTAAAATAACCAATGACGGACGGAGCAAGGAGGACATCAAAAGCAGACTCGCTATGGCAAAAAAAGGCATTTCTGGCTACTAATATCAAATACCGGCCTTAATTTGAGGAAGAAATTTCTGAGAATGTACGTCTGGAGTACAGCATTGTATGGTAGTGAAACATGGACTGTGGGAAAACCGGAACAGAAGAGAATCGAAGCATTTGAGATGTGGTGCTATAGACGAATGTTGAAAATGAGGTGGACTGATAAGGTAAGGAATGAGGAGGTTCTACGCAGAATCGGAGAGGAAAGGAATATGTGGAAAACACTGATAAGGAGAAGGGACAGGATGATAGGACATCTGCTAAGACATGAGGGAATGACTTCCATGGTACTAGAGGGAGCTGTAGAGGGCAAAAACTGTAGAGGAAGACAGAGATTGGAATACGTCAAGCAAATAATTGAGGACGTAGGTTGCAAGTGCTACTCTGAGATGAAGAGGTTAGCACAGGAAAAGAATTCGTGGCGGGCCGCATCAAACCAGCCAGTAGACTGATGACAAAAAAAAAAAAAAAAAAAAAAAAAAAAAAAAAAAAAAAAAAAAAAAAAAAAAACAACTTTCATTTTCGTGAGCTACTATGAGGACCTACATAAACAAAACGACTTTGACTTATTTCTATATAACGTTGATTTTAGACAACAGAGTTATTATACTGCATCCGTGGCTTTACTACCGACATGACAGATTCAAGATCATTGTTTTCGCATTGTATGTTTGCTCTGCTATTTCCCTCAAATAAACGTATTATAATAAGGGAATTAGTTAATGAAAATTATTGCCCTTAAATAACATCACGTCATTTTTAGTTTTCTATTGCTGGCAATGCTTTCAATTCTCTATAAACATTTTTATTTCTTTAATAATGCACATTCATATTATATTACTATCGAGAAAAATTTATCATTACTGAATTTCATCCCAGTGTAACATGTGTTGGACTGTGGCGATAACAACTCTGATGTAGCTTCCAGTTTGTGGAACTGGCGGCTGTTTAGGGGAGGGCCTGACACTATGGATAGGCGTGGAGGGGTGTGAATGGGCGGGACTTGTTCCAGGTGAAATCCTAGCGCTAAAGCCGTCGGCACACGGACCGTGCTGTCGAACGTTAACGTTGAGCGTGCCAAGTTCAACGAGCTGATGACCGCTCAGGAACGATCCGACTCGTGCACACGGTACGTGGGCCCCAACGTGGTATACGCGATTGCAACGCACTCCAGCGGCAGTTGAGGGATGTTTCTAGTTCGTTACTCACACTGTTTACTCAACAGGCGCGCGTAAAATTCCCACGATAGCTCCATTAAAACGCACATTTCCTCTATCGTCCACGAAAAGGAAAATACCTTGTCCAATCAGTAAGGGCAAAGGCATATAAAAGTGCCATTACAAATAGTGCGGTACAAATTTGGAATACTTCTCCGAATAAGATAAACATTATTTCGTCATTCCCACATTTTAGTAAAGTCCCAAGGTCAGTCTTACTTGATCACTGTTCCTGCCCAGCAGCAGAATCTTTGCAACATGTGAATTACGAAGCGTAAAAGAAAAAGGAGCAAAATACCTTTATACAAGTAGCGCAAGCTGTCCAGTAGATTAAGTCAATCGAACAAAGTCACCCCCCAACAAAAAAAGGTGAACTTATATTTACATAACATCAAATATTATAGTATCAGAACCGAATGTTAGGAAAAAAAATTGGAAGTGTGAAGACGCGAACCACCGCCCCAATAAACAACTCAATACGGGTCAATGACGCTACGCGTTACGCTGAACCAACAACACTTGTATTTATCATAGTGTCCTAGCCCTTGCTGAAAACCTTAATCGTAGATATGTTACTAATTGCAATGCAATTATAACAAATTGTACCAAGGACAATTCGTTTTGGGTGGATCTTCAGTGTGTCGCTGCCTTCAAATGGCCTACTCACATAATACGAAAGTTACAATAATTCTTTTGCCACGAATATAATGTTTATCGTTATTGTATTGGAACGAATCACACAGTTAACAACGGGTTTCCCTGTGATTCTCAATTTGCTAGTGCTCAGAAACGGCAAGTATGCATGTAGGCTTCAAATGAGTGTCAATATGGCGCCTCACAACTCTGTACTGAAGGGAGACGGCGTGCGTGTGACGTAGGTGGCGTCGTGCCATCTCATTGGTCAACGCTCAGACGCACGCTCAGAATATCTGACATGCCAGATATTGCTCTGCACGTTCGAAAAGACTCCCGAGCGTGCTATTCCACGCTATGACGTCAGAAACTCGGCACGCTCAACGTTCGGATACACAGGCCGTGTGCCGACGGCTTTAGGGCACGTCTATCGCGTGGGTCTGTCAGCAGTGGCCGCTGAGTGGGTTCCCAGCCAGCGACGCCCAGCCGACACCGGAAGTCGGGCAAGGTCGCCACACGGCCGTCTCAGCCGGTTGCTGTCTGCTGGCTCCAGATGCCTGCGGGACTCTGGACCCACGCGCGCACGCATTAGCCTAGTATACCTACAAATACATCGCCATTCAGCATACAGCTCATAGTAAAGCAATGCTATCTCCGACCGCCCCACCTGTCACGCAATATGGTCTCCAATAAGCATGCCAGACAAGAAAGTACTCACGCCCAAGGAGGCAACACGCCAGGACCGCGTAACACCGCTGGAAGCCATAACAACGGCCTCATTTCGGCGGGGAATACTGTCCACAATTTCCTGGCGTATGCGTCATCGTACCCGTGGTCTAAGAGTAGGGTCTTTCACTGATAATCAAAATGCCTTGTTTCGTGAATTAGAACTTCGCCACTGCTTATATTTGGAAAAAAAAAATATCACCAAGGATGGCTGAAGATCTCTGGCATAAGAAATTACACTCGTTCTGAAACTTCCTGGCAGATTAAAACTGTGTGCCGGACCGAGACTTTCGCGGGTAAGTGTTCTACAATCTGAGCTACCCAAGCATGACTCACGCCCCTTGTCTCCGCAATATCCTTTCTTTCAGGAGTGCTAGTTCTACAAGGTTTGCAGGAGAGCTTATGTTAAATTTGGAAGGTAGGAGACGAGGTATTGGCACAAGTAAAGCTGTGAGGACGGAGCGTCAGTCGTGCGTGGGTAGCCCAGTTGGTAGAGCACTTGCCCGCGAAAGGCAAAAGGTCCCGAGTTCGAGTCTCGGTCCGGCACACAGTTTTAATCTGCCAGGAAGTTTCATACCAGCTGCAGAGCGAAAATCTCATTCTGGATACACTCGTTCTGACAACGGCCTTGTCGGAGAGGGCAGAGATTCAGGGCACTCTTTTTCACTCGGGGTTGGAAACCGCACCTGTAAGGCGAATGATTTATCAATGAATAACGGCATGAGATTGCCGAGGGCAATGGAAACCGCTGCATTAAAGGCACAAAATGTTTATTCACAGGACATGTGACCTCTAATTAAAAAGCGTCATGATGATCTTTCCACTGGCTAAACATTCCAGACTAGTCTCCCATTCGGATATCTGGGAGGGGGGTGCCGAGGAAAGGTCACCATGAGAAAAAGATTTAACAACCAACGAAAGAGTGACGTCATACGAGTCGGGGCGTGGAATATCAGAAGCCTGAATGTGGTAGGGAAGTTGGAAAATCTGAAAAGGGAAATGCAAAGGCTCAATCTAGATATAGTAAGGGTAAGTGAAATGAAATTCAAAGAAGACAAGGATTTCTTGTCAGATGAGTATATGGTAACAACAGCAGAAGAAAATAGTACATCGGGAGTGGTATTCGTTATGAATAAGAAGGTAGGGCAGGGAGTGAGTTACTCTGAACAGTTATGTAATAGGGTTGTTCACATCAGGAACCGACAGCAAATCAGCACTGACAACTACATTTCAGGTATACATGCCGACGTCGCAAGCGAAAGATGAAGAGATAGAGAAAGAATACGAGGACACGGAAAGGGTAATTCAGAACGTAAAGGGAGATGAAAATGTACTAATCACGGGGGACTGGAATGCGGTTGTATGGGAAGAAGTAGAAGAAAGGGTACGGGAGAATATGGGCTTGGTACTAGGAATGAAAGCCTAGAAAGACTACTCGAGACCTACAATAAATTCCAGCTAGTAATAGCGAGTACCCTGAATCACGAGAGAAGGAGGTATATTTGGAAAAGACCCGGAGACTGGGGAACATTCCAGCTGGATTACATCATGCTGGAACAGAGATACTGATATCAGATATTGGATTTTAAGACACAGATCAGATAGCAGTTTAGCAATGACGAACAGTAGATAGAAGTTGAAGGGAATCATCCGGATCAATCAATGATGAAGCAAGTAGGATACTGAAATCTGAGGAATGACGAGACGCATTTGAAGTTCACCAAGGATGCTGATACTGCGATAAGGAACACCAAAGTAGGCGGTACAGATGAAGAGGGTGAACATCTAACAAGGTGGGGCGGGGAGTGTTATAGGGGCAGGGCAATTTGTCATTTTTTCCCTGAACACAGAACAGGAGAGCACGAAGCAGGAGCGCTGAAAACTCAGAAGCACTCTTTGCTGCTTCGGATCGCATTCAGATTTTGCTGAGTGGTTTTGAACGGTAGCTTGTGATTGCATACTGTACACCAGAGCAAAAATTCCAGTCGCACTCCACTCCAAAGGGGTGGGATCACGTTCAGTGTGGTTCCTACGCCACAATCTTCTTAGAGAAGTGTTGCAGTCTCAGTGGCGTGGCGCAGTGTCAAAGAGTGTCAGAAAAATCGTCTTGTTGCTCACGGTACCCCTAACTTTCGTTTTCGACGGCGAAATGTGTGGAAAGGACCGGTTACATTGATACCTTTTATGTCACACCATGGGGCCTTTCCGTGACAGCGAGAGAACCGCCTGTTGCGTTGCTGTATTGAACTCCGTTGCGGAGGCGTCAAAAGAAAGGGTAAAATGTGGGTAGGGGTGGATGCGACGACCTTCCCATCGTGTGTAACATCCACGGTGGCGTTAGGCGAAGTTTTGGTAAAATTTGGTGCCTATGTCACGTCATTAAACCAACTTACTGTTCACATGAACTTCTGAGTTGTAGCTATTTTTTTTTTTTTTTTTTTTTTCAGATGTGTCGAAACCTTGCTGTTTGCAGTGTCGCCGAGTCCGAGGGTGAAGTCAGGCTATCACAACCATAAAAACGCAAAACAAAAGGCGATCGCATCGTACAACGTCAAAACAATGTTTACGATGTGAAACTGTATGTACGAAACATGAAAACTAAAATATATTCCGTCTCAGTGAATTGCAGTGTACTAGAACTGAGCATCTATCTGTTCAATAGTGAAGTAGGAAACAAAACAAAAAAAAAAAAGAAATGCAATAAAAATAATTTAATGCTGTGTAACAGTAGTAATTTAAAACACGGGAACTGTTTACGGCCGGCCAGAGTGACCGAGCGGTTCTAGGCGCTACAGTCTGGAACCGCGCGACCACTACGGTCGCAGGTTCGAATCCTGCCTCGGGCATGGATGTGTGTGATGTCCTTAGGTTAGCTAGCTTTAAGCAGTTCTAAGTTCTAGGGGACTGATGACCTCAGAAGTTAAGTCTCATAGTGCTCAGAGCCATTTTTGAACTGTTTACGATCTCGACAAACAGATCTGTAAGAAAAACGACTTTGTTACAGCGACCCCTAAAGATGCTTTGAAATAAAGGGAAATGCAGCTGATCTAAATATGATTTTCAGAATAGCCACAAAAGACAGGAGGCGTATGTATAGCTTACATTACTCGTCTAACTGCCATGGGAGAAGAGAGTTCTATAATCGGAAAATACAAGAGTTACCATTAAACTTTAACAAAGACCATCAATTAGTAGTTTTGCATTAGCAAATAATCAACTATTTCACTCAGGTTACCTTCCATAACTAATGAGGAGGTACTGAATAGAACTGGGGAGATGAGGAGTTCGTGGCACAACTTAACTAGAAGAAGGGATCGGTTAGTAGGACATATTCTGAGGCACCAAGGGATCACAAATTTAGTATTAAAGGGCAGTGTGGGTAAAAATCGTAGAGGGAGACCAAGAGATGAATACACTAAGCAGATTCAGAAGGATGTAGGTTGCAGTAGGTACTGGGAAATGAAGAAACTTGCACAGGATAGGGTAGCATGGAGAGCTGCATCAAACCAGTCTCAGGGCTGAAGACCACAACAACAACAACGTCTTATTAAGAAAGTGGGTGCACTCAAGGACTGTTATGTAATTTATAAATGATAGAACGCAGTAATCAGTAGTCCCTTTTTTTAGTAGGTTTTACTACGCCAATCCAGGTTTCGGCTAGTGCCTAGCCATTATCAATGCACTATTTTTTAAACTCGATGCATGTTCCCTATTCTTCGGGCGTCAGTCACAGTTCTTTGAATACTTCTGTATGTATGTATGTATGTATGTATGTATGTATGTATGATATATGTATACAGTAGTATTCAAATAACTGTGACTGACGCCCGAAGAATAGGGAACATGCATCGAGTTTAAAAAATAGTGCAATGATAATGGCTAGGCGCTAGCCGAAATCTGGATTTGCGTAATAACACCTGCAGAAAAAAGGCGAATGGTTGCTGCGCACTATCATTTATAAACTATTTCACTCCATGGTTCTTAATTCTGGTGCTATATTGTGAACAGGTGAATCACGTAAGGAATTTCATCGTTCGGTAGTAGGCTAACCGAGATGGTGTTGCGTTGACATTCCCGCCTAATAGTGTCAGCATACCACGATTTGACGGTGGTTTCACGTCCCGTGTGAATCGATCTTAATCCGCCCACACAGCACTCTACGCCGACAGCGAAGGGACTGTGTGAACTTGCGGGGCAGTGTGTGGCGCACTGCAGACGCAGCGGCGGTGCGAAACTGCAGGGGCAGGCTGTGGAGGAAGCGTCTGACGCGCCGCTGGAATTCCGCGAGAGCAGAGTCACGTTTGGCGCATGCGCCGCGAGGCCACTGGGCGTAGCCGTCCTCGTGGGTAAGCAGCGGAGCGTATACGACTGAGTTCGAGTCCCAGGCACTGCACGCACTGTTAACCTGCCAGGAAGTCTCATCTGAACGCATCCTAAGCTACACTGCACGTTCAGTTACAGGTAAAACTTCAGTGGCCTTCATCATCTTCTATTCCCGCGAATACGTAAGAACTCCAGCACCAAAATTTGTTGCGTCGTCTTTGAAAACCGTTTGCGTAATAAACGGCCGTAAATGACAAGCGCGAATAATTGCGATGTTATACACCACTGGCCATTAAAATTGCGACACCACGAAGATGACGTGCTACAGACGCGAAATTTAACCGACAGGAGGAAGATGCTGTGATATGCAAATGATTAGCTTTTCAGAGCATTCACACAAGGTTGGCGCCGGTGGCGACACCTACAACATGCTGACATGAGGAAAAGTTTCCAACCGATTTCTCACACACAAACAGCAGTTGACCGGCGTTACCTGGTGAAACGTTGTTGTGATGCCTCGTGTAAGGAGGAGAAATGCGTGCCAACACGTTTCTGACTTCGGTAAAGGTCGGATTGTAGCCTATCGCGACTGCTGTTGATCATATCGCGACACTGTTGCTCGCGTTGGCCGAGATCCAATGAATGTTAGCAGAATATGGAATCGGTGGGTTCAGGGGGGTAATACGGAGCGCCGTGCTGGATCCCAACGGCCTCGTATCGCTAGCAGTCGCAATGACAGGCATCTTATCCGCATGGCTGTAACGTCTCGATCCCTGAGTCAACACATGGGGACATTTGCAAGACAACCATCTGCACGAACAGTTCGACGACGTTTGCAGCAGCATGGACTATCAGTTCGGAGACCGTGGCTGCAGTTACCCTTGACGCTGCATCACAGACAGGAGCCCCTGCGATGGTGTACCCAACGACGAACCTGGGTGCACGAATTGCAAAACGTCATTTTTTCGGATGAATCCAGCTTCTGTTTACAGTATCACGATGGTCACATCCGTATTTGGCGACATCGCGGTGAACGCACATTGAAAGCGTGTATTTGTCATCGCCATACTGGCGTATCACCTGGCGTGATGGTATGGGGTGCCATTGGTTACACGTCTCGGTCACCTCTTGTTCGCACTGACGGCACTTTGAACAGTGGACGTTACATTTCAGGTGTGTTGCGACCCGTGGCTCTACCCTTCATTCGATCCCTGCGAAACCCTACATTACACCAGGATAATACACGACCGCATGTTGCAGGTCCTGTACGGGCCTTTCTGGATACAGAAAATGTTCGACTGCTGCTCTGGCCAGCTCATTCTCCTGATCTCTCACCAATTGGAAACGTCTGGTCAATGGTGGCCGAGCAACTGGCTCGTCACAATACGCCAATCACTACTCTTGATGAATTGTGGTATCGTGTTGATGATGCATGGGCAGCTGTACCTGTACACGCCATCCAAGCTCTGTTTGACTCAATGCCCACGCGTATCAAGGTGGTTATTACGGCCAGAGGTTGTTGTTCTGGGCACTGATTTGTCAGGATCTATGCACCGAAATTGCGTTAAAATGTAATCATATGTCTGTTCTAGTATAAGATATTTGTCCAATGAATACCCGGTTATCATCTGCATTTCTTGTTTGTGTAGCAATTTTAATAGCCAGTAGTGTATGTAGCTACAACAGACATTGGCAAATTCAAAGATACCGTGTTTATGTTGCGCTGTCATCAGAATGAACGTCCAATGACAGCCAAGTGCAGTCCTGAAGAAGCAGCTCTCTTACGTAACGTGCGGTGGCGACTAAAATCAGTTTCATTCGCCAATGGAACGTGGGAATTGTCGGTAATCCTTCGTATTGGCTCCAAATTTCTAAATATTGTCGTTGTGGTGATTACGCGAAATGTAGGGCTGGGACTTCAATAGTGGCAGATATTTATTTATAGCTCGTACAAAATAAATACGTGCTTCAAAGTTTTACTGAACTTCCAAGTAGTCACCAGCATTGTGTATAACCCGTTGCCAGCGATGTGGAAGTCGTAGGATACTCTTAGAAGTGCCACTTGAGCTGACAGTTCGAGCGGCGCGGTCCACTGTCCGACGAATTTGTAGCAGTGTTGAAGAGAATGCCGTGAAATATTTCCTTCAGTTGAAAAATCGAGTTGAACTGACGAGGGCTTATGTCAGGGGATTGCAGTAGGTAGTATAGCACTTAGCAGCCCCATCAGTCAAACAAATCAGTAACAGCTTGCACTGTACGTGCTTGAGCATTGGCCCGCAAAATGATGGTCAGGTCCAGCATAACGTGTCATCACTTCTGTCTCTATGCTGTTCAATTTTGGAACACAACCTACGACCAACTTAGAGACAGAAGTGGTGACACTTTCCGCAGGACCTGCCCATCATTTTGCAGAACAATGCTCAAGCACGTACAGTGCAAGCTGTTACTGATTTGTTTGATTGATGGGGCTGCTAAGTGCTATACCACCTACTGCACTCCCCTGGCTTAAACCCCCATAAGTTCAACTCGATTTCTAAACTGAAGGAAACACATCACGGCATTCGCTTCGGAACTGCTACAAATTCGTTGGGCAACAGACCGCGCCGCTCGAACTGCGAACATAATTGTCACTACTAAGAGTATCCTACGATTTCCACATCCTGGGCAACGTGTTATACACAATGCTGGTGACTACTTTGAAGGTCAGTAAATCTTTCAAACACGTATCTATTTTGTACGAGCTGTAAATAAATAGTTGCCACTATTAAAGTTCCAACCCTCGTACGTGGAAGGAAGTAATATGCTCACCGACTCTTCCCGGAAAGCACGCTCTCGAAACTTCTATAGTGAACCTCTCCGTGATGCACAAAACCTCTCCTGTGACGTCTGCCAATGAGGTTTGTCGAGCATCTCTGTAACGCTCTCGCGTTGTCTACATAACTATGGATCTCACGGAGGAACATAGCGAGTCGAGTTTCGCAGGACCTTTGTCTGCGCAATCCATGTTGATTTTTACAGAGGAGATTTCCGTTTTCCAATATCGTCATAATTCTTGAGCGTAAAACATGTTCCACAATTCTACAACGGAGTGACGATTACGATATAAGTCTATAAATGTGTGCACCTGTCCTGCGGCCCTTGTTGGAAACCGGAATTTTTTCCACTCGCTGGGTACCCTTCGCTGGTTCGGCGATCTACCACAAACTACTGCTAGGAGCAAATTCTTTCCTATAATCTTTGTAGAATCTTACAGGCATCTCGTCTGGTTCTGATGCCCTTCCAGTACTAAGCGATTGTAGGCGCTTTTCTATTTCGCCGTCGGCTATCACAATATCTGCCACTGCGACTTTCGTACGATGCTTGAAGCAGGAACCGTGTTGCGATCTTCTACGGGAAAGAATTTTGAACGACCGACACTCGACGGAAATGAAGCCGCACAGTTCTAATTGAATTTCACCTATTTAATCGGGGCAGGCAAAACGCTCTTTGTTGCTGTCTCATCGCCATCTGGAGGCACACTGGACAATGAACGAGCAGGCGGTTGATTTTGCTGCACCAGGCAGACCCTACCGGCAGCCACTAGGACCGGCAAATGACAATTGGAGCGAACTTGTAATTTCGATGCGTAAGTTAAAATTTATCCCGAGTTTCTAACTTCATTCGCGTGTAAGTTACTGTCTTGCGAAATCGGTTTGATCTTATCGAAACACGCAGCATTGGCATTAAGTGTAGCGTACCCAGTGGCCTGGAGAGCCTCAGGCCCTTATTGTTACTGCACGCTTCTGTTGAAGACGCACTTGTTTGACCTCTGCAACCTCTGCCACATACGAGGTGCGACAATGAAGTAATGAGAATGATGTGAAAAAAAAATTTTGCTTACCGTTTTAGTCAAGTTTAGTGTTGTCTCCTTCAAAGTAGTTCCCTTCTGATTGCACACACTTTTCCAGCGCTTCTGCCATTGATGGTAACATTTTTGGAACTCATCTTCTGTAATATCCTCCAATACTCTCGTCACAGCTTTTTGGACATCTTTTGTTGTTTAAAAATGGTGTCCCTTGACCGTCGTTTTGACACTTGGAAATAGAAAAAGTCACACGGAGCGATATCTGGTGAATAAGGTGGCTGTGGTAGTACTGAAACTTGTTTTGAGATTAAAAATTGCTGTACTGACAGAGCAGTATGGGATGGCGCATTATCGTGATGCAGAATCCAACTATCAGCAATGTTGACACGGACACGAAGAACTCTTTTACGAAGTCTTTCTAAAATTTCTATGTAGTAATATTGGGTAACTGTTTGTCCAGGACGCACCCATTCTTTATGAACTATTCCCTTGGAACCAAAGAAGCACACAAGCATGCATTTCACTTTTGACTTTGACATGCGAGCTTTTTTTGGTCTGGGTGATCCCTTTGAGCACCATTGCGAACTTTGGCGTTTTGTCTTTGGATCGTACCGAAAAAACCAACTTTCATCACGTGTGATAACACGGTTCAACAATCCTGGATTGATTTCCGTTTGCTCTAACAGATCGACTGCCACACTTTTTCGTGTTTCTCGCTGTTATGGTGTGAGATTTTTGGGGACAATTTTTGCAGAAATCTTTCAGATACCAAGATCTTCAGTTATTATCAGACGAACCGTTTCTCGTTTCTTCTTCTGCAATCATTTTCACGGATAATCTTCGATCAGATCGTACGAGTTCACGAACCCTGGCCAAGTTGACATCCGCCCGTGAGGTTAAGGGGTCGACCACTGCGGTCTTCTTAAACAGTTTATGCCAACGAAAAACTTCAGCTCTTGGGATAACCTCCTCTTACTGTAAGTTGTCGTCGCGTTTTCACCAAATTTAACGCAAAAAGAAATGGCATACCGTTGCGCAAGATTATGCAGTTCCATTTCCATGGCGAGAGACACAAACACGTGTTAACTTATTACATCACAACTCAAGACTGAGCAGTTGCATTGATGTGCGGCTTGCACTAGAAGCAGCTTATAGACCAAGGTCAAAGACATTGTGCCTACGCAAGCCTTCAGGGTTACCACATCTTTAAAAGAAAATCAGTCTCATTACTTTATTGTCGCACCACGTATGCAAGCAGTGATTACGGTTGGAATTGATTTACAAGTCTGTTGGATATCTTCGTGAGGCATAACTTGCCAAGTTCTGGAAAGAACTCGGACTGGTGCTTTAGAACGTCAAGATTCTGAGGTGATTGGAGAGCGTGATCAGATTTCTCCATACGTTCTCAGTTGTGGAGAGGTCCGGCAATCCTGTTTGCGAAGGTAGGGTTTGGCAAGGACGGAGACAAGCAGTAGAAACTCTCACATTGTGCGGTCGGGCATTATCTTGCTGGAATGCAAACCCACGACGACTTGCTATGAACAGCGAGGTCGACATATCGCTGTGTTGCATGGGTGCAGCGGACGACAGCCGAAGGGTTCCTGATATGAAAAGAAATGTCACCCCAGACCATAACACCGGGTTGTCGGGCAGTACGGCGCGCGACACTCATGTTGGTATCCAACTGCTATCCGGGGTGTGTCCAGACTGGTCTTCAGCCTGGCATCAATTCCAACCGTAATCACTGCTTGCATACGTGGTGCGACAATAAAGTAATGAGACTGATTTTCTTTTAAAGATGTGGCAACCCTGAAGGCTTGCGTAGGCACAATATCACTGGAGTAGAATTGTATTCAGTGATGAGTCCCGCTTCGAGCTGAGCTCTGATGACCTGCAAAGACGCGTCTGGAGACGTCCTGGACAGCAATGGAATACCACCCTGAATGTCGACCAGTATATGGCCCGATAACAAGGGGGGATGGTCTGGGATGGAGAAATCCTTTGGTTGTCATCCGTGGCAGCCTTAGAGAAGAGCAGTACATCGGCGATATTCACTTTGTTGCGCTTGGTGGGAAGTCATCCTGGGCATACATTTCAGCAAAATAATGGCAGCCCCCACACGGCGAGAATTTCTACTGTTTGCCTTCGTGATTTCCAACTGCACCATGTCCAGCAAGGTAGGCGGATCTCTTGACAGATGAGAGCGATTGGAGCGTTATGGGCAGAGCCGTCCAACCCGCTCGCGATTTCGACAATCTAACGAGCCAATTGGACAGAATTTGGTACAATATCCCTTGCATAAGGACCAGAGGTGTTACTGACTTGCTCAGTTTCTGAAGCTCCTTCTCTTGACTAAGACCGAACGAGATGGCGCAGCGATTAGCACACTGGACTCGCATTCAGGAGGACGACGGTTCAGTCCCGCGTCCGGCCATCCTGATCTAGGTTTTCAGTGATTTCCCTAAATCGCTGCAGTCAAATGCCAGGATAGTTCCTTGGAAAGGGCACTGCAGACGCCTTTCCTTGTCCTTTTCTAATCCAATAAGACCGATTACCTCGCTATCTGGTCTCTTCCACCTAATCAACCCCATTTTACAATCTTGACTAAGTCTTCAAATTTTTCTAAAACGGTAATAATTTGTTTGTCAGTACATGTGGATCCCATCTGCCGAATTCTGCCCCATACGGATTATTCCTTCGTAATGTTCCATTGCTTATTTTATTTTATTTGAGTGTATTCCATGCACATTACAGTAGGCAACTCAATTACATCATATTATCAAAACGACTTGCAAAATTATTTAGATAAGATATCTGTATGGTGCGAAAAGTGGCAGTTGACCCTGAATAAGGAAAAGTGTGAAGTTATTCACATGAGTACTAAAAGAAATCAGCTAAATTTCGATTACGCGATAAGTCACACAAACCTAAAGGCTGTAAATTCAACTAAATACTTAGGGATTACAGTTACAAATAACCTAAATTGGAACGATCACATAGACAATGTTAGGGCTAGAGCAAACCAAAGACTGCGATTCATTGGCAGAACACTTAGAAAGTGCAACAGGTCTACTAAAGAGACTGCTTACACCACGCTTGTACGCCCTATTCTTGCGTATTGCTGTGCGGTGTGGGATCCGCATTAGGTGGGACTGACGGATGACATCGAAAAAGTACAAAGAAGGGCAGCCGTTTTGTATTATCGCGAAATAGGGGAGATAGTGTCACATACATGATACGTGAATTGGAGTGTCAATCATTAAAACAAAGGCGTTTTTCGTTGCGACGGGATCTTCTCACGAAATTTCAATCACAATTTTTCTCCTTCGATTGCGAAAACGTTCTGTTGGCACCCTCCTACATAGAGAGAAATGATCATCAGGATAAAATAAGAGAAATCAGGGCTCGCATAGAAAAATTTAAGTGCTCGTTTTTCCCGCGTGCCGTTCGAGAGTGGAACGGTAGATAGACAGCTTGAAGGTGGTTCATTGAACCCACTGCCAGGCACTTTATTTTGAATAGGAATCACGTAGATGTAGATGTATGTAAACTGGAGATAGGGGACGGAAAAAAGTAATGGAAGCGATTAATTATTGATGTCATCTGCATCAAGACTTCATGCGAAATCAGCTGCGACGAGCGAAAATGTGTGCCAGGCTGGAATTCGAAACCGGTATCTCCTGCTTCCTAGGGAGTTGCGTTAATCACGCCACCCCTATACAATGTTTATCGCAACAGCGAGTACTATCTAGTCACGTCTCTCCGTCGAACATGCCCATGTCCATGTCCATGCCCTCTATGCTCACTACTTTGAGATTCCCACAGGAGGTGGGCGTAATTGTACATCCGCACTGAAGGTGTGGATTCATTGCCCACCAAGGCAAATCAGTTATACGAATACAAAGGTCTGTTCTCTCTGAAATGTTCGAAAGAACAGACTCTACACATTATAACCAGTTACATCACCAACATCCGGTGCGGATGATGTAAGCTGTGTAGCTTGTCTTACGGTGCATGGAATAATTTCCGGGCTATTTTTATTTTGGCCACCGCGTAGTTCTCCTCTTCCTCCACCTGAGATGTTCGCTGTGCTCCCTCTTTTACGATTCGCAGTGAGTCACCCTCTGTCTGGTCCAACTTTCTGTTCAAATGGCTCTGAGCACTATGGGACTCAACTGCTGAGGTCATTAGTCCCCTAGAACTTAGAACTAGTTAAACCTAACTAACCTAAGGACATCACAAACATCCATGCCCGAGGCAGGATTCGAACCTGCGACCGTAGCGGTCTTGCGGTTCCAGACTGCAGCGCCTTTAACCGCACGGCCACTTCGGCCGGCCCAACTTTCTGTGAATTGGCTGCTCATTGGGATTCGAGTCGGCGTTTCCGATGCGTCAGCCACGCGGAACCACAGTGGGAAACTGCAGTGGTACATTCTCCCTCCTGAACAGTTCCAACAGCGGCTACTCTTGTAGGAACACGCGAAGCAATACTGGCACTACAAATCATCACAGAAGACAGGACCAAACCACGCAAACCTACGTTAACAGCTGTTTTACAAATTGGAAGTTGTTTCTCTTGCTACAGTCTATATTTTTTTATGTTTGAAACTCTTTTTCGCTTTTTACATTAAGCCATCTGGATCTAATCACAAATAACACAGTTTTATTTTTATACTCGATACTTATAGATCAGAATTCACATCACAATTTTTACATTAATAAATTACTGCTTACAGTTATTCGTCTGCCAGCAAAAGCCTGCATTTCCACTCATACGATCATAGGCTGGCTATCACACTGTCACTTCATTTATAAAACACAGTTCCGACACAGGTCGATCTCGGGTCTTGTAAGAAATATCTGCAGCTATTGCAAGACCAGTACCTGGGTCCCACAACAATTAGCTTACGAAATTTGAAATCAACGCAACAAAAAGTCCGTGATGTGGAAAGGTGTCGGTGTTTTACAAGTGAAGTGCCAGAGCGACCTTTAATCTCTGACCACATGAGAGAAGACGCCGGTTGCAGCCGAAAAAAAAGAGTAAATGTAAGCAATAATTTATTAATGTTAAAATTATGATGTAAACTGTTTTCTTATCTACAAGTATCGCATATAAAGACAAAATTGTGTTATTACAGATTAAATCCGATGAATATGGGATAATTTAAAAACACGAAACGCGTCTGGAACACAAACAAATATAGATTGCAGCTAGAAAATGTGCTTCCAGTTTATGAAATGAGTATTTGCATATTTGAGGCGGACAACCACCGCACCAACAAATTTTCTATGTCAACATCTGTAGAGAAGGCAACAACTGTAAAGGGAGGCCAGGGTTTGAATACAGTGAGGAGTTTCAAGTCGATGTACGTTGCAATAATCAAGCAGAAACGAAGAGACTTGTTATGGACAGACTACAGCGGAGTGCTAATAGACCTGTCCTGGGACTGAAGACCACCACCACCACAACAACAACAACAACAACAACGTGAAAATCACACTCTACAGCAGCGTTGCATCCGTTCTTGTGGTTCAACGAAGCGTTCTGGAGATACGTATCTTACTGTCACTTATTCATACCCATCTCACAAATATCACACTGCTGGAAACATGTAACCTATCCATATCGTGATTCAGAGTGACGAATAACCATTAGTTCAGTTAGAGGAGAAGGTGACGATCGTATTTTGTAAACAACACAGTAAACCTATGTTGTCAGAATATCTTTTCTTTTTGAGTAGTCTGTTTTCCGACTGATTTGATGCGGCCCACCACGAATTCCTCTCCTGTGCCAACATCTTCGTCTCAAGAGTAGAACGTGCAACCTATGACTTCAACTATTTGCTGGATGTATTCCAGTCTTTGCTTTCCTCTACAGTTTTTACCCTCTACAGCTCCATGGAAGTCATTCCCTCATGTCTTAAGAGATGTCCTATCATCCTGTCACTTACTGTCAGTGTTTTATTCCTTTCGTCGCCGATTCCACGGGAAAACTCCTCATTCCTTACTTTATCAATCCATCCGAGTTGCCAGCCGCTGTGGCCGAGCGGTTCTAGGCGATTCAGTGCGGAACCACGCGGCTGCTACGATCGCAGGTTCGAGTCCTGCCTCGGGCATGGATGTGTGTGATGTCCTTAGGTTAGTTAGGTTTAAGTAGTTCTAAGTCGATGGGACTTAAGACCTCATATGTTAAGTCCCATAGTTCAAATGGTTAAAATGGCTCTGAGCACTATGGGACTTAACATCTGAGATCATCAGTCCCCTAGAAGTTAGAACTACTTAAACTTAACTAACCTAAGGACACCACACACACCCATGCCCAAGGCAGGGTTCGAACCTGCGACCGTAGCTCAGAGTCATTTGAACTACCCGACTTTCAGAAGTCTTATGTGCTACCACATAACAAATGTTTCGATTCTCTTCTGTTACGGTTTTGATACGGTTTACGTTTCACTACCATACCATGCTGTGCTCCAGACGTACTTTCTCAGAAATTTCTTCCTCAAATTAAGGCCCATGTTTGGTATTAGTAGACTTCCCTTGGCCAGCAATGCACTCGTTGCCTGTACTAGCCTACTTTTTATGCCCTCCTTGCTCCGTCCATCATAGGTTATTTTGGTGCCTAGTTAGTAGAATTCCTTACCTGACAAACTACCTCTCAAAAGGCGTTATCGTTCAGCAAACAGCCATTTCTCTTCCGTCAGAGGTGCAGCACTCACCTGAAACAACAGTAAATGCATAGGTTACATAACATATTTCTAACTGTTAACTAAGTGCATGGTTCGTATTTATCTAAACAACGGTATTAATACTACACTCATTATTTCTGAAATACACTTCTGAGCATTAAGATTCCAACATCATGTAGGTGAGACCGATGACATCGCTGTTTGGTCTTCCCCATCAAATCAACCAACTAACGAATCAGTAGGTGACATACAACAAACGTTACAGTGATAGAATTTGTACTTCATGCTTGATATGCAAATGATTAGTATGTGATGGGACTCGCACGAAGTATCTACAAGTAACAACACATTCTACACCCATGCTCATAAATTAAGGATAATGTTGATACGTGGTGAAACAACGCTCTGGTGGGCGGTTTGCGGGTTTAAATCACCTCGGGGTATGACCATACAGTGCATTCGACCTGCGGTTGTCGCACAGTGGCGCTGGCAGCAGTCCACATATGCAGAGGTGTGTTGGTGCATGTCAGAGCACGGTGCAGCGAGTAAGTGTGCACACGTTTACAGACGTTGTAACGATGACTGTGTGTCGAAAATGGCTCAAAGAACACATATTGATGACGTTATGAGGGGTAGAATACTAGGGCGTCTGGAGGCTGGTCAAACACAGCAGGTCGCAGCACGGGCCCTCCGTGTGCCACGAAGTGTGATCTCAAAATTATGGCAACGATTCCAGCAGACAGGAAACGTGTCCATGTGCTACAGTACGGGACGTCCACAGTGTACAACGCCACAAGAAAACAGATATCTCACCATAACAACAATTCTAATCGATACGCTAAAGTACTTTATTAATCGATGACTCTTTTTTCACCCTTCTCCACCCAACGAGATTTTAATGTTGCAGATACCCTGACAAAAGGTGCAGAACAATCAGAGGCAGTGCTACCAACTACAGCGGCGGCAAACAGTCCCCACCCACGCTCTGATTAAGGTGTGTGTGTGTGTGTGTGTGTGTGTGTGTGTGTGTGTGTGGTCTTCAGTCCAGAGACTGGTTTGACGCAGCTCTCCCTGCTACTCTATTCTGTGCAAGTTTCTTCATCTCCTAGTACCCACTGCAACCGACATCCTTCTGAAGCTGTTTAATGTATTCATCTCTTGGTCTCCCTATACGATTTTTACCCTCCACGCTGCCCTCCAATACTAAATTAGTGATCCCTTGATGCCTCAGAATATGTACGACCAACCGATCCCTTATTCTAGTCAAGTTGTGGCACAAGCTCCTCTTCTCCCCAATTCTATTCAATACCTCCTCATTAGTTATGTGATCTACCCATCTAATCTTCAGCATTCTTCTGTAGCACCACATTTAGAAAGCTTCTATTTTTATCTTTTCTAAAGTATTTATCGTCCTCGTTTCACTTCCATACATGGCTACACCCCATACAAATACTTTCAGAAACGACTTCCTGACACTTAAATCTATACTCGAAGTTAACAAATCTCTCTTCTTGAGAAAGGCTTTCTTTGCCATTGCCAGTCTACATTTTATATCCTCTCTACTTCGACCATCATCAGTTACTTTGCTCCCCAAATAGGAAAACACATTTACTACTGTAAGCATCTCATTTCCTAATCTAATTCCCTCAGCATCACCCGACTTAATTCGATTACATTCTATTATTCTCGTTTTGCTTTTGTTGATGTTCATCTTATATCCTTCTTTCAAGACACTGTCCAATCCGTTCAACTGCTCTTCCAAGTCCTTTGCTGTCTCTGACAGAATTACAACGTCATCGGCGAACCTCAAAGTTTTTATTTCTTCTCCCTGGATTTCAATACCTACTCCAATTTTTTCTTTTGTTTCCTTCACTGCTTGCTCAATATACTCTTTGAATGAGATCGGGGAGAGGCTACAACCCTGTCTCACTCCCTTCCCAACCACTGCTTCCCCTTCATGCCCCTCGACTCTTATGATTGCCATCTGGTTTGTATACAAATTGTAAATAGCTTTACGCTCCCTGTATTTTACCCTTGCCACCTTGAGAATTTGAAAGAGTATTGCAGTCAACATTGTCAAAAGGTTTCTCTAACTCTACAAATACTAGAAACTTAGGATTTCCTTTTCTTAAACTATTTTCTAAGAAAAGTCGTAGGGTCAGTATTGCCTCACGTGTTCCAACATTTCTACGGAATCCAAACTGATCTTCCCCGAGGTCCGCTTCTACCAGTTTTTTCATTCGTCTGTAAAGAATTCGTGGTAGTATTTTGCAGCCGTGGCTTATTAAACTATAGTTCGGTAATTCTCACATCTGTCAGCAATTGATTTCTTTGGGATTAGAATTACTATATTCTTCTTGAAGTCTGAGGGTATTTCGCCTGTCTCATACATCTTGCTCACCAGATGGTAGACTTTTGTCAGGGCTGGCTCTCCCAAGGCTATCAGTAGTTCTTAGGGAATGTTGTCTACTCCCAGGGCCTTGTTTCGACTCAGGTCTTTCAGTGCTCTCTCAAACTCTTCACGCAGTATCGTATCTCCAGTTTCATCTTCTTCTTCCTCCTCTTCCATTTCCATAATATTGCCCTCAATAACATCGCCTTTGTATACAGGGTGTTACAAAAAGGTACGGCCATATTTTCAGGAAACACTCCTCACATACAAATAAAGAAAAGATGTTATGTGGACATGTGTCCGGAAACGCTTAATTTCCATGTTAGACCTCATTTTAGTTTCGTCAGTATGTACTGTACTTCCTCGATTCACCGCCAGTTGGCCCAATTGAAGGAAGGTAATGTTGACGTCGGTGCTTGTGTTGACATGCGACTCATTGCTCTACAGTACTAGCATCAAGCGTATCAGTACGTAGCATCAACAAGTTAGTGTTCATCACGAACGTGGTTTTGCAGTCAGTGCAATGTTTACAAATGCGGAGTTGGCAGATGCCCATTTGATGTATGGATTAGCAGGGGGAAATAGCCGTGGCGCGGTACGTTTGTATCGAGACAGATTTCCAGAACGAAGGTGTCCCGACAGGAAGACGTTCGAAGCAATTGATCGGCGTCTTAGGGAGCACGGAACATTCCAGCCTATGACTCGCGACTGGCGAAGACCTAGAACGACGAGGACAACTGCAATGGACGAGGCAATTCTTCGTGCAGTTGACGATAACCCTAATGTCAGCGTCAGAGAAGTTGCTGCTGTACAATGTAACGTTGACCACGTCACTGTACGGAGAGTGCTACGGGAGAACCAGTTGTTTCCGTACCCATGTACAGCGTGTGCAGGCACTATCGGCAGCTGATTGGCCTCTACGGGTACACTTCTGCGAATGGTTCATCCAACAATCTGTCAATCCTCATTTCAGTGCATTTGTTCTCTTTACGTGATCAAATTGTAAATTTTCACAGTCAACATGCGTGGGCTGACGAGAATCCGCACGCAATTGTGCTATGACGTCATCAACACAGAGTTTCTGTGAACGTTTGGGCAGGTATTGTTGGTGATGTCTTGATTGGGCCCCATGTTCTTCCACCTACGCTCAATGGAGCACGTTATCGTGATTTCATACGGGATACTTTACCCGTGCTGTTAGAACATGTGCCTTTACAAGTACGACACAACATGTGGTTCATGCACGATGGAGCTCCTGCACATTTCAGTCGAAGTGTTCGTACGCTTCTCAGCAACAGATTCGGTGAGCGATGGATTGGTAGAGGCGGACCAATTCCATGGCCTCCACGCTCTCCTGACCTCAACCCTCTTGACTTTCATTTATGGGGGCATTTGAAAGCTCTTGTCTACGCAATCCCGGTACCAAATGTAGAGACTCTTCGTGCTCGTATTGTGGACGACCGTGATACAACACGCCATTCTCCAGGGCTGCATCAGCGCATCAGGGATTCCATGCGACGGAGGGTGGATGCATGTATCCTCGCTAACGGAGGACATTTTGAACATTTCCTGTAACAAAGTGTTTGAAGTCACGCTGGTACGTTCTGTTGCTGTGTGTTTCCATTCCATGATTAATGTGATTCGAAGAGAAGTAATAAAATGAGCTCTAACATGGAAAGTAAGCGTTTCCGGACACATGTCCACATAACGTATTTTCTTTCTTTGTGTGTGAGGGATGTTTCCGGAAAGTTTGGCCGTACCTTTTTGTAAAACCCTGAAGACCCAACGAGATTTTAATGTTACTGATACCCTGACAAAAGGCAGAGTCCCATCAGAGGCAGTGCTGCCAACTACAGCGGCGGCAAACAGTCCCCACCCACGCTCTAATATAAGGTATGTAGTAATTAACTTTTCAGCGACATCTCTAGACCCGCCCACCCTCCCCTCTCACAACCCCTTCCGGTTTTCTGTTTCACAGCGACGCGCCCCCAGAAATTACTCTCGCTAAATTGCTCCGCGCCCCTGCCCCTCCCTGCCTCCGTCGCCGCGGCGCTTAGCGCGCTACCCTTTCCACCGGCGCCGTTTGAGCGGTAAATCCACCGTAATTGGACTCCAGCCGGCTCTCTGGAAGCGCGCCCTGGACATGGCGTCAATGCGGCGGCCGTCACCAAAATTTCCCCGCCGGCCGCAGCCGTGCGCGCCGAATATTCGGCACGAGCCCCACTCTAATCTCCATCTCCAATTCCACCAACTATTAAACCTCCTCTTTTTTAAAAAAATTATTTTAGCCGCTTGTAAAACCGTTTGAACTACACTCTGGCCGCTGTGGAAAGGACAATATTCGCGGTCGGTTGGATACAGAGCCACGCGCGCAGCGCCTGCCGATTTTCGCGTTGAACCCTTCACGCGGTTTGAACATCATCAGAAGCTGCTGGACAAATTTACGGCCGTAGCGTGGTCAGCCCGCTTTTACTTCCGCCACAGTGCGCTTTGTGACAAGCTTTCCATAGCTCCCGAGAATTTATGTATTTATTTTTAAATCTATGCTACGAACGTTTACTGAACTCTCTGAAGTTTGTTGGGTAGCCTAGTGCCTTCTACGGATGAGACAGCGTGCTGAATCTACACACCGTCTAAAAAAGGGAATTCAATACTCTGAATGTGGGACGGAATTTCTCTGGTCTTGTATAGAGTGGACTTTTCTCAGCACTAGCTGAATAATCAGCGTTGCTCGGGTATAAGTTTTGTAACATCCCCTTAGAAAAAATTAAAAAAAAAAAAAACGTCCCCTTAGAAAAAATTATGAATGATTGTGCTAGTCAATCTCTTACGTTATTTCATTTTCAAACAGCTGAACAAAACTGAACGTACTCAGACATTTCTCTCTTTAGTTATTCTGATCATCACTAAACTGACACACAATATTTTTAGCGCAACGCAATCCGACTGTCAATAATCCCTACAAAAGAATAGCCCTGACTAACAATAACCTATACCTTTCATGAATCGCTTACCTCACAAAAATCTTCGTTACTCGAACTACTCTAATACAGCGAGCACCAATACTGCCAGCTGAATAAAAGGTTCTAACTACTGAAGGCACTAACTACTGATAGGCATATATATAAATTCATGACCTCCATCTTTACAAATTTCCTTTTTTTGGCGAACACACGTTCAGGTCATCCGCTTATAGTAACCTCCCAAAACTGTGGCATCTCTCTCTCCCCACATCCACCACTGCTGGCGGCTCACCTCCAACTGCACAACGCTATGCGCTGTTCCAACTAACTGCCCAACACTAGACAAGCGAATATTCCAACAATGAATCCAACCAGCCACAGACTGCACACAGCACAGTCAGTGATTTTCATACAGAGCGCTACATGGCGTTACCAACATGAAAACCTAAACAGCCTACTTACAGTGCATGAGAATCTCTTCTAATGCGATAGGCAATGACAGTATCGTTATAACGATGATTAAGAATGTTGCCGATATCGTAGTACCTGTCTTAACCGACATATTTAATTTTTCCCTCGTGAATGGAATATACCCCACTGCATGGAAAGGAAGCATAATTCGACCCATTCCTAAGATCGAAAACCGGCAACTGCCTAGCAACAATTAGCATACTGCCTGCTGTTTCCAAAGCACTTGAATATATTGTTCATGGTCACATCACTGAACACCTGCATGAATTCAGCCTATATGACAAATTTCAATCCGGTTTCCGTAAACATCACAGCACAAACACTGCTCTAATTAAAGTAACTGATGACGTGAAATATGCCATCAACAACCGAAAGGCAACAATATTGACGCTACTGGACTTCAGCAAAACTTTGACACTGTTAACTTTGACATACTGCTCAGAAAAATGCAACAGCTTAATTTATCAGATAATGACATGGTTTGAAAGCTACTTAAAAGGCAGACAGCAATGTGTTGTCTGCGTAAATGAAAAATATTCCTGGAAACATGTTTCCTCGGGAGTGCCACAAGGATCAGTTTTAGGACCACTTTTGTTTTCGCCATATGTCAACGATATATCGTCGGTTCTGTCCTCCTGTAAATATCATTTGTATGCCGACGACCTCCAGCTCTACCTAAGCGTCAGACCTGAAGATGTAAACACTGCAATCGCTCAGACGAATGATGATCTGTCTTCAGTAGTGACATGGGCGAAAAACCTGGGGCTTAAACTAAATGCAAAAAGGACGCAAGTACTCTTAATAGCCCATCAGAAATTAATAAGTTCAGATTTCCGCGAACGGCTATTCTTCTCGAAGGTACTCCATTACCACATCAGAAAACAGTTAAGAACTTGGGTGTAACTTTGGATGAGCATCTCAACTGGGCGGAGAATACAGTCGCAGTGTGCCGGAAGACGTCTGCTTGTCTCTATGCTCTATGTGATGTAATTCAACAAGGAATGAGTAGTGAAAACAAAAGACGGCTAGAACTAACCATGAATGCCTGTGTGCGTTACACCTGCAACATTCACTGATATGATCATGTCAGTGCTTCATACTCCGAGCTAGGGTGGCTGCGGCCGGACTAATTACGTGACTACCACACTCTGTGTCTACTTCACCGACTCCTCGTCGCGCAAGCACCCCAGTACCTTGCTTCAGAGATTAAAAACCTGTCATGCCATCATAATCGAAACACGAGGTCACTCTTATTTGGTATCCTAACTGTGCCCACTCACAAAACAAAAACTTTTGCAAACTCCTTCTCAGTTGCCGCTGACCGCCTCTGGAACAAACTGCCCCTTACCTTGCGAAAAATTCAATCCCCTGCTGCTTTTAAGAAGTTGAAGCATTTCCTACTATCATCCTCATGACGTTCTCCACAAAATTAATGTACACGGCCAATCCTCTCATCTGTCAAATAGCAAAGCTAGCGTCTCCTATCTTGCTCCTGAGATGCCTTCCTCTTCATCTATCTCTATTAGCCACGCACCTTCTTTTCCTTTATATTTCCTTAATTATCTTTCATCATGTCTCTGTTCTTCCCCTCCCTTCACCATCAGTCTCCCTCATACTCCCTGCTGCTAGCACTCCTATCTAAAATCTGTCTCTTCAATAATATCTAATTATAACAGTACTTACGATCTACGAGTATAAACTCTTTATGTATTCTTCCGGGTGTGCCTTTGTAATCGTTTATTTCACTTTTTGTACTAGATGTAGTTTAACATGCCTACTAAAACATATGAATGTAAAATAAGTAGAATGCCTGGTTAGATATAAGAGAGAGGGCCTGATGGCCGTAATCTTGGCAGGTTAAATAAATCAATAAATAAAAAAATAAATAAATACAGTTTATTCCCATCTTCTATTACTCCATCTCTTCCTTCCACTGCCTCTGTCCATCTCCTCCTCTTTCCTATCTCTGTCCATCTCCTCCTCTTTCCTCTCTGTCAATCTTCTTCTCTCCCCTCTCTCTGCGCATTCCCCCTCCCCTATGTCAGTGCATCTCCTCCTCCTATCTGATCCTATTTCCCCCCTTACTGTCTGTCCAACTCCTCGTCCTCCCTTCTCTTTCCACATTATCATACTCACGACAGTAGCAAGCTGGTGGCTCTTACTCATACAGTACTTTCATTCGTCTGCATCCTCTACCATGGCAACACTGCATTTCCAGACACATGCGCATTTTTTCCTCAATTTCCAGTCAGGAATCTGTCCCAGCAGTTCGTCGGCTTTATTAGTGGTCACTCTGTATGACATACTGGCTTCAGCAATAAAGGTCTACAATTATGTGCATCATTCCTACGGTCTTTTGGGTACGGGAATGACCTGCGTTCCAGGTGCTTGATAACCTTTCTTGCTCCAGCAATCTACAATAAACTGTTGCTACATAGGGAACAAGTTCTATCGCATAATCTCTGTAGAATCTTAGAGGTATCTCATCTGGTGCTGAAAACTTTCCACTGCAAAGCGACTAATCGCTTTTTCTATTCTGCTGCCGCGCGGGATTAGCCGAGCGGTCTGGGGCGCTGCAGTCATGGACTGTGCGGCTGATCCCGGCGGAGGTTGGAGTCTCCCTCGGGTATGGATGTGTGTGTTTGTCCTTAGGACAATTTAGGTTAAGTAGTATGTAAGCTTAGTGACTGATGACCTTAGCAGTTAAGTCCCATAAGATTTCACACACATTACATTACCATCTATTCTACTATCAATTATCTCAATATCTGACCTATCGAAGTTCGTATGCTGATGGAAAGGAGGGATCATCTGTGGTGACACTTTCCGAAGACTGTATACAGTATATCAGACTTCTGTCACTTTCAGTTCTGGTGTTGTTATGATCTCTGAGGGAGTGAATAGATGATTTCGAAATGCCGACTGATTTTATGCCAGACATCAGGCGCTCATGTCACCAAGCACAACTTCTTTCTCGTGCGGGTTGCAGCTAGCTCAGCCAGCATAGTGCAGACGAACTTTGCAGCCCCAGACATCTGCACCTGGTCATCAGAGGGCTTTGGTTGGTTCATTTGGAGGAGGCGACCAAACACAGTGGTCATCGCCACTGGGCCACCTCGCTTGGTCAAAGGGTGTTACAAGGTGACATACATGATGACAGTAGGGCTCGTTCGCAAAGCGCACCTCTTCATGCATATGGCACGTCGTATGCCAAAAATAGGCCCACATATATTCATCTGCAAGGTGGTTATTTAGCACTGGACAGCACGCCACCTCCCAAGCTGGGACTCTAAATGATCAGCAACATACTCCTTGTGAGTTGGTATTATTGTACTGTTGTTCCTCTGTTGTCAGACTTAGATATGTAAAATGCACCATAAGAGTTATTGTTTATTCTTCTTGACTGAAGTTTCAATTTGAACTTTGATTTTCATCTACATATACGTCTGCGTGATTACTCTGCTATTCACAATATAGTGCCTGGCAGAGGGTTCAATGAACCACCTTCATGCTGTCTCTCTACCGTTCCGCCGGCCGCGGTGGTCCCGCGGTTCTAGGCGCGCAGTCAGGAACCGTGCGACTGCTACGGTCGCAGGTTCGAATCCTGCCTCGGGCATGGATGTGTGTGATGTCCTTAGGTTAGTTAGGTTTAAGTAGTTCTAAGTTCTAGGGGACTGATGACCACAGCAGTTGAGTCCCATAGTGCTCAGAGCCATTTGAACCTCTCTGCCGTTCCACTCCCGAACGGCACGTGGGAAAAACGCCTTTGTTTTAATGATTGCTACTCCAATTCATGTACGATGTCTGTGACACTATCTCCCCTATTTCGCGATAATACAAAACGAGTTGCCCTTCCATGTACGTTTTCGATGCCATCCGTCAGTCCCACCTGATGCGGATCCCACACCGCACAACAGTAGTCCAGAATAGGGCGGACAAGCGTAGTGTAAGCAGTCTCTTTGGTAGACCCGTTGCACCTTCTAAGTGTTACGCTAATGAATCGCAGTCTTTGGTTTGCTCTACCCACAACATTAGCTATGTCATCGTTCCAATTTAAGTTATTTCCGATTTTTCCCTAAGTATTTAGTTGAATTTACATTCTTCAGATTTGTGTGACTTATCGCGTAATCGAAATTTAGCTGATTTCTTTTAGTACTCATGTGAACAACTTCATACTTTTCTTTATTCAGGGTCAATTGCCACTTCTCGCACCACACAGATATCTTGTCTACATCATTTTGCAATTCGTTTTCGTCATCTGATGACTAAATCTGAGGGTAAAAGACAGCATCGTCTGCAAATAATCTAAGAGGGTTTCTCAGATTGTCTCCTGTGTCGTTAATATAGATCAGGAACAGTACAGGGTCTATAACACTTCCTTGAGGAACGCCGAATATTACTTCTACGTGAAGTGACAAAATTATTTTCTTATGTGAACATACGACACCACTGGTGATCTTGCAGCTCTCGAAGAATGAAATTACAATAAAATCCAGACCTCTTTAGCTGCTTACAGGCGTTGATAAATATGAACGGGGACAGCTGAAAATTTGTGCCTCGACCGGTACTCGAATCCGGCACATCCTGCCTCAATTCTATACGACTGAGCGATCGAGGACACAGAGGATAGTGCGACTACAGGGACATCACTGGCACGCTCCCCGCGAACCCCTCATTTCCAACTTGATGTCCATACACTACATTCGTAGTGCCCCTGCCCATTACACTCATTACTCGCGGCAGTCAATCTACCGAATCCCGCAAGAGTTTGAGCAATGTGATTGCATCCGCACTGACGGTGATCATTGGCCGGTAAGCCTAATTTATATATGAATATGGTACCTGTTCTTTCGGACATGTCCGAAAGAACAGATACATAGCACTACAAATGTTGGAAATGTGGGTCTCACGGGAAGCGTGCCAGAGTTAAGTCCCTGAAGTTGCACTATCCCCCGTGTCTTCGATGACTCAATGCTGGCACGGTAGGCCGTCGTGGCCGAGCGGTTCTAGGCGCTTCGGTCTGGAGCCGCGCGACCACTACGACTGCAAGTTCGAATCCTGCCTCGGGCATGGGTGTATGTGATGTCCTTAGGTTAGCTGGGTTTAAGTAGTTCTAAGTCTAGGGGACTGATGACGTCAGATGTTAAGTCCCATAGTGCTCGGAGCCATTTGACCATTTCAACAATGCCGGCACGGTAGCTCAGCGTGGTCTGTCAGAGGGTTAGGCGCCCTCTGTAACAATAAAAAAAAATTTAAAAAAAAAGAAGGAAAGTGAGTGAACGGATCAACGATGAACTTCAACGGGTGTGTTCGGACGTCCGCCAATAACAATTCCACAATTCCAAAGAACAATAACGAACAAAACGAAATCATCCCAAAAAAAGTCAGTTAGAGCGTCTGCCATGTAAGCAAGAGATTCCGGGTTCAGTCCTGGTCGGGGCACACATTTTCAACTGTCCCCGCTGATAATTATGAACATCTGTAAGCAGCTAAGAACATCTGGGTTTACAGTGAATCTATTTTCTACATCTACATCTGCATCTACATCCATACTCCGCAAGCCACCTGACGCTGTGTGGCGGAGGGTACCTTGAGTACCTCTATCGGTTCTCCCTTCTATTCCAGTCTCGTATTGTTCGTGGAAAGAAGGATTGTCGGTATGCTTCCGTGTGGGCTCTGATCTCTCTGATTTTACCCTCATGGTCTGTTCGCGAGATATACGTATGAGGGAGCAATTTCGTGTTAACCTAAAGTTGCTACGAGTTCATGAACCTGCTCATGGAAGAGTGTGTGAATCGAGAAACTTAATTCATTTTTTTTTTCCTTTTTATCACATAAAGCTCTTAAGACTCCGGGATTATGTTCACTAAAGACTGAGTAACTCTCTCTAGTATTACAGATCTTATTTCTTTACTCCATGATTCTGGAACCTAAGTGGCTCCATTATTTATAATTTATCATTTATTTCATTTCTCGTAGAGTGGGACTAGCATCCATTCTGTTTCACTCATTGCGTAACCACCCTTTCGTTTGTTTCATTGGGGGGAATAATTGTGTGGAAATTTTGATCAATAAAATTTCATTTGTCCGCTATACCTTGGCTGTTTACTTGTGCCTGCCAGTAGTGGACACATCGAATACCTCTTACGGTTTTTAGTCAGATTCGTCGCACTCGACACCTTGTTTTCATTTGAAGAGAGACAAAATTGCCCTCCTTGGACTAAACTGCACGCTTAAAGTCAGCCACTGCCCAGTTTCTACGTTGTTTGGTTCACTGAAGACGTGCAGCTTCATGGGCCTCTGCCAAGATAGGCCTTTTGCGAGGTATATGACTCCGAATGTCCAGAACTGCAGGTCCATTAATCATGGGCGCTTGGATACTGGTTCAGATGGACGTGCATTCACTGACAGCTGCAATTCACGCGTGGTTTGAAGCCGGAAGCAGTAAGCGGTCGTTAATACCTGCTGTTCCTTGAACAATCCTCCGTAAGACGTTGTGGACTATACCTTGTACTACACACTTTTGAGACTCTGAAATCCTTAGCTTGGCTGATTGAAAATGTTGATGATATTTCTATACAGACATAAGTTTCAGCTGGTTGACCGTCAGGAGACAATAGACGCAGAATCAGTATAGAATCTTTACCTGAGGACGACCTTACTTACAAGGGAACCTCCCCATCGCACCCCCCTCAGATTTAGTTATAAGTTGGCACAGTGGATAGACCTTGAAAAACTGAACACAGATCAATCGAGAAAACAGGAAGAAGTTGTGTGGAACTATGAAAAGACTAAGCAAAATATACAAACTGAGTAGTCCATGTGCAAGATAGGCAACATCTAGGAGTGTTCGAGTTTAGGAGTGCCGTGGTCCCGTGGTTAGCGTGAGCAACTGTGGAACGAGAGGTTCTTGGTTCAAATCCTCCCTAGAGGAAAAAAAAAGAAAGACTGAAAAATTTACTTTCTTTATTTTTTCAAAGTTATGATCTGTCCGTTCGTTCATTGACGTCTCTGTTCAGTGTAATAAGTTTAGTGTCTGTGTTTTGCGACCGCACCGCAAAACCGTGCGATTAGTAGCCGAAAGGACGTGCCTGTCCAATGGAAACCGAAAACATTTGATTGCAAGGTTATAGGTCAACCGATTCCTCCACAGGAAAACACGTCTGATATATTCTATACGACACTGGTGATGGCATGTTCGTCACATGACAGGATTATGTTGTCCACCCACCTAACTTGTACACTTGGCGAATGGGTAAAAAGATTCCATTACCTTGCCCAATTTAGGTTTTCTTGTGGATGTGATAATCACTCCCAAAAAAGTGTGAAAACATAAGAGTTTGTCACATAAACTGCAACAAATGAATGCAACAGTTTCACAGTCGCACAGTTTTGTCTGTGCTCTGTCAATACATATGTTTTTAACGTTTTCAAATTTTTCCGTGTGTATACCGTCAAATCCTGCATATGTCCAAGCAAAACTGAACATGTCCTGGAATTTTGGAGAGCGAATTTGATTATATGTGAGTGCCTGAACTTCGATAATTGTCTGAAAATAAAAAATTAAAATTTTCTCCCGAGGGAAGACTTGAACCGAGGACCTATCGTACCGCAGCTGCACACGCTAACCACGGGACTACGGCTCTCATGTGATCACAGTCACCTGGTTGTTGCCTATGTTACACATGGACTACCCAGTTTGTATATTTTGCTTATTTTTTCATAGTTCCACACAACTTCTTCCTGTTTTTTCGATTGATATGTGTTCAGTTTTTCAAGGCCTATCCAATGTACCAACTTATAACTAATTCTGAGGGGGGTGCGATGGGGAGGTTCCCTTGTTAGAAACGTCCGCGGTAAATTGTAGACATGCGGCTCTTCTGAGCGGGTCGTAAGCATTTCAAACATTTTAGAACATACACACATCAAAAAAAGTTTTACATCACCCCGGTTCACAGAACTCTTGAGGATAGACGTTGACTGTGGACTCTGTTCCAGTCATTCCACCAGGAAGGAGGAACAAGGCTCGTGTTGTCTGTAGTCAAACATGCCTAGACGGTCAATATCGCGGTTCGATCCCGTCCTCAATGTGACTTTGTGCCAGGAAGGGCTCTCAACTAGGGAAGTGTCCAGGCGTGGAATCAAAGCGTTGTTATTCGGACATGGAGGAGACACACAGAGACAGGAACTGTCCAAGACATGCCTCGCCCAGGCCGCCCAAGGGCTAACACTGCAGTGGATGATCGCTAACTACGGATTATGGCTCCGAGGAACCCTGACAGCAACGCCACCATGTTGAATAACGCTTTTCGTACTGCCACAGGAAGTCGTGTTACGACTCAAACTTCGTACAATAGGCTGAATGACGCGCAACATTACTCCTGACTTCCATGGCGAGGTCCATCTTAGCAACCACGACACAATACAGCGCGGTACAGATGGGCCCAACAACATGCCGAGTGGACCGCTCAGGATTGGCATCACGTTCTCTTCACCGATGAGTGTCGCAAAGGCTTTCAACCAGACAATCGTCGGAGACTTGTTTGAAGGGAACTCGGTCAGGCTGAGCGCCTTATACACACTGTCCAGCGAGTGCAGCAAGGTGGAGGTTCCCTGCTGTTTTGGGGTGGCATTAGGTGGGGTCGACGTACACCACTAGTGGTCACGGAAGGCGCCATAGCGGCTGCACGATACGTGAATGCCATCCTCCGACCAATAGTGCAACCATATCGGCAGCATATTTGCGAGGAATTCGTGTTCATGGATGACAAGTCACGCCCCCATCGTGCACATCATGTGAATGACTTCCTTTAGGATGACGACATCGCTCGACTAGAGTGGCCAGCATGTTGTCCAGACATGAAACCTATCGAACATGCCTGGGATTGATTGAAAAGGGCTGTTTATGGACGACGTGACCAACCAACCACTCTGAGCGATATACGCCGAATATCGGTGGAGGAGTGGGACAATCTGGACCAACAGTGCCTTGATGAATTTGTGGATAGCATGCTACTACGAATACAGGCATGCATCAATGCGAGAGGACGTGGTACTGGGTATTAGAGGTACTGTCGTGTACAGCAATCTGGACCACCACCTCTGTAGGTCTCTCTGTATGGTGATACAACATGAAATGTGTGGTTTTCATTATCAATAAAAAGGGCCCAAATCATGTTTATGTCGATCTATATTCTAATTTTTTGTACAGGTTCCGGAACTCTCGCGACCGAGGTGATGCAAAACTTTTTTATGTGTCTCTGAATAAATGATTTACTTAACTTTGAAACAGTTATTTGCCACGGAACTGCTTGGTAATTTCCAACTGTCATTGACTATGAAAGCGTCACTGGATGCACTGATCAATAAACTGTTCTCTTTCATGTAAACTGAAGGTGATTAATCTTGTCTATGAAACCGTAAAATACAATAAAAGTAACAATATGAGATCACTTCGTAAAAATTATGAATCTTTTGTACATGACATGGTATATCACGAAATTATTCTGTTACTGTCGTGAAGTTCTTATTTTAATCCCTTTTACTATTAACTTACCTACTGAGTGCTTGAAGTATTACTATGTTCAATGTGTACTTTTTGTAATGCGTACAGAGAACATCAAGGGACCGAATATCATTAAAGAAACAGTCAACGTAACTAATGGAGGAATATTACGAAAAAATAAGCTATAAAAACTCTCGGTGCAAATATCAAGAACGTAAGAGGGCGAAGGATGGAGACCACGCGTAAATATTATACAAAAAATGGTAATGCCAATATTTACTCGAATAAAGGCAAAACTTCGCTTCAAAGCATTTGATAAATTGCTGTTTACATAAATTGTGTCAGTGCTGTGATGATATTACAGAGTAAAATTGCATGCAAATCCACGAAATTTCTGATGTGCAGAGCTAGATAAAATGCAAAATAAATATCTGTACAATCTGAATAATGTTTTTTAAATGTCATTCTCCACCGAGGTCGGTTGTTGTTCACGTAAAAATATGAGCAAAGCGTACCAGTACAATCACACATACAAACGTCAAATGTCGAAGATCAGACTCAGTGTAATGTAAGCCACGAAGCGTTTCTCCTTGATATCCATGCATAAGAGGACTGCGGTACTTGCTTTCAGCAGTGAACTACATCTGTGACTTTACTGTATATGAATAGAGAATAAGTTCAACGTTGTGAACTATAAATATACTGGACTGAACTTTTTTCCTATTCGTGTGTGTCTGTGTTTAATCCTTAAAAATGCAAGTGGTGTAATTTCAGAAACGTTACCTGATAAAAATGAGTCACTAAAACATTTTGAAACTGTATAGCTGTTTTCTTCATTAACTTCTACTAAAACGTAAGTGAATAAGCTGTCCTGAGAAATTCTGTGTTGTACCGTCCACCGAACAGTTCTAAAATAAAGACGTCACAGGATGTGACTTGCACTTCCATCACTCAAAGATAAAAGAAAAAAAATTACATATAAAATTACCAGCTTAATTTTGAAAGAATAGATGACCAAAATGTTTCTGTGAAAATTGCCTGTAATTTTAGGAGCGCGAACTGACCAAACAAAGTTCCAAACACTAAATGGTACTCAAGCAAATGTAACACTTTACTGTAAGGATGATTCTCTCTGGCAAAATAAATGGATTCTAAATTGAATTTTACCTAAACTGAACCTTTTAACAATTTTGAAATGCAACACCTAACTACGAATGATTTTTCTGGACTGTAGTGTAACTAGCTTACCTGTGGCAATTGAAACTCGGTACTGCTCGAAATTATGAACATAAATTTACAGTGCGGGAACAAATTCTTAACTGATAATGTTTCACTTTTAAGCAACTTTGTCCCGCGCAGTGCAATGTGGCGAGAGAAATCTGCAAAACCAAATTTTAAATAGAAGAGGGTGATGTATATGGCACTTATTAAATGATTGAAAATGGAGTAGCATTCAATAAATCTATATTGAAACTCTGACTGTTAGCAGTTTCAATCATCTTTACAAAAATTGCGTCTTACAACAGTTATGACTCTGCGATAAAATTAATTATTGAAGTGGTAACGGACTGATAAATCTATAGCTTCTGAATGCAAGACACGTAAACAAATAACGTCCCTTATTCACGTGTGAAAAATGAAACTAAGCAACCAATAAAGAAAATCCCATTAAAGCTTTCCGTTTTCCACTCATATAGTAAGCTACACACAAGCAAGCTCTGCAGCAATAACATTATCTGAAAATCTGAACACTTTTCAAATTAATCTTTCCATGTAACATTTCCAAATTTCAACCGGCACTGTATCTTTATCCCTGTGCTCTGACAGCTATTTCGATACCTCTCAGTAGCGAGAACAACACCCGACTTACTCAATTCTCACGACATGCAGCAACACCAACAATGCTACTGACAACCAAAGACCTCAATGCTCGTACTCAGAGCAGAAGATTGGTATAGAGATGAAGAGAAACATCATTTCCGCCCTTTTTATAGCTCATGAAAACCACACACTGCATGTTGTACCACCATACAGCGAGATCTTCAGAGGTAGTGGCCCAGATTATTATACAAACCGGTACCTCTAATACCCAGTAGCACGTCCTCTTGCATTGATGCATGCCTGTATTCGTCGTGTCATACTATCCACAACTTCATCAAGGCACTGTTAGTCCAGATTGTCCCACTCCTGAACGGCGATTCGGCGTAGATCCGTCAGAGTGGATGGTGGGTCATGTCATCCATAAACAGCCCTTTTCAATCTATCCCAGGCATGTTCAATAGGGTTCATGTCTGAAGAACATGCTGTCCACTCTAGTCGAGCGATGTCGTTGTCCTGAAAGAAGTCATTTACAAGATGTGCACGATGGGGGAGCGAATCGTCGTCAATGAACACGAATGCCTCGCAAATATGCTGCCGATATGGCTGCACTGTCGGTAGAAGGATGGCGTTCACGTATCGCACAGCCGTTACGGCGCCTTCCATGACCACCAGCGGCGTACGTCGGCCCCACATAACTCCACCCCAAAACATTAGGGAACCTCCATCTTGCAGCATTCGCTGGACAGTGTGCATAAGGCGTTCAGTCCGACCGGGTAGCCTCCAAATGCGTCTCCGACGACTGTCTGGTTGAAGGCATATGGAACACTCATTGGTGAAGAGAACGTGATGCCAGTCCTCAGCGGTCCATTCGGCATGTTGTTGGGCCCATCTGTACCGCGCTGCATAGTGTCTTCGGTGCAAAGATGGGCCTCGCCGTATACGTCGGGAGTGAATTTGGGCATCATACAGCCTATTGCGCACAGTTTGAGTCGTAACACGACGTCCTGTGGCTGCACGAAAAGCATAATTCAACATGGTGGTGTTGCTGTCATATTCAACATGGTGGCGTTGCTGTCAGTGTTCCTCCGAGCCATAATCCGTAGGTAGCGGTCATCCACTGCAGTAGTAGCCCTCGGGCGGCCTGAGCGAGTCATGTCATCGACAGTTCCTGTCGCTCTCCATCTCCTCCATGTCCGAACAACATCGCTTTGGTTCACTCCGAGGCGCCTGGACACTTCCCTTGTTGAGAGCCCTTCCTGACACAAAGCAACAATGCGGGCGCGATCGAACCGCTGTACTGACCGCCTAGGTATGGTTGAACTACAGACAGCATGAACCGTGTACCTCCTTCCTGGTGGAATGACAAACTGATAAGCTCTCTGACCCCTCCGTTTAACAGGCGGTGCTCATGCATGGTTGTTTAGATCTTTGAGCGAGTTAGTGACATATCTGAATGGTGTCGGTGATGCAATATCCACAGTCAACGTCAATTTTCAGAAGTCTGGCAATAGGGGTGATGTAGAACATTTTTTGACGTGTGTATATGTAACAAAGTGAAGTAATATTTCATGTGTTCTACTTTGCCTAGTAGAAGCCGACCACGGGGAAGATCAGTTTGGATTCCGTAGAAATATTGGAACACGTGAGGCAATACTGACCTTACGGCTTATCTTAGAAGAAAGATTAAGGAAAGGCAAACCTACGTTTCTAGCATTTGTAGATGTTGACTGGAATACTCTCTTTCAAATTCTAAAGGTGGCAGGGGTAAAATACAGAGAGCGAAAGGCTATTTACAATTTGTACAGAAACCAGATGGCAGTTGTAAGAGTCGAGGGACACGAAAGGGAAGCAGTGGTTAGGAAGAGAGTGAGACAGGGTTGTAGCCTCTCCCCGATGTTATTCAATCTGTATATTGAGTAAGCAGTAAAGGAAACAAAAGAAAAATTTTAAGTAGGTATTAAAATCCGTGGAGAAGAAATAAAAACTTTGAGGTTCGACGATGACATTGTAATTCTGTCAGAGACAGCAAAGGACTTGGAAGAGCAGTTGAACGAAATGGACTGCGTCTTGAAAGGAGGATATAAGATGAACATCAACAAAAGCAAAACGAGGATAATGGAATGTAGTCGAATTAAGTCGGGTGATGCTGAGGGAATTAGATTAGGAAATGAGACACTTAAAGTAGTAAAGGAGTTTTGCTATTTGGGGAGCAAAATAACTGATAATGGTCGAAGTAGAGAGGATATAAAATGTAGACTGGCAATGGCAAGGAAAGCGTTTCTGAAGAAGAGAAATTTGTTAACATCGAGTAGAGATTTAAATGTCAGGAAGTCGTTTCTGAAAGTATTTGTATGGAGTGTAGCCATCCATGTATGGAAGTGAAACATGGACGATAAATAGTTTGGACAAGAAGAGAATAGAAGCTTTTGAAATGTGGTGCTACAGAAGAATGGTGAAGATTAGATGGGTATATCACATAACTAATGAGGAGGTATTGAATATAATTGGGGAGAAGAGGAGTTTGTGGAACAACTTGACAAGAAGAAGGGACCGGTTGGTAGGACATGTTCTGAGGCATCAAGGGATCACAAATTTAGCATTGGAGGGCAGCGTGGAGGGTAAAAATCGTAGAGGGAGACCAAGAGATAAATACACTAAGGAGATTCAGAAGGATGTAGGTTGCAGTAAGTACTGGGAGATGAAGAAGCTTGCACCGGATAGAGCAGCGTGGAGAGCTGCAGCAAACCAGTCTCAGGACTGAAGACCACAACAACAACAACTTTGCCTTCTCAACGCGAACTCGAAGAAGCCATAGTTATGGCTGGACGAAAGTAGTTTCGTTTCATCACATCTTTTCACAAGCTCTTCCGCTGTGGCAATGTTTTCGTTCGCCACATTTCTGTATGCCTGGCCCAGGTGTTGAGCGTCTTCCACACAACACGCGCCTTTCTTTTAAAATTTCTGCTCCATTCGTACGCTTGCCGCAGGGACACACACCAATTACACTACTGTGCTTCCATCTTGTGATGCATTTCCACAGGTTTCAGAGTTTCGCTACTGGGAAAACCTGTCATAGATTGCTGCTCCAACGCAGTGAAAGTCGATAATGGGGCGGCCATCTTTGAGGTGACGCAGCTTCCTATTCTGTGATGCGACAACGGGCTGCCTACTGTTAATCACAAGATTATGATTTGAATCGGGTCGTCTTATATCTTCAGGTCATTGACGGGAAATGCCGCGGATCCCCTGGATACAAGGAGATGTGGGATCGTAAGAGATGGAAGGGAGCCACCGTGGAGCAACAACCGAGTTAGAAAACTGGTGCAGAAACAAAGGGAACTTCACAGCAAACATAAACATAGCCAGAGCCTTGCAGACAAACTAAAATTAAGCGAAGCGAAATGTAGTGTGATGAGGGCTATGCGAGTGGCGTTCAATGAATTCGAAAGTAACGTTATATGTACTCACTTGGCAGAAAATCCTAAGAAATTCTGGTCTTATGTCAAAGCGGTAGGTGGATCAAAACAAAATGTCCAGACACTCTGTGACCAAATTGGTACTGAAACAGAGGATGACAGACTAAAGGCCGAAATACTAAATGTCTTTTTCCAAAGCCGTTTCACAGAGGAAGACTGCACTGTAGTTCCTTCTCTGGATTGTCGCACAGATGAAAAAATGGTAGATATCGAAATAGACGACAGAGGGATAGAGAAACAATTAAAATCGCTCAAAAGAGGAAAGGCCGCTGGACCTGATGGGATACCAGTTCGATTTTACACAGAGTACGCGAAGGAACTTGCCCCCCTTCTTGCAGCGGTGTACCGTAGGTCTCTAGAAGAGCGAAGCGTTCCAAAGGATTGGAAAAGGGCACAGGTCATCCCCATTTTCAAGAAGGGACGTCGAACAGATGTGCAGAACTATAGACCTATATCTTTAACGTCGATCAGTTGTAGAAATTTGGAACACGTATTATGTTCGAGTATAATGACTTTTCTGGAGACTAGAAATCTACTGTGTAGGTATCAGCACGGGTTTCGAAAAAGACGATCGTGTGAAACCTAGCTCGCGCTATTAGTCCACGAGACTCAGAGGCCAAGCCACGGGTTCCCAGGTAGATGCCGTGTTTCTTGACTTCCGCAAGGCGTTCGATACAGTTCCCTACAGTCGTTTAATCAACAAAGTGAGAGCATATGGACTATCAGACCAATTGTGTGATTGGACTGAAGAGTTCCTAGATAACAGAACGCAGCATGTCATTCTCAATGGAGAGAAGTCTTCCGAAGTAATAGTGATTTCAGGTGTGCCGCAGGGGAGTGTCGTAGGACCGTTGCTATTCACAATCTACATAAATGACCTTGTGGATGACATCGGAAGTTCACTGAGGCTTTTTGCGGATGATGCTGTGGTATATCGAGAGGTTGTAACAATGGAAAATTGTACTGAAATGCATGAGGATCTGCAGCGAATTGACGCATGGTGCAGGGAATGGCAACTGAATCTCAATGTAGACAAGTGTAATGCGCTGCGAATACATAGAAAGATAGATCCCTAATCATTTAGCTACAATATAGCAGGTCAGCAACTGGAAGCAGTTAATTCCATAAATTATCTGGGAGTACGCATTAGGAGTGATTTAAGACGGAATGATCATCTAAAGTTGAGCGTCGGTAAAGCAGATGCCAGACTGAGATTCATTGGAAGAATCCTAAGGAAATGCAATCCGAAAACAAAGGAAGTAGGTTACAGTTCACTTGTTCGCCCACTGCTTGAATACTGCTCAGCAGTATGGGATCCGTACCAGCTAGGGTTGATAGAAGAGATAGAGAAGATCCAACGGAGAGCAGCGTGATTCGTTACAGAATCATTTAGTAATCGCGAAAGCGTTACGGAGATAATAGATAAACTCCGGTGGAAGACTCTGCAGGAGAGACGCTCAGTAGCTCGGTACGGGCTTTTGTTGAAGTATCGAGAACATACCTTCACGGAGGAGTCAAGCATTATATTGCTCCCTTCTACGTATATCTCGCGAAGAGACCATGAGGATAAAATCTGAGAGATTAGAGCCCACACAGAGGCATACCGACAGTCCTTCTTTCCACGAACAATACGAGACTGGAATAGAAGGGAGAACCGATAGAGGTACTCAAGGTACCCTCCGCCACACACCGTCAGGTGGCTTGCGTCGTATGAATGTAGATGTAGATGTAGGAGAGAGTTGCCTATATCGTACCGGCTCCTAATTTGTTAAAATTCATATCTCTATTCCAATCTGACATTTAGTATGGTCAGTTTGAACTATGTGCCCCTTGCAGCCACAGTGCCTCGCCGATGCGTTCTCTGCGGTGAGTGACAGATCGTCTGAAGTCCCCCTTCACCGCTACCTCGGAGATGCTGTCTCTCATCGCTGGTGTACGGACTATAACACCACGTCCAAACTCAAATCTTGATAACCTGCCATTGCAGCAGAAGTAACCGATATAACTACGCCAGACACTCGTTGCCTTATATATGCGTTGCGGACCGCGTCCCCGTATTCTGCCTGTCTACATATCTCTGTATTTGAATACTCATACCTATACCAGTTTCTTTGGCGTCTTAGTGTATTTAACCCATTAACTCATTGACACAGTAATCAGGCCTTTGAAGCTGTTTCATAGGTGGCAGTTCAGTTCCTTGGGGAATCGTGGTGAGGTCAGTGATTCGTAACCAGGGCGCAACCATTTGGTCACCGTAGTTATTCTGCAGCGAAGCTATGTCGATCCCATGTCGCTCAGTTCGCTGGTCCGCGGAGGCTTAAGAAGTTACGGACTTGCATTACTTATTGAACGCTCCTCGTACTTCCACAACATGTCGCTGTTTGGCTCGGAAACACTGCAACACACTTTTTTCTGAAAGTAGGCTGGTTTTATTACCGATTCCAATTATCCACTCTTTTGGCTATGAAACCTTATTTTTCAATATAATCGCTATTTATTGCGACAGCCTTTCGCTACCTTACTGAGAGGGACTGTATGCCCGCTTAATACCTTACTGAACGACGTCGGAGTCAACGCCTTGCTGATCAATAACCTCCCCATCATCCAGTTACTGCTTCCTTCGAAGTGCTTCGTTCATTGGGGCAAACAGATGGAAGTCAGAAGGACCCCGTCGCTCGGATGGATGAGGAAGAATAGTCCAATGAAGATTCGTGAGCTCTTGCCGCGTGTGCAGACTTTTACGAGACCTTGCGTTTTCATGGAAGAAATGCGTGGAAGACATTCGTTTGCATTTTTGTGGCGACGAATACGCAGAAGTCATTTCTCCAGTTTACTGAGGGTAGCACAGTACACATCACAGCTGATCGCTGCACCATGAGGGAGAATATCAAACAGAATAACCGCTTCGGAATCCGAGACACCGTCGCCATGCCTTTACCGGCTAAAAATGTATGTAAAGCCCTCTAGTGATTTAGTTCTTAAGATCGGTGCACGCCTAAATAACATCCTGGTGGCCGACCCAACAGAGGGCGCTGATAATTGATCTGTCCTTTTTTTCAGCTGTCATATAGACATTTATCTTTCATAGGCAATTTATAGGTTGCTACAGGCAATGTAATACGTATATTAATTGTTGACTGTAAATTCACCATAAAAAGCATCGGCCCTATTCTATTCATGTATTTCCTTTTAATAATTTTATATGGGTAACTTTATTCGCTTCCTCCATGAACCATGGACCTTGCCGTTGGTGGGGAGGCTTGCGTGCCTCAGCGATACAGATGGCCGTACCGTAGCTGCAACCACAACGGAGGGGTATCTGTTGAGAGGCCAGACATACGTGTGGTTCTTGAAGAGGGGCAGCAGCCTTTTCAGTAGTTGCAAGGGCAACAGTCTGGATGATTGACTGATCTGGCCCTGTAACACTAATCAAAACGGCCTTGCTGTGCTGGTACTGCGAACGGCTGAAAGCAAGGGGAAACTACAGCCGTAATTTTTCCCGAGGACATACAGCTTTACTGTATGATTAAATGATGATGGCGTCCTCTTGGGTAAAATATTCCGGAGGTAAAATAGTCCCCCATTCGGATCTCCGGGCGGGGACTACTCAAGAGGACGTCGTTATCAGGAGAAAGAAAACTGGCATTCTACGGATCGGAGCGTGGAATGTCAGATCCCTTAATCGGGCAGGTAGGTTAGAAAATTTAAAAAGGGAAATGGATGGGTTAAAGTTAGATATAGTGGGAATTAGTGAAGTTCGGTGGTAGGAGGAACAAGACTTTTGGTCAGGTGATTACAGGGTTATAAATACAAAATCAAATAGGAGTAATGCAGGAGTAGGTTTAATAATGAATAAAAAAAATAGGAGTGCGGGTTAGCTACTACAAACAGCATAGTGAACGCATTATTGTGGCCAAGATAGACACAAAGCCCATGCCTACTACAGTAGTGCAAGTTTATATGCCAACTAGCTCTGCAGATGATGAAGAAATTGATGAAATGTATGACGAGATAAAAGAAATTATTCAGGTAGTGAAAGGAGACGAAAATTTAATAGTCATGGGTGACTGGAATTCGTCAGTAGGGAAAGGGAGAGAAGGAAACATACTAGGTGAATATGGATTGGGGGGAAGAAATGAAAGAGGAAGCTGCCTTGTAGAATTTTGCACAGAGCGTAACTTAATCATAGCTAACACTTGGTTCAAGAATCATAAAAGAAGGCTGTATACCTCGAAGAATCCTGGAGATACTAAAAGGTATCAGATAGATTATATAATGGTAAGACAGAGATTTAGGATCCAGGTTTTAAATTGTAAGACATTTCCAGGGGCAGATGTGGATTCTGACCACAATCTATTGGTTATGAACTGCAGATTGAAACTGAAGAAACTGCAAAAAGGTGGGAATTTAAGGAGATGGGACCTGGATAAACTGAAAGAACCAGAGGTTGTGGAGAGTTTCAGGGAGAGCATAAGGGAACAATTGACAGGAATGGCCGAAAGAAATACAGTAGAAGAAGAATGGGTAGCTCTGAGGGATGAAGTAGTGAAGGCAGCAGATGATCAAGTAGGTAAAAAGACGAGGGCTAATAGAAATCCTTGGGTAACAGAAGAAATATTGAATTTAATTGATGAAAGGAGAAAATATAAAAATGCAGTAAATGAAGCAGGCAAAAAGGAATACAAACGTCTCAAAAATGAGATTGACAGGAAGTGCAAAATGACTAAGCAGGGATGGGTAGAGGACAAATGTAAGGATGTAGAGGCTTGTCTCACTAGGGGTAAGATAGATACTGCCTACAGGAAAATTAAAGAGACCTTTGGAGAGAAGAGAACCACTTGTATGAATATCAAGAGCTCAGATGGCAACCCAGTTCTAAGCAAAGAAGGGAAGGCAGAAAGGTGGATGGAGTATATAGAGGGTTTATACAAGGGCGATGTACTTCAGGACAATATTATTGAAATGGAAGAGGATGTAGATGAAGATGAAATGTATAATACTGCGTGAAGAGTTTGAAAGAGCACTGAAAGACCTGAGTCGAAACAAGGCCCCGGGAGTAGACAACATCCCATTAGAACTACTGATGGCCTTGGGAGAGCCAGTCATGACAAAACTCTACCATCTGGTGAGCAAGATGTATGAGACAGGCGAAATACCAACAGACTTCAAGAAGAATATAATAATTCCAATCCCAAAGAAAGCAGGTGTTGACAGATGTGAAAATTACCGAACTATCAGTTTAATAAGTCACAGCTGCAAAATACTAGCGCGAATTCTTTACAGACGAATGGAAAAACTGGTAGAAGCGGACCTCGGGGAAGATCAGTTTGGATTCCGTAGAAATGTTGGAACACATGAGGCAATACTAACCTTACCACTTATCTTAGAAGAAAGATTAAGAAAAGGCAAACCTACGTTTCTAGCATTTGTAGACTTAGAGAAAGCTTTTGACAACGTTAACTGGAACACTCTCTTTCAAATTCTGAAGGTGGCAGGGGTAAAATACAAGGAGCGAAAGGCTATTTACAATTTGTACAGAAACCAGATGGTAGTTATAAGAGTCGAGGGGCATGAAAGGGAAGCAGTGGTTGGGAAAGGAGTGAGACAGGGTTGTAGCCTCTCCCCGATGTTATTCAATCTGTATACTGAGCAAGCAGTAAAGGAAACAAAAGAAAAAATCCAAGTAGGTATTAAAATTCATGGAAAAGAAGTAAAAACTTTGAGGTTCGCCGATGACATTGTAATTCTGTGAGAGACAGCAAAGGACTTGGAAGAACAGTTGAACGAAATGGACAGTGTCTTGAAAGGAGGATATAAGATGAACATCAACAAAAGCAAAACGAGGATAATGGAATGTAGTCAAATTAAATCGGGTGATGCTGAGGGGATTAGTAGTAAAGGAGTTTTGCTATTTAGGGAGTAAAATAACTGATGATGGTCGAAGTAGAGAGGATATAAAATGTAGACTGGCAATGGCAAGGAAAGCGTTTCTGAAGAAGAGAAATTTGTTAACATCGAGTATAGATTTAAGTGTCGGGAAGTCGTTTCTGAAAGTATTTGTATGGAGTGTAGCCACGTATGGAAGTGAAACATGGACGATAACTAGTTTGGACAAGAAGAGAATAGAAGCTATCGAAATGTGGTGCTACAGAAGAATGCTGAAGATAAGGTGGGTAGATCACATAACTAATGAGGAGGTATTGAATAGGGTTGGGGAGAAGAGAAGTTTGTGGCACAACTTGACTAGAAGAAGGGATCGGTTGGTGGGACATGTTTTGAGGCATCAAGGAATCACAAATTTAGCATTGGAGGGCAGCGTGGAGGGTAAAAATCGTAGAGGGAGACCAAGAGATGAATACACTAAGCAGATTCAGAAGGATGTAGGTTGCAGTAGGTACTGGGAGATGAAGAAGCTTGCACAGGATAGAGTAGCATGGAGAGCTGCATCAAACCAGTCTCAGGACTGAAGAGCACAACAACAACAACAACAACAACTTTATTCGTCTTTTAATGTATCACAGTTTAGTTTCTATGATAGTCATCAATTTTAACATTTTGCTATATGTATTTTACATAATGTGTTTTTATCAGATTATGTTTTTTTGCCTAAATGATGACAACATCTAAGCCGACAGTAGCGACATCTAGGGAGGGTGTAGGCAAACAGATTTCTGGTAGCTACTGTACTTCAGTAGCCAGTTGCAATAATGACTGTATGGACGATGCGGCTTATTCTACACCTTATTTTAGATCCATATGACGATGCTCTGCTGATTACATTTATATGTTTTGACGATGCCATTATGGCCTTACCACTTTAGGACATGGTCTAAAAAAGGTACGATTTACCGTATTTTCTGTACATCTCCCTGGTTGTATGATAGTACATTGTGATACGTATTGCTGTATTATGTTTAAAGACATACTGCTCACCAGGTGTATATATATTTGTATATTATAGATCTGAGGATGGTCATTACGGACTGAAACCGGTCATCGACTAAAGAACTCATATTATGATCAAAGACTGGAATAAAAAACATTTAAAAAGGGAATTTATCGGATGGCATTGTTGGCCGGGAGGCCCCTTGCGAGGGAATTCGGCCGCCGTATTGCAAGTCATTTTCAGTTGACGCCACTTCGGCGACTTTCGGGTCAATGATGATGAAAATGGTGATGAAGGACACACAACACCCGGTACTCTGCCGGGAATCGAAACCGGACCCCTAGCGTGGTAGGCGGTAACGCTACCGCTACGCTACGGAGGCGGACCTTTACCCGCCGTGGTCGCGGTTTTGAACTTTTTCTCTGGAAAGGAGGTGGTTTGGCGCCACTCCATTTATTGGCGGTTTGTTTCCGGTTCGAAGTGATGCACCCATGTTTCATCGCCTGTGACGATGTTCGACAAAAAGCGTCACGATCAGACACGTAACACGCAATCAATTTCCCACATTGTTAGGGGGCAAGGAACCCAGTGGGCTGTCTCCATTGAGTACGCCAGCTGTTGGATGACCGAGTCAGCACTACCAACGGAGACGCCTCATAGTCCAGCAGGGAGACTGTGATGCGTCGATCAGCTCGAATGAGTGTGTTCACACGTTCCAAGAATGCAGGAGTCAGAGCTGTGTGCGACCGGCAGGCAGGCGGGAGATGGATCAGGTTTGCGCTGCGATGTTGTTGCGATGGTGACAGACCCCTCGCCCAACGACTCACCGTGCTTTTGTTCATTGGTAGGCATTCTGGAAGCTCCTATGAATAATTAGAATGCTCTTTTCCGCCAAAATACACTCAATGACAACTCTCTTGTTGAACCCACTTTCGTTACAGACGGCATTTTGAATGGTGCCTATATTGCCGCCAACCGTTGCAACTTCAAGAAACTATATGAGCCGTAGTAAGTTTGAAAAGCGCGCCGCAGCGCGTAGAGTGAAGCAGTCGCCCTCCGTTTTCTGGCGGTGGCGCCGTTGTCGCAATTGAAGGCTTCGGTGTCTCGCTCTAGCGTGAAAGGGGAAAAGTGGGCTGTTCGCGTGGGTTTAAGAAGTGGCTGTATGGGCTCTCGTGGAGAGTTGGCAGTCGGGGCATCGAGAAGCGACTTCTCTGCCGGTGCTAGAGTGACAGCACGCAGACCGCGGCATCAGCGTAAGCGACGCGAGCAGCGGCTCCGTTGTGTGGGGCGTTAACTGCTCGTCGCGAAAGGAATCTTCCTGAGCGTGGGTCCACGAGGGGCCTAATCCGCAGTTCGGCCGTATGCTGTCGACCGGCCAGGAGGTTCTGAAAACCGGCGCGCCTTCCTGGGGCCGTTGAAACGGCTGGCAGCGGGCGGCTCGGCAGAGCATTTGCAGGTGCTGCGTTGGTTCAGTCCTGGGAGTCGTAACGCACCAGAAGTTGAGTATTGATTGTTAACAGATTTTATGAAGTTTAATTGAATTCAGTTTACTTATTCTTGTTAATTAAACCAGCCGTATTTTTTTTGGCGGGGGGGGGGGGGGGGTTCCCGCCATTCATTCTCGTCCGCCCACCAGTGGGAAGATGGTAATACTAGAAAGGGTGGTCCGTTTGTCCCCTTTTGAGGACGAAAGGGTGGTGGGGGGGGGGGGAGGAGTCAGAGTAAATCTGTGGTTCGGATTGCTTCTTTCCCCTACCAGCTTACCTACGCGTTTATTCGACTGTTCGCTTCTGCCATGTATGTGAAAGCCTAAGGCACCAATGACTGTACTGTTTAAAATGCAACGCACTGAGACCTAATCCATTCTCTCGCCTGCCGTAACTAGTATTACTAGACTCACGTGTAAAACGTACTCTAAGAAGGAAGAAAAATTCCTTTGGCCTCGTGGTAAGAACTAGTCAATTGCATAACGAATTCCTGCTCATCTGGAACCTGTAACTTATGTAAATTTTTGTTTATGTATATTTGGTAATAATTAAGTAAGATTGTTAATGTACGCCGTAGTGGATTTTTTTATATTGTTTCTAGTCAGCAAAAATGTTGCGTGTCTTCCAATTCGATACCTTTTAAGGCTTTTACTCAACGTGCTTATGTGTTTTATAGATGTAGTTGGTTATTAGTGTGTTTACTTGCCTTGCAAAAGTTCGCCATTTCATCACAGGTAGAAATTGTTGCCTTGAAAGGAGAATGTTGTAAAAGTTCGCAAGTCCTACCCGGCAAGCGTGTGTATTTGCCGTAAGTTAACTGGCAGAAATTTGTAAAATTTGTTTTTTTATATATTTTGGAAATGTTAATGTTATTAACTGCGAGTGTCCCCCCCTCCCCGTGTGCATGACTCATGCGTTTTGATTTTTCTATTGTGAGAACTTTTGTAAACAGGATTGACCTTATATGTTGCACACGAGTTAGATTCAGCGCCATTTAATGAACGCAGTGAAATTCACCTGTAATTTAGCTGAGCTTTAAGTATTATACAGCGTCGCGTTGCGTACGTTAAATTGCTGGCCTGTACTTGTCTTTTACTGGCGTGAAATTTTGTATAGTAATTTAATAATTTTAAAAGTCCTTTCCTATCGTAAATTGTGACTTATTTGTTAAATGATTGTTGTTTTTTTTTTAAATATCGTAAAGTCTTGCACCAAATTTCAGTAAAATGTGTTACTGAAAACTGTGTGTAATGTCACCAGTTATTCCTTGGCACCTACTTCCACTTTACATGTTGTGTATTGATTGAGATTAATAGCCTTTGGTGAACCAGCAGTAATTTTACGGTTCACTATAGGGGCTGGAGCTACTATTTTCAACCTAAACAGACCAAGAAAAAAGGTTTTGCATTACTCATCGAACAATGTTCGTACTCCGAAAATTGTCGATCAATAATTAGCAAATATGGGGGATGGGTAGTTGCCAGCTTAACCACATGATCTGTCTCCAGACAGTGTTTTACCTCAGCACTGGAGTGCGAGTAATGACTGCAGAGCTAGCTATAGCCTGGGTGACGGACAGGTTGTTGTGTCGGTGCCGATCAGACGACACGCATCCGCTCATCGGCTCCAGGAAATGGAGGCTCCAGGGCAGCAGACCTTCATTTCCGACGAGCCTCCGGCCGCACTGCGGGCGAGGACGAGAGGAGAAGAGCAGAGTAGAGGAAGAGCAGTAGAGAGGAGAGGAGAGAATGAAGCAGAGAAGGCAGTGGACAGGGAGGCAGCAAGGCAATACCCGCTGCTCCATCACAGCGCCCCCCCCCCCCCCCCCCCCAGCCGGCAAATTTTCCGCGTTCAGCTGTCAGCGCGCGACGAATTTTCCAGTTCGTTAAACTGTTCGTGCCGGGGTGACAACTGGAAAAGGCGAGCGGCACGGAAAAGTGGGAAAGGGACAGCGCAGGTGGTTGATTGGAGATTACAGCAAGCGGGGGATTCGGAGCAGCCACGCCCGCCTTGTACCGATTCGCTACACGTAGCGGCGTTCCTGACTTAATGCAGCCAGAACCGGCTCTGTACGGTAACAACAGGTAGTCAGTGTTTAGGTAGTGATTTACTTTACATTTCAAATTAATTACACTACTGGCCATTAAAATTGCTACACCATGTGGATAACGTGCTACAGACGCGAAATTTAACCGACAGCAAGAAGATGCTGTGATATGCAAATGATTAGCTTTTCAGAGCATTCATACAAGGTTGGCGCCGGTGGCGACACCTACAACGTGCTGACATGAGGAAAGTTTCCAACCGATTTCTCATACACAAACAGCAGTTGCTCGGCGTTGCCTGGTGAAACGTTGTTGTGAAGCCTCGTGTAAGGAGGATAAATGCGTAACATCACGTTTCCGACTTTGATAAAGGGCGGATTGTAGCCTATCGCGATTGCGGTTTATCGTATCGCGACATTGCTGCTCGCGTTGGTCGAGATCCAATGACTGTTAGCAGAATATGGAATCGGTGGGTTCAGGAGGGTAATACGGAACGCCGTGCTGGATCCCAACGGCCTCGTGTCACTAGCAGTCGAGATGACAGGCATCTTATCCGCATGGCTGTAACGGATCGTGCAGCCACGTCTCGATCCCTGAGTCAATAGATGGGGACGTTTGCAAGACAACAACCATCTGCACGAACAGTTCGACGACGTTTGCAGCAGCATGGACTATCAGCTCGGGGACCATGGCTGCCAATACCCTTGACGCTGCATCACAGACAGGAGTACCTGCGATGGTTTACTCCACGACGAACCGGGTGCACGAATGGCAAAACGTCATTTTTTCGGATGAATCCAGGTTCTGTTTACAGCATCATGATGGTCGCATCCATGTTTCGTAACATCTCGGTGAACGCACATTGGAAGCGTGTATTCGTCATCGCCATACTGGCGTATCACCCGGCGTGATGGTATCAGGTGCCACTGGTTACACATCTCGGTCACCTCTTGTTCGCATTGATGGCACTTTGAGCAGTGGACGTTACATTTCAGATGTGTTACGACCCGTCGCTCTACCTTTCAGTCGATCCCTGCGAAACCCTATATTTCAGCAGGATACTGCACGACCGCATGTTGCAAGTCTTGTACGGGCCTTTCTAGATACAGAAAATGTTCGACTGCTGCCCTGGCCAGCACATTCTCCAGATCTCTCACCAATTGAAAACGTCTGGTCAATGATGTCCGAGCAACTGGCTCGTCACAATACGTCACTACTCTTGATGAACTGTGGTATCGTGTTAAAGCTGCATGGGCAGCTGTACCTGTACACGCCATCCGAGCTCTGTTTGACTCAATGCCCATTCGTACCAAGGCCGTTATTACGGCCAGAGGTGGTTGGTTGTTCTGAGTACTGATTTCTCCGGATCTATGCACCCAAATTGCGAGAAAATGTTATCACGTGTCAGTTCTAGTATAATACATTTGTCCACTGAATACCCGTTTATCATCTGCATTTCTTCTTGGTGTAGCAATTTTAATGGCCAGTAGTGTATAAGACATTCCAGATCGCAAACACAGATGTATTACAAGGTGAGCGGTTGCGATTATCACATGTGATTATCGTCATTCAGCGGTTCCTGCTCCATGTTCGTCCAGTGTCTATCAATACGATTTTTAAGCTGTGAAGATGATCTTGTAATGATTGAAACTGGCTTCCCTGTAATATTCGTGGTGTTGTGGTCTAGACTGATTTATAATTAACAACAAATATTCTACTTTGATCGCTGAGTGTTTGAAGCAGTATTTTCAAAAATAATTACTTTACTTTATTTCAGTACCAAGTTTCTTTGCCCGTGGCTTTACTTGTGTAGGCATGTCATGTGCAGCGGTACATACAGGATGTACCAGGAGGAACGGTAAATATTCTGGAACATTCACAGCAAATGCCCAGAACAAAATGGCTCTAAGCACTATGGGACGTAACATCTCAGGTCATCAGTTCCCTAGAACTGCTTACACCTAACTAACCTAAGGACATCACACACATCCATGCCCGAGGCAAGATTCGAACCTGCAACCGTAGCAGCCGCGCGGTTCCGGACTGAAGCGAGAAGAACCGCTCGGCCACAGCGGCCCGCAAAGTCCACTACACATGGAGACAAAGTAGATACATTAAGGGCTACGAGCACTTGTTCATATTCGTTAGTGTGAAACCCATTTCCCCATTGAACAAGTGCTCTTATCTCTTAATGTATGTATCTTAGAGCCCTCGTTTCTAGACAATTTTTTTCTTTCTATTACAATGACTGTTCCTTCAATCATACAGGCGTGACGGAAGGAACAGACATTGATGCGATCTGCAGTTGTTGTATTATGAAATTTTGTGACTTAGGCATGGATATCATACCTGTTGGTGACAAGAAATTCTGTGCAGGCCCAGATATTTTAATAATAAGTATTACAATCTAGATTGGTAAAACGACGATCATATTAACGTTGAATACACTTGTCTCATTAACACTATTGCGGGAATTCAGGTAAGCAGCGAGCAATTGGGGCGAAGACAACGTGGCATGTAGAGTTTTGTATCGATCCTGGAAGTATGCACGCATAGACATGACGGTTAATAAGGTGACCCCTTGCGATAAGAGGAAAATTTGGGCTCGGGTCACGATCCGGCACACGTTTTCATGTGTCACTCATCGATACGGTTACCTGACCCGCCAGGTTAGCCGATATCGCTAACGCGCTGCTTCCTAGACTCGGGTAGGCGCGCCGGCCCCGTATCGAATCCGCCCGGCGGCTTAACGACGGAGGCCAGTGTGCCGGCCAGCCTGGATGTGGTTTTTAGGCGGTTTTCCACATCCCACTAGGTGAATGCCGGGCTGGACCCCACGCCCCGCCTCAGTTACGCGGCTCGCAGACACTTGGACACATTCGCACTATTCCATGGATTACACTAGACACAAACAGTTGGGGTACACTAATTCCGTCCCGGGGGGTATGGGGTGGCGGCAGCAAGGGGATCTGGCCACCCCTTCAATTAACCTTGCCAAATCCGATTAACCATGCCGACCCTGCGTCATTGCGGGAACAAGGCACAAGCGAAAGCGAAACTCGTAGTTATGGTTACCGCGTCTTATTCAGCTCAATTGAGAGATAACAGTATAAAATCAAATGTATCCCGACATCTGGATGAAAATTATTTACAAGTTTGTGGCGCCCTCCATCGGTAATGCTGGAACTCAATACGGTGTTGGCCCACCATTAGCCTTGATGACAGCTTCCACTCTCGCAGACATAGGTTCAGTCAGGTACTGGAAGGTTTCTCTGGGAATGGCAGACCGTTCATCAGGGAGTGCTGCACTGAGGAGAGGTATCGATGTCGGTCGGTGAGGCCTGGCATCACGCCGGCGTTCTAAAACATCCCAAAGGTGTTTTGTAGGATTCAGGTCAGGACTCTGTGCAGGCCAGTCTATTACAGTCACATTACTGTCATGTAACCACTCCGCCTCCGGCCGTGATTTATGAACAGGTGCTCGATCATGTTGTAAGATGCAATCGCCATTCGAGAATTGCTCTTCAACAGTGGGAAGCAAGGAGGTGATTAAATCATCAATATAGGACTATTCTGTGATAGTGCCACGTAGAACAAGAAGAGCTGCAAGCCCCCTCCATGAATAACACGATCCCACCATAACACCAACACCTCCTAATTTTACTGTTGCGACTACACACGCTGGCAGACGATGTTCACCGGGCATTCGCCATACCCAGACCCTGCCATCAGATCGCTACATTGTGTACCATGATTCGTCACTCCACACAACGTTTTTCCACTGTTGAATCGTCCAAAGTTTACGCTCCTTACAGCAAGCGAGACGTCGTTTGGCGTTTACCCGCGTGATGTGTGGCTTATGAGTAGCCGCTCGACCATGAAATCCATCTTTCTGTGTGATGGTCCGGATGGATGTCTCTGTGAGTCAACAGACGAGGACGGCCTGTAGCTTCTATGCCGCACGTGTCCCTTCACGTTTCAACTTCACTATCACATCGGGAACAGTGGACCTAGGGATGAGTACGTGTGTCGACATCTCGGGTATAGAAGTATGACACAAGTGACACATCACCTGACCACGTTCGAAGTTCACGAGTTCCGCGGAACGCCCCATTCTGCTCTCGCGACGTCCTATGACTACTGAGGTCGCTGATACGGAGTACCTGGCAGTAGGTGACAGCACAGTGCACCTAACATGAAAAACATATGTTTTTGGGGGTGTCCAGATACTTCTGATCACGCCCAAAGGTGTTATACAGGATTCAGGTCAGGGCTCTGTGCAGGCCAGTCCATTACAGGCACGTTATTGTCATGTAACCACTCCCCCACAGGCCGTGAATTATGAACAGGTGCTCGATCGTGTTGAAAGATGCTATTGCCATCCCCGAATTGTTCATCAACAGTGGGAAGCAACATCCCTGGGTCCTGTAGAACACCTTTGGGATGTCTTGGAACGCCGACTTCATGCCAGGCCTCACCGACCAACATCGATACACCTCCTCAGTGCACCACTCGGTGAAGAATGGGCTGTCACTCCCCAAGATACCTCCCAGCAGCTGATTCAACGTATGCCTGCGACTGTGGAGGCTGTCATCAAGTCTAAGAGTGGGCCTACACCATATTGAATTCCAGCATTAACTTTGGAGGGCTCCACGAGCTTGTAAGTCATTTTCAGCCATGTGTCCGGATACTTTTGATCACATAGTGTACAAGTGTCACGGTTAAGTAAGACTTGTCTGTCCCACAGAATTGCACCGGACGTACAATAAGCGCCCTGGCCTGGACTGGTGAGCTGCTGTGCACTGAGTAACTCACCTACACCTACACTTGCATTTATATACTCCGCAAGCCACCCAGCGGTGTGTGGCGGAGGGCACTTCACGTGTCACTGTCATTACCTCCATTTTCTGTTCCAGTCACGTATGGTTCGCGGGAAGAACGACTGCCGGAAAGCCTCCGCGCGCGCTCGAATCTCTCTAATTTTACATTCGTGATCTCCTCGGGAGGTATAAGTAGGGGGAAGCAATATATTCGATACCTCATCCAGAAACGCACCCTCCCGAAACCTGGACAGCAAGCTACACCGCGATTCAGAGCGCCTGTCTTGCAGAGTCTGTCAATCAAGTTTGCTAAACATCTCCGTAACGCTATCACGCTTACCAAATAACCCGCTCTTCTTTGGATTTTCTCTATCTCCTCTGTCAAATCGACCTGGTACGGATCCCACACTGTTGAGCAATACACAAGTATAAGTTGAACGAGTGTTTTGTAAACCACCTCCTTTGTTGATGGACTACGTTTTCTAAGGACTCTCCCAAATGAATCTCAATCTGGCACCCGCCTTACCAACAATTTTATATGATCATTCCATTTCAAATCGTTCCGCACCCATACTCCCAGATATTTTACAGAAGTAATGCTACCAGTGTTTGTTCCGCTATCATATAATCATACAATAAAGGATCCTTCTTTCTACGTATTTGCAATACATTACATTTGTCTGTGTTAAGGGTCAGTTGCGACTCCCTGCCCCAAGTGCCTATCCGCTGCAGATCTTCCTGCATTTCGCTACAATTTTCTAATGCTGCAACTTCTCTGTATACTACAGCATCATCCGCGGAAAGCCGCATGGAACTTCCGACACTATCTACTAGGTCATTTATATATATTGTGAAAAGCAATGGTCCCATAACACTCCCCTGTGGCACGCCAGAGGTTACTTTAACGTTTGTAGACGTCTCTCCATTGAGAACAACATGCTGTGTTCTGTTTGCTAAAAACTCTTCAATCCAGCCACACAGCTGGTCTGATATTCCGTAGGCAGTTTATCAGGCGACAGTGCGGAACTGTATCAAACGCCTTCCGGAAGTCAAGGGAAATGGCATCTACCTGGGAGCGTGTATCTAATATTTTCTGGGTCTTACCAGCAAATAAAGCGAGTTGGGTCTCACACGATCGCTGTTTCCGGAATCCATGTTGATTACTACAGAGTAGATTCTCAAGTTGGGAGCGACCGCTCTGTTCCGCCCTGTACCCTGTATTGGTGCCGTATCGAGCACAAAGCCCTCGTGGCCCGTAAATCCAATGTGAACTCCTGCCCAGTCCCTCCCTGCGCTGTACTTCGATACGACCCCCTGATTTACCGCTCCTCGCTCCCCCCACCACCCCTTCGCGGTCGCATTTCAGCCCGTGGCGTGCCTCCGCGGTACTGCACGCCATCTATATCCACCCAGTCCGGACCCGGTAATACTATCCTGCCGTGACGTCACGCGATATCCTTCCCTCCCCCCTCCCACCCCCCCCCCTCCCACCCCACTCTGTCGGCAACTCCGCTGGTGAATTCATTAAAATGAAGGACGGCTATTATCCGCATCGGCGGGGACGAAAGCTTTTTCCTCCTTTTTTTATTTGATTTTTCGCTGCTGCTGCGGCATACCATTTTTCGTGCAGCGAGCTGCGAATTTAAAATGTGACTCGCGAGAGGAAACAGTGACGTCTAAACTGTGCGTCCGTTACCTGAAACCAAAACAACGGATACATCATTTTTTGTTTTATTTGTGTACTAGCTAATGAACACGGCATTGCCCGGGTATTAGTTTCACCAGTTTTTATTTTGTTTTTTTTTTTTTTTTTGTCAGAAACGGAAACAAAAAATTAACTGTGTTTACAGTGTAATATCGAAAAAATTTCATTTCCATGTATTCGAGAAAACACCTTTGAAATCGTAAAACAGTTCGTGTACCCTGGGTGCAGTTGCTCCGTGTGTCTACAACGCGATTTTAATAAAGTCTCTACATCAGCGACCCTTGTTTGTTCGTTTTATTTGGCCTCCTGACTTTGTACTCTGTTTAGCCATCGAGAACTCTTGTTTACATAGAATACACAATTATACACAAAAAAATACATAAAAGCATGTTAGAATTGAAAGCTCATGGAGTCAATATTTTTTCCGCAACAGATCTTTAACAAACAGAATGATAAGTTAAATACACATGTTGTCAATTCACTCTACTTCGTAAATTTAGTAACAAGTGGTACAGATAAAGTGAGTCCTTCAGATTTTTCCCAGCACCCTTAGAAAAACTAACTATCACTTTATACAGGCGAATGTCTTTAGAAACCTAAAGAGAAGACGCTGATTGAGGGAGCCAGCAAAGTCTTCGGCTATTCCTATCTGGAACACGAATACAAGATGTGGTTCATATCACCCTCTGACTCGAAATCATGTCAGACGGCAGCGAAACGAAAACTTTTTTTCTATACATATGGACAGGAAACGACGCATAGTTAAAACGGAGTCGAATGATGGTGGAAATCGTAGACCGGTACAAATGCGTCCTCGAAAACCACGGTCTTGTACATATTTGAGATCGTAGTGCCGCGTAATATCCACTTTTCGTTTATTGGGATACATTTACCATCTCTGGCCATTGCTGTTTTCCATGTCTCTAGACTTCAGGTTAGCAGTCTGTATAATTTCAAGTCAAGAACAGCTGCTGTAGAAGTAGCTTGCTTCGATAACACGTCAACTTCCTCATTACACCCAATGACAGCGTGGGAATGAATCCACAACCGAATCATTGATTGCCCTGTCCGTTTACTGCGAACATATTCTAATAACACATCCAAAATTCAACGGTTGCCTATTCTAGTCGATCGAAGGCGTTAAATATTTCTAAGAACACTCTGGGGGCCGGACGCAATTAATATCCTTAAGAAGGAAGCTGGTAATACAAACTTAATTGCTTCCAAAAATGTCAGAGTAAAAACTGAAGCAGTTTTAAACAATTTGTAGGTATTGTTTGTGCCTAAACCCATTAACGCTCTGCAGTTGAAAGCTATCATAAGCGCCGAATGCGTCACGGATTTCCATAAGTTGACAAAACTTTACGAATGTCAGTGGCAAAGAATAGACGTACTGAAACCTCATGCACGATGCGGCATTTTTTCAAGCTTCTCAGTGTTTATGAAGTCATACTTCCTGAACAATGCATCGTACAATAATGTATTTGTACAGGTACATTCAGTTGTATACGTGGATACTGTCTGCAGTGTGTATTGCGAACAGAGTTAGTAAAAAAGACGTAAGAAATTAAATGTCATGCACAATGCGCCAGTTTTTTCACGCATCTCTTTGTTTATGATGTCACATCTCCTGAACTGAAGAGCCAAAAAACTGGTACACCTGCTTAATACCGTGCAGGGCCCCCGCGAGGACGCAGAAGTGCCCCAACATGATGTGGCAGCGACTGGACTAATGTCTAAAGTGGTGCTGGAGGGAACGGACACCATGAATCCGTAAGAGTACGAGGGGGTGGAGATCTCTCCTGAACAGCACGTTGCAAGGTTTCCCAGATAATGTTCACTTCTGGGACGTTTTGTGGCCAACGGATATGTTTAAACTCAGAAGAGTGTTCCTGGAGCCACTCTGTAGCAATTCTGGAAGTGTCGGGTGTCACATTGTCCTGCCGGACTTGCCCAGATCCGACGGAATGCTTGACAAGAAGGATGCAGGTGATCAGACAGGTTGCTTACGTACGTGTCACCTGTCAGAGTCGTATCTAGACGTATCAAGAGTCCCGTATCACTCCAACTACACATGCCCCACACCATTACAGAGCCTCCACCAGCTTCAACAGTCGCCTGCTGACATGCAAGGTCCATGGATTCATGAGGCTGTCCCCGTACACGTACAAGTCCATCCACTCGATACAATTTGAGACAAGATCGTCCGATCAGGCAACATGTTTTCAGTCAACAACAGTCAACATCGGTGTTGATGAGCCCAGGCGGGGCGTAAAGCTTTGTGTCGTGAAGTCATCAAGGGTGCACGAGTGGGCCTTCGGCTCCGAAAGGCTATACCGATGACGCTTCGTTGAATGGCTCATACGCTCCCACTTGTTGATGGCGTAGCATTCAAATCTGCAGTTATTTGGTAAATGTTTACAGTTCCGTTACATTGAACGATTCTCTGCTGTCGTAGTTGCTCCTTTTCTTGCAGTATCTTTTTTCCGGCCGCAGCGATGTCGGACATTTAATGTTTTACCGGATTCCTGATATTCGCGCTGCACTCGTGAAATGATTGTACGAGAAAGTCCCCACTTCATCGCTACCTCGGAGATACTGTGTCCCATCGCTCGTGCGCCGGCTATAACACTTACATCTTGATAACCTGCCATTATAGCAGCAGTAACCAATGTAACAACTGCGCCAGACACTTGTTGTCTTATATAGGCATTGCCGACCGCAGCGCCGTATTCTGCCTATATACCTATCTCTGTATTTGAAAATGCATGCCTATACCAGTTTCTTTGGCGCTTAAGTGTATGACAGGTAGGTTATTCTTACCCAGATATCGATTGTTGCCTGACAGTATAAAACATGTGTACAAATTTCATTGAAATCGGTCTCGTGGTTTAGGAAGAGATGTAGAATATACATACTTCCATTTTAATAATATGTATGGATTACGACGATCGTTCAGTAACTAACGCAGAACTTTTTTTTCCTGAAAGCAGACGGTTTTGGTTCAAATGGCTCTGAGCACTATGGGACTTAACATCTGAGGTCATCAGTCCCCTAAAACTTAGAAATATTTAAACCTTACTAACCTAAGCACATCACACACATCCATGCCCGAGGCAGGATTCGAACCTGCGACCGTAGCAGCCGCGCGGTTCTGGACTGAAGCGCCTGGAACCGCTCGGCCACAGCGGACAGCCAGATGGTTTTATTCGTGATTTAAATTGAACAACTTGTTCCCAAATCTTTGGCTACAAAACCATATTTTTCAACGCATCTCCATTCTGTTCTATGACCTTAAGGCGTCCTCTCCCGGTACGTGAGGTGGGGACGTCACGGTGTGGAATTCCGCATTCCATTACACTGCTAAGCGTGAAAACAAGAATATTCTATGTTAGATTGCTGTCTCGTGGAGAGTAGCGTCGCCTATAAGCATCGGTTTTATGTCACAGAACTTAGGCCATATTGCATTAAGACCTACGGAACTGAACTCTCTATTTAGTGGTTTGTATAGTACACGTCTTAAGACTGGAACCTCATTAACTGGAATAGGACTGTTTTCAGTGATGAGACTCGCTTCGAACTGAGCCCCGACGACCAACGGAACGGAGACGTGTCTGGAGACACCCGAAGACCAGTGGCATTCCAGCCTGACTATGGCCCATCATACAGCCCAGTAACCAGGAGTGATGGTCGGGAGTGCTATTTCTTATCTTAGCAGGATCCTCTGGTTTCCATCCGCGGCAGCCTTACAGCACAGCCGTACGTCGAAGATATTCTACACCCCTGTTTGCTTCCCTTCATGGTATCCATTCTGGGCTTATACTTCAGCAAAATAATGCCGGACCGCATACTGGTTGTCTTCGAGCTTGCCAAACTCTACATTGGCCTGTAAGGTCGCCGGATCTCTCCCCACCTGAAACGGTTTGTAGCATTATTGGCAGGGCCCTAAACCCATTTCAGGGTTTTGTCGATCTAACACTCCAACTGGACAGAATTGGGCACGATATCTCTCAGGATATCCAAAAAATCCATCAGTCAATGCCAATCCGAATAAATGATTGCTTAGGGGCTACACGTGGAGCAACGCGTTATTGACTTCCTCAGTTTGTGAAGCTCTTTCATTTGAATAAATCAATTTTTGTGCAGTTGTAATAATTTGTTTGTCTGCACATGTACATCACATCTGCCGATTTCCGTCCCATTCGGATAATTCTTTCGTGGTGTGGTTTTTTTCTTCTTAGAGTGATTTTTCCGAGTGTACTGTTTTGCCCACTCCGTATATAACTGCTGCCCCATTCTCATATATTCAAACACGCCTAACTGCTGCCCCGTTCTCAGCGCATTGGAGGCTACTTTGCAAACTGAAAACCTCGGGCTCGGATTTCCGTGGCAGAGAGGCGACTGCGGGTGACGTCACCGTCTGCGCAGTACCGGCGCCACCGGGCTCGTTCTAGGATTTACACGCGTCTATGAGGACCCGGCTAGCTCCGTCCCCTGGACGGTTGTGTCGCTATTCTGGGCCACAATTATGCAGATGAAGCGGCCGATCGATGCGCCACCGGGAATAGACCGGGTTCAAGGACGAAGCTCTGGCGATGGCGGCGCTGCGGCCAGTCGGAACGTCCGCACAGTCGCGGGAAAGGTTTCACGCTAGCAGTCGTGGCCGCGAGTTTGTGGCAACGGTGAGAAGGCGGATTATGTTGACATCTCTGTAGAGTCCCAGACAGTTCAAGTAGTGGTCTGATACAATCACATTTTCCTGGAGACATACCAGTCTCAACTTTATCTTCGATAAGAACAGAAGCTAAAGAAATGAATTAAAATTTTCACCAAGACCGAGACTGGAACCCGAGTCTCCAAGTTACTAGGCAGATGTGCTATCCACTAAACCACTTTCGCATTTTTGCTAACACAGCAGCATGGATTATCCTAGTCCAGTACCCTCACTAACACAAGCTTCAATTCATACTTCAACCCATCTTCTTCTTGCGTTACGGCCTCTGTAGGACTACGGGTAGACCCTTCGTGGACTGCATTCTCCTCTTCACCTCCCAGAACCTCTTCATTCTTTCGCTTCTTCTCTCCCGCTCTTCTTCCGAGATCTTCATTCTCCGTTTCTCCTGTCTGCTCCACTGGTGACACTCTAATCTTTCCCTGTATTCTCCTCTGTCATTGATCTCCAGCATATTGGACGGTGTATATTTGTTCCTCCAATTTTCCTCTCCTTCGACCTTGATCCCCAATTCCGACCAGTCCTTCCGAAGTTCAACAACCCAATTGGTTCCTGTCTTTCCTCTTGTCCTCCCTGTTGTTTCGCACACTCTCTTCGTCATTCTGTCCATACTTACCCTAACTACATGTCCAGCAAACCTTGCCCTTTTTGAGTCTGATTTCCCTGGATATTGTTCTCATGTTCCGGTACAATTCTTCCCTAGGTCTTCGCATCCACCTCTGTCCACCTCTTTTGGGACCTAGTATTTTTCTCAGTATTTTTCTGTCTTCTTTCTCTACTTGTTCTGCCCCATTTCTTCCTAGAGCCATCGTCTCAGCAGCATATAATACTGCATTTCTCACCGTTGCCTTGTAGTGGCTTATCTTTGCCTCTGTGGATATATTCTTTTTATTGTATATCTCTCTCGTCATACAGAAGGCTGACCTCATCTTCCTTATCCTCTCTGTTATTCCCTCCTGTTCCTTCCTGTTACAAATTCTCCCAGGTATTTAAATTTGTCCACCATTTGCACAGTGCCTTTCGGTGTTTACCAGTCTGCAGTGAAATTTAATGTCTTTGTCTTGTTATAGGCGATCCTCAGTCCCACCTTTCTGGCTTAAGTTGTCGAGTGAGTTTTTGCGTCTTCTTTGTCTCACTTACTATTGCTATGTCATCTGCAAAGTTTAGGCAGTCCACCTGAACCCTGTTGTCCTTTTGTCCCCATCTTCGATTTCCGCTTTTTATCTCGTGGTCTTGCGGTAGCGTTTTCGCTTCCCGCGCAGGCGGGCCCAGGTTCGATTCCCGGCGGGGTCAGGGATTTTTCCTGCCTCGAGATGACTGGGTGTTGTTATGCCGTCTTCATCATCATCATTCATCCCAGTTACGGTCGGAGGAACGCAATGGCAAACCACCTCCGCTAGGACCTTGCCTAGTACGGCGCTGCGAGTCTCCTACGCTCCTCGGATTATGGGACATCATCATCATCATCAAATCGCCAGTACTGTCGAGGCTCCCCAGTACTGGAATAGCACCCCGGCAAGTGATGGGGAAATCCTGCCCGTACTTCAGATGTAGGTGATCTAACGATCTGATGTAATTACTTTTCCTGCAGACGTATTCAGTCTCAGCTCTTGTTCAAGTCGCGGCCTTGGTACAAATTTTAATTTATAACTTCAGCTTCCGCCCTAATCTAAGACTTTAGCTAGCGTTTCGCTTTCATATTCTTTGGCAACTCACATCGGAGCCGTTTTTCGGCTCGTGAACCTAATATCTACAGAACTCGCCAATCTATTATATATTAGCGCACTGTAACCTAGCAACAAGAGCTGTCGCGTTGCGCTAGAGTGCGTGGCATGCCCGTCCATCCGATTTAAGAGCACTGCGTGCTCTGTCAGTGTACCTCGCTAAGTGGCTTTAACTAGCCGCAAAGCTGTTAGCAATCCATGACTGAAGTGTTTCGATGGAGACACAATAATCTTTTTGTTTGTCTTGTATGTGAAGCCTGATATCCTTGTCTATCTCTTGTCAACTTGAGGCACACAGTTTGGCTACTTCCTCCTTCCGGCTCTTTGGAGAAGATGCACTCGGTATGCTGCATCAGAAGAGAACCCGGCCTGAACATGCTACAGCCTGAAGGCTCGGAGAGCGCCATCTAAGCAACGTGATGATAATATTCATCATCATGATCATCGTAACAGTCATCAGCGTGTACAGTTTTCAGCGCATCGCTGGGTCTGTTCAGAACAGGAGCCTCCCTACCTCTTTGCTTGACTATCTCTTCCCATCACTTCCCGCCACTCTGTCCATCTCGTCCTTCCCTTTATTTATGTCCGTCTCCCCACCCCCCCCACCTCCTCCATGTCCCTGATATCCATCACCTTCTCTCTTCCTCTCTCTCTCTCTCTCTCTCTCTCTCTCTAGTCTCGTTTATTGTTATTGCCAACGAAACTTTGATACGGAACTGAAGTAGCTTAAATTGAGTGCTTAAACCGATTGCTATCATTGGTACACTATGTGATCAAAAGTATCCGGACACCCCCCAAAAAACACGTTTTTCATGTTAGGTGCACTGTGCTGTCACCTGCTGCCAGGTACTCCATATCGTCGACCTCAATACTCATTACACATCGTGAGAGACCAGAATGGGGTGCTCCGCGGAACTCACGGAATTCGAACGTGGTCAGGTGATTGGGTGTCACTTGTGTCATATGTCTATACGCGAGATTTCAACACTTCTAAACATCTCTAGGTCCACTGTTTCCGATGTCATAGTGAAGTAAAACGTGAAGGGACACGTACAGCAAAAAAGCGTACACGCCGATTTCGTTTGTTGACTGACAGAGACATCCATCCGGATCATCACACAGGAATTCGGACCTGCATCAGGATTCACTGCAACTACTATGACAGTTAGGCGGGAGGTGACAAAACTGATTTCATGGCCGAACGGCTGCCCATAAGCCACCCATTACGCGGTTTAGTACCAAACGACGCCTCGCTTGGTGTAAGGAGCATAAACATTGGACGATTCAGCAGTTGAAAAACGTTGTGTGCAGTGACGAATCACGGTAAACAACGCAGCGATCCGATGGCAGGGTGTGGGAATGGCGAATTCCCGGTGAACATCGACTGTCAGCGTGTGTAGTGGCAACAGTAAAATTCGGAGGCGGTAGAGCTATGGTGTGGTCGTGTTTTTCATGGAGGGGGCTTGCACCCCTTGTTGTTCTACGTGGCGCTATAACGGAATAGTCCTACATTGATGTTCTAAGCACCTTCTTGCTTCCCACGGTCGAAGAGAAATTCTGGAATGGCGATTGCATCTTTCAACATACATGTGGCGGAGTGGTTACACGACAACAACATCCCTATAATTGACTGGCCTGCACAGTCCTGATCTGATGAATCCTATAGAACACCTTTGCGATGTTTTGGAACGCCGAGTTGGTGCCAGGCCTCACCGACGGATATCGATACCTCTTCTCTGCTTCACTCCTTGAAGAATGGGCTGCCGTTCCCCAAGGAACTATCCAGCACCTGACTGAACGTATGCCTGAGAGAGTGGAAGCTGTCATCAAGGCTAAGGGTGGGCCAACACCATATTGAATTCCAATATTACCGATGGAGGGTGCCACGAACTTTTAAGTCATTTTCAGCCAGATGTCCGGATGCTTTTGATCACATAGTGTATATGGCTTATAAGAAAGCTGTATCTGTGAGGATAGTAACTTCAGTGGCACTTAGTCAAATGAATCTTTATGGTTTCAGAGACCTTTTCAAACTCAGCCAGCCGGCCAAAGTGGCCGTGCGGTTAAAGGCGCTGCAGTCTGGAACCGCAAGACCGCTACGGTCGCAGGTTCGAATCCTGCCTCGGGCATGGATGTTTGTGCTGTCCTTAGGTTAGTTAGTTTTAACTAGTTCTAAGTTCTAGGGGACTAATGACCTCAGCAGTTGAGTCCCATAGTGCTCAGAGCCATTTGAACCATTTTTTTTTTGAAACTCAGCCATCTATGTTGTTTCTATACTCACTGAAAGGGCAGATATGATGTGGCATCCCAGCACAGTGTTTTCAACAACTGCACGTACTGCACTTGGTTTTTCACTGCTTCTCGGAGGGAGGGAGAGAGAGAGAGAGAGAGAGAGAGAGAGAGAGAGAGAGATGAGGAGCACGACAGATGGGAAGGAGGAAGCGGTGAGAGAAAGACACTACTCGCGTGCTGCAAGTGGTAAAGTAATGTTGATGCTGCGTTGTCAACAATATTAGTAGTGTGGTGTGACCACTGGCTGGTTGAAATCGATTATGAAACTGCGAAGTGCGCGCTTGATTGCGTAGTGTAAAATACGAAAAATATTAATGAACATGAAAAGTCAGTTATTTAATTTCCAGAATCAGTATGTCACTGTTTTCCAAAGCGTCCTGTGGTGCTTCTGTGGCGTGAAACACACGCGCCCCTCGTTGTGTGTGACTTTCCTGGCGCTGCGTCGTCTGGAAGCGCGCGCGACCCAGCGCACGCTGCGTGTCCCCCCCGTGTGTACACACACCACACACTACGCGCCCCATCGCCCCGCCCCTCTCGCAGGTAGTCCAGCACAAAGGGCAGACGAGCGGCGACCTCTCCAGCATCTGACGTCACTGACGCTGGAGTGGCCTCGACCCACACCCCGCCCGAGTCCGTCCGCAGCGAACACTGTGAGGAGATGACGCCGTCTGCCGGATGCGTGACGCTGGTCGTAGGTTGTAGAGACAGAAGTGATGACACTTTCTGCAGGACCTGACCTTGATGTTGCAGGACAATGCTCAAGTACGTACAGTGCAAGCTGTTACTGATTTGTTTGACTGATGGGGCTGCTAAGTGCTATACCACCTACTGCACTCCCCTGACTTAAGCCCTCGTGAGTTCAACTCGATTTCTGAACTGAAGGAAACACTTCACGGCATTATCTTCAGAACTGCTACAAATTCGTCGGGCAATAGACCGCGCCGCTCGAACTGTCAACACGACTGGCACTGCTAACAAGGGAACCTCCCCATCGTACCCCCCTCAGATTTAGTTTATAAGTTTGCACAGTGGATAGGCTTTGAAAAAACTGAACACAGATCAATCGAGAAAACAGGAAGAAGTTGTGTGGAACTATGAAAAAATACGCAAAATAATCAAACTGAGTATTCCATGCGCAAGATAGGCAACATCAAGGAGAGTGGGAGCTCAGGAGAGCCGTGTTCACGTGGTTAGCGTGAGCAGCTGCGAAACGAGAGGTCCTTGGTTCAAGTCTTCCCTCGAGTGAAAAGTTTAATTTTTTATTTTCAGACAATTATTATCTGTCCGTCCGTCCGTCCGATGCGAGGTAACTGCGCCGTAGTATGGGGACGCTACACCTAAACAAACATCGAAACACACGACGACAGTCGACTACAGCGCACGGAAGAGAATTCCTGTTAACGAGGCTCCCTGGCTGCCAGTAGACTGTTCGCCACTTTGGACGAGAGTGCATTAAATACCTGAGATGTATTCCGTGCGCAATATGAATCCACCAAATATAGCTTGCGAGTTCAATATCAAGGTCAATGAATATTTTCCGAACTGTAAGAAATCGGAAAGTTCCTTAAGGGATCGAACGATTGTCGAACATTTGTATGATTATGTGACCAGAGACGTCAATCAACGAAAGGACAGATCATAACTTTGCGAAAATAAAGAAAGTAAATTTTTCACTCGAGGAAAGACTTGAACCAAGGACCTCTCGTTCATCAGCTGCTCACGCTACCACGGGACCAGGGCGCTCCTGAGCTCATACTCTCCTTGATGTTGCATATCTTGGCCATGGACAACTCAGTTTGTATATTTTCCTTATTTTTTTCGTAGTTCCACACAACTTCTTCCTGTTTTCTCGATTGATCTGTGTTCAGTTTTTCAAGGCCTATCCACTGTGCCAACTTATAACTAAATCTGAGGGGGCTGCGATGGGGAAGTTCCCTTGTAAAAGTGTTCTACGACTTCGACATCGCTGCCAACGGGTTATACACAATTCTGGTGACTACTTTGAAGGTCAGTAAAAGTTTGAAACTCGTATCTATTTTGCACGAGCTGTAAATAAATAGTTGCCACTATTAAAGTTCCAACCCTCGTAATTTAGTTTGACTGAAACAGAATCGAATCGGTTGGTTTTTACCCACCAGGAAATTTCGCTTTATCCCTCGGAGAGTAATTACCTCCAGGTTGGGAACCACTGCTGTAGGCAGTAACTGTGCTGGGCATAGAGGTGAACAGTGTTTGCAACATTCATTCTAGGGTACAACCATGCACCACCAACGAGTACCTCCTCCAGTCGAACGGCTTCAGTCATTTGAACGGGATAGCGTTGTGGGTCTGTGAGAAGCTGGATGGACGTCTCGACTGATTGCTGCTGGGGTTATGGACGTCGGTGTAGTATACATGCACACCGGGATCGACAAATTGTGCGAACAGCGGTGGCCGACCGAACATCATACATGCTGTGTCATCAGAGACCACTGGTGACCTGTTGCTTGCAGCATCCACATCTACATACATACTCCGCAATCCACCATACGGTGCGTGGCGGAGGGTACCTCGTACCACAACTAGCATCTTCTCTCCTTGATCCACTCCCAAACAGAACGAGGGAAAACTGACTGCCTATGTGCCTCTGTACGAACCCTAATCTCTCTTATCTTTGTGGTCTTTCCGCGAAATATAAGTTGGCGGCAGTAAAATTGTACTGCAATCAGGCTCAAATGCTGGTTCTGTAAATTTCCTCAGAAGCGATTCACGAAAAGAACGCCTCCTTTCCTCCAGAGACTCCCACCCGAGTTCCTGAAGCATTTCCGCAACACTCGCGTGATGGTCAAACCTACCAGTAACAAATCTAGCAGCCCGCCTCTGAATTGCTTCTATCTCCTCCCTCAATCCGACCTGACAGGGATCCCAAACGCTCAAGCAGTACTCAAGAATAGGTCGTATTGGTGTTTTATAAGCTGTCTCCTTTACAGATGAACCACATCTTCCCAAAATTCTACCAATGAACCGATGACGACTATCCGCCTTCCCCACAACTACCATTACATGCTTGTCCCACTTCCTATCGCTCTGCAATGTTACGCCCAAATATTTAATCGACGTGACTGTGTCAAGCGCTACACTACCAATGGAGTATTCAAACATTACGGGATTCTTTTTCCTATTCATCTGCATTAATTTACATTTATCTATATTTTGAGTTAGCTGCCATTCTGTACACCAATCACAAATCCTGTCCAAGTCATCTTGTATCCTCCTACAGTCACTCAACGACAACTCCTTCCCGTGCACCACAGCATCATCAGCAAACAGCCGCACATTGCTATCCACCCTATCCAAAACATCATTTATGTAGATAGAAAACAACAGCGGCCCTACCACACTTCCCTGTGGCACTCCAGATGATACCCTCACCTCCGATGAACACTCACCATCCAGGACAACGTACTGGGTTCTATTACTTAATAAGTCTTCGAGCCACTCACATAATTGGGAACCAATCCCATATGCTCGTACCTTAGTTAGGAGTCTGCAGTGGGGCACCGAGTCAAACGCTTTCCTGAAGTCAAGGAATATGGCATCCGTCCGATACCCTTCATCCATGGTTCGCAAGATATCATGTGAAAAAAGGGCGAGTTGCGTTTTGCAGGAGCGATGCTTTCCAAAGCCGTGCTGATGCATGGACAGCAATTCCTCTGTCTCACGGAAAGTAATTATATTCGAACTGAGAATATGTTCGAGAATCCTGCAACAAACCGATATTGGTCTGTAATTTTGAGGATCCGTCCTTCTACCCTTCTTATATACAGGCATCACCTGCGCTTCTTTCCAGTCCCTCGGGACTTTACGTTGGGCAAGAGATTCGCGATAAATGCAAGCTAAGTAAGGAGCCTATGCAGTAGAGTACTCTCTGTAAAACCGAATTGGAATCCCATCAGGACGTGGCGATTTATTTATTTTCAACCCATTCAGCTGCTTCACAACCCCCAGGGATGTCTATCACTATGTCCTCCATACGGGGATCACGATCATATATGCCTCTGGCAGGTTACCACTGACACCACCACACCATCCAGCATGGCTACTTTGATGTCATGAAAGAGCCGACTGGAGAATGGAATGGCGCTCTGTTGTCTTTACTGATGAGAAGTTTCTGTCTGTATGCGAGTGATGGACGAGCAGGTGTGCGGCATAGAGCAGATTTGTTCCCTGAGGATGCTTTCGCTAATGACACACATGTCCCACCCACTTCACAGTGTGGGAGGCCATCAGTTACAACTCGCGGTCACAGTTTGCATTTCTGCAGGGTAAAGTAATCACTGCTCGCTATAATGCACAGGTCGCTATCCCCGCGCTGCTGCCATTTGTTCGACAGAAACCTGATGTGCTACTTCAGCAGGACAATGCACGTCCATGTACGACTGCTGCGGCGCAGCATGGACTTCGTGTGGTACAAAAACTGTCCTGGCCAGCAATAATACCAGATGTCTCGCCAGTTGAATACGTGTGAGATACGACGAAGAGGTAACGTAATCGTTCTGCACGGCTCTGGGGCAAAGTCGAAGTTCTAACTCACCCCAAAGATGTCCCGTTGTGTTCAGGTTGGGCGTTTTGTGCAGGCCAATCCATTTCAGGGATATTATTGTCAGGAAAGCACTGCCTGAGATATGCTGCTCTATGGCAGGTTCCATTGTCGTGCTTGGCTCAAATGGCTCTGAGCACTATGGGACTTAACATCTGAGGTCATCAGTCCCCTAGACTTAGAACTACGTAAACCTAACGAACCTAAGGACGTCACACACATCCATGCCCGAAGCAGAATTCGAAGCTGCGACCGTAGCGGTCGCGCGGTTCCAGACTGAAGCGCCTAGAACCGCCCTGCCACAGCAGCCGGCCATTGTCGTGCTGATACGGTTGTCGTCTCAGGACTGTTCCTCTATTATACGCATTACAAAATGCAGTGAAATGTGTCGATGTCCTCCTGCATTTGGGCATTTTCTTAAAAGCAGTAAGGGAACCACACACTAACCGAGTAAAACAATGCCATTCCGTAAGACCAACTCCTGCGTACTTCACTTCTGGCACTACACATGACGGCCGCTGATAATCTCCAAGCATTCGTCAAACCAAAATCCTTCCATCGGACTGCCACATGGTACGGGGTGATTCATCACTCCAAATACCTCATTTTCAGTAGCTTCGATCTTTACACCACTGCAAGTGCCGCTTAGCATGGTCTACAGAAACGTGTAGTTTATGAGGAGCCATAGCCCATTATTTTTAACTCCCTACGCACTGTCATTGTGCTAGCTGGAATGTTGGAAGCAGTTGGAACTGACAAGTGATTCACTTCGCTAATTTCATGTGACTTTTTTTTAACCACTCTAACCGCTGCTCGACTCTCCCTGTTCGTCAGTACATGGGGTGTGCCTCCTCCTGGTTCATCTGTCGTTGTTCCTTCCTGTATCTATTTCACGGTCACATCAGCAACAGTTGACTTGGAGAGCTTTAGCAGAGTTTAAATGTCCTCGAAAGATTTGTTATTCAAGTGACGTCCAGTGATTAGCCATGTTCGAAGTCATTGAGCTCTCCTGAGAGACTCATTCTGCAGGTACTGCATTTCTATTGACAACGAAGTACCCCCCTCCTCCATTTATACTGGTGGTATCGCATCTAGTGGTTCCGCATTGCCTAGTAGTGTACAGATACTTTATATTAGATATTTGCATGGTAGAGACGTAAGGCATCTGGAAAGATTAAAATACTCAATAACCGAGAGCAGCTAGAGGAAGTGAAGTATAGAAACAGCGAGCGGAAGAAAAGAGGACGTCAGGAAGAAAATGATGAGGATAGAAAAGTGGAAGACGAGAAAGGGAGCGATATTATAATACAGGAGAAGGAAGAAAAGGCTAAAAGAGAGGAGGAAGTGCGACAGGTAGAGGACAAAACCTTAGGAGAGGGAGGAGAACAGGAATAAAAGGGAATACAAGACGAAGAGAAAATATGAGGAGGAAGAGGAGGAGGGGGAGGAAATTGAAAGGAGGGAGAGAGGGGGGGAGAGAGGGGGGAAGAGGGGGGGAGGGAGGGAGGGAGAGAGAGAGAGAGAGAGAGAGAGAGAGAGAGAGAGAGAGAGATCGTCGGGAAATTCAGACCGAAGCGTGAATTGTTATTTTGAGGGGTTCTCCATTTCGGCAGGGAAGTTTCTCTCGGCCGTTTATTGCGCAGAAGTTGGTCGGATGAACTTTTCAGTTCCATACACCGCTGAAGTGGTGAATATGCAGGCTACCATTAAAACAACACAGTCTTTTGAGGAAAGATTTAATTCGCCGCAGGGCTCAAGGCACCCCAGAATCCACAAGTTTACACGCGGAATGCAGAGCGACAGCTTCAGCCCGCCACATTCCAGGCAGCAGGTGAAGTTGGCACAGCATAGACAACTTCCTGGAGACGCGACCGAGCTTCTAACGAATTACCACACTGCTGTACGTGTCTTGTGTGGAACGAGCGCCATTGCCTCCTGGATGGCAACTCCTAAGTCTTCCTTACCATTACGTTTCTGCTCTCCCTCCTTCCTCCCTCCCCGCCCTCTCCCTCTCTCTCTCTCTCTCTCTCTCTCTCTCTCTCTCTCTCTCCCTCTCTCATGTCTCGACCGAGCATGGTAGCACAGTAATTAGTACACTGGACTCGGGAGGACGGTAGCTCGGTTTCCCATTCGGTCAGCCTGATTTTGATTTCCAGTGAATCGACCAAGAAAAATACCGGGGCGGTTCGTTCGACATGGCGTGACCGACTGCCTCCCTTAATCCGAGCTTAAGCTCTGTCTCTAATGACCTTGATGTCGACGAGTCGTTAGATACTAATCCTCCTCTCATCTTTTCCTCCTCCTCCTCTTGCCCCCCCCCCACCCCCTCTTTCTCTCTCTCTCTCTTCCCATTTCCGTTTTTTCGAAATCACTTTACAAAAAGATCATACTTTGTTTTTCTGTAGGATTAATAGTTCGCGTGTAGCAAGCGAGAGAGTATGACAGTCTCGCGCGTGATATTTGAAGGCCGCTTAAAACACTGAAGTTTGCAAAAAATCAGAGCCGTAGGGGTAGGTGAGTCACCCTTTTTACGTATAAAACTTGCCGAGTGAAAACCCACATCTCTCGTCTCTGTACTCAAGGGAGATGGCGTTGTGGGACACTCTTCCAGCTCATTGGTCAACGTTCAAACGTACGTTCAGAATATTTGACCTGCTAGATATTACTCTGTACATTCGGATATACTCCCCAACGTACTTTTTTTTACGCTATGGCGTCACCGTTGCGATTCCAGTGCGCGGTCCGTGTGCCGACGCGGTTGTCTAGAAAGGAGAGAAGCCCCTGGGCAGCGGAAGTGGCTACTTGCTGGGGAAATCGATTTCCTGCACAGAGGCGGGCTGGTGCCACATAGCAGGCCGGATGCTACTCCGTCCCGTCCACCGCTTACCACCCAACTGAGGCACATCATCAACTCTGGATGCCCCACACGGAATCTTAAGCAACACGCGAGGCACGTTACCGTTTCCCGCAAACTGCTACCGAATTGGGAGAAGTGTGAAGAGCTTAACACGCAAACATGTGAGGTGAACCTTGATTCGAAAATCTTTATGAGAGCATCAAAAATAGGGCAACGTGCTTTCCTGGATGAATGTAACCGTGGTAACGAGAAGATTTTTCCTCATTTCACGTAGGTATTATATTGGCAAGCCTGTCATGGTATCCCCAGAAATGACACGCTGACGATCCAAAACATTATGACCACAGCACACCGCGACACTGAATGTTATGAGGTGGACCGCGAGCATGAGGTGCGATAAGGGAAGTGCAGTTTTCATCTTGGGTATTAATAAACCGCTTCAGCTGTATTTAGTCCCTTACTTTTAGATCACTACACGTTCGTAACACTAAAAGCCGCATCTTCAGGCGAGCGTATAACTAAAACATCTTCTTTATACTTTTACAAGATTAACCGCAAACAGTTTTTTATTCTTCTGTAATCTGAGGTTTCTCCGGCGTACAGAAATCTTGAAAATTTCTTCTTATTTTCGCATAGGTACACAACAAACTTGTATCGGCATTCGTGCCATTTTGAAATGTTCCTGTTGACGTTACATTTATAAAGCATTTTATTCTACTTTTATATAACATTACTATGGGATTTTTATCTCACATTACAATATGTCTAGATAGAGTGACGTCCATAAAACATCTTGGAACGTAAATTTTTTATTTACTGCTTCCACATCTACATCCACTTTTATACTCCGCAAGCCACCCAACGGTGAGTGCGGAGCGCACTTTACGTGCCACTGTCGTTACCTCCCTTTCCTGTTCCAGTCGCGTACGGTGTGCGGGAAGAACGACTGCCGGAAAGCGTCCGTGCGCGCTCGTATCTCTCTAATTTTACATTCGTGATCTCCTCGGAATGTATAAGTAGGGGGAAGCAACATATTCGATACCCCATCCAGAAACGCACCCTCTCGAAACCTGGACACCAAGCTACACCGCGATGCAGAGCGCCTCTCTTGCAGAGTCTGCCACTCGAGTTTGCTAAACATCTCCGTAACGCTATCACGCTTACTAAATAACCCTGAGACGAAACGTGCCGCTCTTCTTTGGATCTTCTCTATCTCCTCCGTCAACCCGACCTGGTACGGATCCTACACTGATGAGCAATACACAAGTATAGGTCGAACGACTGTTTTGTAAGCCACCTCCTTTGTTGATGGACTACATTTTCTAAGGGCTCTCCCAGTGAATCTCAACCTGGCACCCGCCTTACCAACAATTAATTTTATATGATCATTCCACTCCAAATCGTTCCGTACGCATACTCCCAGGTATTTTACAGAAGTAATCATACAATAAAGGATCCTTCTTTCTATGAATTCGCAATACGTTACATATGTCTATGTTACGGGGCAGTTGGCACTCCCTGCACCAAGTGCCTATCCGCTGCAGATCTTCCTGCATTTCGCTGCAATTTTCTAATGCTGCAACTTCTCTGTATACTACAGCATCAACCGCGAAAAGCCGCATGGAACTTCCGACACTATCTAATAGTTCATTTATACATATTGTGAAAAGCAATGGTCCCGTAACACTCCTCTGTGGCACGCCAGAGGTTACCTTAACGTCTGTAGACGTCTCTCTATTGAGAACAGCATGCTGTGTTATGTTTGCTAAAAACTCTTCAATCCAGCCACACAGCTGGTCTGATATTCCGTAGGCTCTTACTTTATCAGGCGACAGTGTGGAACCGTATCGAACGCCTTCCGGAAGTCAAGGAAAATGGCATCTACCTGGCTTCTTCAATGTAGGTCACGTATTCGTCTTTTACCGAAATTTCATGCTATTTTTTATCATTTCTCAAATGACAGATGGCTCCATTGATGCAGTATCATTGCAAGTAAATTATATCTTAGGTTGTCGAGATATTATTTGCCAAAGGTAATTTGCATTATGTAGACGTGTGAATTTTCATGTTATCAATTGTTTTAGTTTATCGTGCTGAGTTCATCCCTTTCTGTATCTATCACGTCAATAAAGTTATTCAGATAATTTTTATGATTGAGGTATATTTGCTCGTTTAGGATGTCAGTCGGATATCTATTTGTATGTGTATAAATTTCTAGTTTTTTCCGAAAGGTTTATGCTTTGATCTTTTGGTATCCTACATAGAATCTTCAAAGCGTTTTCTATTGTATTCACTCTGTGGTTTTCATTTCTTAAGTGAGGCTAAAAGTTTGAGTTGTTGCTTTTCCTATCTCACGTGTATTCTTTAGATCTTATACTAAAACTAAGTCCTGTGTGGCCGATGTAAAAGCTATTGCAGCCACCATAGGAAATTTTGTGAACACCTAGATTAGAAAACATTGGGACGTCGCTTTTTCCTGATATCAGTTTTGTTTGTAAGTTGTTGGTAGTTCGGAATGCTAGTTGCATTTTCGTATTTTTAACAATTTGTTTATTTTGTATGGCATCTTTTCTATGTATCTTGTTGGCACATATATCCGTTTGGCTTTGGTTTTGTCATCTCTTTTCAGTGTTGTGTGTTTATTTATGTTGTCCGCTTTAGGTTTAGTACGATCTTGGTAGCTTTTGAGTACTATATTACTTTATTGTGCTACTTATTGTGGTATTTTAATTTACTTGCAAACATAATGCATCAATGGAACGATCTGTCACTTCACAATTGACAAACAATAGCGCGAAATTTCTGTATAAGGTAAATACGTGACCTGTATTAACGACGCAATAAATAAAAGAAATTACGTTCCAAGGTGTTTTATAGACGTCATTCCATCTAGACATAAGAATAATATAAGATAAAAATCTCACAGTCCCGTAAAATGCGTTATAAATGTCATGTCGACAGGAACACTTGAAACTGGCACAAAGGTCGCGAAAGCTTCTCACGTATCTATGTGAAAAGAAGAAGAAATAAACTATTTGCAGTTAATTTTGTAAAAGCATAAAGAGGATGTTATATTATGACGTAATGCAAGCTGTGGGCCCGGCAGAGAAGAAGTTATTTAGCACACCTAAAACATTAGCGTTATATGTTCACCTGAAGAGGTGGCATTTAGTACCGTGAGAAATGTAGGAATCTAAAAACGAAGGACTAAATACAGCTGAAGCGGTTACTTATACCCAAGATGAGTTCTCATACAATATGTGATCAGAAATATCCGGACACCTGGCTGAAAATGACAAGTTCGTTCACCCTCCATCGGTAATGCTCGAATTCATTATGTTGTTGCCCACATTCAGGCGTGATGACAGTTTCTACTCTCACAGGCATACGTCCAATCAGGTGCTGGAAAGTTTCCTGGGGAATGGCAGGCCATTCTTCATGAATGCTGCACAGAGGAGAGGTATCGATATTGGTCAGTGAGGCCTGGCACGAAGTCGGCGTTCCAAAACATCCCAAAGATCAGGTTAGGACTGTGTGCAGACCAATCCATTACAGGGATGTTATTGTCGTTTAACCACTGCGCCACAGACCGTACATTATGAACTAGTGCTCGATCGTCTTGAAAGAGTTTGCATCCCCGAATTGGTCTTCAACAGTAGGAAACAAGAAGATGCTTAAAACGTCAGTGTATGCCTACGCTGTGATAGTGCCACGAAAAACAACAAGGGGTGCAAGACCCCTCCACGAAAAATATGAACGCACCATAAAACCACCGCCTCCGAATTTTATTGTTGGCACTACACACTCTGGCAGATGATGTTTACCGGGCATTCGCCATGCCCACACACTGCCATCGGATCACCACATCGTGTACCGTGGTTCGTCACCCAACACAACGTTTTTCCACTGTTCAGTCATCCAATGTTTACGCTCCTTACACAAAGCGAGGCGTCGTTTCGCATTTACCGGCGTGATGTGTGGATTATGAGCGACTGCTCGACCATGAAATCCAAGCTTTCTTACCTCCCGCCTGTCATAGTAATTGCAGTGGATCCTGCTGCAGTTTGGAATTCCTGTGTGATGGTCTGCATAGATGTCTTCCTATTACACTTTACGGTCCTCTTTAGCTGTCGGCGGTCTCTGTCAGTCAACAGACGAGGTCGGCCTGTACGCCTTTCCACCTCACTATCGCATCGGAAACAGTGGACCTAGGGATGTTTAGGGGTGTGGAAATCTGCCGTACAGACATATGACTCAAGTGAAACCCAATCACATGATCATGCTCGAAGTTCGTGAGTTCCGTGGAGCGCCACATTCTGCTCTCTCAAGATGTCTAATGACCACTGAGGTCGCTGATGTGGAGTACCTGGCAGAAGGTGGCAGCACAATGCACCTGATAATGAAAAACTTATGTTTTTCGGGGTGTTCGGATACTTTTGATCACATAGTTTAGTTGTGGTTGCCTTACCGACAATGTTTCTGCCTTTCCATTTAACGTAGCTACTGTGGCTGCTGATGCGTGCGCGGGTAGTCGTTGAAATGCTAGCAGTATTGCGAAGGAGTGGGAAATTCAGTTACGATGGAGGAGTGTGAAGTATGAAATAACATGTCCGTGCGGTAGAGCTTTACAGTGAAAAGAAGTCAATAGTTGCGACCCAACGAGCTTTCCGCAGATTAAACCATCGCAGACACATCCTGGATGGCCTTAACATACGGCGGTGGGTAGCTGAGCGGTGCGGGGATGGGCTGGTGTGCGATAGCAAGTCTACTGGACGACACCCGAAAAATTAACGATGCATGCAGTCCAAATCACACATGGAACATCTTTCCTGGTATGATCTAAAATACGTCACGAGATGGTTTTACAAAATAAAGAACTACGTTTGAGAACACAACAGTGGAAGAGTTTACACTACTGGACATTAAAATTGCTACACCAAGAAGAAATGCAGATGATAAACAGCTATTCATTGGACAAATATATTATACTAGAACTGACAAGTGATTACATTTACACGCAATTTGGATGCATAAATCCTGATAAATCAGTATCCAGAACAACCACCTCTGGCCGTAATAACGGCCTTGATACGCCTGGGCATTGAGCTTGGATGGCGTATATAGGTACAGCTGCCCAATCAGCTTCAACGCGATACCACAGTTCATCAGGAGTAGTAACTGGCGTATTGTCACGAGCCAGTTGCTCAGCTACCATTGACCAGACGTTTTCAATTGGTCAGAGATCTGGAGAACATGCCGGCCAAGGCAGCAGTCGAACATTTCCTGTATCCAGAAAGGCCCGTACAGGACATGCAACATGCGATCGTGCATTATTCTGCTGAAATGTAGGGTTTCGCAGGGATGGAATGAAGGGTAGAGCCACGGGTCGTAACACATCTGAAATGTAACGTCCACTGTTCAAACTGCCGACAATGCGAACAAGACGTGACCGAGACGTGTAACCAATGGTACCCCATACCATCACGCCGGGTGATACGCCAGTATGGCGATGACGAATACACGCTTCCAATGTGCGTTCACCGCGATGTCACCAAACACAGATGCGACCGTGATGATGCTGTAAACAGATCCTGCATTCATCCGAAAAAATGACGTTTTGCCATTCGTGCACCCAGGTTCGTCGTTGAGTCACCATCGCAGGCGCTCCTGCCTGTGATGCAGCGTCAAGGGTAACCGCAGCCATGGTCTCCGAGCTGGTAGTCCATGCTGCTGCAAACGTCGTCGAACTGTTCGTGCAGATGGTTGTTGTCTTGCAAACGTCCCTATCTGTTGACTCAGGGATCGAGAGGTGGCTGCACGATCCGTTACACCCTTGCCTGTCATCTCGACTGCTAGTGACACGAGGCCGTTGGGATCCAGCACGGCGTTCCGTATTACCCTCCTGAAAACACCGATTCCATATTGTGCTAACAGTCATTGGATCTCGACCAACGCGAGCAGCAGTGTCGCGATACGATAAACCGCAGTCGTGATAGGCCACAATTCGTCCTTTATCAAAGTCAGAAACGTGATGGTACGCATTTCTCCTCCTTACACGAGGCATCACAACAACGTTTCAGCAGGAAACGCCGGTCAACTGCTGTTTTTGTATCAGAAATCGGTTGGAAACTTTCCTCATGTCAGCACGTTTAGGTGTCGCCACCGGCGCCAACCTTGTCTAAATGCCCTGAAAGCTAATCATTTGCATATCACAGCATCTTCTTCCTGTCGGTTAAATTTCGCGCCTGTAGCGCGTTATCTTCGTGGTGTAGCAATTTTAATGGCCTGCACCGGATTTATAGCACCGGAAGTGACTCCTGGCATAGAAGTTAACAGCATTTCTGAGGATTAGATCACAGCGCTGTCCTCCTTATGCTTCTTTATTTATTTTATTTTTTTTAGCTTCTCAGGTCACTTTTTGGTCATAATGCAGTCGCGGTGATCACTGTATTCAGATAGCCATAAAAATTCCATTCAGCAATGTAAGTGTAACAGTTCAGATTTTATGTAAAGGGTTACATTAATACCGCACAAAGTATACACACTTAAATACATTTTCAAATTTATTTTTTAAAAAAAAAAACGCATTACTAAAAATACTACACAAAATGAACACGATATTAAATGATAATGTTACTGCTACTAGAACTGAAATACCCTGCAACCCATATTTTACTTTTTGCTATATTTTTATTGTCTGTTACACATGTAATAAAAACATAATTAACTCGCACAAAACATTCAAAAAATGAAAATTGCAGTAGTACTTCTTAAGTGTTTAGTTTTCGTCTCAGTGGTTTTGTTTGCACTCGCTGGAAAGTTTTGTTGAGATTTCAAGTCAGTCTGTCTTCTTGCAACGATAGCAAATATTCTCTTTTGTTTTGGGTCACAAGTAGAGCATGTCTTGCGTTTCTCAACGAATTCTGCTCTTGGTTCTACTACACGCAAAACACGTCGAAGGATGCACGAAGTTCACGGGATATGTGACATTTGCTGATTCGCTTTTTATCTGTGATGCCAGTAACAAGTTTACAAGCTTCTTCAAAAATTAAAGCGGTTCATCTAAGTATTGTCTAAGTCTCGTCCAAGTATAGAAATTGTGAAGGACGAACGCATTCGCCCCACTTACATCCAACATGTGGAATAATAATGCCATTGGGCGTCGTTGGAAGACGCTTCCACGAGGAGCGAAATTTGTTCCGCTCTAATATATTTCTAGTAGAACCTCCAGCTAAAGCTTCAGTCTCCACACTTCTGTCTTCATCACTTTGATCGATTCTTTCGTTCAAGGAATTCACAGGTGGCAACATAAATTCGTGTTCACTTTTGCACTGTTCCTATACTGTGTTAAGCTCAGTTTCAATTTCGCTGTCACTATCTGATCCAACATCGCTTTCTAAATTGTCGTCTAACAATTTTAAAACAGTGTACTCGAAGTCAAAATCCGTTAAAAATTAACAGATGAAGGCCTGGCTACTGAATCCATAACAAAGTCCCAGGTGGGGTCTCAAAGACCGCTGGAATGAAAGAAGCAGTAACAGTATAGGTCCTCGTTACATTCAAGTGGCTACTGACAAAGGAAACCACAGCAGCTTCGGGAAAGAACAAGTACACAACGCTATAGTCTTGTTCCCCACTATTATGCATCAGCAACAAAGTAACAATAAACGCTAGCAGTCTGTGAGACCGCACCTGATTAAGTGTTCCATCTAACAGTTTATTTGCTTTTTGTTGTCAAACGTAGTGTGTGAGCCGCGGCGGCTCATATCGATAGTGCCACTCTGGTGGTTTATCTTTGCTGCCACGGTCAGGGCGGTAAGCAGCGCCCTCTAGGGCCTGCGCTTCGACCATAGATATTGGTAGACTGGTCATGACGCATATTTCGTGGCACCAACATCTCTACTGCTATACCACGTGACTATTGGCAAAACAATGGTGGTATCCTGTTGTGCTTATGGTTGTACCGAGAGTTTTGTGAAGGGAAGTAACATTAAATTTCACGTGTAAGTATTATTAATTTAATTTAGCGGCATTTCTTGAATACTGATAAGCTATTGTGTGTATCATATCCTTACCCAGAACGCCACAGTTACGTAAATTGGCGGTTTGAAGTGCTGTGTGTGTTTCCAGGCGCACATTGCAATCGTATATATTTCTTGAAATGGTAAGCTACAAAGCTGCTTTTTCTCTTTCGTATAGGTTTCCAAAGGATGAAGAGCGCAGGCAGATGTGGATACAGCAGGCAGATGTGGATACAGGCAGTGAAACGAAACGATTTCAAGCCTACTGCGCACACACGCATCTGTTCGAAGCACTTTGAAGAATATATATATATATATATATATATATATATATATATATATATATATATATATATATATATATTGTGTGTGTGTGAGAGAGAGAGATTTATTACCAATAACCCTTCCCACTCCAAAAGCAATGGCAATGTGCATTGCTACTACATAAGAAGAAAGGATGATTTTTACTATCCTGGATTAAATCTGACTTTGGTACAAAAAGGGGTGAATTATGCTGGTATTATTTTAAAGAACAATTTGCAAAAACATGTTAGGGGTTTGATTTCTCATCAGGGTTTAGTTTTATTTTGTACTTCCCAATTACAAAACATACAAATATCAGAAACAGATACTGAATACCATTTGCAAAAAGGTAGTTGTATGGCCTATGTTAGTTTCCAGATAATAAGCTGTAATGCTTGGGATAAATAATATGCTGCTACAAAAATCTTTGGTCATTTACCAAAAAGCATTAAAAGCCTGACAGATAGCCAACCAGCATTTAAAATCAAACTAAAATAATCTATGAATGACAGCTCCTACTAAGTAGACGATGTTTTAGGTATAAATAAGTGATTAGAAGAATTATCATGTAATGATAGGTCTACCTTTCATTAAACTGACACATTATTGCGAAGTATCGTATTCATGATCTGTGGAACAAGTATTCATGTAAGTAGGTACTGATTTTGTAGATATCTTATTTGTTACATCTACGAAACAAACTGTTTAAACCAAAAAAGAGCTTTCAAATGAAACTGCTTTACGTTTTGTGGGTGAACGACACAATTGAGTTCGTTACATTCGATGTGAACACGTGTGTTTACGTTACAGGTTTCGTTGTTTATGCCGATTTATGAAGTCTATAACACTTTATACAACCACTGCACTAAAATACACACATGCAATATTTACATTTTATGCAGTGCATAACGCGTATTGTTAGTAGAGAATGCATCTCATAATTGGTAACACTGAAATATTCGCGGCGAATATATTGCCGAACATCGAAAGTGTTTCAACAGTTCACAAAGTTCATTGTGAAGTAATGGCTGTAAAACTAAATTTGTACAGTGGTTACACAATAATTTATCACTTCTAGCTGTGTTTACATAAGCTACATTTAATGTGGTGAAGTTAGCAGGAAATCCACTGAGAAATACTGGAAGTGAAATCAGGAATCAGAATGCTGCCTTGAACTCCCGCCGACGTTCTGTCAACAGTCACGTGATTCTATGTTGCAGCCACGGCAGATGTATAGCCGCTGCACTGCTTGCCCAGTCTATTAGTATCTATGGTCGAAGGGCCTGCGTGAGGAGTAACGAGGCGTGGTCCTGGGGGGGAGGGGGGGGGGGTGCTCTGGGCCGTGGTGGAAGACGATTGTCTGGTTGACGCAGCGAGTGTGGGACCGGACCTATCGCATCGAGATATACAAGTTGGCTCTGAACGGAAGGCGCCGTAACAAGCAGCGGGAAACGGGCGTCCTGTAAATGTGTGAAGGAGTAACGATTTTTGCACTGGATGCCCCAGTGGTTCCCGAGAGTTGCGGTGGCTGCTTTCGGAGAAGAGAATTGGTAAGAGCTTGTGTCTACGCTCTTTTCCGTACGATGTTGGTGCCTGCCGTTATAAACGACTGAAAATCAGGCGCTTGTATTGACTATACGGGAACTGATGTAAAATTACATTTGTGATTGAGTCTCACTTGTACTGTGACAATTTAGAGGCGCAAACTGTGGTGGTTTCATTAGGTCTGGTTCTTTGCTGTGCAACTAAGGGAGTAAATTATTTGGGGTAACTGAGGGAGCACCATTATGTTGGTCTAAGTGGTACGTTCTCCACGTTTTGTCTATGGCTTTGCGAATCGAAATCGTGGGGGAGAACACGTGTGAGTAATTTGCTATTGTATTGATGGTTATGTTGTAAAGACTGTTCTCTGGTGTGTTAAATCACGCACTGATTTGTAGCCAATCTAAGCAGAAGTTACCATTGCTACTTGCTTACGTGCTACTGTCCTTATGATTGGCGTTGTTTGTCTTTTGATTGTGGGTGTGCTCACGTTAAAAAAAAAAAAAATACGGCTACTATTCATAAGGGTTGTCTAGTAATGAAATTGCTTAAGCTTTTATCATATGCTGGTCTGTTTTCCTATCACATTGGCTTTCTATGCAGTAACTGAAGGAATGTCTATGGTGGTTCAAGATTGTAGGCTGACTAGTATTTGGACTGGTGTTGAGGTTAAGGGGGAGATCAGCATCCCGCAAACCCGCACGCTGCGCGTGGTTAAATGTTCCGCTATTGGGGAGTCGGCTCTCTATTCTTGGATTTTGTAAGGATACGTGATGAGTGCATCGCTGTAGTTTTTCGCGTGCTAAACTGCGGGGTGTCGGTGTCGTCCTAGGGCTAGACTTGTGATGTATGTTATGTCGAAAGGGAGTTAACTGTACCAAACTTAAGAGAGCTCTTAGTTTGTTTTAGGTCTGTACATGGAATGATGTTGATATTTTGTCGATTGCGGCAATAACTTCCTGTGTGGGGAGATCCCCTGAGAGACTTGCATTGTACTGTTGCAGTGCAGTCCATCTGAAACGTGCTGCTTAAAACTTGGGACTGCAGCTCTCTGACGTTATATATTACTGTTTGATCTTAAATGTCTTGGATGTAATATGGTTGTTGAGGATTATGTAATTAATTTTGATCGCTGCTTCCTTAAAGGAAGTATTTCGTTTTAAAATATGTGCTCGGTCAGAGCCTATTTAAATATGATTTAACTCATCATTCAAATTTTCTAGCCTTGCTTTCTTAAAAGGCTTTCAGTTAAATGATTGCTACTTGCCTGTTTAAATGTTTGAGTGACTTAAAGGAAAAGAATATTATTTTGTAAATTTGTACGGATTGTTCCTTTTGGGTAATACCTGACTTACATAAATGAGTGTCTAGTCAATGGTGATGCACTGTTCTATTGCTAGCCTACCCCTTCTACTCCACAACCTACTGAGCTGCTTTGTGTCGAAATTGTGTTCAGAACACTCCTCTGACCTGACACCTCAGTGTGTACTGATTTTGCATTAGGCTATCAAAAACAGTATAGCCCCTCAAGAATTCTTATCCAATGCAACCTTCACTGTCGGCCAAACGTGTGCGGCACCTCGGTAAAAGTGCAGTAATAATAATGGAAGTGATAACTGCGCGATCTGTAGTTACAGCCGGAGTATTCACGAAAATAAGTGACGCCGATTTATTCGGGAGCACGACTTCATTTCCCAGTTACTTTTTTGTGCTGTTGGGGGGGTGGGGATGGGGGGGGGAGGATGGGACGACAGTCTTTTGTCTCGCGAGATCGGAGAGACTGTCCGTCGTATTGCGAGGCCTTTGCAAGGAAGGAGTGTGGGTGAAGGGGAGGTGGCGCGGGTGGCGGTGACGTAATTCCGCCACTTCACGCGCGCGCACGGCCGCCATTGTTCCCCGCGAGCAGAACGGGGCCGCGCCGTGTTCCTCGGGGATTCGTTCTGTCTCCATCGCTCTCGTTCCTTCGCCATTTCTTTCGCTTCTCCTCCGCGGACTCCTTCGCTCTCCTATTCAGCGGCGGAGGTCGCCTCGCCAGCTTCATCGCGCGCCTCGGGATGCGTCTTCATTGTTCTGAGTCGAGTCCCACGTACAATGCCGACGACGCCATGCGTTTCAGCACTTCTGCTGTCATCCTCGGGAAATGAGCGCCGCATTCCGCCAGCGCAGCGATTCGCACCTGAAAAGGTGTCGGAACGGCAGCCGCGTCTGGGGCAGCCGACTTTGCTCGACGAAAGGGACGGCCGAGCAAACGTACAAAGCCGTGTAGCCGCCAACAATGAGCGCTAAGAAGACGGGGTGGGTACGGCGTTAAATTAATAGCCTGTTCAATAGACGTGTTATTTTCAGGTCTGCATTCTGCATACGCTATGTAGGAGGGTCAATCCAGAAGAAATGCAGGTATCTTTAATCCAACTCATTTTTAATTCCTTCGATATTTTTACTGTATGTTGATACGTTCTTGAGAACCAAAACGTTCTTTTTCCCACATAATCTCCATCCCTTTAAACTGCCTCAGGCCACCGGGGAACTAACACTTGTACAATGAAATTTTGAAGTTTCCCACCGTGCCTGTATTCAATTTATTACGTATTATCAATAATATAATAAAATAATAAATATTATATATTAAAAACTGTTTCACGCCACCATGAAATCAAGCCTGTGGACTGAGGATGAAACGGTGGCCGGTCGGTTCTGTTGGGCCTTCATGGCATGTTCGAGCGGAGTTTAATTTAGTTTAGTTGTCGCCAGTATACATCTGAAGATGGCCAGAAGACTCTGCGCGGAAGTACGGTAGGAGCAAGTTGCCAGCATCCAGCAGTTCGTGTGAAGTTTTATGGAACAAGAAATAGCTTTGTTTGAAGTAGCACAGGTACCTATAGTAACAGTGTGAATACGTCTAGAACACCACGGAAACACTGCTCTTAGGAGAGGCACAACACCATCTTTTCAGACAGGTTCCGGTTCTGCGAACATAAACTCGATGGACATACCCGTTGTGAAGGCTCTCAGGTGAACGGATATTGAGATATTCCATTCGTCATCTCCATACCGGTCCGACACCTTGCGTTATGGAATGGGACGCCATTTGGTCACATTTCGTCTCGGAGTAGCACTTGCAACTACACTCCTGGAAATGGAAAAAAGAACACATTGACACCGGTGTGTCAGACCCACCATACTTGCTCCGGACACTACGAGGGGGCTGTACAAGCAATGATCACACGCACGGCACAGCGGACACACCAGGAACCGCGGTGTTGGCCGTCGAATGGCGCTAGCTGCGCAGCATTTGTGCACCGCCGCCGTCAGTGTCAGCCAGTTTGCCGTGGCATACGGAGCTCCATCGCAGTCTTTAACACTGGTAGCATGCCGCGACAGCGTGGACGTGAGCCGTATGTGCAGTTGACGGACTTTGAGCGAGGGCGTATAGTGGGCATGCGGGAGGCCGGGTGGACGTACCGCCGAATTGCTCAACACGAGGGGCGTCAGGTCTCCACAGTACATCGATGTTGCCGCCAGTGGTCGGCGGAAGGTGCACGTGCCCGTCGACCTGGGACCGGACCGCAGCGACGCACGGATGCACGCCAAGACCGTAGGATCCTACGCAGTGCCGTAGGGGACCGCACCGCCACTTCCCAGCAAATTAGGGACACTGTTGCTCCTGGGGTATCGGCGAGGACCATTCGCAATCGTCTCCATGAAGCTGGGCTACGGTCCCGCACACCGTTAGGCCGTCTTCCGCTCACGCCCCAACATCGTGCAGCCCGCCTCCAGTGGTGTCGCGACAGGCGTGAATGGAGGGACGAATGGAGACGTGTCGTCTTCAGCGATGACAGTCGCTTCTGCCTTGGTGCCAATGATGGTCGTATGCGTGTTTGGCGCCGTGCAGGTGAGCGCCACAATCAGGACTGCATACGACCGAGGCACACAGGGCCAACACCCGGCATCATGGTGTGGGGAGCGATGTCCTACACTGGCCGTACACCACTGGTGATCGTCGAGGGGACACTGAATAGTGCACGGTACATCCAAACCGTCATCGAACCCATTGTTCTACCATTCCTAGACCGGCAAGGGAACTTGCTGTTCCAACAGGACAATGCACATCCGCATGTATCCCGTGCCACCCAACGTGCTCTAGAAGGTGTAAGTCAACTACCCTGGCCAGCAAGATCTCCGGATCTGTCCCCCATTGAGCATGTTTGGGACTGGATGAAGCGTCGTCTCACGCGGTCTGCACGTCCAGCACGAACGCTGGTCCAACTGAGGCGCCAGGTGGAAATGGCATGACAAGCCGTTCCACAGGACTACATCCAGCATCTCTACGATCGTCTCCATGGGAGATATACACTGTACTAGTGCCGACATTGTGCATGCTCTGTTGCCTGTGTCTATGTGCCTGTGGTTCTGTCAGTGTGATCATGTGATGTATCTGACCCCAGGAATGTGTCAATAAAGTTTCCCCTTCCTGGGACAATGAATTCACGGTGTTCTTATTTCAATTTCCAGGAGTGTATGTACTCTATTACTTGCTGCATGTATTCAAGTCTCCGTCTTCCCCCACAGTTTTTACCCTCTACAGCTCCCTCTAATACCATGGAAACTATTCCCTGATGTCTTAACTGAAGTCCTGTCATCCTGTTTCTTTTCCTTGTCAGTGTTTGCCACACATCCCTTTCCTCGCTGAGTCTGTGAATAATCTCCTCATGACTACATCTACATCTACATCTACATTTATACTCCGCAAGCCACCCAACGGTGTGTGGCGGGGGGAACTTTACGTGCCACTGTCATTACCTCCCTTTCCTGTTCCAGTCGCGTATGGTTCGCGGGAAGAACGACTGTCTGAAAGCATCCGTGCGCGCTCTAATCTCTCTAATTTTACATTCGTGATCTCCTCGGGAGGTATAAGTAGGGGGAAGCAATATATTCGATACCTCATCCAGAAACGCACCCTCTCGAAACCTGGCGAGCAAGCTACACCGCGATGCAGAACGCCTCTCTTCGAGAGTCTGCCACTTGAGTTTGTTAAACATCTCCGTAACGCTATCACGGTTACCAAATAACCCTGTGACGAAACGCGTGTCTTATCAGTCCACCTGATTTTCTACATTCGCCTGTAGCACCACATCTCAAATGCTTCGATTCGCTTCTCTTTCCGTTATCCTACTGTGAATGTTTCACTACCATACGACTCCGTGCTCCAAACGTATATTCTCGGAAATTTCTTCCACAAATTAAGACTACTTGACCAAGAATGCCCTCTTTGCCTGTGCTTCACTGCCTTTAATGTTCTCCTTGCGTGGTCTGTGACGGTTAATTTTCCTTCCAAGGTATCAGAACTCCTTAACTTGAACCCCTTTGTTACCCCCAATTCTGATGTTAAGTTTCTCGCTGTCCTTATTTCTGTTACTTACTGTTATTGACTTTGAGGTTCGCCGATGACATTGTAATTCTGTCAGAGACAGCAAAGGACTTGGAAGAGCAGTTGAATGGAATGGACAGTGTCTTGAAAGGAGGATATAAGATGAACATCAACAAAAGCAAGACAAGGATAATGGAATGTAGACTAATTAAGTCGGGTGATGCTGAGGGAATTAGATTAGGAAATGAGACACTTAAAGTAGTAAAGGAGTTTTGCTATTTAGGGAGCAAAATAACTGATGATGGTCGAAGTAGAGAGGATATAAAATGTAGACTGGCAATGGCAAGGAAAGCATTTCTGAAGAAGAGAAATTTGTGAACATCGAGTATAGATTTAAGTGTCAGGAAGTCATTTCTGAAAGTATTTGAATGGAGTGTAGCAATGTATGGAAGTGAAACATGGACGATAAATACTTTGGACAAGAAGAGAATAGAAGCTTTCGAAATGTGGTGCTACAGAAGAATGCTGAAGATTAGATGGGTAGATTACATAACTAAGAGGAAGTATTGAAGAGGATTGGGGAGAAGAGAAGTTTGTGGCACAACTTGACCAGAAGAAGGGATCGGTTGGTAGGTCATGTTCTGAGGCATCAAGGGATCACCAGTTTAGTATTGGAGGGCAGCGTGGAGGGTAAAAATCGTAGAGGGAGACCAAGAGATGAATACACTAAGCAGATTCAGAAGGATGTAGGTTGCAGTAGGCACTGGGAGATGAAAACGCTTGCACCGGATAGAGTAGCATGGAGAACTGCATCAAACCAGTCTCAGGACTGAAGACCACAACAACAACAACAACAACTGTTACTGACGTCTTTCTTCGATTTTCTCTCAGTTCGTATTCTGTACTGAGACTATTCATTACATGCAACAGATTCCGTAACTCTTCTTCACTTTCACAGAGAACAGCAATGTCATAAGCTAATATGTCTATGTCCTTTCACCCTGGATTTTAATCCCATTATTGAACCTTTCTTTCCTTTCCGTTCAAAAATGGCTCTGAGCACTATGGAACTTAACAGCTGTGGTCATCAGTCCCCTAGAACTTAGAACTACTTAAACCTAACTAACCTAAGGACATTACACACATCCATGCCCGAGGCAGGATTCGAACCTGCGACCGTAGCAGTCACGCGGTTCCAGACTGAAGCGCCTAGAACCTTTCCTTTCCGTCATTGCTTCCTCGATGTATAGACTGAACATTGGGGCGAAAGAATACATCCTTATCTTATGCCCATTTTAATCCGAGCACTTCATTTTTGGTCGTCCACCCTTATTATTCGCTCTTGGCTCTTGTAAATATTGTATATTACCCGTCTTTATCTATAGCTTACCCCTAATTGTCTCAGAATTTCGAATATCTTGCACAATTTTACATTGTCGAACGCTTTTTCTACGTCGACAAATCTATATGAACGCGTCTTCATTTTTCTTCAGTCCTGCTTCCAGTATTAACCACCATGTCAGAATTGCCTCTCTACTGCCTTTACCTTAACTAAAGTCAATTTGATCGTCATGCAAGACATCCTCAGTTCTCTGTTCCATTTTTCTGCACGTTATTCTTGTCAGCAATGATGCATGAGCTGTTAAGCTGATTGTGTGGCAATTCTCGCACTTGTCAGCTCTTGTAATCTTCGGTATTGTGTGGACGATATTTTTCCGAAAGTCAGATGGTATATCGCCAGACTCATATATTCTACGCACCAGCGTGAATAGTCGTTTTGTTGCCACTTCCCCCAATGATTTTAGAAATTCTGATGGAATGTTATCCATCCCTTCTGCCTTATTTGACCGTAAGTCCTCCAAAGCTCTTTTAAATTCCGATTCTAATACTGGATCCCCTATCTCTTCTAAATCGACTCCTGTTTCTTCTTCCATCACATCAGACAAATCTTCACCCTCATAGAGGCTTTCAATGTATTCTTTCCACCTATCTGCTCTCTCCTCTGCATTTAACAGTGGAATTTCCGTTGCACTCTTAATGTTACCACCGTTGCTTTTAATGTCACCAAAGGTTGTTTTGACTTTCCTGTATGCTGAGTCTGTCCTTCCGACAATCATATCTTTTTCGATGTCTTCACATTTTTCCTGCAGCCATTTCGTCTTAGCTTCCCTGCTCTTCCTATTTATTTCATTCCTCAGCGACTTGTATTTCTGTATTCCTGATTTTCCCGGAACATGTTTGTACTTCCTCTTTTCATCAATCAACTGAAGTATTTCTTCTGTTACCCATGGTTTCTTCGCAGCTACCTTCTTTGTACCTATTTTTTCCTTCCCAACTTCTGTGATGGCCCTTTTTAGAAATGTCCATTCCTCTTCAACTGTACTGCCTCCTGCGCTATTCCTTATTGCTGTATCTATAGCGTTAGAGAACTTCAAACGTATCTCGTCATTCCTTAGTACTTCCGTATCCCACTTCTTTGCGTATTGATTCTTCCTGACTAAGATCTTGAACTTCAGCCTACTCTTCATCACTACTATCTTGTGATCTGAGTCTATATCTGCTCCTGGGTACGCCTTACAGTCCAGTATCTGATTTCGGAATATCTGTCTGACCATGATGTAATCTAATTGAAATCTTCCCGTATCTCCCAGCCTTTTCCAAGTATACCTCCTCCTCTTGTGATTCTTGAACAGGGTATTCGCTATTACTAGCTGAAACTTGTTACAGAACTCAAGTAGTCTTTCTCCTCTTTCATTCCTTGTCCCAAGCCCATATTTCCTGTAACCTTTTCTTCTACTCCTTCCTCTACAACTGCATTCCAGTCGCCCATGACTATTAGATTTTCGTCCCCCTTTACATACTGCATTACCCTTCAATATCCTCATACACTTTCTCTATCTGTTCATCTTCAGCTTGCGACGTCGGCATGTATACCTGAACTATCGTTGTCGGTGTTGGCCTGCTGTCGATTCTGATTAGAACAACCCGGTCACTGAACTGTTCACAGTAACACACCCTCTGCCCTACCTTCCTATTCATAACGAATCTCGAACAGCTTGAACCATTTTATATTGTCGAACGCTTTTTCCAGGTCGACAAATCCTATGAAAGTGTCTTGATTTTTCTCTAGCCTTGCTTCCACTATTAGCCGTAACGTCAGAATTGCCTCTCTCGTCCCTTTACTTTTCCTAAAGCCAAACTGATCGTCATCTAGCGCATTCTCAATTTTCTTTTCCATTCTTCAGTATATTATTCTTGTAAGCAGCTTCGATGCATGAGCTGTTAAGCTGATTGTGCGATAATTCTCGCACTTGTCAGCTCTTGCCGTCTTCGGAATTGTGTGGATGATGCTTTTCCGAAAGTCAGATGGTATGTCGCCAGACTCATATATTCTACACACCAACGTGAATAGTCGTTTTGTTGCCACTTCCCCCAATGATTTTAGAAATTCTGATGGAATGTTATCTATCCCTTCTGCCTTATTTGACCGTAAGTCCTCCAAAGATCTTTTAAATTCCGATTCTAATACTGGATACCCTGTCCCTTCTTAATCGACTCCTGTTTCTTCTTCTATCACATCTTTTTTCCTTTTCCAGCGCAAAAAACAACTTTTCGCTTAAAGCGAACGCCCTAACGATGTGTGAAATCTGCCTAGCTGTACTGGTACCAAATATGGGTACGGTGGAGCTCGTGAAACGACACTTAATACATTCCCCCAATGAGTTAATTGCGAGCACAAGTATGCAGCGCATGTGGCTAAAGCACATCGGGGATGCGTCTCTTGCTGTTTGGGTTCTTCAGACCGACTTATCAAGTGGAATTCCTGGACGTCGCAATCTGTGTGTGTTCCCTTAATTCCCTGCAGGAGATAACACACCACAGTTATGACTCAGGCCAGCCATCAAAGGAAGCGTGGCAGAGATACTTTCATGCGAAGTGCCGTGCGACATTTCTTAAAATTTAACGACCAGCATTGCTTGCCATTTTTATGGCGTCGATTATGAACAGCTGATTAAATCCAAGCACGACTGTACAGACACCAATAAGCTTACACTGACGTGAGAAAAGTCATCGATCACCACGTAATAACCTGGCGCGTCGGCGAGACGATTGCCTGAACGCTCACGGCGATTTTGCCGGATTCGCGCAGTGATTCTGGACTGTATCGCCTTTTTGATCGCCCCCTTGTACCACTCATAGCGATACACTCATATATTTCGTATCTTCTTGTCAAAGAGCCAGTAACCAGAATGTTGTTGTTGTTGTTGTTGTTGTTGTTGTTGTGGTCTTCAGGCCTGAGACTGGTTTGAGGCAGCTCTCCATGCTACTCTATCCTGTGCAAGCTTCTTCATCTCCCAGTACCTACTGCAACCTACATCCTTCTGAATCTGCTTAGTGTATTCATCTCTTGGTCTCCCTCTACGATTTTTACCCTCCACGCTGCCCTCCAATACTAAACTGGTGATCCCTTGATGCCTCAGAACATGTCCTACCAACCGATCCCTTCTTCTAGTCAAGTTGTACCACAATTTTCTCTTCTCCCCAATCCTATTCAATACCTCCTCATTAGTTATGAGATCTACCCATGTAATCTTCAGCATTCTTCTGTAGCACCACATATCGAAAGCTTCTATTCTCTTCTTGTCTAAACTATTTATCGCCCACATTTCAGTTCCATACATGGCTACACTCCATACAAACACTTTCAGAAACGACTTCCTAACATTTAAATCTATACTCGATGTTAACAAATTTCTCTTCTTCAGAAACGCTTTCCTTGCCATTGCCAGTCTACATTTTATATCCTCTCTACTTCGACTATCATCAGTTATTTTGCTCCCCAAATAGCAAAACTCCTTTACTACTTTAAGTGTCTCATTTCCTAATCTAATTCCCTCAGCATCACCCGATTTAATTCGACTACATTCCATTATCCTCGTTTTGCTTTCGTTGATGAACATCTTATACCCTCCCTTCAAGACACTGTCCATTCCGTTCAACTGCTCTTCCAAGTGCTTTGCTGTCTCTTACAGAATTACAATGTCATCGGCGAACCTCAAAGTTTTTATTTCTTCTAGTAACCAAAATAACGCTACGGAAATAAAAATTTAACTTCTGCATATGCCATTTGAAGACAGCCTGATAAGGTTCTCAGACTAGCCCACGGGAACGAAATATTTATTTCAGAAGTGTGGTTGGACTTATATTTATTTGTATTCAACTAATACACAGTCATGTGTTGTGCAATATCCACAATGGACAAGATTTACTTAAACTGAGGTTCTTTAACTCACCGCACCGTGAAAGCCAGGCTGCAGCCTTCAAAGACAACTGCGGTAAATTGAGCAGATGAACAGAACGTACCTGCAAAACGAAAACGCAACGTCCATTACTGAAGTAATTATTCTCTACATATACAAATAATCTGACGGACAAGGTGGGCAGCAATCTGAGGCTGTTTGCTGAAGACGCTGTAGAGTAAGAGAATGTGTCGTCGCTGAGTGACTGCAGCAGTACACAAGACGACTTGGAGGTGGTTTCCAGCTGGTGGGATTAATGGCAGATTTCTCTAAACGCAGAAAAGTGTAAGTTAATGAGGATGAATAGGAGAACGAATCCCGTAATGTTCCAATAGAGCATCAATAGAGTTCTGTATGACACTGTGACGTCGATTAAATATCTGTGCGGTACGTCGTAAAGTGATACGAACAGGAACGAGCACAAAAGGACTACAGGGTGGTCCATTGATAGTGACAGGGCCAAAAATCTCTCGAAATAAGCGTCGAACGAAAAATCTACAAAGAATGAAACTCGTCTAGCTTGAAGGGGGAAACCAGATGGCGCTATGGTTGGCCCGCTAGACAGCGCTGCCATAGGTCAAACGGATATCAACTGCGTTTTTTTTTTAAATAGCAACCCACATTTTTATTACATATTCGTGTAGTACGTAAAGAAATATGAATGTTTAAGTTGCATCACTTTTTTCGCTTTGTGAGAGATGGCGCTGTAATAGTCACAAACGTACAAGTACGTGGTATCACGTAACATTCCGCCAGTGCTCACGGTATTTGCTTCGTAACACATTATCCGTGTTAAAATGGACCGTTTGCCTATTGCGGAAAAGGTCGATATCTTGTTGATGTATGGCTATTGTGATCAAAATGCCCAACGGGCGTGTGCTATGTATGCTGCTCGGTATCCTGGACGACATCATCCAAGTGTCCGGACCGTTCGCCGGATAGTTATGTTATTTAAGTAAACAGGAAGTGTTCAGCCACATATGAAACGCCAACCACGACATGCAACAAACGATGATGCCCAAGTAGGTGTTTTAGCTGCTGTCGCGGCTAATCCGCACATCAGTAGCAGACAAATTGCGCGAGAATCGGGAATCTTAAAAACGTTGGTGTTGAGAATGCTACATCAACATCGATTGCACCCGTACCATATTTCTATGCACCAGCAATTGCATGGCGGCGACTTTGAACGTCGCGTACAGTTCTGCCACTGGGCACAAGAGAAATTACAGGACGATGACAGATTTTTTGCACGCGTTCTATTTAGCGACGAAGCGTCATTCACCAACAGCGGCAACGTAAACCGGCATAATATGCACTATCCATATCTCACATGGAACATCTTTCCTGGTATGATCTGAAATACGTCACGAGATGGTTTTACAAACTAAAGAACTATGTTTGAGAACACAACAGTGGAAGAGTTTACACTACTGGCCATTAAAATTGCTACACCAAAAAGAAATGCAGATGATAAACGGCTATTCATTGGATAAATATATTATACTAGAACTGACATGTCATTACATTTTCACGTAGTTTGGGTGCATAGATCCTGAGAAATCAGTACCCAGAACAACCACCTCCGGCCGTAATAACGGCCTTGATATGCCTGGGCATTGAGTCAAACAGAGCTTGGATGGTGTGTACAGGTACAGCTGGCCATGCAGCTTCAACACGATACCACAGTTCATCAAGAATAGTGACTGGCGTACTGTGACGAACCAGTTGCTCGGTCACCATTGACCAGACGGTTTCAATTGGTCAGAGATCTGGAGAATGTGCTGGCCAGGGCAGCAGTCGAATATTTTCTGTATCCAGAAAGGCCCGTACAGGACCTGCAACATGCGGTCGTGCATTATTCTGCTGAAATGTAGGGTTCCGCAGGGATCGAATGAAGGGTAGAGCCACGGGTCGTAACACATCTGAAATGTAACGTCCACTGTTCAAACTGCCGACAATGCTAACAGGAGGTGACGGAGAGGTGTAACCAATGGCACCCCATACCATCACGCCGGGTGATACGCCAGTATGGCGACGACGAATACACGCTTCCAATGTGCATTCACCGCAATGTCACCAAACACGGATGCGACCATCATGATGCTGTAAACAGAACCTGGATTCATCCGAAAAAATGACGTTTTGCCATTCATGAACCCAGGTTTGTCGTTGAGTACACCATCGCAGGCGCTCCTGTCTGTGATGCAGCGTCAAGGGTAACCGCAGCCATGGTCTCCGAGCTGATAGTCCATGCTGCTGCAAACATCGTCGAACTGTTCGTGCAGATGGTTGTTGTCTTGTAAACGTCCCCATCTGTTGACTCAGGGATCGAGACGTGCCTGCACTATCCATTAGAGTCATGCGGATAAGATGCCTGTCGACTGCTAGTGGTACGAGGACGTTGGGATCCAGCAAGGCGTTCCGTATTACCCTCCTGAACCCATAGATTCCGTATTCTGCTAAGTCATTGGATCTCGACCAACGCGAGCAGCAATGCGCGATACGATAAACCGAATGGCGATAGGTTACAATCCGATCTTTACCGAAGTCGGAAGCGTGATGGTAAGCATTTCTCCTCCTCACATGAGGTATCACAACAACGTTTCACCAGGCAACGTCGGTCAACTGCTGTTTGGGTATGAGAAATCGGTTGGAAACCTTCCTCATGTCAGCACGTTGTAGGTGTCGCCACCGGCGCCAACCTTGTGTGAATGCTCTGAAAATCTAACCATTTGCATATCACAGCATCTTCTTCGTGTCGGTTAAATTTCGCGTCTGTAGCACGTCATCTTCGTGGTGCAGCAATTTTAATGGCCAGTACTGTATTTAAGGTTGGATATATTCTTTCAATTGCGGTGAGTTTTTGTCAATTAAGACTCAAAAAATAGAAATACCTTTTCAATAAATATTGGTGGTAGGACACGTTCTTCCTTGCCCCTCCTTCCTCCAGTATTGATGCCCTCGTCACTCATTACCGTCCGACAGCCGTGTCACCCTCTGCCAGTGGCATTACTCGGGTGCGGTTATGGAGGGCCACGTAGTCAGGACACCGCTTTTCCAGCCGTTGTCAGTTTCCGTGACATGGATCTGCCACTTCTCAGTCAAGTAGCTCCCCAGTTCCCATCACGAGACTGAGTGCAACCCGATCCGGTCCTACCACCAAGAAAAAAATCCCTCACAGCACCAGACATGATCGAACCCGTGTCTTCTGCACAGCAGTCACGCAACAATGACCGCGTAGGTAGACGGACGTGGCGTACACGAAAAACAATTACGATTTTAATTATTACCTACCCTGCTTGTTGTTGCGGTTTAAATGGCCACTAGTGTAGTGCGTGTATAAGCCGCTGGTTATACGAAACTAGACTGAAAGGGGAGGATGGACCACTCCGTTTGCCATCAGCAGACGGAACAGTTTGTATTAGCCCACCTAGCAGAGGCGTCGCGAGTTGGCGGCAGATTAGCAGGGCGCTGGGTTTTATCGGAGCCGAACCGCCTGGGGACGCCCCATAATGGCCTCTCCGCCCCTGAGAACGACCGCGCGACGCCATCTGCGCGCCTGCCCCACTCCCCCCACCCCCGCCCCCTTCTCGCAACGCACCCCCGCGATAATTACCGCCATGATGGGATCCCCGCGGTCGCCACTACAAACACGGCTGCCTCACCACCAAACAACCTTCCCCTGCTATATAGTGCAGCGCTCCATCCACACAGCGCCGCATCAGTAATGACAAACTGCTCACGCCCTTGTTCTGGCTGGCGACAAACCGAGAACAAAAGGTGACGTAGTTCTTTCCGTAGTCGTCAATGGTAATTGTTGACAGAGCCGGTAACACTCGTTGCTACCCTGCGCAAAGTACAGGGTGTACCAAAAAGAATCATCGTCCATTAAAACTGCTACACCAAGAAGAAATGTTGATGATAAACGGGTATTCATTGGACAAATACATTACACTAGAACTGACATGTGATTACATTTTCACGGAATCTGGGTGCATAGATCCTGAGAAATCAGTACCCAGAATAACCACCTCTGGCCGTAATAACGGCCTTGATACGCCTGGGCATTGAGTCAAACAGAGCTTGGATGGCGTGTACAGGTACACCTGCCTATGCAGCTTCAACACGATACCACAGTTCATCAAGACTAGTGACAGGCGTATTGTAACGAGCCAGTTCCTCGGCCACCATTGACCATAAGTTTTCAATTGGTGAGAGATCTGGAGGATATGCTGGCCAGGGCAGCAGTGGAACATTTTCTGTATCCAGAAAGGTCCGTACGGGACCTGCAACATGTGGTCATGCATTATCCTGCTGAAATGTAAGGTTTCACGGGGATCGAATGAATGGTAGAGCCACGGGTCGTAACACATCTGTTCAAAGTGCCGTCCATGCGGACAAGAGGTGACAGAGACGTGTAACCAGTAGCACGCTGGGTCATACGCCAGTATGGCGATGACGAATACACGCCTCCAATGTGCGTTCACCGCGATGTCGCCAAACACGGATTCGACCATCATGATGCTGTAAACAGAACCTGGATTCATCCGAAAAAATGACGTTTTGCCATTCGTGCACTCAGGTTTGCCGTTGAGAACACCATCGCAGGCGCTCCTGTCTGTGATGCAGCGTCAAGGGTAACCGCAGCCATGGACTCAGAGCTGATAATCTATGCTGCTGCAAAAGTCGTCGAACTGTTCGTGCAGATGTTTGTTGTCTTGCAAACGTCCACATCTGTTGACTCAGGGATCGAGACGTGGCTGCACGATCCGTTACACCCATGCGGATAAGATGCGTGTCATCTCGACTGCTAGTGATAAGAGACCGTTGGAATCCATCACGGCGTTCCGTATTACCCACGTGAACTCACCGATTCCATATTCTGCTAACAGTCATTGGATCTCGACCACTGCGAGCAGCAATGTCGCGATACGATAAACCGCAATCGCGATAGGCTACAATCCGACCTTTATCAAAGTCGGAAACTTGATGGTACGCATTTCTCCTCCTTACACGAGGCATCACAACAACGTTTCACCAGGCAACGCCTGTCAACTGCTGTTTTTGTATCAGAAATCGGTTGGAAACTTTCCTCATGTCAGCACGTTGTAGGTGTCGCCACCGGCGCCAACCTTGTGTGAATGCTCTGAAAAGATAATCATTTGCATATCACAGCATCTTCCTCCTGTCGGTTAAATTTCGCGTCTGTAGCACGTCATCATTGTGGTGTAGCAATTTTAATGGCCAGTAGTGTACTTTGAGTGGAGCCATAAATCAGGAATGTGTGTGGTGCGATCATATACCGGGTGGGAAGAGTCGTCAGGTGCATTTTCTCCGCTGTTTCGGCAGATACTTGCATTATTTGCTTTTTCTTCTTTTTGAATCTGCAGCTGGAGTTATCCCAAGAAAATATTGCTCATTAAGCCTTTCATGTGACTCTGAGCGTTGACGGAAAGCGTCGGTTTGTTTTTATGTTACGAACGTAACGATTTTTAACCTTTCATTTGGCAATGATGCTCTGAAGGAACGCCAAAATTGTAGACAGGTTTCCGCAACACGTCTCGAATTTCGTCCTTTGATGGATAATGGTGCTTGCAAGCAACGTTTAAGCTCTCGCACACAGCGATATTCTGTTGTCTCTGATGAAAAGGTTCCAAATAGTGCGCATCTTTAGCAAAGACCGTGAAGACTTATGTGGGCATCATTTACCGTTGTAGCTGTTTCATTCGATTTTATGGCGCTGTTTTTTCTTGAGAAAAGAAAACTGCCTGTAAACGGTAAAAGGAAGTCTTGAAGGTGAGTTGTTATACAAACCTGTCACCGAATTCTTACCTGCATTATTGCAGATGGACTTCCATCTTCTAGGAAGAGGAAACATGGCTTTCAGTATTGGATGGTTAACAAGATCAGAAGAAAAGTCTTGCGCCAGTGAATGATATACTAAACAACATATCTGATCACTGGGCAGAGTATGGGCCAAAGGTAAGGGCTAGTCGACTGAAAACTGCGGAAAATGTGGGACTGTTCCGTGCTTTGCACCAAAATGGGTTTGCTTTAAGACACTTCACATGCAGTAGTTCAAAATTAACCACTTTTTCAACCAGAGTAACAACGTTCTAGTATTTCTATTGGAGCACGCATGCCCCTTTTCTGGGGAGTGGTACTTCTGGGTAACACACTATATTTTGCAACAATGTGTGCACAACTGTTCACCTAACCATATACATCTAATTTAAGTAACTTATTACTTTTTCTTCATAATATTTCTTTTTGTGTTAAGTAACGGTTTAAAGCGAAATTTCACGTGCCCATTCGATGGAGCGGTCCCAAATTAGCAGCGCCGGCTCGTGAAAAATTTTACCAATGCGCTACAACGCCGAGGCCTATAGCCTTTTGACTCGCAAGGGTAGTACTGAACTGTTTAAATATATCTACGTTTGTAATTAACAGTTTAACATTACGAGGAATAAAATAAAATGAAAAAAATTGATAGTACAGGCGGGAATCGAACTCAAGCAGACAAATTTCCATTCGGCGTGTCTGATCACTGAGCTAACGCGTTGTGTGAACTGCTGTTCAAGAATCCCTCGTACCGTACGTGTCAATCTTTAGAGAGCGTTTCACATTCTCCTATAGCCCACTTCTTTTTTTACGATCTTGAGAGTAGGATCTAGATGCTCCTACTCACATACTTTGAGCCAAACTCTGTGAGGTTCGTCCCACGTCCTCCTGTTGTTTGAAGTAGGTCTACCTAGCACTTTCAAGCTCACTTTCTCCTCTGAAGATCCACTGGAAAAGGGCCTCTTTAGCAGATCATCAGCAGTTAACACTTCCATCTAATTTCCTTGTATACCCGCTTTCTTTTACCTCTGTTTATTGCGCTCTGTATTTCAAAGGTGGTAATCTTAGATAAATTTAGTGTATTAACTTTACTTGGAACTAATTAAACCTAACTAACCTAAGGACATCACACACATCCATGCCCGAGGCAGGATTCGAACCTGCGACCGTTGCGGTCGCTCGGCTCCAGACTGTAGCGCCCAGAACCGCACGGCCACTCCGGCCGGCACTAAATATATTTGAACATATACAGGGTGTTTCAAAAATGACCGGTATATTTGAAACGGCAATAAAAACTAAACGAGCAGCGATAGAAATACACCGTTTGTTGCAATATGCTTGGGACAACAGTACATTTTCAGGCAGACAAACTTTCGAAATTGCAGTAGTTACAATTTTCAACAACAGATGGCGCTGCGGTCTGGGAAACTCTATAGTACGATATTTTCCACATATCCACCATGCGTAGCAATAATATGGCGTAGTCTCTGAATGAAATTACCCGAAACCTTTGACAACGTGTCTGGCGGAATGGCTTCACATGCAGATGAGATGTACTGCTTCAGCTGTTCAATTGTTTCTGGATTCTGGCGGTACACCTGGTCTTTCAAGTGTCCCCACAGAAAGAAGTCACAGGGGTTCATGTCTGGCGAATAGGGAGGCCAATCCACGCCGCTTCCTGTATGTTTCGGATAGCCCAAAGCAATCACACGATCATCGAAATATTCATTCAGGAAATTAAAGACGTCGGCCGTGCGATGTGGCCGGGCACCATCTTGCATAAACCACGAGGTGTTCGCAGTGTCGTCTAAGGCAGTTTGTACCGCCACAAATTCACGAAGAATGTCCAGATAGTGTGATGCAGTAATCGTTTCGGATCTGAAAAATGGGCCAATGATTCCTTTGGAAGAAATGGCGGCCCAGACCAGTACTTTTTGAGGATGCAGGGACGATGGGACTGCAACATGGGGCTTTTCGGTTCCTCATATGCGCCAGTTCTGTTTATTGACGAAGCTGTCCAGGTAAAAATAAGCTTCGTCAGTAAACCAAATGCTGCCCACATGCATATCGCCGTCATCAATCCTGTGCACTATATCGTTAGCGAATGTCTCTCGTGCAGCAATGGTAGCGGCGCTGAGGGGTTGCCGCATTTGAATTTTGTATGGATAGAGGTGTAAACTCTGGCGCATGAGACGATACGTGGACGTTGGCGTCATTTGGACGGCAGCTGCAACACGGCGAACGGAAACCCGAGGCCGCTGTTGGATCACCTACTGCACTAGCTGCGCGTTGCCCTCTGTGGTTGCCATACGCGGTCGCCCTACCTTTCCAGCATGTTCATCCGTCACGTTCCCAGTCCGTTGAAATTTTTCAAACAGATCCTTTATTGTATCGCTTTTCGGTCCTTTGGTTACATTAAACCTCCGTTGAAAACTTCGTCTTGTTGCAACAACACTGTGTTCTAGGCGGTGGAATTCCAACACCAGAAAAATCCTTTGTTATAAGGAATAAACCATGTTGTCTACAGCACACTTGCACGTTGTGAACAGCACACGCTTACAGCAGAAAGACGACGTACAGAATGGCGCACCCACAGACTGCGTTGTCTTCTATATCTTTCACATCACTTGTAGCGCCATCTGTTGTTGAAAATTGTAACTACTGTAATTTCGAAAGTTTGTCCGCCTGAAAATGTACTGTTGTTCCAAGCATATTGCAACAAACGGTGTATTTCTATCGCTGCTCGTTTAGTTTTTATTGCCGTTTCAAATATACCGGTCATTTTTGAAACACCCTGTAGTTATTACTTTAATACTGCGAGGAATAAAATAAAGTGAGTAGTTCCTCAAAAATCCCTCATACTCTACATTTGCACAACATATTGTATTGTATGTTAACCGGGGACCTAGAAACGACGGGGAGGTTCCGTCCCCGCCGCAGTGGCCCACAACCCCACGACGACTGCCGCAGTCCACTTCACCCCTCCGCCGCCTCACACCGAACCTAGGGTTATTCTGCGGTTCGGCCGCTCGTGGACCCCCCTTGGGAACATCTCACACCAAACGAGTGTAACCCCTATGTTTGCTTGGTAGAGTAATAGTGGTGTACGCGTACGTGGAGAACTTGTTTTCGCAGCAACCACTGACATAGTGTAGCTGAGGTGGAATAAGGGGAACCAGCCCACATTCGCCGAGGCAGATGGAAAACCACCTAAAAACCATCCACAGACTGGCCGGTTCACCGGACCTCGACACAAGTATGCCAGGCGGATTCGTGCCGGGGACCAGGCGCTCCTTCCCACTCCAAAAAGCCCTGCGTTAGACCGCTCGGCTAACCGGGTGGGCGCACAATATATTACAACATTTTCAAAGAAATATACTGACCTAGTGCCACGAGCAACGTAGCACCCACTATGCAAGAAGGGATGACGTCACATCAGAGCATGCACAGTCGAAAACAGCTGCGGCCCCTTCTCTGATTTGATCGTAACGCGGTTGACCATCATTTCAGCACTCGACACTTGTGAGAGAGCAGAAAAAGGTTTTCGTCCATTTTATATGCCTACCAGCCGCATTAGAAGAGAAATGGCATAATTTCAGTGAGACGTCGGCCTCACGTTTGAAGAGAAATGGCCTAATTTTAGTGCAATATTTAGAGTGAGCTGTAGCACATTAGCGCATGACAGCCAGCTGGCACTGAAAATTAGTCCAGATGCGGTATCGGTTTAATCGATGTGTAACAACAGGGACAGTGGAACGCTGGGAATAACGAGTACTCCAGCAGCGATGGCACCGCCCTGGCCCCGCGCTAACTGCTACGACCGTGCAGCGGCGCTACTCAGTCGCTGTTGCAGTACTCTTTATTCTTCGTGTTTTAATGTCCCTGCTAGTACTTACCGTTAAAAATAACATCGCACTAGACTAATTTGGGATGTCACTGTCGAATGGGTACGACAAATTCTGGTTTAAAAATAATTTTGTTCCTAACAGGAAACAAATTTAAGCTTTCCACTGACACTGGGAAAGACGTAATGAGCAATACTTATTTACACATCGTAAAAACAAAACTGCAAATATCTTACGAAACACCTGAGAAAATATATGCCTGTGTCCATTCAAATCATAAATTCTAAACCATGTGACTGATTTCAACCAAACTTAGTACACATATCATGTCTGGAAGAATCACTGTGGGGCCAAGAACCACTAACCTATCAAACGAGTGGGGGGAGGTTGGGGTGGGGGGAGGGTGGAAAAGCAGCGTAGCCCATGACGCCACAATACCTGTACTTTACTTATCCAGAGAATCAGAGCACTTAGGGACTTGTGACGATCTTTACACATACTTTCAAACCTTTAAGAAACATCTTGTCGCTGACAAATCCCACAAAAAGATGAAAAGAAGAAAAGTTTCTCGCTTGTTACATTTTCGCTGTTCGGAGACTAAAACTGCTACATGAAGCATGACGTTTCAATTTATCACTCCTCTACTACTGACTGCATTTGTGACACATTTTGCAGTCAGTATTCTCATATACCAACGAATTTAGCACAAAAATTACATCATTTTACGATTCTTATTTCAGAAGATACGACGTCATAAACACTGAATGCATGTAACAGTGTCGCATCATGGAAGACGTTTGGATTTATTACTTGTTGCTACTAACTCTATTCCACAACACATTTCGCAGACAGTAGACCCATATATCTTTGGAGGTACCTGCAAAATTATATCATTGTACGACACATACTTCAGGAGATGACGTCGTAAAGCTGCTGAAAATTAAACTGAATGACAAAATTCGCTAGCCACACAAGTGAGATATACAGAGTGTTACAAAAAGGTACGGCCAAACTTTCAGGAAACATTCCTCACACACAAATAAATAAAATATGTTATGTGGACACGTGTCCGGAAACGCTTAATTTCCATGTTAGAGCTCATTTTAGTTTCGTCGTCCACCTACGCTCAACGGAGCACGTTATCACGATTTCATACGGGATACTCTACCTGTGCTGCTAGAACATGTGCCTTTACAAGTACGACACAACATGTGGTTCATGCACGATGGAGCTCCTGCACATTTCAGTCGAAGTGTTTGTACGCTTCTCAACAACAGATTCGGCGATCGATGGATTGGTAGAGGCGGACCAATTCCATGGCCTCCACGCTCTCCTGACCTCAACCCTCTTGACTTTGATTTATGGGGGCATTTGAAAGCTCTTGTCTACGCAACCCCGGTACCAAATGTAGAGACTCTTCGTGCTCGTATTGTGGACGGCTGTGATACAATACGCCATTCTCCAGGGCTCCATCAGCGCATCAGGGATTCCATGCGACGGATAGTGTATGCATGTATCCTTGCTAACGGAGGACATTTTGAACATTTCCTGTAACAAAGTGTTTGAAGTCACGCTGGTACGTTTTGTTGCTGTGTGTTTTTTCTTTCCATGATTAATGTGATTTGAAGAGAAGTAATAAAATGAGCTCTAACATGGAAAGTAAGCGTTTCCGGACACGTGTCCACATAACATATTTTCTTTCTTTGTGTGTGAGGAATGTTTCCTGAAAGTTTGGCCATACCTTTTTGTAACACCCTGTATGTACAAATACGCATAAAATATGTTAAATATGTGTGAAATATAAGTGAGTAAAAAGTTCTTCCTAACTCCTGGAAAGATTTCAGTCTAATGTGCTGCATATATTAGTTACCATCTGGAAAAAAAATACTGTAGGGTTAAGAACCACCAGCTTTCTACTGATGATGTGGAGAGAGAAGGGAGGATAATAAGATTGACAGTCAGCGATGGGGAAGGAGGAAACAGACACGGGGATAGGACGAGGAGATGGATAAATATAGGGGATGGAGAAATGGACAGGGAAAGGAGACGACGAGGTAGACAGAGAGTGAGGGTGGAGGAGATGGACGGAGAGAGAAAGGAAGGATAAGACAGGTAGAGGGTAGGAGGAGACGGAAATGGACAGACACAGGAGGACGAGCAGATGGATTGAGAGGGGTGAGGAAGAGATGAACAGAGAGAGGGGTGAGAGCAGAGTGAAAGAGAGGGGAGGGCAGGAGATGGACTGAGAGTGGGGGCTGGAGGAGGTGGATAAAGAGAGGGGGCAGTGGGGATGAACAAAGAGAGAGAAGGGTGGTGGTGATGAGCAGAGATAGAGGGAATGGATAGAGGGAGGAGTGAGAAGAGACAGGTAAAGAGGAGAAATGAGCGAGGAGGAGGTGGACAGAGAGAGGGGCAAGAAGGACAGAGAGAGGGGAAGGAGCAGGTGGATAGAGGAAGGAGATGAACTAATAAAAAACTAGAATAAACCAATACCGGAGAAACGCGTAATTTCTCAGCTAACACAGATACAAAGCTCGTTTGAAAACTAGCAAATTACGACCGCTGTTACCTACAAACATTTAATTTATTGTTGTGTTTCTAGTAACATCATCCATTATTCGTTTCTCGAGGCTAATTTGTCCGCTATGTTGATGTCATGGACCCTTCAAAGGGAACGCGTCGCCTACCAGATTCGAAAGGGCGTAAGATGCCTGTGAAAGAACGGCGAAATTGCAGGAAAAAAAAAATATTGTATAGATACTGTTCAACGCTGTCCCGGCAAGTTGTGAAACTGCCCGCAGAGAGAGTGCCGTTGAGACCGTAGCCAGGGCGGCTACAATCTGCAATCTACACGGTCCCGCAATCTACACGTGCGCGACACAGCTGGTGCGGTGCGCTGCGCGATTCGCGTCCGCAATAACAGCCGTGTGACGTCAGCCGCTGCCTGGAGCCGGTCAGTCGCAGCGACACAAATGTCTACGCGTGCGCTGTTCAGTGGACACACGGCAAGCTGCTAACAGCGCTCTGACATCGGGCAGTACCACTCAGCAACAAGTTCAGTACGTATTAAAGTACCTGTAATGCAGCCGCAGTGGAGGCTTTCTAAGGTTCAAATGGCTCTGAGCACTATGGGACGTAACATCTGAGGTCATCGTTTTTCTTGTACCGTTTCGCCTCCACAATGCAGGCGTCTGTCAGGTGTCATGTGGCAGCGGCGAAGTGTATGTAGGCGAAACGGGAAGAACTGTTAAGGAACACGAACGGCATATGCGGCTAAAACAAAGTGCAAAATCGGTAGTAGCGGAACTTATTGAGGAAGTGTGGGTCTGACATCGATTTTAATAACGTACGTGCACTGGCTAAGGAAACAAACATTTATAGAAGAAAGGTCCGAGAAGCGGTTGAAATTTCTAAGAATGCATCTAATTTCAATAGAGAGGACAGCTATAGGCTTCCGGCATCGTGGCTCCCCGCGATCAAGGAAGTAAATACGCGGCCGCGCCGTGCGAGCGACATGAACAACGGCGCTTCAAGTCACCTCGGCGGACAATAATATTTTGGTTAAACATTCCTCTCTCGCTCTGTCCGTTTCGAATCTAGCCACTGATGGACGACCAACCAATAGCAGTAGCAGGAATTTCAACCAATAACCCTACTCCAGCGTAAGTGTGGAATACTGCCTTTCTATCCAATGACGATGGGCCGCCAATGGTATCCACAGGAGATTAGCCAGCAGCGCCCCTTCTTCTGTATCAGAGCGGGAATATTAGCCTATGACTATAGCCCACCAATGGTAGCCATATGAATTTTAACCAATACTATCACTTCCCCAGCACGAACGCGAGAAAACTCTCCATATAAGAGGATGCGGCACTCGTCTCTGAAATGTCCTCCATCTCTACACCCTTCATCTCCTTTCCCAAGGTGGCTTCCATCAACTCCCCCTCCCGGATGATGCCCTCTCTCCCTCCATTTATCCCTCCTATCAACTCTGATCCTCACACCCCCTCCTTTCCTCCATCCTTTTCCTGGGCTCCCTTCCATCCTCTTTTCTCCCCCACCTACCCTCTCTCTACCCCCCTTCTTTCCCCCGAGTCCTTTTGCATTTCCCTCCTCTGCCTTTTCCCATTCCCTCTCGCGTCTGCCCTGCCCCTCCCCCTCCCCCTTATAGGTCCCCCCCTCCTTTGGTTCTCCCCCCCTTTCGTTTTTCCTCTCCTCCCTCCTTGTTTTCCCCCTCATCTGTCCAGGTCAACCCCCCCTCCCCCATTTGCCCTAGGCTATGGTGTGTCCTCTTTGTGCCGACATTTTAGTGCAGTGTTTACAGTGAGTGTTCAGTGTTGTGTGTCTTTTCCGAAGTGTTGCGAACGGCCATCATACTGTCTTCTTCTTCTTCAGTAGCTCTACAGCCCTTGGTGAGCTTTGGCTTCTTCAACAATCTTCCTCCACACTTCTCGGTTATTTGCTGCTCTTTTCCACCCCCGGACTCCGATTTTGCTGATATCCATTATTACCACGTCGATCCATCTTCTTCTAGGTCTCCCTTTTCGCCTAACTGAATGGATCATACCTTTCATCATTTTCTTTGGAATTCTATCGTCTGCCATTCTCTCCAAGTGTCCTAGCCATCGTATTCGCTGTGATTTCACAAATTTTACTATGTCCCTGCCTTGTATTAACTCTTGTAATTCGGCATTGTAGCGTATTCTCCAGCCTTCTTCCTCCCTTATTGGCCCATAGATTTTGCGTAGTATTTTCCGCTCAATGCTTCTTAGAGCATTTTTATCATGTTCTGTCAACGTCCATACCTCTGAGCCACATGTGATAACTGAGTGTACTAGGGAATTATATATTAGCAGTTTAGTTTTTCTTGTAACAAGGCTATTTTTGAAAAGCTGGATATTTGCAAAGTAAGCTCTGTTTCCTGCTTGTATTCTTTCCCTTATAGCCTTTCCAGTACTGTTATCATTTGTTATTAGTGCTCCCAAGTAGTTAAAAGAGGACACTCCATTGAAGCATTTCCCATTGATGTTTAGGCTTTTAGGGGTTCTTCTGGCCTCAGATTGTGACATTACCATATATTTTGTTTTGTTTTCATTTACTATGAGGCCAATTTTTAAGGTTTCTGTTTCCATTGCCCGGTATGTTTATAGGAGTGTATTGGTATTTCTTCCTACTATAGCAATGTCATCAGCGTATACACATATCTGGCTAGTTTTCATAAATATGGTGCCTCTTTTGTTGATTTTATTTAGTGCACTATGCAGGGCTATGTTGAATAAGACAGTGGAGAGACTATCCCCTTGCTTCACACCTTTATTAAAGTCAAAGCTATCACTTGTTCTGCTAAGGACCTTTACTTTTGCTCTTGTCTCTGTCATTGTCATTCTGATTAGTCTTATTAATTTAGCACATATACCAACTTCTTTCAGTACTCTGTATAGTTCTTGCCGATTTATGCTGTCAAAGGCTTGTTCGAAATCGATGAATAAGAAATGCAGATCTATATCATATTCATAGAACTTTTCCATCATTTGCCTTATCACAAATATTTGATCAGTTGTCGCTGGGTGTGATTTTATATCCCTTGCGAACAGAAACCAGACTGTCACCATGTTTTTTAATTGTCTGTCTACTATGTTACGTCTCTGCATACTGTTTATTTTTATTCGCTTTGTCAACCCTTTGCTTTCCCCAATTTTCCACCCTTTTACGGTTTAAGTCCCCGTTTCATCGCCTGCTTTTATTGTTTCCTAACTTCTCCTTACATTCTAAAAAGTCTGTAGGCTGCAGAGCAGCGTACTAAGCTGCTGCCAGCCCGCCCCCTTTGGGGGGAAGCGAAATACAATAAAGGAAAAAAAATCGTCTCTGACAGTGTTCTAGCAGTAGTGGACACCAAAAGATCCTGAAGAAGATCCCAGCAGAGGGATCGAAACGTCGAACATTTTAGAAGAAACATGACGCGACCTAATAACCTAGATCTTAAATTCATGGACAACGGCCACGAAAGCCTGCAGACTTACATGTATCATCTATAGTCTAAGCTATCAAGTTATTACGTCTAATTGCACATACGACCCAGAGCATTCCTTCCAGCAGAACCACGCGATCAACCACTACTGTACAGCCAAACGAAAAAAATCTAAACCCGATTCTCTGCAGCTGTGCAGGCAACCTGACCGAATCGTCTGTGGGAGTTACTCACTGTTTCAGATCTATAGCTCTCAGTTCACACTCTGTCCGCGTTGGAAGATGAAAAGTCCACAGGCGAGTTCCGCTGTTCTTCTCGTTGTACTGATTTGTAGTGCATTTACTACGCGACAAAGCAGATCGCAGACCCCGACCATTCTGATAACTGATTTGCTCAGTCATTGCGTTCAGTCACATCCGAAATCAACGCACCGTGCATTCTTTACCTTGCAGTGCGAGTGCGGAAAGCGACCGAGGAAAATGGCTGCGCAGCCAGCCCCGGCTAGTTACATTAACGTCATTAACGGCTAGTTAGCCCGACGACACCAAGTTGCATGCCGGTTGCCCTCACATCTTTGTATGTGCCGCTCGGCCTGTCGTTTGAAGGAAGTCCGTACGGCGTCGTCGATAAATTTTTGTGCGGGATAGTACGAGAGTGGCCAGCACTACTTTTGGTAGTTGTCTAATCAATGTGGGGAACTTTGAGTGCTCAAAAGGAGTGAATTGCAAGGTCCAGTCACATTAATGTGACCAACGCCTATGTTCAATGGTTCAAATGGCTCTACGCACTATGGGACTTAACATCTGAGGTCATCAGTCACCTAGGCTTAGAATTACTTAAACCTAACTAACGTAAGGACATCACACACATCCAATCCCGAGACCGGATTCGAACCTGCGACCGTAGCAGCCGCGTGGTTCGGGACTGAGGCACCTAGAACCGCTCGGCCACTGCAGCCAGCCGCCTATGTTCAATGGCAATGTCCAATAGCCTCCCACAGACGGTAGGTGGCAGCACTAGCAGTGGAGGGCATACGAATCGTATCGCGGGTCCGAGGAGGAAAGTACAGTCCTTATGTAAACTGGACATGGCACGATTATTAGCTTTTAGGCCAAGGGTGGAAGCATTTCCGATATGGTTTGTAAACTGTTGGTGTGCCGCTGTGGTTAAACTACACTGTGCAAAACGAAAATGTCGCTATTCAAAACCAGTGCCAATGCAACTTTGGTGCATCACGAGCCATAGATGAGAGGGATAAACAACGGCTACAGAGATGTGTACGGGCGACTTGATGTGCAACTGTTGAACAACTGATCGCCCGGATGAACAGTGTTCCCTCAACGACCGTCCAGCGTTCCACAGCAGGTGTTAAGATACGCATGCCATTACCAGTTTCTTTGGCGCTTCATTGTATTTGTGCATGTAACACTTTGAAAACTATAGATATTTGAAAACGAATGAATCATTTAGAGTACCTGTAGTGTTGGCAGAAAAGCCAACACTGTGTTACTAGTGGAGGCCGAAATGCACGCCTTTTAGCTCACGCAGGCTGGCGTGAGGAGGCAAGGACTATACTGACGTGAGGTCTGGAACATGACAAGGAATTAGAATTCAGAAAGCGGACGGAATTAGTTTGATACTTAACTTTAATCCATTAATGATGAACGTTGCTCTTGGTGGTACATGATTCCCAATATTATCTGTTCAGAATACAGTAACTGAATATGGCGCCTTGCTAGGTCGTAGCAAATGACGTAGCTGAAGGCTATGCTAAACCCGTCGTCTCGGCAAATCAGAACGTATGTAGTCAGTGAACCATCGCTAGCAAAGTCGGCTGTACAACTGGGACGAGTGCTAGGGAGTCTCTCTAGACTAGATCTGCCGTGTGGCGACGCTCGGTCTGCAATCACTGATAGTGGCGACACGCGGGTCCGACGTATACTAACGGACTGCGGCCGATTTAAAAAGGCTAGCAAGTGTGGTGTCTGGCGGTGACACCACAGTATCTCCTGCAGCCAACTATCGGTGAGAACTGTCGGCATCATGCCAGAGTTCGGACACCAGTGATTCGATATTCCTCAAACTCCGAAAGTTAAACTGTGATATGTGCGTGTATTCTGGTCATGCTGTGCTGGGGTTTTCGCCTGAAACGTTCCGCCGGCCGAAGTAGCCGAGCGGTTCTAGGCGCTACAGTCTGGAACCGCGCGACCGCTACGGTCGCAGGTTCGAATCCTGCCTCGGCAATGTATGTGTGTGATGTCCTTAGGTTAGTTAGGTTTAAGTAGTTCTAAGTTCTGGGGGACTGATGACCTGAGATGTTAAGTCCCATAGTGCTCAGGGCCAACTGAGCCATTTTTGAAACGTTCCTCTAACGTTGGACACACTAATGCACTCACACTGTACTTCAACTCTAGGACGGGCTTTTTTCTGCACTGAAAATAATCTCCCATAAGGATGAAATTCTAATCAAAATAACGCATTATTTACGTTACTAATAGTTCTGTCGTGGACTGTCCGTGACTGTAACTTTTAGATTAGGTATATACAGGATCTACACTCATGGTCATAAATTAAGGATAATTGCAGAATGTGGTGCCACACAACGTGGCGCTAGTAGCATAGGCACATAGGGAACACACACGACACAGATCTGTAACTCCACGGTATTGGTGATAAGTTGAGAAAACCGTCCCGAACCACATGTGTTACAAAATGCCACTGTTTCCTGGGCATGTTCCCTGACATCAATATGCGATATGATCACCATTTATTCGTACACAAGCCGCACAACGAGTTGGCATACTCTGGGTCAGGTGGTCGAGCAGCTGCTGGGGTATAGCCTCCCATTCTTGCATCGGTGCCTGTCGGAGCTCCTGAAGCGTCGTAGGGGTTTGAAGACGTGCAGCGATACGTCGACCGAGAGCATCCCAGACGTGCTCGATGGGGTTTAGATCTGGAGAACAGGTAGGCCACTCCATTCTCCTGATATCTACTGTTTCAAAGTACTCCTCCACGATGGCAACTCGGTGGGGCCGTGCGTTATCGTTCATCAGGAGAAAGGATGGACCCACTGCACCACTGAAAAGGCGGACATACTGGTGCAAAATTATGTCCCGATACACCTGACCTGTTACAGTTCCTCTGTCAAAGACATGCAGGGGTGTACGTGCACCAATCATAATCCCACCCCACACCATAAAACCACGACATCCATACAGGTCCCTTTCAAGGACATTAAGGGGTTGGCATCTGGTTCCTGGTTCACGCCAAATGAAAACCCGACGAGAATCACTATTCAGACTATACCTGGACTTGTCCGTGAAAATAGCCTGGGACCATTGTTCAATTGACCATGTACTGTGTTCTTGACACCAGGCTTTAAGGGATCTCCTGTGACCAGGGGTCAGTGGAATGCACCTTGCAGGTCTCCAGGTGAATAAACCATGTCTGTTCAGTCGTCTGTAAACTGTGTGTCTGGAGACAACTGTTCCAGTGGCTGCGGTAAGGTCCCGAGCAAGGCTACCTGCAGTACTCCGTGGCCGTCTGCGGGCACTGATGGTGAGACGTCGATCTTCTTGTTGTGTTGTACACTGTGGACGTCTCGAACTGTAGCGCCTGGACAAGTTTCCTGTGTACTGGAATCGTTGTCATAATCTTGAGATCACATTTTGTGGCCTACGGAGGGCCCATGCTACGACCTGGTGTGTTTGACGAGCCTCCAATCGCCCTAGTATTCTGCCCCCCATAACGTCATCAATGTGTGTTCTTTGAGCGATTTCCAACACACAGTCACGATTAGCACGTCTGAAAACGTCTGCACACTTACTCGCTGCACCGTGCTGTGCATGCGCCAACGCACTTCTGCGTATGTCGACTGCTGCCAGCGCCACCGTGTGACGACCGCAGGTCAAATGCACCGCATGGTCATAGCCCGAGGTGATTTAAACCTGCAAACCGCCAACCAGAGCGTTGTTTCACCATGTATCATCATTATCCTTAATTTATGAGCATGAGTGTAGTTACATTAATGTGACTACAGCCTGTGTTCGACGTCAACGTGCAGTAACCTCTCACTGACTACAGATGGCAGCACTAGCAGAGGGGGGCGTGGGTGGGGGTGGTTTGTCTGGGAGACGTGGAAAACTGTGCAGTCGTTAACGTAATGTGAACATCCGAGAGGGCATATCATCTAGTTTCGGTCCAAGGGCGGAAGTATTTCCGAAACGGCTAAGTTTGTAAACTGTTCACTTGTCGTCGCGGTTTAAGTATACCGTGCATCGCAAAATGTTGCGCTCCAAAGCCGGCGCCGAGGGAACTGTGGTGCACCGGGAGTGGTAGATACGGAGTAAGCGGCGACTGGGTTGGAGATTTTCTCCGCAAAGGTACTGGGTGTTTACGTCATCATCATCATCATCATCCTCATCATCATCATAATCATCATCATTTCATCCTGCAAGTCGCAGAAGTGGTGTCACCTCAAAAGACTTGCACCAGTCGATCCGGTCTACCCACCGGCAGGCCTTCGTCACACAACATTTCATTTCATCCAAGCAACAACTTCATATTCAAGGATTGTATAACGGGCGTAACATTTGCTTCAGCTTTACACCTTACACTAACAGAACCATGCAGTCGTTAGATTTAACTAGAAATCTGTATGATCCTCCTTGACATACAGTTTTCTCGTTAAGTCTAACAACTTTGTCGTACTGTCATGGTTTGTGAAAAACTGAAGCAGATGGAATGCCCATTCTGTCTATATAGGTCTTCAAAATGGATTTCTGGTTCTGAAACGCGTTGCACAGTAGCCATAAAATAAAATTTTCTGACTGAAGACAGAATATTATGTATCCGTAAGCCCGCCCGGTTGGCCGTGCGGTCTAACGCACGGCTTTCCGGCCGGGAAGGAGCGCCTGGTCCCCGGCACGAATCCGCCCGGCGGACTTGTGTCGAGGTCCGGTGAACTGACCAGTCTGTGGATGGTGTTTAGGCGGTTTTCCATCTGCCTCGGCGAATGCGGGCTGGTTCCCCTTATTCCGCCTCAGTTACACTATGTCGGCGATTGCTGCGGAAACAAGTTCTCTGTGTATGCGTGCACCACCATTACTCTACCACGCAAACGTAGGGGTGACACTCGTCTGGTGTGAGACGTTCCCTGGGGGGGGGGGGGGGTCCCACAGGGGCCGAACCGCACAATAACCCTTGCTTCGGTGTGGGGCGCCGGAGGGGTGAAGTGGACTGCGGTAGTCGTCGTGGGGTTGTGGGGGTTGTGGACCACAGCGGCTGTGGCGGGGATGGAACCTCTCCGTCGTTTCTAGGTCCCCAGTTAACATACAATACAACGTATCCCTAACTGCAGTGTCAGTTTGACAGCGTGCGATCATGGTGTTCATGGAGCCGCACGTTCAAATGGTTCAAACTGCTCTGAGCACTATGCGACTTAACTTCCGAGGTCATCAGTCGCCTAGAACTTAGAACCAATTAAACCTAACTAACCTAAGGACATCACACACATCCATGCCCGAAGCAGGATTCGAACCTGCGACCGTAGCGGTCGCTCGGTTCCAGACTGTAGCGCCTAGAACCGCACGGTCACTCCGGCCGGCCCGCACGTACACATTCCAGTTCTGTCAAGTGTATTTTCAAGAATATTAGTAGTATGAGGAGGTGTGTGGTGAGTCAGAAAGGGACAAAATACACTTGACAATACTTCAAAGCTTCAGTAGAAGCTGCTTTCTGTCTCCGAAAGGCGTATTTAGGGACGGAAAAATAGGTGTGTGTGTGTGTGTGTGTGTGTGTGTGTGAGAGAGAGAGAGAGAGAGAGAGAGAGAGAGAGAGGAAGAGAGAGTGTGCTGGGGGGGGGGGGGGCGGAGGAGGGAATGGGGCGGCCAGTTAAACAAAGACCTCTAAAAGCCATGGACTCGCGCAATGAAATTCAATTCAGGACATCAACTTTGATTCAGAGAAACGCCAGTTCATGGTCGCGTTCTCTCACTGGACAGACAGATCGCAAGCTGTTCTCAGCCCCTACTACCACACACACGTGCAGACAGACACGTGTTCACTACATGGCCTTTCGTAGACAGTTTCTGGTAACGTTCCTCACGTCATTGCTACTTGCATAAATTCAGATTATGTGACATTGTTATCAATTAGACACTTCCGGAGGCTCTACGGGACGTTTGTTACGTCTAATTAATGCGACAGAACAGCAGGTACAGAATTTTAAGACGATCAATTACGAAATACTTTTCTTAAAAAAGAATACATACTGGTCTATCTGCAGGCATTATCGAGTCCATACTCATGATCAGGGACACTTGAGTTAAAAAAGATGCCTCTTATTGCGGTATAAGGGGTACTGCGATGCAAAGAAGAATTACAGCCCCCGGTTTCTTTTGCTGTTATCGATGTTTCCTTGTTTCTGTCACCTTCTGCCGTCTTCCATTTCTTACGCTGTTTTGTGCACTTGGTGTGCTGTGTGACGGTCTTTAAGGCTGGACATGGAGAACACACTTCGTACGCTGCGATAGCAGTGTAGACACTTCTGTGTTCGAAGGTCAACGGTTTCAACTGCCTTATGCTGCCATTATCTGATTTAAGGGGAGAACATGAAGATAATGAGGAGGCAGGAGGGATACTACGACTAATTTCACCTATAATAATAATGTACAAAGAAACCTCATTAGAGTTGTGTGGTTTTTTTTTCAGTTTATATATGGACTTACCGTCTGAGATCAATGGACGTATTAAATGGTGGTCCTATGCCCAGGAAATGAGATAAGGAGAGTAGATGCAGGAATCGTGAATCACCGTTCTACGCGAGGTCCCGGTGGAGGTGGTCTGCCTTTGCCTGTCTCCGACTTGTCGTCAAGTGCCGGTCATGTTTCTGTGTCGTGTGGATAGCTGTGGCGAGTGCTTGCACAGTGGTAGTGGTGGGCTCTTGTTGCTGTGGATGAATAGCTCCCAGGGGACTGTCGAGCTTAACGTCACCGTCCGATGGACGGATCACCAACGACACAGTCCTCACCTCATGAGAAACTGTGGAATTTAATTGACATTGGCGCGAAGATTGGTGATCGAAACTGTAGGCCAGCATCTCTCCTTTTGTTGCCGGCCAAATACTGGCGGTGCACAGTGAAAATTTCGTCCACCTCCAAGATTCTAGCCGGCTTACCTCCGAGACGAGCGTCAACACACAGGCGTGCCTCAGCAACCTCTGATAAGGGGGCTGGTGCGCCTGAGCTACACTCATGCTCATAAATTAAGAATAATTACAGAATGTGGTGCCACACAACACTGGTGCTAATAGCATAGGCACATAGGGAACACACACGACACAGATCTGTAACTCCACGGTATTGGTGATAAGTTGAGAAAACCGTCCCGAAACACAAGTGCTACAAACGCCACTGTTTCCTGGGCATGTACCCCGACATCCATATGGGATATGATCACCATGCACACGTACACAGGCCGCACAACGGGTTGGCATACTCTGGATCAGGTGGGCGAGCAGCTGCTGGGGTATAGCCTCCCATTCTTGCACCAGTGTCTGTCGGAGCTCCTGAAGTATCGTAGGGGTTTGAAGATGTGCAGCGATACGTCGACCGAGAGCATCCCAGAGGTGCTCGATGGGGTTTATGTCTGGAGAACAGGCAGGCCACTCCATTACCTGATATCCTCTGTTTCAAGGTACTACTTCACGATGGCAGCTCGGTGGGGCCATACGTTATCATCCATCAGGAGGAAGGTGGGACCCACTGCACCCATGACAAGGTGGAGATACTGGTGCAAAATTATGTCCCAATACACCTGACCTGTTTCAGTTCCTCTGTCAAAGACATGCAGGGGTGTACGTGCACCAATCACAATCCCACCCCACACCATCAAACCACGACCTCCATACAGGTCCCTTTCAAGGACATTAAGGGGTTGGCATCTGGTTCCTGGTTCACGCCAGATGAAAACCCGACGAGAATCACTATTCAGACTATACCTGGACTTGTCCGTGAAAATGACCTGGGACAACTGTTCCAATGACCATGTACTGTGTTCTTGACACCAGCCTTTACGGGCTCTCCTGTGACCAGGGGTCAGTGGAATGCACCTTGTGGATCTCCGGGCGAATAAACCATGACTGTTCAGACGTCAGTAGACTGTGTTTCTGGAGAGAACTGTTCTAGTGGCTGCGGTAAGGTCCCGAGCAAGGCTACCTGCAGTACTCCGTGGCCGTCTGCGGGCTCTGGTGGTAAGATATCGGTCTTCTTGTGGTGTTGTACACTGTGGACGTTCGGTGCTGCAGCGTCTGGACACGTTTCCTGTCTGCTGGAATCATTGCCATAATCTTGAGATCACACTTTGTGGCACACAGAGACCTGCTGTGTTTGACCTGCCTCCAGTCGCCCTAGTATTCTATCCCTCACAACGTCATCAGTGTGTGAGCAATTTCCAACACACAACCACCATTAGCACGTCTGAAAACATCTGCATACTTATTCACTGCACCGTATTCTGACATGCACCAACTCACCTCTGCATATGTGGACTGGTGCCGGTGCCATTGTGCGACGAGCGCAGGTCAAATGCATCGCATGGCCATACTCCGACGTGATTTAAAACCGCAAATCGCCCATCAGAGCGTTGTTTCACCATGTATCAACATTATCCTTAATTTATGAGCATGAGTGTAGTTGAGGTGCTGAAACAAGCTCACCGCTAAATTATGAAATTTAATGTGTTTTTCAAAGGGAAACAGCCTATGTAGGAAAATGTCTTCCCTCAAGGTAACACTTGATATAGTCACATTAATGCGACCACCGCCTATTTTGGACATCAACATGCAGTCGTCACTCATAGACGGCACAGGAGGGGACGCGGAAAACAGTGCAGTCACTGTTGCAATGTGGAAGCGCAGGGATTTATCTGATGTATTGAAGTGCACGATCATTGGCTTTCGGACCAAGAGTGGAAACATTTCTGACGCTGTAAAGTTTCTAAAACAATGTCTACCAAGCGTGTAAAAATAGCTCTGCCCACACCTGGCGCCAAGGTAAATGTGTTGCACCACACGACGTAGATGACAGAAGCGAATAACGGCTGCGGAGATATGCACCGGCGAACAGATGTACAACTGTTCAGCAAGTGTCCGCTCAGATGAACTAAATGGCTAACAATAAACTAAACTAAAACTGAACTGCTTCCGAATACGCCTCGGAAGGTCCAGCTCTACCGACCGACCGCAGTGTCATCCTCTGACCAGGGGCGTCACTGGATGCGGATATGGAGGGGCATGTGGTCAGCACGTCGCTCTCTCGGACGTATGTCAGTTTTCGTGACCGGAGCCACTGCAATTCGGAGGCATTACTTTTCAGCAAGCCCTCGTAATCGGGCCAATTGGGTACCAGAGGTATCAAGTGTCCGTAGTGTAATTTTTGACTTTAATCACTCCTGACGATACCTTCCCTTTGTCAGCCCACAGGCGTCACTGGATGGAGGTGTGGATGGGCATGTGGTCAGCACGCCGCTCTCTCGGACGTATGTCGGTTCACGAGACCGGAGCCGCTACTTCTCAATCATGTAGCTCCTCTGTTTGCCTCACAAGAGCTGAGTGCACCCCGCTTGCCAACAGCGCTCGGCAGGCCGGATGGTCACCCATCCAAGTGCTAGCCCAGCTCGACAACGCTTAACTTCGGTGATCTGACGGGAACCAGGCAAGGTCGTTAGCAAATGGCTAACAACAGTGTCTCCTAAACTACCGTTCAGCAGACGTTGCTGAATATGGCCTCCGCAGCAGGTGTCTGATTATTTATTTAGCGTATGTCTAATACAGACGTATCATAAAATTAAACTACATATGTACATATTTACATATAAGAAACTTGAGTCTTTCTTTACACCTGAATATCCAGTCATCAATCCAGCGCACTGTATCTGGAGTTGCTAGCAGGAAGTCCTCTTCAGCACCGTGATAGGATCGAACCCTGCATTCAATAACAATGTGGCGAACAGTCTGCTATGGAGCCCCGCAGTCACAAGCTGAATTAGGCAGCTTCTTCCACTTAAAGAGAGCATCCCTGCATCGACAATGGCTGGTACTGATTCTGATGAGCGTAGTCCAGGTCTTGTATGGTAGGTCGAATCCACTTGGAAGTTTAGCACCTGAGAAGATGTTATGGTTCAAATGGCTCTAAGCACTATGGGTCTCAACATCTGAGGTCATCAGTCACCTAGACTTAGAACTACTTAAACCTAACTAACCTAAGGACAGCACACACATCCATGCCCGAGGCAGGATTCGAACCTGCGACCGCAGCAGCAGCGTGGTTCCGGACTGAAGCGGCTGGCAAGATGTTATGCAGGCGCACATCTGTCACTGCTTCCCACCGACGTTTCTCACTCTTCAAGGGGTGAGAAAGGCGGAAATTTACACGACAGTATCACAGATCGACGCCCACTGAGTGGTGACAGGTCACCTTTTCAGATGAATTGCGTTTATTCTCCATTGGACTGATGGCCATTGGCATGTACGAGCCTGTAGCAACTTTAGGAAGGGTCCAGGCCGGGGGGAGGAGCGTTATGGTCTGGGGAATGTTTTCCTGGAATTCCCCAGGTGATCTCGTCATTCTGGAAGGTACAGTGGATCAACAGAGGTACGCATCTATCGCAAGAGACCATAAGTTTATTTTTTATTGGTACAATGCTACGTATTACGCAGCTGGTAGTGTATGTTACTGGTTCGAAGAGCACCAGCACGAGTTTGCCTTACTCTCCTGGCGACCAAACTCCCTAGATTTAACGTCATTCGAGAATCTGTGGGACCTCATCAATCGGGCCGTTAGCGCCATGGATCATCAACTGAGAAACCTACCGCAGCTGAGGGAGGACATGGAACAAATCCAAAACATTATCGCGAAATAGTAGAGACAGTGCCACGGATATGATACGTAAATTGGGGTGACCATCATTAAAACAAAAACTTTTTTTGTTGTGGCAGGACATTTTCATGAAATTCCAATCAGCATTCTCCTCCAAATGCGAAAATATTTTTTGACACCCACCTACACAGGGAGAAATGATCACTGTAATAAATAAAAGTAATCGGATCTCGCACGAAAAGATTAAGGTGTTCCTATTCCCCGCGCGCTGTTCGAGAATGGGTCGGTAGAGAAATAGCTTGAAGCTGGTTCGGGCACTTCATTGTGATTTGCAAAGCAGTCAGGTGCATGTAGATATCTTCGAAAGGTACAGCAACCGGGACAAAAATGTAATCAAATCTGGAGCTGATCGCCATTCAACGTGCAAACAAGGAATCAGTTCTCTTCCATTCCGCGAGCGCGCCATGCAGTCGTGTAATATTCCGTCGCATTGATCGGTCTTCGTGGGAACAGCAGGGGTGGTTTCCAAGCATCACTAACAGCCCAGTTCCCGGTAGCTCCACTCGCGTGCGAGCGTTCGTGACTGGTTTTAGAAATCTCCACTTGACTTTTTTATTCATTATCCTCAATTACCTTCGGTCCATTGTTGCAGTAAGAATACCGCCTGGGTTTGAAACGCTGTTGGCTATTGGCGCTTCTCTGAACAACAGAAAGCAGAGTCGCTTCCAGGAGGAAGAGATCCTAGAATTCGATACTCCGTCAGGAAACTATTCGGAACACGTAACTCGGCACTTCTTCAAGTATCCGCTGTTTTCTGTAGCACTTTGCACTGCAGTCTATCATCAGGCAGGTAAACTAACCCGTAAACATTTGCGCAGCACTTCTTTCTGTACAGCTCAAGTCTCCAGTCAGCTCAGCATGTCGTGGAACCGACACATTTTTGACAAATCCACGCATATTATAAAAGTGTATGTGCAGGGTGACAATTACTGAACTATTTTGCAGATGATATGGCCCTGTTTGCTGAAACAATGGAAGAAGCACGGGAGTAAATCCTTGAAATAAAGAAACAAGCAGATAAAATAGGTCTTGACATCCCCTTTGAAAAAACTGAGATATTGACAAACACCAACCCCTCATGTAAATACCTCAAAGTTGAAGAACAGAAGACTGAAATAGTAAAAGAACTCAAATATCTCGGAGAATGGATTAGTTGGAATGCTGGGGAAAGCAAAGCAATGGAATCCAGAAAAAATAGACTTGAATTGGCCAAATCGAGAAACTTGAGCCAAAGAAAAAAAATTTAAGAAAAATCATTGAGCCAAAATTTCAAGACAATAAGATTATATACATCAAAAATGAAACTCTCTACAAGAAAACTGAAAAACTATGCGAAAAAGGAGAATAAATTTTTATGGTCAACTTCTCGGAATGAATTCCAACAGATTAACTAAACAAATCTTTCACTTCTTCCGTAACCGCAAAACGAAACCCAACTGGTTTAAAAAAACTGAGAAAGGCCTAGTAGAATTAAAGATTTCAGAAAATTCACTTATTGATCGAACAGCTAAATTAATTACTAATGATGAAAACATAAGGTTCCAAGACAAATCTCCACAAAAGTCCAAACGCTTCATCTCGGAAGAAGAGAGGAGAAGAAGATCAGAAAGAATGAAGAAATACTGGGCCCTAAGAAAAAGAACAACGCACAAAGCAATGATTAATCCGGCGTACCCCAAAGAGGGTGAAACGAAAGAAGAAGAAGAAAATCGTCGTAACTTCTGAACGGTTTGAGCTTGGTCGTTCACACTGCACGGTAGGCCGCGGGGCAAGTAGTATACGCATACATGTTTTGGTTAGGAACGAAGCCCAGCCGGCCGGTGTGGCCGTGCGGTTCTAGGCGCTTCAGTCTGGAACCGCGTGACCGCTAAGGTCGCAGGTTCGAATCCTGCCTCGGGCATGGATGCGTGTGATGTCCTTAGGTTAGTTAGGTTTAAGTAGTTCTAAGTTCTAGGGGACTGATGACCATAGATGTTAAGTCCCATAGTGCTCAGAGCCATTTGAACCATTTGAACGAAGCCCATTTCATTTGGATGGTTTCGTCAGTAAGCAAAACTGGCGCATTTGGGAGACTGAGAATCTGCAATTCGCGATCGAGATCTAGAAGTCTCTTGGCCGTCGACAAGTTACTATGGGGTGTGCAGTGTCCAGTCACGGAATAATCGGTCCGATATTCCTTGATGGCACAGTGAAGGTATTGGAAGGTGGTTTCATCCCCATTATCCAAAGTGACACTGATTTCGACAAGATGTGCAAGACGGAACTTGATCCCATCGAAGCAGGATAGTGTTTGATGTCCTGGAGGAGCATTCTAGCTCTGGAGTACCCAGAGGCCACTGATATGGGCCAATATTGGCCGTCATATTTTCTGGATCTGAACACATGCGACCCCTATTTGTGGGCCTATATTAAAGACAAGGAGCACAGTAATAACCCCAAAACCATTGCTGAGCTGAAAACAGCCCTTCAGGAGGGCGTCGACGGCATTGATGTTCCGACACTTCAGCGGGTCACGCAAAATATAGCTATTCGTCTCTGCTCATCGCTTTCGAGCAGTATCGAGGCCACGTTGCCACAGGTGAGCCATGAAAATTTGTTAGGGCCACTTTTACATCACTGTCAGAACACAGTTAAATCATTCGCAGTTAAACACTGCAGTTCAGAATTATTATCAGCCTCAGTTTAGGTAAAGTCTCGTTGTGATTACACTTTTTTGGCCGAGCGGTTCCAGGCGCTTCAGTCTTGAACTGCGCGACCGCTACGGTCGCAGGTTCGAATCCTGCCTCGGTCACGGATGTGTGTGATGTCCTTAGGTTAGTTAGGTTTAAGTAGTTCTAAGTTCTAGGGGACTGATGACCTCAGGTGTTAAGTCCCATAGTGCTCAGAGCCATTTGAACCATTTTACACTTTTTACACAGACAGTCTCATTCTTACTGTGTACATAAGAGTGTGCATTATTTAATTTTGGAATTTGATTTAGACTGTTTGCGTACGTAAAATCATATGGCATTCCCAAACAAACGTCTAGTTTATTTTTTCTTTCAAAATCCGGTTTGTAATTTTATGCAGCGTTTTTGTTCCGTTGGCTTTGTGTGTGGAAATTGCAGCTGACGTATTGAGACGTCATGCACTGCAGCGTTGTTCTCTGCTCTACATAGCGCAGAACTTTACAGGACAGTCTCTTTAGTTTATAGTTTTATGTATTCTAATTAACTTGGTTGAAATTAATTAGAAGAACATTAAACAGTCTGAGATAGTTTGGCGACTCATTTTATCATATAGCGTTTACTTGATCACGTTAACTTGCATTCCTTATGAGTACAAGACAGACAGAAGGGGAGAACAGTTCAATTTAGTTCACACCATACGAACTCTTTTTTTATACATAAACATTACAACAGGTATTCAATGGACACACGAGAGTATCAAGATGCTGGTGTTACGCTGAATCGAAAACTGCCGGAAAAATCTATAAACATGAAGACTTCGATCCATGGCACGTAGAAGCAGATGTTTGGAAGTATCTGGTACTTAATTCCACGGAGGAGATCGATTTGTTTGAAGTGGGTTGTTATGTTTGAATTTAGGAGAAGCTCCCAAATTTTTCAACAGATGGACGGGAGCGGTTTAAAAAGATTATTCTGTCAACTACTTGCCCTGTCTCGTTTGTAACTGAGAAAAGTTCTTTCCCCTCGGGCACTGCTTTAAATTCTGGTAAAGGTTGGAGCTTATTCATTTGATCTCCGCCATGTCCTGTCCTCTCTTGCTTTACCTCTCCACATATGGTGTGTGTGTGTGTGTGTGTGTGTGTGTGTGTGTGTGTGTGTTTGTTGAGAAAGGTGGTGGGGACGGAGCGGAGGTATAAGGCTACTCAGTGGCAGAGAAAGCTCACCGGTGAAGCCTCAGAAGTGTCCCGAGCCGACGCAACCGAGTGAAAAATTACTTCGTAAGTACAGCTCCAGCATCACCGTCGGCGTCAACAAAATATTTTCGCATTCCGAGGAGAAGGTGGGTGATTGGAATTTCGTGAGAAGATTCCGCTGCAGTGAAAAACTCCTTTCTTTTAATTACGTCCAGCCCAAATCCCGTATCATTTCAGTGACACTCTCTCCCATATTTCACGATAATACAAAGCGTGCTGCCCTTTGTCGAATTATTTCGATGTACTCCGTTAGTCCTATCTGGTAAGGATCCCACTCAGCGCAGCAGTATACTAAAAGTGCACGGACAAGCGCAGTGTAGGTAATCTCCTTAGCAGATCTGTTACATTTTCTAAGTGTCCTGCCAATAAAACGCAGTCTTTGGTTAGCCTTCCCCACAAAATTTTCTGTGTGTTCCTTCCAATTTAAGTCGTTAGTTATTGTAATATTTAGGTATTTAGTTGAATTTACGGCTTTTAGATTAGACTGATTTATCGTGTAATCGAAATTTAACGGATTCCTTTTAGTGCTCATGTGGATGACTTCACACTTTTCGTTATTTAGGGTCAACTGCCAATTTTCGCCGAATTCAGAATTTTTTCTAAATCGTTTTGCAATTTGTTTTGATCTTCTGATGACTTTCTTGGTCGATAAACAACCGAAGACGGCTGCTCAGATTTTCTCCCAAATCGTTTATATAGATAAGGAACAGCAAAGAGCCTATAACACTACCTTTGGGAACGCCAGAAATCACTTCCGTTTTACTCGATGACTTTCCGTCAATTACAACGAACTGTGACCTCTCTGACACCAAATCACAAATCCAGTGACGTAACTCAGACGATATTCCATAAGCACGCAATTTCACTAGAAGCCACTTGTGTGGTACAGTGTCAAAACCCTTCTGGAAATCCAGAAATACGGAATCGATCTGAAATCCCTTGTCAATACCACTCAACACGTCATACGAATAAAAAAAAATTACGGACAAGCGAGATTAGGAAGGGTTCCATAGAAATTTAATTATGTGTACGGAAGTTCATCTGTAGGATTTGATGAGTGAGTTTGCAAATGGCAAAACAGGTGAAATAAGTGGCCGTACCTTTTGATTGCAATGAATTAAAAGCTTAAAATTCTTACACCGGCAACGGACTGTAGCATTCGATGTCAATTTCGACTTGATGTCTCTACCCCTTCCTGAGAAGAAGGGGTCATAACAGATGCAGTGATGCCATTAAAGGTTCATTTCTAGCAATTTATGTACAGAATCCTACGAATAAGTAAACGAACGTAAAAAATAAATATTAGAACTCTGCTGTCCGTCTTTCTACGTGTAAAACTATGTTACGTTATTGTTATTCAATATGTAGCATTACGAATTATGTAACTGTCACACTACTTGCCCACCGACTCAGAAATTGCTTGACGAGATTGGCGGTATAGCTTTATTGACGGAGACAAACAAGTTTAGGCAGGTTTATATATATGGGGGACAATGTCCTGACTGCCTCATCATCGCCCAGCACAAATCGCTAAGGATAGAGACTTTATATTTGGAGTTGTACTGACATACTGTAGGCTTCGTTGAGGAAGAGATTGTTCGAAATTCCACCCCTAAGGGACTGAAATGGGGGATGAAACGTTTCGTGAAAGCAAGTCGCTATTAAGGCAAGTTTGAAGCCACAGTTACGGAAATTGGTATTTGCTTTTTCGGTCAGAAATAAAGAAATATGTGTTTCAGCATTGAGAGAGATTTTTGTTGAAAATAAATCATTATTGAAGAACAACTAAAGTATTTTTAAAGCTACGTCTATGAAAGCTGGTATTTGAGTTCTCGATTAGAAAGAAAAAAAATACTACTGTCAGTGTTTTTGGAAACTCAAGCACGAAGGAGATGAAATAATGGGCGAAAGGTTTTCCGAAAATAGGTCATTACTAAAGAACTACTACAGCATTTTTAAAGCTAAATTTATGAAAAATGGTATTTGTCTTCTCAGTTGTTGTTGTTGTTGTTGTTGTTGTGGTCTTCAGTCCTGAGACTGGTTTGATGCAGCTCTCCACGCTACTCTATCCTGTGCAAGCTGCTTCATCCACCAGTCCCTACTGCAACCTACATCCTTCAGAATCTGCTTGGTGTATTCATCTCTTGGTCTCCCTCTACGATTTTTACCCTCCACGCTGCCTCAGAACATGTCCTACCAATCGATCCCTTCTTCTAGTCAAGTTGTGCCACAAATTTTCTTCTCCCCAATCCTATCTTTATTTTACCCAAGAGGACGCCATCATAATTAACCATACAGTAGAGCTGCAGGCCCTCGGGAAAAATTACAGCTGTAGTTTCCCCTTGCTTTCAACCGTTCGCAGTACCAGCACAGCAAGGCCGTTTTGGTTAGTGTTACAAGGCCAGATCAATCAGTCATCCAGACTGTTGCCCCTGCAACTACTGAAAAGACTGCTGCCCCTCTTCAGGAACCACACGTTTGTCTGGCCTCTCAACAGATACCCCTCCGTTGTGGTTGCACCTACGGTACGGCTATCTGTTTCGCTGAGGCACAAAAGCCTCCCCACCAACGGCAAGGTCCATGGTTCATGGAGGAACTTCTCGGTTAGGAATTTAAAAAAATAAGAGTTTCAGAAATTTTTAAATTCAGCCATCAGAGGAACAGAAATATGGGATGAAAGGTTCTATGAAATTATATAATTATGAAAGCATTTTCAAAGATAAATCTATGAAAATTTAGCCTTTGGCTTCTCTGTTAGAAATTAAATAATACGTTTATCACTGCTTTTGGAAATTCAACCCCTAAGGGAATGAAATAGGGGATGAAACTTTTTTACGAAAGTATTTCGTTATATTAAAAAAAATTAAAACAATCTATGAAAACTAGTATGTGACTTCTCGGTTAGATATGAAGAAATATGTGTTAGGGAATGAACGTTTCTATGGAAATTTCACCAAAGACACCAAATGGCTTGATTAGCAGAAACTTTAGACTCCAACAACCAGAATCGCTTTTTGCTCACAAGTACATTCGGAAAAACGGTCTTAACTAGCGTAAAAAGTTTAGACGGTATTGCAATCTATTAACAATATAAAAATTCGACAAAAGAAAAGAAAATCTGTGCGGACCACATAGTCTGCGAAGCATCGGACCCTATGCTAGTAATTATAATAAAAGTACGGAGTTGCCCCACGAAGCATGAAATTTCAACGAAAGTGGCAGCCTACTGACATTATTTAGAAGTTTCGTATTGTCGATGCGTTCCTTTCAGAGATTATCTATCAGTGGTTTTGTTCGGCGACGGCAGATTGCTCTCCGGGGAAGCGCCCTGCCTGCTGACGCAATGACTTTCTCGAACGTTACGCCGATACCTCCAAGGTCAGACAGTGTAAAGAGATCTCCAATGGAAGGAAGAGGCATTTGAACGACTGCTGTAAAAAAAAAAGAAAATGGATATACTGATATCGTGTGTGAAAAAAAAAAACTACCTCATGAGTCTGTGGCCAATCTTTTGTATTTTTGTTGAGGCGGACGCAAAGGATCTGTGAAAAGGTAACTGGCAGGGGTTTGAACACTTGTACGGAGTATTGCTTCTACAGATCCCGGAAATAAGTGATTTTTCACAGGTATAGGCACACTAAAATGTATAGCAGTGTAGCGCAGCGTTATGTAGTCTACGACACCTATTATTAGGAATAGTTTTAACATGTCGAAAGGTTGTAAAACTGCGACCAATCACTTTTTTACGATAATTTGTTTTCGCCTTTACCAGTTTCGTGCTGGTTTGCCCATCTTCTGGCGGGGGAGTCTTTTGCTTGAGTTTCCGCTGCAAAGATTTTGTTATCCGTGTCCATCTGTATATACAGGGTGATCAAAAAGTCAGTATAAATTTGAAAACTGAATAAAACACGGAATAATGTAGAGAGAGAGGTACAAATTGACACACATGCGTGGAATGGCATGGGGTATTATTAGAACTTAAAAAAAGGGTAAAAATTTCCCGACAGATGGCGCTTCATCTGATCAGAATAGTAATAATTAGCATAACAAAGTAAGACAAAGCAAAGATGATGTTCTTTACAGGAAATGCTCAATATGTCCACCATCATTCCTCAACAATAGCTGTAGTGGAGGAACAATGTTGTGAACTGCACTGTAAAGCATGTCCGGAGTTATGGTGAGACATTGGCGTCGGATGTTGTCTTTCAGCATCCCTAGAGATGTCGGTCGATCACGATACACTTACGACTTCACGTAACCCCAAAGCCAATAATCGCACGGACTGATGTCTGGTGACCTGGGAGGCCAAACATGACGAAAGTGGCGGCTGAGCACACGATCATCACCAAACGACGCGCGCCAGACATATTCACGCGTCTAGCAATATGGGGTGGTTCTAATAAAACCCAATGTCATTCCAAGCATGTGTGTCAATTTTTACTTCTCTATCTACATTATTCCGTGGTTTATTAAGTTTTCAAATTTATACTGACTTTTGCGCGACTGCGACGGTCGCAGATTCGAATCCTGCCTCGGGCATGGATGTGTGTGATGTCCTTAGGCTAGTTAGGTTTAAGTAGTTCTAAGTTCTAGGGGACTGATGACCACAGATGTTAAGTCCCATAGTGCTCAGAGCCATTTGAACTATTTTATACTGACTTTTTGATCACCCGGTATTTTGATTCCAAGAATCTTTCAAGGCGAAAGACGTTTTGATTTCCTAGAAAGAGGCGTGGCCCTTCAGAGAGTCCTGTTGCTGTTCTTTAGCGATTATTTTACGGATTTCAAGAGACGTTCAGCCGACCTTGTGTCATCTCTAGACGACACTATGAGGAGGTAGTCTCTTTTTGTCCCACATTAAATTTATTTGCAACATTTACAGTATTTACAGGATTGGCAATGAAAATTCGCTGCATTAAACTACTTTCCAAAAAAAAAACTACTTACGTCATCGCTCCCAAAGCCTACACACTGCTTACTCTAACTTACGCTGTGGACAACACACACCCATGCCCGAGGGAGGACTCGAACCTCCGACGGGGGAAGCCGCTCGGACCGTGACGAAGCGCCTCAGACAGCGCCGAACCACTTTTCACTATTTACATAATTCATAATGCTAGAGACGTTTTCTTCACTATTTTATGTGCGTAGGCCACACAAGTTAGAAATGATCTTAGTTTGCCGTCAAAATGGAGTCTTTATAAAGTCTTTGCTAAAGTACCACGTCAGTCTCCATTGTCCTAATTGCAGACTTCTTTCTTCTTTCCCCCTTCAGGACTAAAATTAGTCTGTCAAACTGGTTGCCGCGGTATTCTACATCTTCTCGAAGATGTTTTACTAATGACATCTGGATGAACTTTGGGTATTAATGTTTGTATCCTCTGGTTCCATCATTCTGAGACATTGTTAGAGCGGTAGCGCCTTCCACTGCACTTCCACGTATCTTTTATTTATTTATTTATTGTTCCGTGGGACCAAATTAAGGAGAAGTCTCCATGGTCATGGAACGAGTGAATACATGAAATTATAACACGGTAGTAGAAACAGATAGAATGAAATACAAGAAACGTATTCAGTTGAGACTCAAAAGCGTTTGGGCTACTACTAAGATTTTCGAGTTCTTGTGGTAGCTTATTGAAAATGGATGCAGCAGAATAGTGCACACCTTTCTGCACAAGAGTCAAGGAAGTGCATTCCACACGCAGATTTGATTTCTGCCTAGTATTAACTGAGTGATAGCTGCTAACTCTTGGAAATAAGTTAATATTGCTAACAACAAACGACATTAAAGAAAATATATACTGTGAGGGCAATGTCAGAATTCCCAGACTATTGAATAGGAGTCGACAAGAGGTTCTCGAACTTACACCACATACAGCTCTAACAGCCAGTTTTTGAGCCAAAAATATCCTTTTTGAATCAGAAGTCGTTATCGAATCATTGCCCCACAGAATAGTCATAGAAACCCTGCAAGTTTCGGCTAGGGCGTGATCTATGGAGTACTCGACCACCGTCATCGATTATTAGGAGGGAAAGGTATCCTAGAGCTGAGCACATTCTTATGTGACAGCGAATCTCTTCGTTCTTCTTATGCGCAGAAACAATCCCGCAGCACTGGACCTGTTTCCGCAAACACTGAATAAATGATAATTGCAACCAACAATACCTCTTTCAGGAAACAAAATTTCAGCTGATTGGACGATAGCGATTTCGAAGTCAATCATGAGAGGGACTTTGGTTTTAATACCTGATGATGAGATGCTGTATTTAAAACTGAAACGGAATGAATTGCGGGAACACGAATATTTTGTGAAATTTGGCTGAATTACTCCTCGGGCATGTCCGCAAGGAGTTATAGGCTAACTTTTATCTAATTTATTCATTAGCTATCGCAAAAAAAACGAGGCCAAAAATACAAGAAAAATCTACATCTTTGTAGTCGTAGGACGTCCGCCATTTTGTTATTTTGTCATAAAAAAAGATCTGTGCTATTAAATTGTGCACATCTTACAGATTAAGAAAATTGTTTTCTGACTGTAATAGTTCCGTCATGGACACAGCTTATTTTGAGCAGAGGAACTTTAACGTCTTGAGGGCGAAGCTTAGTGATGACAATTTCTTAAAATAATCGGAAAATTTTGTCCAATAATCTATAGATAATGTGCAAAAATATTTAAACTGATTGCTTCGTAAGTTTTTCCAGAAAAATCGTAAAAATAACTTATTTTATAGGCTGACTGAGTAGAATGTACCCTTAACCTTTTCGCCACGCGCGTGACGCACCGCTGTCTCAGACGCAACCCTTTTCCCTGCCGTCTAGAAAATTCAGTACTCGACCGCCGAATCAGTAATGGCGAATTCTGCGAGTTTCCTTCGAAGATGTCATGACCGAATATCTTTGCCACCCTTGTCCTCTTTCTGCTAGTGTTCCATCACTAACGAGCACACCGCCAATGGAACGTTCCTAGCTTCCTTTCTTACCATCCCATTTAGTGGTTTATCAGAACACGATATAGCTTCGCTTCTTGAAAAAATTAATGTAAATCACTTTATCGATATCTGACTACAACGGAGCCGCTATAGGTCCTCAGAGAATTGTAATTACTACACTCCTGGAAATGGAAAAAAGAACACATTGACACCGGTGTGTCAGACCCACCATACTTGCTCCGGACACTGCGAGAGGGCTGTACAAGCAATGATCACACGCACGGCACAGCGGACACACCAGGAACCGCGGTGTTGGCCGTCGAATGGCGCTAGCTGCGCAGCATTTGTGCACCGCCGTCGTCAGTGTCAGCCAGTTTGCCGTGGCATACGGAGCTCCATCACAGTCTTTAACACTGGTAGCATGCCGCGACAGCGTGGACGTGAACCGTATGTGCAGTTGACGGACTTTGAGCGAGGGCGTATAGTGGGCATGCGGGAGGCCGGGTGGACGTACCGCCGAATTGCTCAACACGTGGGGCGTGAGTTCTCCACAGTACATCGATGTTGCCGCCAGTGGTCGGCGGAAGGTGCACGTGCCCGTCGACCTGGGACCGGACCGCAGCGACGCACGGATGCACGCCAAGACCGTAGTATCCTACGCAGTGCCGTAGGGGACCGCACCGCCACTTCCCAGCAAATTAGGGACACTGTTGCTCCTGGGGTATCGGCGAGGACCATTCGCAACCGTCTCCATGAAGCTGGGCTACGGTCCCGCACACCGTTAGGCCGTCTTCCGCTCACGCCCCAACATCGTGCAGCCCGCCTCCAGTGGTGTCGCGACAGGCGTGAATGGAGGGACGAATGGAGACGTGTCGTCTTCAGCGATGAGAGTCGCTTCTGCCTTGGTGCCAATGATGGTCGTATGCGTGTTTGGCGCCGTGCAGGTGAGCGCCACAATCAGGACTGCATACGACTGAGGCACACAGGGCCAACACCCGGCATCATGGTGTGGGGAGCGATCTCCTACACTGGCCGTACACCACTGGTGATCGTCGAGGGGACACTGAATAGTGCACGGTACATCCAAACCGTCATCGAACCTATCGTTCTACCATTCCTAGACCGGCAAGGGAACTTGCTGTTCCAACAGGACAATGCACGTCCGCATGTATCCCGTGCCACCCAACGTGCTCTAGAAGGTGTAAGTCAACTACCCTGGCCAGCAAGATCTCCGGATCTGTCCCCCATTGAGCATGTTTGGGACTGGATGAAGCGTCGTCTCACGCGGTCTGCACGTCCAGCACGAACGCTGGTCCAACTGAGGCGCCAGGTGGAAATGGCATGGCGAGCCGTTCCACAGGACTACATCCAGCATCTCTACGATCGTCTCCATGGGAGAATAGCAGCCTGCATTGCTGCGAAAGGTGGATATACACTGTACTAGTGCCGACATTGTGCATGCTCTGTTGCCTGTGTCTATGTGCCTGTGGTTCTGTCAGTGTGATCATGTGATGCATCTGACCCCAGGAATGTGTCAATAAAGTTTCCTCTTCCTGGGACAATGAATTCACGGTGTTCTTATTTCAATTTCCAGGAGTGTATTATCTCTGTATTGTAGTATATAAGAAAAGATTTCATTATCTTCTCTCTTCTTGTTCTTCTTCTTTGTCTTCCGTGCCTGGTCGGTTCCGATGTCGCATTTAGATTACGGTCTGTAGGGAATTATTTCTACTATATGTAGTGTATCTAGAATTTCTGCTAAATATATATACGTCAGTATTTAATGCAGTATGTGTTTTTGTTAGTAGCAAGAAAGTACCTTCCCTGTCTCCTTTATTTCATTAATTACGTAACAGTTAAATGTTGCCCTGGACATTTGTAATTGCATTGTTGAAGCGACGCCATTGCTGTTAAAATTGATAAAAATTTCTTCATAGGTATTTAATTCTGAAAGTACTGAAAGGATTTAATCCCAGTAAACGTAAAACGGCGTCTCACAATAATTTCCATTTCATTTTAGGTCAGGGGTACAGTTTTATTGAAAGAAATTATTTCAATTGTGTACGCTGCCATTGCACGTAGGCAGCTATACTGGAGCATTAAGCCTCACAGAGAAAAATAATTGTTTGAATATTACATTTAATTTGCTTATCGCGTAACATTAAAGAAAGATAATTTTTTTATCCATAGTGACTAAGACGGATGTTTTCACGTTGGAATACGGATAATATTTCTGGCCATAGCGCCCTGAGAAAATTTAGCCGTGGGTCTTAATGAACGTAATTTTCTTTAATCAAACATTTTCATTCCAAATTAACGCAACATTTTTCTCTCTTTTCAAAAAAGTTACGCGATAACGACCACGCTCTGGACGTACGTAAAAGAGTGTTTCTCTTTATCCCTCATAAAATTCTTTTGGCTCCGTGGCTGTGCCATACTGTAAAATGAACTAAAGAAAAAATCAGTACTGCAAGCGTCCTTTAGCAAAATGTGTTACAAATTGCGAGATAAATGTTAAAACATGTATAGTGTTGCGCACACATATAGTAAATAGCTGTAAGAAGCATATTTTTGTTTCTGCTTTACCTTATAAGAGAAACATAACGTATTTTATACCTCGTCTGCTGCTGTGAAAAGGCATTTGTATTCTGCAGTATCCACCAGCTAACAATGTTAACTGGCTCTCAGCACTATGGGACTTAACTTCTGAGGTCATCAGTCCCCTAGAACTCAGAACTACTTAAACCTAACTAACCTAAGGACATCACACACATCCATGCCCGAGGCAGAATTCGAACCTGCGACCGTAACGGTCGCGCGGTTCCAGACTGTAGTGCCTAGAAGTTAGCATTCCTACAGGTTGATCGATTGACAAGAGATAGCTGACAAAGTAAAATTACATGTTTCCTTTGAGAAGACAGGGTACATGACAAACAACAGCGAGGGACCAGAGTGGATGATTTGAAGGCAAGGGAATATTAATGGCGTGAAGAAATTGAGACACACAGGTGAGGAAATCGGTATTAAGATCACTCTTAGGATCTGCAAATTGACGGAAAACTTCTATACTAAGTTGTATGAAATGTTTACCTAGTTGTTGATACGGACTACAGTCATCTGTATAATGGAAATGCGACAATGAAAATTTGTGCTGGACCAAGACTCGAACCCGTATTTCCCGCTTATGGCGAGCGGTCGCCTTACTATTAGGCTATCCGAGGTCGCTTCACGACCAGACCCAAATTCCATATGTCGTGGACCATGTATCTACAACCTGCACTGTCACATTCATTACATACGCTGCCGCACAGGGGAGACATTTTAACTGAAAGTTGCTTGCCCGGTGCTGTCGGGTAAATACCATATTGCAATGCCTGTTTGTTCAGATATAGGGTGCCACTTTCTTTCGGGCATGCATGCATACGATATTGCATTGCTGTGCCGTACAGAAGTACCAAGCAATTTTCCTTCGGACATGCATGCAAGCAACACTCCATCGCACTTCTGAACAAATCAGGCACTGCAACATCGTATTTATCAGCCGACTTCGGGCAAGCGACTTGCAGTTTTCTGTTACGGCAATATACGTAATGGATGTATGGGTGCAAGTTGTACACACATGGTTGACGACATGTGGAAGTTTGGGTCTAGCAGTGAAGCGTGCTCATGTAGCCTAATATGACGTTTACGATAAGTGGTAAATCCGGGTTCGAATCCAGTCCGGCGCAAATGTAACTGTCGTCACTCCATTATGCAGCTAATGGTTGTCTTCATTCATAACTGCGAATACATTTCATGTATTTCATAACGGCTGTAATCGCCGCAAATCCTATTGCTTCAGAAATGCTTGCATCGTGGAAGGCACATTACATCGTACTTCTGAACGACACCAGGCACCACCATATTGTATAATTGTATAAGAAGGAGACGTTGAGCGTTGGAGCCAAGCTAAGACACTGCGGTATGCTTGTCAAATCAGGAGGGTTACAGGCTTCGGACACATTGACCAATTATCGGCGAGGACTTTTCGATATAGTAGTCAAAAGAGAAATATTTTACTTAACAGATGGACTAATGGGCACATATGTATGAGATCTAATGAATTGCACACAAATACGGAGCCAGTAGCATAATCAATTAAAATGAAAAGCTTGTTGGTCAACGGGCACATCTTCAGAAAGTCGGATGATCCTCTCACGAACTGGAATTTTGTAGGGCCGAAAGTAAAAAGATTTGAATGGTTCCAAGAATGTGCTAAAGGCTTTGTAGAAATCGGTAGGCCAGAGCACACCATCATGGATATAAGTGAATTCAGACAAATGGGGAAAAACTTACTGTGTTTTAAACTGAGAGAAGAACTCCAAATATGAAGAGGGCCTCAGTGAGAAGACCAGAAGAAAGCACCGACTGATGGGTTCGAAAGGTACTTCAAAGCTGGCTGTCAAACAAGAGCTAGAAATGGAAAATGAAACTGACTGTTAACTCATATTTCATAGTGGCTCAGATCGAATGTCAAAAAGAATATCCATGGGCGTATCCAGTAGAGGCTAGGATAAAAACAGGTCTTCACCAACCCACCCCTCAACCTGTCTCGCCACACCAACTGACGTAAGATTTCACTATCAGTTTGAATAAAGGTGGACCATGCACTGGATGCTGACTAGTAGCGAGTGAACCCTGAAACATTTGTTGTGAATTAACTTCTCTTTTTGTGGACATCATGGCCACTTTTTCCTGGGAACTATTCAATCGTAAAATGTACAACTGTAATTTAAAATGCACAATTGCAGTTTCGGCTGTGTGCCCATTATCAAGTGGTGCCAGATACTTCTCTAAAGCGTCAGAGTAATACACTTGCACACTGTCGAAACTTCAATAGCATATGTTATTAGTAAATAGTTTACACTCAAAGGCGACCATTATGCTCTTTAAAAAAAATTGTGTACCCTCACCGGGAAAATAGTATCATGCAACCCCCCTCTCGCCCTCCAACTCAGATGATGGATACCCTCTTGCTAATACCAAAAATGTAAATAGGTAATTTTTTCTCCTCTAGACAATAGTGTGAACTATCGAATAGTGCACTGGTACAGGAAACAAGTGAATGACACAGGAAACTGCTCCAGTTATGTAATCAATGAAACGCCGCTGCAGTTACTGATGTGTATTTAAGCCAACGCCTCGTTTTGGTCTTCACATCTACGCCATTTTCAAGTGGATCTGAAAATTATGGTTTTGTGATCGTGTGACGTTTCACAAGAGCACAGTTTTCAGATCCACTGGAAAATTATCTGGAAGGAAAGGCCAAAACGAGTCGTGGGCTTAAAGAAAGTACACGTCCGTAACAGGGGCGGTCGTTCATTGACAGAATACACAGTTGCAGCATTACACCACCTTCAGAATAAATGTTGCATTTGTATTTAATTATCTCGCCGTCCTCATGATGCCCTTCCTTATCGACAAAATAATTATATCAGAGCCATTTCATCTCCAATACATCAAGGAAAAATATTATGTGGCGTTGACTTATGTCTACATACAAACTCCGCAAGTCACCATAGAGTGCATGGTGGAGGGTATGTTCCATACGCAGTCTGCCTTATAGGTGAGCCACACTTACCTAGACTTTTCCCAATAAACTGAGCCCGACCATTCACCTTCCCTACAACCGAACTAACATGCTCGTTGCGTCTCATGTCACTTTCCAATAATTGCTCCCTAGATATTTAATGGACGTGACTGAGTCAAACAGCACACCACTAGTACTGCATTTGTACATTACAATATTCTTTTTCCTACTCATCGGCATCAGATTGCATTTTCGTATAGCTAGCAGTACTAGCAAATCATCGAGGAGCCGCCCTGCCATTTTGCCTTGAGCGATTTCAGGAAACCGGGCAAAATCTGCGTGGTCGGAGGACAAGCTGAAGTGAGGTGTGGGTGTGATTTTAAATAGAATGGCCACATAAAACGAATAGTAGGAAAATCAGATGCCAAACTGAGATATTACGGAAATGCAGTGATTTACAAGGCACCCGTTCGACCGATTCTTTAGTGCTGTTCATCTATCTGGGATCCTTACCAGGTAGAAGTGGAGAAGAGATAGAGATCTACGAAGAGTGCCGTGTTTCGTCAACCGTAGCGGTCGCGCGGTTCCGGACTGAAGCGCAAAGAACCACTCGGACAAAGCGGCCATCAAAAAGTCCACTACACATGCAGACAAAGTAGATACCTTAAGGGCTTCGAGCACTTCAAATGGCTCTGAGCACTAAGGGACTTAACATCTGAGGTTATCAGTCCCCTAGAACTTAGATCTACTTAAACCTAACCAACCGAAGGACATTACACACATCCATGCTCGAGGCAGGATGCGAACCTTCGACCGTAGCGGTCGGGCAGTTCCAGACTGAAGCGCCTAGAACCGCTCGGCTACACCGGTCGGCCATCAAACTCAATTGCGAAACGTTACAAGAGAGAGACGTTGTTCATCGCGGAGAGGTTTATTGTTGAAATTTCGACAGAGCACTTTCTGGGAAGAGTCGTGCAACGTATTAATTCCTCCCACACAGCCGCGCGGGATTAGCCGAGCGGTCTGGGACGCTGCAGTCATAGACTGTGCGGCTGGTGCCGGCGAATGTTCGAGTCCTCCCTCGGGCATGGGTGTGTGCGTGTGTTTGTCCTTAGGATAATTTGGGCTAAGTAGTGAGTAAGCTTAGGGACTGATGACCTTAGCAGTTAAGTCCCATAAGATTTCACACACATATCCTCCCACATACATCTCGCCTAATGATCACGACGAGAAAATTCGAGAAATTAGAGCTAATACAGAGGGTTACCGACAAGCATTCTTCCCACGCGCCATTCTCGAGCGGAACAGGATATTAGGGATCAGTTAATAGTGCCAGAACTACCCTCAGCCACACATGATTAGATGACTTGCGGAGTGTGATGTAACACTAATTCATTTTATGGTACGACGCAACCAGGAAGCCTGTATACTTTCGTAGATGCGGCTGAGGGATTCTACGCCCATAGATGATGCATCTACTGGGACAGGCAGTAGGTGGTTCCTGCGCAGAACGAGGTGAAATCGATAGCTCGCAGGGGACAGGGCGCTATGCTGCAGACCGGCTCTCAATCGATAGCTGGGAAAAACCACACTTGCTTTCCCCACACCGTCGTCGAGTCCCGACCGCCGAACGCTAGAGCGACGGGCTATCGTATCGATTGAGCCTCGTCTGGAACTGTGGTGGCCAGCACGTAGCAAAAGGGGGCGAGGTGAACGGGTGGGAGTAAAGCACGAAGTGGGGAGTTGGAGGAGGCAGATGACTGTCAGGGGCGTCGGTTTTGAAATCTCCCTCTCTCCCGCGAATTGTGCTGCTACGGAGCCGGTTGGTGACTTTCTCGCGGGAGGGTTGGCGGCGCCGGCTTACCTGTGTGCAGACGAACAGCAGCGCGGCGCTGAGCAGCGCGAGAGCCGACGGCCTCCACATCTCGGTGGGGAACGGCGTCGGCGGGGAAGGAAGCGAAGTCGAGAACAGCGTTCGGAGGCACTCGCGGAGGAAAGACGCGAACGGAGAGGTAAAGACCGCGCGCGGGAGCTCTCACCGGCGCTGGGCTCAGCAAGAGAATGAGAGAGGCGGGAGAAGCGACTGTCGAGCAGCTCCCGCAGTCCTTGTCGCTGCTGGCGCTAGCGGACAACTGACGGCCGTGCCCGCAGCGCGCCCCGTGAGCTGCGCCGGCAACTGTCCGGCGCGCGCCGCCATTGGCCGGAGCCGCGCGTGCGCAGTGCGCTGCGGTCCCGCTGCGTGCGAAATCGACTGGGCCGCGCTGGCGCTGGCTTTGACGCTGCGGCTGCGCGATCGCTTTGCCAAGTGTCACAGCGGAAAGGCCCATGCGGCGACACTGACGTCCCTAGATAGTCTGCCACTAATATCTTACTTTGTCACTTTACTTCTGCTCGATAAGAAAATCATTATTTACATTCATGGATTGTGTTCGTGCAGGCCTATATCACTAACATCGATTTGTAGTAGGATTTTAGAACATATACTGTTTATTGTCCAGAGACTGGTCTGATGCAGCTCTCCACGCTACTCTATCCTATTCAAGCTTCTTCATCTCCGAGTACTTACTGCAACTTACATCCTTCTGAATCTGCTTAGTGTATTCATCTCTTGGTCTCTCTCTTCGATTTTTACCCTCCACGCTGCCCTCCAATGCTAAATTTGTGATCCCTTGATGCCTCAGAATATGTCCTACCAACCGGTCCCTTCTTTTCAAGTTGTGCCACAAACTGCTCTTCTCCCCAATTCTATTCAATACCTCCTCATTAGTTATGTGATCTATCCATCTAATCTTCAGCATTCTTCTGTAGCACCACATTTCGAAAGCTTCTTTCTCTTCTTGTACAAACTATTTATTGTCCATGTTTCACTTCCATACACGGCTACACTCCATACAAATACTTTCGGAAACGACTTCCTGACACTTAAATCTATACTCGATGTTAACAAATTTCTCTTCTTGAGAAACGCTTTCCTTGCCATTGCCAGTCTACATTTTATATCCTCTCTACTTCGACCATTGCTCCCCAAATAGCAAAACTCCTTTACTACTTTATGTGTCTCATTTCCTAATCTAATTCCCTGAGCATCACCCGATTTAATTCGACTACATTCCATTATCCTCGTTTTGCTTTTGTTAATGTTCATCTTATATCCTGCTTTCAACACCCTGTCCATTCCGTTCAACTGCTCTTCCAAATCCTCTGCTGTCTCTGACAGAATTGAAATGTCCTCGGCGAACCTCAAAGTTTTTATTTCTTATCCATGGATTTTAATACCTACTCGGAACTTTTCTTTTGTTTCCTTTACTGCTTGCTCAATATACAGATTGAATAGCATCGGGGAGAGGCTACAACCCTGTCTCACTCCCTTCCCAACCACTGCTTCCCTTTCATGTCCCTCTTATAACTGCCATCTGTTTTCTGTACAAATTGTAAATAGCCTTTCGCTCCCTGTATTTTACCCCTGTCACCATTAGAATTTGAAAGAGAGTATTCCTGTCAACATTGTCAAAAGCTTTCTCTAAGTCTACAAATGCTAGAAACGTAGGTCTGCCATTCCTTAATCTTTCTTCTAAGATATACTGTTTTCGAACATTATGAGGTACCTCGAAGAAAACGATTTATTGACATATAGTCAGCACGGATTCAGAAAATATCGTTCTTGTGAAACACAACTAGCTCTTTATACTCATGAAGTGCTATCGACAGGAGATGTCAAATTGATTCCATATTTTTAGATTTCCAGAAGGCTTTCGACACCGTTCCTCACAAGCGTCCTCTAATCAAACTCCGTGCCTACGGAGTATCGCCTCAGTTGTGCGACTGGATTTGTGATTTCCTGTCAGAAAGGTGAGAGTTCGTAGTAATAGACGGAACACAAGTAATATCCGGCGTTTCCCAAGGAAGTGTTATTGGCCCTCTATTGTTCCTGATCTATATTAATGACATAGGAGACAACCTGAGCAGCAGTCAGAGATTGATTGCAGATGATGCTGTCATTTACCGTCTTGCAAAGTCATCGGATGACCAAAACGAATTGCAAAATGATTTAGATAAGATATCGGTATGGTGCGAAAAGTGGAAATTGACCCTGAATAGGGAGAAGTGGGAAGTTATTCACGTGAATACCAAAAGAAATCAGCTAAATTTCGATTACGCGGTAAGTCACACAAATCCGAGGGCTGTAAATTCAGCTAAATGTTTAGGGATTACAATTACAAATAACCTAAACTGGAACGATCACATAGATAATAATGTGGGTAGAGCAAACCAAAGACTGCGGTTCATTGGCAGAACACTTAGAAGGTGCAACAGGTCTACCAAAGAGACTGCTTACAGTACGCTTGTCCGCCCTATTCTGCAGTTCTGCTGTGGGATGTGGGATCCGCATCAGGTGGGACTGACGGATGACATCGAAAAAGTACAAAGAAGGGCGACTCGTCTTGTGTTATCGCGAAATGGGGGAGATAGTGTCACAGACATTATACGTGAATTGGAGTGGCAATCATTAAAATAAAGGCGTTTTTCGTAGCGACGCGAACTTCTCATGAAATTTCAATCACCAGTTTTCTCCTTCAGTTGCGAAAACATTCTGTTGGCACCGACCTACACAGGGAGAAATGATCACCACGAGAAAATAAGAGAAATCAGGGCTCGCACAGAAATATTTAAGTGCTCGTTTTTCCCGCGTGCCGTTCGAGAGTGGAACGGTAGAGGCAGCTTGAAGGTGGTTCATTGAACCCTCTGCCAGGTACTTTATTGTGAATAGCAGAGTGATCACTTAGGTGTAAATGTAGATCTGTGCAGGCTCCATTCTTTCCTTACCCCTTTGGGAACAGACTGAGGTGACAAGTCATGGGATACCTACTAATATCGCGCTAGACTTCCTTCTGCCCGACGTAGTGCCGCAACTCGACGTGTCATGGACTCAACAAGTCGTTGGAAGTCCCCTGCAGAAATACTGACCCATGTGTTTCTATAGCCGTCCACAATTTCGAAGTGTTGGGAGTGCAAGATGACATGTACGACCTGACCTCTCGATTATGCCCCACAAATGTTCGGTGGTGAGACGCCCGCTAAACCCGCAGGGCAGAACAGGTGATTAGGACTGTGGAAAGGACCAAATAAGGTGTGGGTCAGGTTCACTGAAAATTGTAATTTATTGTTATTTAATAATACCATTAAACCAAAATGGCACATAGCCGAAACTTTAGAACTACGAGTTTCAACAAGGGCAATTATTTCACGGCTGAGGGCCTCCAAACAAGACATCTTAAAAGTCAACAAAATAAAAATGTAGTTAAAATAGCAAATAAAATCATTAAAATATATATGATATCACAGCTAGGCTGGAAAGCGTCAAGGCAAAGTAGATAGAATAAACGTATGCAAGGCGCAATATAAGCTGCTGAAGACCACAATTAAATTTGATAATTTTAAAATATATTACCATAATCTTTTAAGGCAGAAGGCCGCAATGTTTTTGCTCAAAGGATAATTTCAAGAATAAGGTTTTAAGCGGCTTACGGCCCACAATTTATTTTCCAAAATTCAAAAATAAGTAGAGTAAAAACAAAATTTTTAAATCATTGGCTATGGTAGATTATAACAGACAATCAAACAACGGTGAGAAGGATAATAAAGAATGCGGCACTCAGAAGCCTCCAGGGAGGTCGGTCTGCCCTCGTTCACTTAGGTGAGACAGGTGGTGAGCCCAACTACACTTGATCCGTCGGAACCCAACCAGGGGACAGCCACGGACCCCACCGACACAAATGGTTCAAACGGCTCTGAGCACTATGAGACTTAACTTCTGAGGTCATCAGTCCCCTAGAACTTAGAACTACTTAAACCTAACTAACCTAAGGACATCGCACACATCCATACCCGAGGCAGGATTCGAACCTGCGACTGTAGCAGTCCACCGACACAACGACTTCATTGCCACCAATCGGTACATGAGAACTCAAACACAAAAAGCTACGAACGTTATCCACAATGAAATATGTATTAGCTGTCAAAACTACACACCATGTTGGACAGCGACAACAAGTGAGCAAAGGACGCTGCCTGAAATTACTGGAACACTAACGGCCGCAAGGCAGAAAATTCCGCTGGTACACTTGAATTTGAAATACGGTAGTATAGTTAACTTCACCCAATAGGAAGACAGAATGAATTTACGTCAGTGGCCAGGGCAGGTAGCCAGAACACAAACGGCCAAAAGGCAGAAAATTCCGCTGGTGCTTTCGAATATAGTTAACCAATATAGTTAATTGCACTGCATGGCGACTAAATTTCAGCAATAGAAACACTATGTGGCTCACAGGAAAACCTCCCCAACATCGAGCCACCGAAACGAACCATACAACATGAATGGACGTGGCTTGGATAGTTGAAACCACTACTCAACGTTGACGTCCTGGGTCGGTGAACCACGAAGCACGTAGCGATCGGACAGCTCCACACACGCTCCGACACTGCGCAGGGACCGCCAGCAGACCCAGCCGACTGCACCGCGCGGAGACAACCCCTGGTCCGCAGCAACCGACCGACTCCCCTCTCAGAATACCGACAACATCTAAATCAGTCGTCAGTGCAAATAACGCCAACTACATACACAACCTGACTAACACTGCACGAAGACCTGTGCGATACCCAACAATAACTAAGCACGCACGAAGACAAATCGGGCGTCGAAGCGCGCGCAAACACACACAGACACACACACACACACACACACACACACACACACACACACACACACACACACACACACACCTGACACATGAACGATCGGCGAGCCAAAACGCGTCGTCCGGTAGGACGACTCAAGTGATGCGTGGCGGCAATGGTAGGGCGAGCCATGTCGACGCAGACATCACTGCTGCTAGAACCCGATTGAATTAGTGCCGCATTGAAAACCCCTGACTGGCAGGTCCGGACTGCGCTCCAGACGTGTTCCAACTGCCTGGTAGGTCTGGACTCGCAACCCGAACTCATGACAGACAACGACCGGAAGTAATAGCAGTCGAGCAAAGATACTACGAGAGGCGATATATCGATACGCGCTGCTAGCGCCGGTCACGGTCAGGCAAAGCAGCAACTCGATGACAGTAGTAATTTAAATTAAAAATGGTTCAAATGGCTCTGAGCACTATGGGACTTGACATCTGAGGTCATCAGTCCCCTAGACCTAGAACTACTTAAAACTAACTAACCTAAGGACATCACACACATCCATGCCCGAGGCAGGATTCGAACCTGCGTCCGTAGCGGTAGTGCGGTTCCAGACTGTAGAGCCTAGAACCGCTCGGCCACTCCGGCCGGCGGAAGTAATAGCAGTCAGCAAAGATAATACGCCATGGCTTATATGGATAAGCGCCGCTGCTGCCGCTCACGGGCAGGCAAGGCGGCAACTCAGTGACATCAGTAATTGAAATTAACATAACTAGGTGGCAGTACAGTAAGAACAGGATGTCAAATGAGATGTGGCACGAACACGAGCCCCGCACGGCTCAAGGTATGTACAGCTGGAAATAAATACTTGGGCAACGCCGGATTTCTCTGCTAGTCGGTTATAAACCAAGAGCAAACAGGGATGTTGGATGAGCGAGGAACGGATGGTTTCAGTGAAGACATTGTAAGCCTACTCCGTAAGTGAACAAGAAGAAGTAAAAGAAACAGCTTAAATGCACTGGCGTGCAAGCTTAAGAACGAAAGTAGCTTTCGAATAATGTGCCACTGCAAAGTACCAAAGCTCAATGAAATTTGGACCATACATAGAAAAACGTGTTGCAGTGTAGTACAGAAGTTAAATGAAAGAAGTACGTAATAAGACGAACTGAAATGACGCTCTTATTCAAAGAAAGTAATTACGCTTAAGGAGAGGTTTACTATCTCTTGGTTCAAAAAATTGATTTTTTTAAATTGCATTTTTGGATCCATAAAGTGTTTAGAATCCACACCTGAAACGGTTTTTCCGAATACGAAACGGAAATGTTTGTTATTCGCGGTTGAACAAAAAATGCACCTGCCTGAAATCAGCCTTTTTCACGCACCAGTTTGTTTCTTTCGGAGAACGAGTTATTGTACTGGTGCTTGGGAGGAAACACGCAAAATTCAAATGAAAGTCTGAACGCGTGTGTTTGGATGTTGGCCCCCAAGCATTAGCATTCCGGCGCGAAGACTGTGGAGATTGCGAGCTTCTTGACTGAGCAGCTTCAACGAAGGGTATTCAGCAGTTCTGTTCAAATGTGTGTGAAATCTTATGGGACTTAACTGCTAAGGTCATCAGTCCCTAAGCTTACACACTACTTAACCTAAATTATTCTAAGGACAAACACAGACACTCATACCCGAGGGAGGACTCAAACCTCCGCCAGGACCAGCCGCGCAGTCCATGACTGCAGCGCCCTTAGACCGCTCGGCTAATCTCGCGCAGCGTTCAGCAATTCTGAAGACCCTGACAACGATGGACGTCACCCTGGGACTGTATTCGAAGCAGTTCGCCAAGCATAGACTACGGTACTATGGCTGGTATTTACTTTGGTAACTACACGTAAGGTCATATGGACCCATGTCAGAAGCTTAGAACACAGACGAAAACGGAGTTAAAAGCGGCTACAGGTTAAGCCCGATCGAAGGAAGAAAAGACAGTTAAAATCAGGAAATTCCTCTTTTGGAGAAAGGGCCACAAAATGTACCGTAGAGAAAACTGAGTAAAACCTGGTAATTAAGGAAAGCAGGATAGGGTTATGATTGTGGAAGAGGGTCGAATCAATTACTATTGGTATGCTTTGCAATTTCACTCATTTATTTTAATAAATATTTTTTTAAAGCAAGCCAATGAGGTCGCAACCAGAATTTTTAGAGCAAGTAGCCACAATCACGGCTGAAGGCCTTTAACCCCCAAAATGGCAGTTATTAAAAAATTTAACAAACGTATATAGAATACAGACAAATGGCTCTGAGCACTATGGGACTCAACTGCTGAGGTCATTAGTCCCCTAGAACTTAGAACTAGTTAAACCTAACGAACCTAAGGACATCACAAACATCCATGCCCAAGGCAGGATTCGAACCTGCGAGCGTAGCGGTCTTGCGGTTCCAGACTACAGCGCCTTTAACCGCACGGCCACTTCGGCCGGCTAAAATACAGACAGAAAATAATTTTTGAAAATAAGCCGATCGGTCGCAATCAGAATTTTAAAGCAAGTAACCACAATCACGACTGAAGGCCTTTAAAGCCAAAATGGCAATTATTAAAAATTTAAGATATGTACTGTCAAACGGGAATGGCATAGAAAAAGTTAATTAAAAAAGAAGCAAGAGGTCATACAAATGATGCCAACTTAAAAATACAATAAGGACCAGTGACGGACAGTGCTCCAGGAATCAACCTCTAAGTAGGCCACATCAAAACTCATGCGCGAGCAAAGAGAAAGGCATGCCAAGAATTCCATTCAGATAAAAAAACAAATGCAAGATACAAAATTATGCCAAAGCCGGAACAGGCGGTCTGGGCTCCGCCGGCAGAATACTGTGCTTAGAGCGCCAGAACGAGAAGGAATGACTACCACTAAGGTAGAAGTACGCCACCCAACCTACAATCAAGAAGCTGCCAAACTTACACTCCTCACCGAACAGCGGCGGCAAGGCGAGGAAATTTACACTGCCATTATATACACTAACCCCCAGCGCAGGTAACTGGGGCGTTAGCGGACACGACAGAAAAATCCCGATGGTTGAACTAAACAATGTAAGAAGCTGAGAATAGTAAATAGTAATTAGAAGCTCAGGAAGGCTAACCAGATCCGCCTTCCCCAAGCACTGCACTCGTTGCTTTTCGCCCTGGCGACACTACGAGCACCAACACGAACCCAAGTCACTGGAAAATCGCGAGATATCACAGTGGTGGAGGTTTCTCTACGCTAATTGCAATGCACTCAACTTAAACGTGCAGGATTCGGTTTGGACGAGGTCGTGCACCCTCGTGCCGACTGCCCTTCGATCCGGCAGTCCATACACACGCCGCCAGCGGTCCCGGCGTGTTGTTGCTCTGCGCGGACCTCACTGCTCCCGCGTCCCCAGCCGAACTCTCCAATCACACCACACAGAAGCAGCATGAGGTCGCCTCAAAGATAGGGCAGCAGAACTACATACCGATAAGCGCCGCTGCTGCCACTAGCGGATAGGCGACGCTTACTAACTGAGTGGTGCCAGTGAACACGAGAAGAAGACAGACAACGCAACCATACCAACTAAACGATACGGTCTGGCAGAAACCTACACACGACACCAACGCGAGCCGCAGCAGGGCTCACTGAGGTCATGAACTGAAGGTTAGATGTCCTTCCCCATATTGCTGCGACGGATAAAAAGTAAAATAGGTTCAACAGCCCGCGCGGCGGTAGCAAACCGACCGACAACTCAGAGGACAAACATACACAGGAAAGTGGTTAAGTAAGGGCATTCGGTTAGTAAATAGCGAACCGTCGTCAATGGTTGATGACAATGAGCACAAAGTGATGGGGCACCACTACTTAAAAAATGCCGATGGCTAAGAATACAGTGCCCAATACGCAACCTACCTAAAATGATCTCGCGGCGTGGCTGGCATTGGTTGTAAAATCTGACTGCGCATTGATATTGCCTTTTAGTTAAATTAACATTATGGTTGGTGAATAAGATAGCCACCCAGTTACAATAAATGGTGGTATTCAGTCAAACTTAAACTTGGTTTCAACGGGTTTAGACCTGTCCTCTTCAGAAGGACTAGAAACAAATTTTACTTGATTAAGGTAAACTGAATACCACCGATTACTGCAACTGGCTGTCTGTCTTATTCACCTGTTATTCTGTAAACGTTGCTAAAGTGCAGACAAGTTCAAAATATTAAACATCTTGCCCTGTCACTCTGACGATTGTGCCGGCCGGTGTGGCCAAGCGGTTAAAGGCGCTACAGTCTGGAACCGCGTGACCGCTACGGTCGCAGGTTCGAATCCTGCCTCGGGCATGGATGTCTGTGATGTCCTTAGGTAGTTAGGTTTACGTAGTTCTAAGTTCTAGGGGACTGATGACCTTAGAAGTTAAGTCCCATAGTGCTCAGAGCCATTTGAACCATTTTTTTTCTGACGATTGTTTGTTTTATTTTGTAAAATATTGCCACGAGAAGACGGCCAAATCTTGCAAGGGTTATACAACTGAAGTGTAGTACAATGATCTTCTCCTAACGATTTACCATTTTTGTCTGTAAACCGTTGTTCGGTTGTTACATACACAGTATAACCGCTGTGAAGACATATACATTGTATTGAAATTCTGTTTACGTGGGTGTTGCATTATTGTGTAATATGAAAAAAATGGTCGGACTGTTGCAGCTGTTACGAATATACGACATGCGTGAGAATATACGATAGTAGAAGGAAAAAGCATCTGGGAAACATGAGTCCACAAAAGAGCCGTCTGCGAGATAACCGCAAATATTTGGTCATTGCGTAACGTTGCGGAATGTGACAGACGCACGGTGGAGCAGCGGTACCTTTTGCTGTTGTTTTAAGACGCCATGTCACCCACAAAATTGTGCAGGATGGGTTTGTCGTGCGGGACCTGTACTTTGGCATCCAGGGACATCCAACCTAAGTTCTCTGTAATTGACCGTCTGGTGCTATTTCAGAGTTGAACTTAACAGCATTCCTCTTGAACTGAAGAGTCTTGTCAAACCTTACGAGATGATACGGGATGTCTTTTATGAAATTCGAAACTGACTGCAGAAGTGAGTGTAATACAGTAACTCTAACACGCTGAAAAGGTATTGCGTTTCTTGTCATAGTAGGCTATATTTGGAATTTGAGCCCAATTACATAGAGATCTCATCTGAAAGTTTGCATTTTAGATACATTCCTACTAAGACAGTATTTCATACTAATGTCGTCGGTGGCTCCTAATAATTATCTATGGAATGTGTGGTTTTCGCATTTTTGTTTACTCGAAGGTTTTCCTTTTATTATTGTATAGCTTCACTTGTCTCATTTTTCGCTATAAATTATGCTAAACCGTGTATATACGGGAGCTATTCGTTTATTAAGTTCCGATCTTTTCAGTTACGAGCTCACAATGTGCACTAAAAGGTAATTTCCGGAATACACCAAGAATGTGTGACAGAACCGTCACTGTTTACATTGTATGTAAATGATCCAGTGGAAGCGACGGATGTTTTTTTAACACTGTTCGCAGATGTTACGGTTGCCTGTACCAAACTAACAATGCCAGAAGGCAATACGGATTTTCAGAATGACCTGACAAAGGACTGATGAATGGTTCATGCTCTGGCAATGGACCCTCAAAGAAAATAAATGCAAAATAATACGTATATACAAGGTGGTCCATTGATCGTGACCGGACCAAATATCTCACGAAATAAGGGTCAAACGAAAAAACTACAAAGAACGAAACTCGTCTAGCTGGAAGGGGGAAACCAGATGGAACTATGGTGGCTCTGAGCACTATGGGACTTAACATCTATGGTCATCAGTCCCCTAGAACTTAGAACTACTTAAACCTAACTAACCTAAGGACAGCACACAACACCCAGTCATCACGAGGCAGAGAAAATCCCTGACCCCGCCGGGAATCGAACCCGGGAACCTGGGCGCGGGAAGCGAGAACGCTACCGCACGACCACGAGCTGCGGACAGATGGCACTATGATTGCCCTGCTAGATGGCGCTGCCATAGGTCAAACGGGTATCACCTGCGATTTTTTAAAATAGGAACCCCAACCCCCATTTTTTATTACATAATCGTGTAGTACGTAAAGAAATATGAATGTTTTAGTTGGAACACTTTTTTCGCTTTGTGATAGACGCCGTTGTAATAGTCACAAACATATGGCCCACAATTTTAGACGAACAGTTGGTAACAGGTAGGTTTTTTTAAATTAAAATACAGAACGTAGGTACGTTTGAACATTTTATTTCGGTTGTTCCAATGTGATACATCTACCTTTGTGAACTTATCATTTCTGAGAACGCATGCTGTTACAGCGTGATTACCTGTAAATACCACATTAATGCAATAAATGTTCAAAATGATGTTCGTCAACCTCAATGCATTTGGCAATGCGTGTAACGACATTCCTCTCAACAGCGAGTAGTTCGCCTTCCGCAATGTTCGCACATGCACTGACAATGCGCTGAGGTACGTTGTCAGGCGTTGTCGGTGGATCACGATAGCAAATACCCTTCAACTTTCCCCACAGAAAGAAATCCGGGGACGTCGGATCTGGTGAACGTGCGGGACATGATATGGTGCTTCGACGACCAATCCACCTCTCATGAAATATGCTATTCAATACCGCTTCAATCGCACGCGAGCTATGTGCAAGACATCCATCATGTTGGAAGTACATCGCCATTCTGTCATGCAGTGAAACATCTTGTAGTAACATCGGTAGAACATTACGTAGGAAATCAGCATACATTCCACCATTTAGATTGCCATCGATAAAATCGGGCCAACCATCCATCCTGCCATAATGCCACACCATACATCAACCCGCCAAGGTCGCTGATGTCCCACTTGTCGCAGCCATTTATGCCGGTTTACGTTACCGCTATTGGTGAATGACGCTTCGTCACGAAATAGAACGCGTGCAAAAAATCTGTCATCGTCCCGTAATTTCTCTTGTGCCCAGCGGCAGAACTGTGCACGTCGTTCAAAGTCGTCGCCATGCAGTTCCTGGAGCATAGAAGTATGGCACGGGTGCAATCGATGTTGATGTAGTATTCTCAACACCGACGTTTTTGAGATTCCCGATTCTCTCGCAATTTGTCTGCTACTGATGTGCGGATTAGCCGCTACAGCAGCTAAAACACCTACTTGGGCATCATCATTTGTTGCAGTTCGTGGATGACGTTTCACATGTGGCTGCACACTTCCTGTTTCCTTAAATAACGTAACTATCCGGTGAACGGTCCGGACACTTGGATGATGTCGTCCGGGATACCGAGCAGCATACATAGCACACGCCCATTGGGCATTTTGACCACAATAGCCTTACATCAACACGATATCGACCTTTTCCGCAATTAGTAAACGGTCCATTTTAACACGGGTAACGTATGCCGAAGCAAATACCGCCCGCACTGGTGGAATGTTACGTGATACCACGTATTTGTACGTTTGTGACTATTACAGCGCCATCTATCACAAAGCGAAATAGTGGTCCAACTAAAATATTCACATTTCTTTGCGTACTACACGAACGTGTAATAAAAAATGGGAGTTCCTATTTAGAAAAACGCAGTTGATATCCGTTTGACCTATGGCAGCGCCATCTAGCTAGGCAACCATAGCACCATCTGGTTTCCCCCTTCAAGCTAGACGAGATTCGTTCTTTGCAGTTTTTTCGTTTGATGCTTATTTCGTGAGATATTTGGCCCGCTCATGATCAATCGACCACCCGCTATAGGGTAGCTATTCGTTTATGAAGATCCAATCGTTTGCGAAATCGAAACCACACTGAAAATCCGATGAAGTGTTGCACAGGTGTGTTGGGCAATGTCTCTAGTATTCCCGCCGATCGCGTCACGTCGCTCTTTTCAGTCACGAGCGCACAGTGAGCAACTGAAGGTAATTTCCTGAATACAACAAAAAAGTGTGATAGAAACGTCATTGTTTACGATGTATATAAATGATCCAGTAGAAGCGACGAATGCTTTTTGAGACTGTTTCCAGATGTTACGGTTGCCTGTAGCAAACTAACAATGCCAGAAGGCAATATCGATTTTCAGAATGACCTGAAAAAGGATCGATGAATGGCTCATGCTCTGTAAATAGAGCCTACAAGTAAATAAATGTAAAATAATGCGTATGTCTAGGAAAACAAAGTCACGACTGTAAAACAGTATTGACGACAAACCGCTGGAAACAGTATCTATTGTGGAACATCTAGGAGTAACTATTCGGTGTGACATTAAGTGGAATGATCACATGAAACAAATAGTAGGAAAAGCAGATGCCAGACAGATTCTCAGGATGAATGTTAAGGAAATGTAACTCATCTGCTGGCCGGTTTGGACGAGCGGTTGTAGGCGCTTCAGTCTGGAATCGCGCGACCGCTACGGTCGCAGGTTCGAATCCTGCCTCGCTCATGGATGTGTGTGATGTCCTTAGGTTGGTTAGGTTTAAGTAGTTCTAAGTTCTAGGGGACTGATGATCTCAGATGTTAAGCCCTATAGTGCTCAGAAGCGAGTGGTCTACACTACTGGCCATTAAAATTGCTACACCATGAAGAAGATGTGCTATAGACGCGAAATTTAACCGACTGGGAGACGATGCTATGATACGCAAATCATTAGTTTTTCAGAGCATTCACACAACGTTGGCGCCGGTGGCGACATCTACAACATACTGACAACAGGAAAGATTCCAACCGCTTTCTCATACACAAACAGCAGTTGACAGCGTTGCCTGGTGAAACGTTGTTGTGATGCCTCGTGTAAGGAGGAGAAATGCGTACCAACACGTCACCAACTTTGAGAAAGGTCGGATTGTAGCCTACCGCGATTGCTGTTTATCGTACCGCGACGTTGCTGCTCGCGTTGGTCGAGATCCAATGACTGTTAGCAGAATAAGGAATCTGTGGGTTCAGGAGGGTAATACGGACCGCCGTGCTGGATCCCAACGGCCTCGCATCACTAGCAGTCGAGATGACACGCATCTTATCCGCATGGCTCTAACGGATCGTACAGCCACGTCTCGATCCCTGAGTCAACAGATGGGGACGTTTACAAGACAACAACCAACTGTACGAACTGTTCGACGACAACGTTTGCAGGAGCACGGACTATCAGCTGGGAAACTATGGCTGCGGTCACCCTTGACGCTGCATCACAGACAGGAGCGCCTGCGATGGTGTACTCTACGACGAACCTGGGTGCACGAATCGCAAAACGTCATTTTTTTCGGATGAATTCAGGTTCTGTTTACAGCATCATGATGGTAGCATCCGTGTTTGGCGACATCGCGGTGAACGCACATTGGAAGGGTGTATTCGTTATCGACATACTGTCGTATCACCCGGCTTGATGGTATGGGGTGCCATTGGTTACACGTCTCGATCACCTCTGGTTCGCATTGAAGGCACTTTGAACAGTGGACGTTACATTTCAGATGTGTTACGACCCGTGGCTCTACCCTTCATTCGATCTCTGCGAAACCCTACTTTTCAGCAGGATAATGCACGACCGCATGTTGCAGGTCCTGTACGGGCCTTTCTGGATACAGATAATGTTCGACTGCTGCCCTGGCCAGCACATTCTCCAGATCTTTCACCGATTGAAAACGTCTGGTCAATGGTGGACGAGCAACTGGCTCGTCACAATACGCTAGTCACTACTCTTGATGAACTGTGGTATCGTATTGAAGCTGCATGGGTAGCTGTACCTGTACACGCCATCCAAGCTCTGTTTGACTCAATGCCTAGGCGTATCAAGGCCGTTATTACGGCCAGAGGTGGTTGTTCTGGGTACTGATTTCTCAAGATCCATGCAGCCAAATTTCGTAAAAATGTAATCAGATGCCAGTTCTAGTATAATATATTTGTCCAACGAATACCCGTTTGTCATCTGCATTTCTTCTTGGTGTAGCAATTTTAATGGCCAGTAGTGGGTAAGGTGGTTGTTCGACCTAGTTCTGAGAACTGTTGATCAATATTGGATCCTTACCAGATACAACTGATAAGAGACATAGAGAAGGTCTAACGACGAGCGGCACGTTTCGTCACGGGTTCGTTTAGTCGACGAGAGAGCATTATCCAGATTCTCAAGACACTCCAGTGACAAAAGCTTCAAGAGAGGCATTGTGGATAACGGAGACGTTTACTATTGAAATTTCGAGGGCATACTTTCTGCGAAGAGTCGTACAGCATATTGCTTCCTCCCACGTACATCTCGCGTAATGACGACGGAGAGAAAATTAGACAAAATCAGAGCCAATACAGAGGCTTACCGGCAATCATTCTTCCCACCCGTCATTGATGAGTGGTACGGAGTAGGGGAGAGGGGGATCAGTTAGTTGAACCAGAAGTACCTACCGCCACACACTATTAGGTGGTTTGCTGAGTACTGTGTACAAAATACTATTTCCAGCCAAGTGTGAGTACCTGATGAGAGATTTCCACTGAATTCATGCAACCCACTTAACAAGTGCATGACAATTATTCATGGTAACGTACTGTAGGGGCAATGAGGACGCACTATCAAAATTTTCGAGGGGAAATGTTTGGTCAACCGCAATACAGCCAGTAATTGGTTCCCGCTAAATTTGATCGCTGCTCACATGAACCGCTGGCTATGAAACTTTGGCCCTGACAACGAGATGCAGAGCAGCGCAGAGAACTGGCCGAAAGCACAAGCGTCTGGCTTCTATGATGAAAGTATTGGAAAGTATGAAAGTATTGGAAAGTTGGTACAGTGCTATGACGAATATTTAAGTTGGGTCGGCTACCATGCAATGAAGCAGCTGGAATGCGTAGCTAACTGTTGAAAATCAGACTATCATTTATTTCTTATCAAAACCGCAGTGAAAATCAAAGATTTTTTTTGTTTCGCGCCCGATCGGTCTTTAATAAACGAATAGCCCCCACATTTCTCGGTCTCGCTAACTGACCGATGGCTACCATGCAGAGGACCCGGGTTCGATTCCCGATACTGTCAAGGATGTTTCTCTGGTGGAAGGATTAATACGGGTGCACTCAGCCCTGCCATTTGTTGCTGAAAAGAAGAGAAGCGGTTCGGCGGTCTGATAAGTCGGCAACAATAAGAGAGTATGGTGCGCTGACCACGTGTTTCTCGATACGACATCCGCTCAACATCGTAAATGCAGAGGATGACATGGCGGTCGGTCGACATCCCTTGGGCTTTCAGGACCTGGAAGAGCAGCTCACTGTATGTACTTGAGACCTTCAATAAGTAAGGCAACATTTTTTTCTCAGAAAATTTCGATTGAGAACATGTGGAATTTGCTGTGGGACGCCACATGCCTCTACTTTCAGAGAAATGTAAAACCACTTAACATACGTCCCCTACTTTCATGGAAAAACCACTTAACATGTTTTGACGTGTAGGGACCTGCAGGGCTGTTAGGAGCAGCCATGGTTTTCAGGTCACTTGTTCTAAGAGTAGTTTTCAAGTTGGCCACTGGGCTTACCCCTCATGACAACCATAGTGATTGTCGTAAGCTGAAGTCCACTAGTGCTATATTTAAACACTTCCCCTCTGACACCACCTCTGACCCCATCCTACATTTGGTTTTGACTTGTTCTAAGTCCACTTGTATTACACTTTAACTGCTACTTCAGGGAAACACTAGGTATGATCGTTATTTAAACAAACACTGCACTGGGGAAGAACCCTCCTTTTACCTCACGTGCCACCACCAGCACCACGCTGAGGCTGACGCCGTTGCCTTCACCCATCTACACACGTGGTCAACACTGGGCCAGGGAGTCGCTGATGTGCATACACGGACACTCCAGCCATAATTGCTGCTGAACTAGACACATCACAGTGCTAGCCATCATGTAACGCCACTATGTACACACAGTCGTTCATTACCTTGAGAGGCGGCATGAGGCCCCTCTCATATTTCTGTCTGAGAAATTCGATTTTCCTCTCTAATTGCATGCGGTGAAAAGTTGCTATTCCTTCACACACGGACTTCCCATGCAGTGTCTCTCGTCACCCGGGTGGTCCGGTGACAGGCCAGTTCTGCTGAGCTTGAAAGGGTTAAGCCAACGGGTGTGAGGGAGTCGAGTGGATGCTTTCCAGACGCCGGCATTGTCATAAGAGCGGGAGCGAGACGCTGAAAGGGGCCAGAAGGAGCAGCTGGGCTAGAGATTCCTTTACTTCGCAGAAACTTAGTGAAAACCGTTTCTGGCGGGCTACCAGCGAGGCGTGGGAATGACTTGTGTTCCCAGGCAGTCTTGGCGGGCAAATTACCGCGTTTTCTGCAAAATCGTATCTGTGATTGACTTGCTCAGGGGATAGCTCCGTGACGTAGCAAAATCGGAGCAGAAATTGGCGCCAAGAATCTCCAATGGTGGACTAGTGGTGCTTCGGCAATAGAGTGGAATTTTCCGCCCGTTTTCGAGTTGCTGATTGGAACGTTTAACCACGGCCACTGTCGTGGGAGCGGGAATGTTCTGCGTTCGGCTTGTACGGGTGCTCTTGTGAGAGTCGGCTCTCGCCTTTTGTCGGAGTAGGTTACAAGACTGAGATCTCGCTGCTCTGGACAGCCTGCCTTCCGTTGGCCGTCTAATACACTTTTATTTAATTTTAACTGTTTGACGAAGTTGCTGAAGTTCCGACTTCAACGTAACTTTCCGAGTACAGTTGGCGATTGAGCGTTCTGCGTACAAGCGGCCTATGTTGTCTGCCTTGAGCAGCTTTGGCTAAAGTTGACTGTATCAGAGTCACTGTGTGACTTCGCTTGTTAAAATCAGTCACAGTACCGTCAGTGATTGTGTGGCGAGCCTTCGTCTCCCTCAGAGGCGCATTTGTATTGCTAGGGAGTCTTTAGTCTGGAACAACCAGACCAAGATAATTTGTTTCGGGCTATACTCGCGACATTATCATCACCACGGCGGGACGTCGAAGCAACCAGCCAACGCTTCCGGTACGCCAAATCGTGTTCTTGCAGTTAAGAAGACAGCTTGGTAATGTATGTCCACAGCACTGGCAGATTAGGGATTTTCCTAGATGATAATCAGAGCTCAGCAGAGCGCGCCTGTTCGTCTTTTTCTAACTTTGTTCTGTCTTGGGTGTTCATTGTCTGAGTTCTCACTACTGTAGCAGCAATTAATGTTGGGTTGACTGTGTGTTTCTCTTAAGAGTTGAGTTGCAAGGAATTGGCTCCACATACCACTTCATCATAAATGTCACAATCTAGTTAGGGACAACTTCACCTTCACAGAATTTATTTGAGTATCCAATTTAAGCAAATTTAATGTATTGTAAATGTTTCATGTGTTTTGTTTATTATTTTGAGTTTAGTCATAATAAATCATATTGTTATTTTGGACAGAACTGTCATTCTGTTAATCGGTAGAGCAACCCTTTCATTTCTCACTATGTTAATGAAACGTTCCTTTATTTAACGTATTTATCAAATTAAATTTTTGCAGGTGCCAAACTCTTTTCTACTCCACTTGCAGGATCGATTACAGTCAGTTCACGTTTCTTTTTAATCCATGTGCAACAGCAAAAGTCGGAGTTCGAATATGGGGGGGGGGGGCTTTTAGAGCATCATTTATCTATGAAGATTCTACAAGAATAAAGTGTTAAATACACTGATAGCCCCGGCACCTCGCAACCTGTTGTCATCTGACTCGACACCCCTGTGCAGAAGTGACTGACATGCCAAACCTCAATTGCTATCCATCCTGCCACCAACAAGAATCACCACTACCACACATTATTAACATGGGTGTGGTGCGTGTCTAAGCCAATGTATACTCACTGTTGAAGTCTATGAGGCTGACTTATTTGTGATATCACGGTGTTCCCCAATGATAGCTGACCTGCTTTTCTGTGTCATGAAAATACACTTAGACGGTATGCTATTGACAGTCGAGGCAAAAGCTGTGGCATCCATCTGAACTTTTCTGCTGTTTGTGATGCTAGGGTTTTCCTTGCACTATTCGTATCTGATTTAATATTTTGCAAAATAGAAAACCACTCAGTTGTATTACTCGCTCAGACATGCCACTTAGATAGTAACCAATCTGCTAAATACAGCTGACAGCATGAAAAGAGCACTTAACATATTTTCCTTAACACAGAACGTGCTCAGTCCTGAAGGGACACACAGGGCTATTTATAGCAGATGCTTGGAACTTCACATGCCAGGAATCTAAAGAAATATCTCCATATCACTCCTCATAACTGATGCATTTTGGGGCAATCAGCGCATGAGGGTTTGTCGAATAATAATAATAATAAATTAGCCTTCCAATGTGGTAACCAGGAAATTCATTGATCAAAATCTGGGAGAACTCTCCCAAAATTTAAAAACTTGGAACTGATAATCGTACATTAATATCCTCCCTAATAGATCGGCATTCACCCAAAAGGTTAATAGGGACATTTCGTCCATTGAAGTGCAATTGTAGTAGGTTCTGCACCGTTTTGTGGCAATAGTTTCAAAAAAAAGATTGGAAAAGTATATCAGCTCTCCTAGCAAAGATTCTAACATTAGGTATCTCACAGATAACTGCAATATTCCAACCACATACTTTCTTTACGAAGTTACCCACATTGTATTGTGAAAATAATTTATATAGTTCCGATAGGCAATGATTTCAGTTAGTAATGTGTGATCGTTAAGTTAACATGAAACGCCAGACTCCACCCAAACAGTTGACATCCCGTAACCGTTGTCGGTGTTCTTATATACTCTATATGTGTGGGTGCAGTGTACTGGGTGTGCATGGTCAAACGCGTTGTAGTGAAGTAACCGCTGATGAAGACGTCTCAGTAGAAGTACATATCCATTTTCAATAGACATTTCATCTTAAATTCAAGTAGAAGTAAACGTGAGAGTGTTGGGATGCTATTTAATCACAAATTCATTCCAGCTTTGATTTTTGAAATCTCACATTATTGTGGTACCAAAGTGATGTTTCCCCCTGTAAAGAGTTGTCATCTGCGTTACAATTCAGTCGCAGTTGCAGGCACATTTATCCGAAATACTCAACCACTGGTGTCCTGGATGACCGTAAGAACAGTGCTGGCGAATTTCCACAAATGATCAAAATTTTTAATGAAACAGAATCTATTTACATGCAGGAACAGACCTTCAAGAATTTAATATACAGAAGTTACGTCATACAGCTGACACCTGACCAGATACTTAGCTGGTAGCCTTATGTTGATAGATTGTAAGACACAGTATGGATCAATTTACAGAAAGTGTCGGGGAAGACTAATTTCTACAGGTTAGGTTACATTAGATTCAGGTTTACACCCAAAAAATGAGCTGATTCTCGTGGGTGTGGAACATGTCAGAAACGGAAGACGACGTAGTTTAGTATTTCAGTGCACATTGCACATCATTATGTGGATGGAACTATGTATGCATGTATAACACTTGATAAGGGCACAGAATTATGTTCTTAGTTTATATATATATATACACTCAGTTATCTATAGAAATAAGTGGAACAAGTGTGTAACATCTGTGTTCTTTTTCCTATATAACTCTCTTTATGCTAGTGTAGTCCTATGGTATTCAACTTGTCAGCACGAATAGTAAATGGGTGAACGAAACGTTCTTTTCACTAGGGCTATGTTGTAACCGACTGATCTCAGAATACTTCAGAAAAACGAAATCAGAAGATTTGATCGTTCATGCCAGACAGTATCAGATTGATTATTACTGGTTTGTCTGGTTACAGTAAGAAAGTTCTCATGTCCCTGCCAATGTATCCAGAAGATGGTTGCTTGGAGAATGTATACTTATTTTCAATGACACCATTCCAGCCCAAATATCAACTGCTTGGAGAAATACTTGCAGGTATTGATAGTGTTATATACAAGACTGTTATGCAAAGTAACGATGTCCCGCCACCTGAAATAGTAAAACCTAATAGGAAAATCATTGCCAGTGACGTTGCGATGGAAAAATCAAAATAAAGTGGACAAATACTTTTTTTTGGTGCCAAAGAGGCGTTAACAAATTCTAGTCTCTCAAACTAACTGATAACACAGGTTCGTAAAAAGATATTTTTTGAAAGTTGTTTGAAATTTGATAACTGACTTCTATGAACTTTTCAGGGCTGATTTCAAAAATGTAATCCATTTTTTTCCTATCAGTCAGGTTTTCTCGCAAAAAGGGAGTATTTTTCGGTATAATAACAAAATTTAAGTAATTTATCACATTTTTTCCAACATTATAAAATTATATATATAAATCATGTTTTAAACTACATTTCCAGTCGCCAGCCGCGGTGGCCGTGCTGTTCTAGGCGCTCCAGTTCGGAACCGCGCTGCTGCTACGGTCGCAGGTTCGAATCCTGCCTCGGGCATGGATGTGTGTGATGTCTTTAGGTTTAAGTAGTTCTAAGTCTAGGGGACTGATGACCTCAGATGTTGAGTCCCATAGTGCTCAGAACCATTTGAACCATTTGAACATTTCCAGTACACTTCCATTTCTCCTTAAGCTCATAAGTCCTTATAATACTGCTCTCGCTTTCTGTCGAAGCTTCTTTTATTGCTTTTCCAGCAGTAGTCCGCAATCACGTTGACGTTCCATCTTCCTTGATATCTTCTTTCCATTTCTTTGATGCCTTGGTGGAATCTTTCGCCCTGCTCTTCACTTACATCACCAAGGTTTGCAGGGAAGTAGTCAAGATGTGAGTGGAGAAAATGAACTTTAATGCTCATATTACAGCCTTAGGTTCTTTTAAGTTGTCGAGCATGTCGCCGACGATCTTCTTGCAGTTCGGATCTCTTTTGTTTCCTAGGAAACCGGTAACAACTAATTTAAAAGATGTCCATGCTGCCTTTTCTTTTGTTTCCATTTTGTCCACAAAGTTGCGATCTGTCATTAGTTTTCTAATGTCTGATCCGATAAAGATTCCTTCCTTTAGCTTTGCCTCGGATAAACCAGGAAACTGTCCACAAAGATATCTCAAACACTCCCCCTTTTTTCGCAGTGACTAAACAAAATGTTTCATCAGCCCCAACTTAATGTGAAATGGTGGAAGTAACATCTTTTGGTATCCACAAGGCTTTCCCTCTCAATATTTTTAACCCCTACCTGTAAGGTTTTTCTCAAGGGCCAAGCTTTTTTTATGTAGTGTTGCTTTCTGTCTCTACTGTCCCACTCACAGAGAAAGCAAGGGAACTTTGTATAGCCACTTTGTTGACCAAGCAGCACTGAAATCACTTTCAAATCACCACGTAGTGTCCATTTGTGGTCTGAATAGCAGAGTTTTCTTAAAACCAGTTCAAGGTTTCCGTAACGTTCTTTCAAGTGAAACGAGTGTCCAACTGGTATAGAAGCATACTTATTGCCAATGTGTAGAAGTGCTGCTTTGAGGCTTCTTTTTGAAGAACCAATAAAAAGTCTCCATTCATCAGGAGCAGGACGTGCCATAAGTCCAGGAACATCACTGCAAAACACCAGGTCACCTTCTTGAGAGAAGAAAGATACGAACTCCTTTTCCCTTGATCGATAGCAAGAAAAGGATGTACCTGGAGCCAGCATATGTTTATATTTCAATCTTGATCCTAAAACCTCTGCCGATTCTTTAGAAAGGCCTAGGTCTCTAACTAAATAGTTCAGTTCAAATTGTGAGAATGGAATGGGATCGGTTGTGCCAGAATCGTAGCAATCTCTGTCTTCTTCACTATCACCTCGCTGAGCCAATGGCTCGTGGTCATCCGTATCATCCGAAGAATCTGGAGGAGAGGGTATTGGTACTTCAGGTCCATGAGGAACAGGGCGAATGACTGACTGAATGTTAGGGTAAGAAATATCCCTTTTGTTTTTCAAATTGAAACCTCGTACGGTGCAAGAACAAAAATAGCAGTCATCATTATGATTTTTGAGCTCCCTCCAAACCACTGGTATTCCAAAACTTAAGGACTGCTTTTTAGGTTTAAAACGTTGCCTCATTTCTTCAACACACACTGAACAAACTGTGTCGGGTCCAAGGTTTATCTCGATCACTTAACTTCATACCAAAAGAGGTGAAATATACTTTTTCAACAAAATCGGAAATGTTTCTTTGTTGCTTTTTAACGCTGTAGTTGCCACAAATGTAGCAGAAGCAATCTGGCCAGTTTACACATCCTCTGGTAGCCATTGTCCATAAAACAACTTCACAACACAAGAAAACAGTCTCTACTTTAAAGCACTAGTAACAACAACACGCGAACAGCACAGAGTGAAGAGGTACTGTGAGCTGAAGGACAATAGCAGAGCCTCACTGCTTGGTGATGGCGGGGAAAGGGGCAGCGCGATGGAGAGGTACTGACATGAAAATACTTCTGGTTTCTCCTAATTACTCTTTATTTTACGTATACCTAGCATAAAAGTAGCTAAATAAAAACCAAAATTCAAACTCACTAGAGTGCTGACGTATCGAAAAAAGCTGGAACTAGACAAGCAGTTTGTGAAATAACTGTACGTGATGGATTTTTTTTCAAGATTTTTCTCGAAATCAGCGCTGAAAACACTATAAAAATCATTTAATAAATTTGAAACAATTTTTATGTCGCATACCTATGTAATCGACAACACCAACCCTATTATTGCTTTCAAACAGGGTGCCACGAATTTAAAACATGTTTACCAGGTACATATAGGAACCGACATGACATTCAATGAACTTATAGAACCTTATGTACAGATTGGTGGAATCATTCAGCGTTCACCGTTTTCATAAAGACTCAAATGAGGTAGCTAAATGATGGTCGATACTGATGGAGATTTCAGGAGGTTTTTAAAAGGTGTGTTTGTGTGTAGTGAAAGAACAGGGTAATTTGCACGATTATAATTTATGGTACCGACAAGTTCGCATGTACATCCACTCAAAATCAATCAGAGGGGAAGGCAACACATTCATCTCTGATGTCTATGCAAAAATTCAGATGCTCAACGATAGTATTAAAAGTCATATTACTAGACAAAGTACTCAACAAAAGTATCAAGGATTAAATACTTATTCTCAGACCACTCATTGAGGTAAGCACCATATTAACTGGAAGGACTGATGTATCTGGAAAGAAAGCATAGTAGTTAGCCTGCAAGGGTTGATGTAATTGGAAACTGTTCCAGTTTGCTTTGTATATAACAACATGTCGGCCAAACAAAGTTCTTGAAGTATGTAAGGCAGTTGGAGAGAAACTGCATTTGCTGAGGTTAGGTCATTTGGAAAGAGACTAGTCACTAAGAGAGACGTTTGTGTCTCTCACAGTACCTCTCAGATGACTCGCAAAGGCTAAAGAAGAGGAGGAGGAAGATGCTACCTGCAATTTCATTAAACTCTACAGTGATAGTCGCATAGACAGAACGCATGGAGCAATCAGGTAGAAACCATATATGCTGGGTAGTCTGTCTTCAAGCTTAACCAGGTATGCAATAAGAATCGATGATAGAGAATTTGGAAGGACACCCGTTTCACTGAATGTAAAATCCTTAAAAATTACAGAACTCGACAGCTGTTCACTGAAACATAAGAAATGTATAGAAATGCGATAGAAGTATACATGAGAGTGAATGGAGTAGGAAGAAAATGTCCCAACAGTTGTAAATACACAAAAAATTAGTAAACCTGTTCATTATCCCAGTAGCACTAATTATCTGCACATAGCGAGTGAGAGTATATGAAAAATCGTGATCAAGGTATTTGAAGGCTTTGAGAGTTGCATAAAAGTGGGAGCAGTTGAATCGCCCTGCACACAGATGACAGAGGCAATCACTGTCCGGACGAGGAGGATTTTCATGTTGAACTGAAAATTGTTGCAGAATACCTAGTGTACGTAATGGTACGCCGCTACTGGTGACCGGGTAACCGAGTAGCTGATCGATAGTAGGAGACAACCGACCGTTGGGTGAGAATAAGGCATCCACGAAAGAGTGTGCTGGCACATAAAAAATTGTAAACAGTGTTAAAAGCTTACTGTTCTATTTCAGTTTATACGAGACTTCGTAGTTATACTGCGCGATGCAGGATATGCCGTTGTTACTGAGTGTAATGATTGTAAATGCTAGTTAGAGATTTCAGGTGATCCCTGATTAACGTATCATGAGTAAAATACAGTGGCATAGATTTTGATTTCTGATGTGATTTTGAAGTTTGACTCTTTATGATTTACTCTGATAAACTATAACGATACCAGTTGATTGAATCGGAAGGTTGAATTGGTTCATTATTGATACAGGAGTGATTGTATAATTTGCAAATGACAGTCCAAGTGAATTGCTCTTATTTTTGGGGTTGGTGCGTAAGTTCAAGTTTTCCAGAAGTTTAATAAGCACAACAGTTACACATAACAGGGCCTTTGACCATCAACAATATATTCTTCCTCATTACTTGCAACAGTCTGCGAACTCTAGGGCAACAAGTGAAGGAAAAATCCGGAAATTGTTAATCTCTAATTACATGGGACGAAAATTTTTTTTGGTCATTTTTAGGAGTCTGTTGGTTTGTTTACCGTCTGTTGACATCCTTTTCTCTGGAATAGGATATCAAGTTCATATTTATGTCACATACTAAGGTTTGTTGTCCTTGGCTGGGTAAGAATTTTAAGTTTCTAAGTCAATACATTCAAAAGATACGCCCATTCATGTCACATGTTTTGATACTCGGAAGTTCACTCATCAAAACCAGTGGGTGGTTCCCGTTGACCTATAATCATGAAATTCCGCAGGAAGTCACGTTTCACACTACGATTAAAGCAAAAAAATCTGAAAATTGTTGATTTGTCATTACATCATACGAAAAAAAAATATTTGTCATTTTTTATCCACCAATTTGTCTCTTCGTCTATTAAAAGCCCTTTTTCTTTTGAACCAGCTGGCATATCGCGTTTAAATTTATGTGACGTATTTAGGTCTATGGCCCCTTGAAGCTCTTAAGTCAATGCGATGAAAGTGTTCAGCCATTCATGTGATATACATGTATCTCGGATGGTTCAAATGGCTCTAAGCACTATGGGACGTAACATCTGAGGTCATCAGTCCCCTACACTTAGAACTACTTAAACCTAACTAACCTAAGGACATCACATACATCCATGCCCGAGACAGGATTCGAACCTGCGACAGTAGTAGCAGCGAGGTTACGGACTGAAGCGCCTAGAACCGCTCGACCACAGATGCCGCTTTTGTAGCTCGCCACCTATGGGACACTTCCCGTTGACCTAGAATCTTGAAATTCGGGTAGAAGCAAGTTTTGACAGTACTAGTAAAGTAAAGTATCTGAAACTTGTTGAATTATGATTGTATAACATATAACTATGTTTTGTCATTTAAAGATATGTTGCATTCGTCTTCCATTAAAAGCAGCATAGATGAAAATTACTGCATGCTAACATAAAATGGAACTTGCAGTCACGTATTAGGAAGTAAGTAAAAATATTTTACTGTATCTTCTGTATCCGTACATCTAAACCGAAATCCCTTCCCCGCTTCTTTTTTTTTTACGCTAGTCTAAGGAACTACTGTACAGATTTTGGTAGGATCTCGGAGTTCCAGGGACCAACATCTTGCATGTCGATACAGGTAACAGGCAAAAACCTTTGAGATTCTCGATTCCCAGTATACATGAACTATATATACACACATAATTAAGTTTGTGTGGGACCCTCAGTGTCGGAGTTCTACCCGCACGTGGAAAATTTTTTAGAATATTTTGGAAAAAGATGCAAGTAAGTAAATTGGGCAATAATTGTAAGCCCTCCTTAAAACAGCACTGCTGCCGACTGTCGTCTCGTCGAAGGATCATATGGACAAAATAAGGATATTTGTACTCCTTCAGGGGATACATTTGCCAGCAGAACAGCAAATGAAACAACTAAGAAAGTATCCTTCGCCATGCACTGTATTGAGACTGCGACAGATGTGTGTTTGTATGTTTGTCAGTGATGATAATGATGATGATCGTCATCATCATCCACAATTAGTGAATAAATAACTTTGAATCTGGAAATTTTAGTAGATCCTTCGTTACCACCCCTTACACTTCGACTAACCTGAACGAGCCAGTCGCACTGCATGTTGCATAAACAAGGCTGTGTAGGCGTTCAATCTCTCCATCTTCTGATCAATGTCAAGCCATTTCCGCTCTCGAAGTCATTTCAAAGAGATTTTCTGTGGCACGACATTTCTTACCCAACTCTTTAAACTGGGTGATTTTATTATAATTTTCGGTCTCCGTGTACTAAGTGTCTTTACTTTTCCAAGTACAGAGTACGTATTTTGGGCGGAGCAAAGTGTCGCTATTTACATTCACCGCTAAATGTTATAGTGAACAGGAGTACTTTTCTTACGAGCGCTTTCAGTTGAATGTTTTTTTTTACAGTCTTTCGACTTTTATCGCAGATAACGAAGTTTTATTCCCCCTCTTTCAGCTTTAATTCCCTATCCAATTTTCTTATTTTCATTTACTGATTGAGGAACGCACTCGGTCATGGCGTCCTCATACAAGGAAATACTAAATAAATGCTGAGTATATTGAAATTCGCTAATTTTTACCATTTGTGATTGTTGTCCTCAGTTGATTCGAGAAATGTGTGGACATCTCCTGTCAATCTTTGGTACCACAAAATGTGCACAGTCACGCAGACGCTTCCCAGTAAACTTTGTATCTCCCATCAGCCGGTTAATATCTTCTGAGTTGAGGTAAATAAATTTATTCGTGCGAAGAAAGGTGCATTCTTGAAGGTAAAAACTAAAGGTGTCTTTCAGAACTAAAGGTAAGTGATATATTTATACCTTTATACATCTGTCTAAATGAGGACATTGTGATTGAAAGGTTATTACAGCACAGAAATTTATGACATTTCGCTGTCTTTTTAGTCATCTTACAGTTATTTCACAATGCCCAGAGTCCAATATAGACGAAGGCCACTTACAGAAGAGGAAGAAGTTGTAGAGCTCCTTAATTCATCTAAAATTGACGGTTTATCCGATGATCCCGGCAATACTTTTGAACAAGAGGACGATGATGGAGCCAATGTTAGACGTTTCTTATCATACGGTACATTGTAAGTTGAGTAGCCTAAACTCAAAGCTCGCTAACTGCATGGTAAGTGACAGTGAGATACTCACCTAACAATCCTCCCATCCAAACGACAATGCATTGGTAGTGAGAATGTTTTTCTTGCGTACGAACATGCCACAACGCAGTCAGCCTTAAGCTGAAGAAGAAAAATATCCATCTAATCGTAGCACATTGAAAGGTAGCTTTGAATGTCCAGATTGGTAAGTCTGACGTCTGTTCACGTGCTTTGCATCTGGACCTGGTAGGGCAACAGCCACGCCTATTGGGCATTTAGCGGGCTTTGCAACCGAAGGGAACATGCAGTTAGCCATTTTCCACAGTTTATGTTTCATGTTGCAAAACAGGCTTAAAACGTCCCCTTTGAAAAATTATACAAGACTGTGCTTTACTGACACACAATATTTTTTCGCGCAACGCAATCTGACTTTCAATAATCCCTACAAAAGAATGGCCCTGACTAACATTAAACTATACCTTTCACAAATCACTAACCTCACAAAAATCTTCGCTACTCAACCTACTGCAATACAGCGAGCGCCACTACTGCCAGCTAAATAAAAGATTCAAACTACTGAAGGCACTAACTACTGATAGGCATAGTTAGCAAATGAAAGATTTTAATAGAGAACAAACAATGTATTTACCTTAATAGTCATAATATATATAGCAGTTCATGACAAATTACAAAACTCCGCCATCTCTCTCCCCACATCCACCACTGCTGGCGGCTCACCTCCAACTGCGCAACGCTACGCGCTGTTCACATCCAGCTGCCGCTGCCCAACACTACAATGGCAGACAACATTGCAAACTAGCCACAGACTGCACACAGCACAGCCAGTGATTTTTATACAACTAGACACAGACTGCACACAGCACAGCCAGTGATTTTTATACAGAGGTGGCGTTACCAATAAAAAAACCTAAACAGCCTACTTACAGGCTGTATTCTATCACGTAGGCGCTGAAAAAATCTATACGGCCGTGTTCCCGCCTCAAAATCGACATAATATTAATTTAACTGCTTTTTCATATGGACTACTCAGATGTACGATTTGCATGAGTTTTTCTTTTTGTAATAGCATTTTTATTATAGGCTCTGGAGATCCCCTTACCATCAGAATTAGGCGTTCCAAAAAGTAAGACCCTTGATTTGCTTAATTTTAGGGCAAGTGTGGCCAGAATACTGGCAAAAATAGGTAAGCCAGCTGCCAGGAAAAGAGTGCCTTCCACTAGTGACAGTCCAATGCCATCTCCAGGTGCTTCAAAACGAGCCAATGCGGAAGTTCGTCCAGAAGCTGATGTTTTCGACAAAACAACATTTGACGTATCAAGAAACTTTGATTATTATTCTTCACAAGTGTAAAACCATAGTTTATGTATATGATCATTACGTAATAATTGCGTAATTTATATATTTTGGTGAAATAAAATCAAAATACTTTGACATTTCAACATACTGCATCCACTTGAACACAATGTCCTCATTCGGGGACGCGTTGTATCCCCCCTCCCTCCCCCCCCCCCCCCCCCCCCGTTGGGGTCACCTCGGAATATTTTATACATCTGAAAAATCATAATTTAATTCGAGGAACTGGATAGCAACGCCATGATTTTCTTTTTTCAAGAAAAAATAATTCGTAACCGAAAGGGTTAAATGAAATGGATGATATTAATAGTAATAATAATAAGAAGAAGAAGAAAAATAATTATATATTCTGTAGTGCCACATTCTAAACATTCAGTTCTTCTCTCCCCACACCCTACAAATCAATACCGTCAAATTTACAAACTCAGAAACCTCTTTCATAGTTCGCTAACAGTATTTGACAGCAGTAGATCCTTGACATTAAAGAAATGTTTCTCCACTTGCGCCATGCACGTTCGATGTATTTTTATGAATCATCTTTTTCCCTTCCAACCATTCTTCATCACCTTCTCTTCCGCTTCATCCTTTCATCAAATGAAATTAGGCCCCTGGCATTCAACAGCCATCAAATATTCCTGTAGCTAAGGGGAATATATACAGGTAGTGACGTGAGCTATTTTATCTACCCACCGAACGCTCTATCTTTCAAATCCTGCGATTGATTCGACACTAATAATATTGTACGATTGGAAGAAGAAACGAAAAGTCGCGCACTCCTTTGAAGATTGGAGGTGAGTCACCGCAGAACCCAGCAGGATTAATGTAGACTACCAGAGTACTCTGTATGTATTTATTTCAATTCTATTATTCCATTTCCTTCTTCCCCTCTCTCTATCTCCTCATTCTTCCTTTCACCTACCCTCTCCTTCCCTCTCCCTGTCCACCTCGTCCCCATCCCTTTCTCTTTCCATCTCTTCCTCCCATTCCCTCTATCCATCTTATTCTTACCCTCTCTCTGTCCATCTCCTCTACCCCATTTTGTCCATCTCTTTATCCCGCCTGTCTATCACCCATCTCTGTCCATCTCCTAGGCACTCCCCCCTTCTCTCTCTCTCTCTCTCTCTCTCTCTCTCTCTCTCTCTCTCTCTTTCCCTGTCCATCCCCTCCTCTTTCCTTTCTCTACTCATCCCCTCCGTCCCTTATCTCTGCCCAACTCCTCTTTCCCTCATATCTTCAGAACTAAGTGTTGTATAATGATAAAATTTTGTAGGTACGTTCAGCAGCATATATGAATATTGTATGCTAAATGTCTTTATATAAAATTAATACCAAAGGAGCAATAAAGGTAGACGTAATGACGTCGTGCCTGATCCGACAGTTTAACTGCACGACCAGCGAAAATGTACTAAGTGATAAACTTAGCCTGAAAAAGTTTGGTAAAGATTTGAAATTTTGTACAAAGTTAGTTGCAAATCACTAAGCGCCCTCATTCTAAAAAATGGATGAATATGAAATCGGTCCAGTGGTTTCGGAGGACATGAGAAAAACACACATTTTTATAAAATGTACGAATATTTTTTCATTTTGAAAGAAGAAGAAAACGGCAGGACAGTTGCTTCTTTGTGGTACATGACCGGTTACAGAACAGTTATAGTTCATCGTCTGGTGTTTAAAAAAAATAAAAATCACTTTTCCTGTTTGTATTCCCTGCCACGCAGCACGAGGGAACAGCTGTTATGGATTTTTGTCCCTTTTACTCTTTTGACACTGAATCTTTGATTGCATGACAACATTGGGGTGAGGGTGACTTCAGATGACTAAGTGATTTTATTTTTTACAACAGATGATGGAACTGTAAGTGTTCCGAAACAGGTCGCGTACACCAAAAGAGCGTGGATTAAGCAAATGCCTTGCTGTTTTCTTGATTTTTCAAAATGGACTTCTACAGCTGCGACTACTCCATCAGAAGAAATCTGTATTTTCCTTTTCCATGATACATTTTTCATGAAATTAGTCTATACGGTGCCCTAGTTCGAGCTACCAACGAAAATCGCATGAAAATTCTTCTGGAAGTTCCTGAGATTAGCGTGTCCGAAAACATAGACACGACGACGGTCTTACTGATTTATTATTAGTGTAGGTAGCAAGGGAGTGTAGCACTGTAGTATGGTAACAGTGCATAATTAATGCTGGATGCAAATGTACTATGCATCAGTTAGGAGAATGCGGCACGTGGTTCACAAATTTACATCACATCAATTATTCGTGCGTTGATATAGCTTTCGTGGGTGAAAAGCTCTAAGGGCATTGTTTATAGTGGAATCCAGAGAAGTAAAAAGGACATGGCGTCGACAAAATTTCTTTACCATTTAAAAATAGCAACTGATGATAAATTGTCATCAGGTTTGTGATTTGCACTCAGTGGTTTTTCAAAAATTTTAATCATAATGTAGTCGTGGATTTTTGGTACGTTGTAAGTAGACGAAGTACTTTGAAACTAAGTCCATACAAAATAGTTTTTTTTTCAAAAGAAAACAAAATGTGCATCAAGGTTTGCTGAAACGAAGTCGGAACTGCAGGCTCAGCGGAGGTTCAAAAATAAGTAGGGAAGAGATCCATCGCCACGTCATCAGTTCGTGAAATGTGCAAAAAATTTATAAAGGCAAGCTGGAGAAGACAACCAAGAACATCTCGGGAAAACAATGGTCGCGTAAAGCGTGCCTTCGATAATATTCACAGAGAACCTTCACCCACTGCCTGTCAAATACCTACAGCTCTCGCTTTTACCAGTGCAAAAAGCAATACACCTAAATTTGCATTTACGAAGTACTATTATTAAAGGCATTGAAAGAAAATGGTAAACGAACATAAAACGAGTTTGTAGTTATGGGTGAAACATCTGTCACGCAAGTTTGTTTCACCGACAATACAATCTCTCGTCTTTCAAGCTAACTGACTATAAAGATTGAGAATCTGGTGATCAAAAACCCCCATGTGACTAGACAACTACAGCCAGGTTGTGAAAATGCGAATGTGATGTGTTGGGATTAGAGTTGCACTGTACCAAAACTAAGGTTCTGTTGTTTTGGTACAGTACATAAATGACAGAGTACGTGATAGAATTGCCTGTAGTCTTCGTAGCATTGGTAGGATAAGAAACGTAAATGAATGCGCGAGAGAGAAATTGGGAGCCGACGACTTCCCGTGGTCTTCTGTGTGTTCGTTTGTGTGTTTCCACATATTAGAGCCTCACATCGTTCTGTGTTATTCCATCGTGTGTTTTGTATCATTAAAAAATATAAATTTAATTTCACAACTAATAAAAATTACTGATCGCAACTCCTGAAATTTTATGTAACTAAAGCGATCAAGTTATATATATATATATATATATATATATATATATATATATATATACAAAAATCTATATAATCATTGTTATATGGCACTCAATAGAGCGTTCTTCGTATGATCAAAAGCAAGAGTTACCTCTTATTATTTATAAGTGCGATACTTGTTTATGAATAACAAAAACATGTTTCATATAACCTCGACGAAGTTTTGAAGCAATGTTTGATAACGTTTTCTTTTTCTACCCTTCTTTAGCAAATTGAGTTTTCTAGCGCTATGTGATAAACCTGTATTTTTTTTTATTTTTACTGCGACATATCTCTGTTTCACGATACCAATCAGTTTTTCAATGAAACCTGGATGAAATATTGAGTTTTCAATTTTGCTACAAATACTGTTTACTTTTAAGTAACAGACAGAAGGATAACTATGTAGAACACAAATTTGCCGTAGGTTACGCAATACTTTATGTTTCCTCACTCAAATTCTATATGGTTAACCCACTTCCGCTTTGTAGGGGTTTTACTAAGATACTGACGCATGCGCAAAGAAAGGGATCGAAGTTAGGTAACGCCCGATAGGTATGCAACACACCCAACATACAGGTGATGAGGTTAAGATCTTAACTGGCCAAGGGGACTAGGACAACTACAGCAATCTATACTTACTCATGATAGCCTACAGTAGTCTACTGCAGTTTTGCAGCTCTAGTTGGGATGATGTGTAATCACATTATGGCAAGACATTATTAACTCCAGATGTTCACCTACTTTTTGACGTGACGTATAAAAGCGTCGGCTATATAAGATTCAGTCAGCCACCATTTTCGAATAAGACACTGGGGATTTCAAGTTCGTGAGTTCCTGAATGAAACGTTTCCACATGGGCGATTGAGATGGTGTAGCCCAATTCCATTGCCACCACATCCACTATCTATGATAGCACTCTACGTCCTTCTATTGGCCTGCATTAAAGATATCATGTATCGAATGAAAGTATGGGATATCTATCAACTCAGTCAGTGGATTATTTCTGATATTTCTACCACTGATGAGGTTCAAATTGCTCTGGGACTTAACATGGCTATGGGACTTAACATCTGAAGTCATCAGTCCCCTAGAACGTAGAACTACTTAAGCCTACCTAACCTAAGGACATCATACACATCCATGCCCGAGGCAAGATTCGAACCTGCGACCGTAGCAGTCGCGCGGTTCTGGACTGAAGCGCCTAGAACCGCTCGGCCACCGCGGGCGGCTCACTGATCAGGCTCTCCTGCAAAGAACATGGAAAACCGAGTGCTGTCTTGATGTGCCTGTATAGAGGTGGGTTTACTGGAGCAGAAAACTTCACACATGTCTTCACTTGCTTTCGAAGTCTACACTTAACAGGAATAATATATAAATAGTCTTATTTTCTTGTGAAGCTGGATGACTACCCATGAACGGTAAGAAGACTGTGAGGAACTTACCCTGGTAACAGATCGCCGGTTGGAAGGTTTTACCAGCACGCTTCGAAAGAGGAAGATTTTGTACTTGCTTCAGGGGCCTGCCTTGGTACGATTTAGACATTCCAGTGGAAGGTGGGGGCCGTTTAGTACAACTGGGTGAGATTGCTGCCATGTTGAAATCCTAGCCATGCAATTCGTTCGTGGATCCATTTACATTTCTTGTGATCCAAGTATATTTTCAAGTAATGTTTTTTCAGGGTTGAATCTCGTGCTGCGAATTTCTAAAAGGAATTCTTCATTATTGGTTAGTGATCCACTGGAATCAACATGCACATGAGGGAAATGATATCTAGTAACATCTGTTCCATCTGTGTGTATGAATGACTTTAAGCACCTCTCTCTCATAAGAAGTATAGGAAACATTTCGTAGCTTCCATTACAGATTTAAACTAATTATATGCTTCAAGAATTTGTGAATCACTTTTAATGATGTTTTATATTATTCATGAAGAACCGCCATTTCTACTATTCATTTGAATACTATAAAAATCATGTCTCATTTTCTTCGTACGCTTAATTATTGCAGCAGAGACTTTCCCACGTACCCAAATATAACCACACGGCTTCGTTCCTTGATATTAATACATGATAGCCTCATTGAGCCTTGCCCGTTATCTTGGGTGGTTTATTTTGAAAGCAAACGATCTATTAATTTTGCAATGCACATGCCAGCTTTCATAGCACTTTTCAGCAATGAGGTAAGGATACCACAATGCAGTTCCTCGGATGTAGCTTGATGCATAATATTCAATTTTTGTCAGTTAGAAATGCTTGGGAAAAAACTGTTGCGCTTGTGAAAGTTATACCACGCCGGAACCTACATTTTAGAAGACAGGTAACCTTATACGGGGTTCCATATTTAAAAATTCGATATAAAAATCGGGGTGAAACCTCGTCTGAACTTTACGATATGTGGTAGGATTTCAGTTGGCAGTCTGGTGCTAGGGTTAGGTCCTTGCAATATTATGTCATGGACAGATTAACCAACTTCACTTAAAATTATACTTTCATGTTGAACCCTGCCAAGAGTAAGTTTTCAGCCTTCGTAGCAATGTTTCGAATTTTATAAGAAGAGTTTAAAGTACAATAAAAAAGAAAGGAGGGGACAATATCTGCATTTCCATGGCAAGGTTTTGCTGATAGTTTTAATCACCAGGTCACATTATCTATCCGTATTCACATTCGTACTCCAAGGGTCACTGCATGATGTTTGTGCAGAGGGCACATTATAGGATTATCATTCGGCCCCTAGCCGTTGAGGCGATGATTGCTCATCTCACTGAAATGGTGCAGCTATTGACAAATCACACCCGTATTCCACAGAAGCGATGTTCAAATCGCCGCCTAAATTTCTGAATTTTGTTCCCTCTTCGTTTTGCTAGATATATATGGTGATTCCATGATGATGTTACGCACTTTTAGGGAACATGCGGATGGGTAAATATATCAATTTGAGGTAGTAGACCCTAGTACAGAAACAACCTACTCTAAAGTTGTAAGCGAAAACCGTTCTGATAATTCTGACAGCGGTGCTCTCCTACTCCAAGCTCTTTGCTTTCCATATTTTGGAAGAGGCGGTATAGACCAAAACAAGAAAAAAGTGTCCATTAAGTAAGGGTTGCAAAGCGGATACCTTAAGACCTAAGATGATTTGTTCACCTTTGTTGCTATGAAACACGCCCCTTCTGCTGAACAAGTTCTTTTAACTCATAAGGTATGCATTTCTGAGCCCATGTTTAGTGGACATTTTTTTCCTTTATTTGGTCCATACTACCTCCGCCAAAGACATGGAAAGCAAAGAGAGTACAGTGGAAGAGATTCGCTTCCAGAGATCTCTGAACGATTTTGGTTTATAGTATTCAACTCTGCCTTTCCAGATCAGGGTCACTTGCCCCGAATCGATACAATTATCCTTCTCCATCATTAGTGAAAGTTTGTAACATCCTCACGGGATCATGCTGTATACAGACAAACGATGAGTTTCTACAATTAGGAAGTCCATGGAAGATTTCGCATCCCATTCCTCTCGCTTCCTTTGCAACGTCAGGTTGTTATACGAAACTGCACACTTCCTTGTTTAATATTCTGAAGCCTCCTCCTTCCCCATTTGAACCCCTTATCTTCCTCATTATATCCCATTAAATCATTCAACTTTTTCCTTCTTTTCTCAATTGTGGTGCAAATCTTTGATTTATACATGGGGGAAAACAAAAAAGTAGTAGTTTTATATCCAGATGTTACTCGAACTAATTAAATCCTTCAGATTCTTCTCCTAAGCTTCACCCTGAACATCGCGTCTTTGCGTAGCTTTTCTATTTTCCATAGCTCCACAGCCTCTTCAGTTGAACAACCTTCGCATTTCGTCTCAATTCTCTTATTATTTTTTTCCGTAGCCCCTTAATTAACTGTAATTCTTACCTAATTATCTGACAATATGCGTCTACTTACATGGTAGAGTCACATTAATGTGATTATCGTCCACGTTCGACGTCAACGTGCAGTAACCACTCACAGATGGCAAGTGGTAACACTTAGAAACACATATAAAGTGTGTCGGGGAAACACGCGAAACAGTACAGTCATGGTCACAATGCGGGGAAGGGCCAACGTACCTGACACCAAAAAGGGTATGATCACTGGCTTTTGTGCCAAGGGTAGTACTATTTCCGAAACAGTTACGTTTGAGAAACGTTCGCGAGGTGCCATGGTTAGACCACATCGTACATGAGAAAATGACGCTATCCAAAAAAAGCCGGGGACGAGGCAACTGTAGTGCACCACGGGCCATACATAGTGGGGGTGAATGATGGCTGTGGGTAAGATCTTTTAGTCATCAGTCTACTACTTTAATGCGGCCCGCTACAAATTCCCTTCCTGTGCCAACCTCTTCACCTCAGAGTAGCACTTTAAAAGCGGCTGAAGGCCCATGACTTATAACACCACAAAAAAACAATTCAACTTTAATTCAAAACCATCGGCTATGAGCCATACAAATACACCACAGAAAACAAGAAAATGGAGTGCAGCTAACAGCGTTCAGAAGTTTCAGCGGTCGGCCAGCACTGGCAATACTAACTTTCACTGAGACAGGCAGTCGGCCCAACCATTCTCGATCCGACGACAACCCAATTAACAGACTTCAACGGACTTCGACAAGATAACATGCGCTCCACTCGACCTGCTCACAACCAGGAGTTCAATGCAAACGTAAAAGGCATGGACGTCCACATCCAAGCATACATTAAGCTATCAAACTACACACCGTACTGGACAGCGACGACAGGGTGAGGAAATGACACTGCCTAAATTTACGTCAACGGCCAGGGCAGGTAACCGGATCGTTAACGGCCACAAAGCAGAAAATTCCGCTGGTGCACTTCAATTGCAAATATCCAAATACAGTTAGACTCCACCGGATGGTGGCTAAACCTTCGCCAACTCGAACACACACGTTGTTGCTCGCGGGAATGTCCTAACAGCCAACAACGAGAACCAGATGGCACAATGTGAACAGTCTTGAATTTCTGATAAATTAAATCCAAACTTTCGTGTCCAGAGTCGGTGAGATACGGACATCGTAGCAATGGAAACAGCCCTACGCACTCTGACACTGCATAGAGACTGCCAGTAGGCCCGGCTAAACTACGCCCCGCGGAGATTTCCTCGCTGCTCCAAGCCAACCGACCGACCGACTCCACACATCAGCACGGAGACGGCACTAAAATAACTGAGCAGTAAACATCACAAGCTACATACAGTTTCACGAACACTTGCACGAAGGGCTAGACAATACTAACGGCAGCGACTGTGCAATAGGAAGGGCGAATCACGAGTCGGCACAAGTTGGCAACCCATAAGCGATCGCCGGTCAACATACACGACCAACCGAGGTGGCCCGCACTCAAGTGATATGTGTCGGCAACCGTCGGGCGAGTCATGGTTGTCCGGACCTCACTGCAGCCGCGCCCCGACTGAACTTCTGCCGCGTCCGAAGTCAAACACTGCCAGGTCTGAACTGCACTGCTAGCGCCTCCCAACTCACTGGCAAATCCGAACTAACTCCGAACACACGACAACTGGGAAGTGATAGCAGTCAGCAAAGATAATACGCCAGGGCTTACATCGATAAGCGCCGCTGCTGCCGCTCACGGGCAGACAAGGCGGCAACTCAGTGACACCAGTAATTGAAATTAACATAACGAGGTGGTAGTACAGTAAAAACAGGATGTCAAATGAGATATGGCATGAACACGAGCCACGCATAGCTCAATGGGCATTCTGTGAGGAAGTGGCGGAGAGTTAAAACTTAGGCGCATTGTGTACGAAGTGGTGGGGTAGTGCCACTTATCAAATGACAGTAGCTAAAAAGACAGTGCCCAATACGCAGCCTGGTTAAAATGAGGTCGTCCAAGCCGCTGGGAGAGGCTTAAAAAGCCGGAGCGCATTCCCGTGAAGGGAGGACCATTGGCGATCCCAAAGGGACACCACTTCCTGACAGACGGCAATACAGAGATCATAGGAGGGAATATAGGAACTAGAGGGCTGAGGTATGAGATATGAGGTATGAGGACTGCAGCCATGGCAGCAGCGTGAGCAGCCTCGTTTCCTGTCAGAACGATATGACTAGGGACCCACAGAAACAGCACACTGGCTCCACCAAGAATGAGCAAGTGACAGTTTTCCTGGACGCGCTGCACAGAGACTACAGGTTTGCGTGTAGCGAGCGAGAGAACGTGAGAATCTCGTGTGTGATTTTTGTAGGCCATATGTAACCTGTTGGGGTGTATTAAACAGCAGCTGTTGGTACAGGTGATGCAACCTGTATCGTGTTGCACCCTCTGTGCCGATCATTGTCTCCAAAAAACGATAACGCGGTGTTAAAACTTCTCTTTCGTTCCCTCTACTGTAAAAGCTTGTTCAAAGGCACGAGCGAATAGTGAGCGCTGGAGAACTGGCAAACTCTCCGTGAATGCCCTCTCCCTCGGATGTTCAGAATTTAGATATTGCGAGAGAGAGATCTGCACCGTACCCCGTGAACTAGGTTGGGTTGGCGAAGCGGTATCGAACGCTTCAGGTAGCTGCTAGCACAGTGGAGCGAAGCTCCCCTTGGACTGCCAGTCACATACAGTGTATGATATGTTGTTAAGAGGTCTTTAGATGGGATGCGATACAGGTCTATATCGTAGCCAGCCGTCTAGGTCAGTGTGAAAGACAATTTGGTAGCGAGTCGAGGAAGCGGTATCTAACACTTCTGTTAGTCCACAGCGAATGCGGTGGAGAGAAGTTCCCTGTGGGCTGTCAGTCGCGCGCAAAGTCTGGTCTGGTATTAAGAGTTCTTTAGATGTGATAAGATACAGATTTGTAGCGTAGCGTGTGGTGTAGAATAGTGTGAAATGTAACAGTTGGGTAGCGAGTTGGCGATGTGGTATCGAATGCATCAGTCCGCAGCGAGCACAGTCGCGCACATTGTCTGGTCTGTTATTCAGAAGTACCGGGTGTTCAAAAAGTCAGTATTTATTTGAAAACTTAATAAACCAAGGAATAATGTAGATAGAGAGGTAAAAATTGTCACACATGCTTGGAATGACATGAGGTTTTATTAGAATAAAAAAAAACACCCCATATTTCTAGAATGCATGAAAGATCTCTTGCGCGCGTCGTTTGGTGATGATCGTGTGTTCAGCCGCCACTTTCGTCATGCTTGGCCTCCCAGGACCCCAGACATCAGTCCGTGCGATTATTGGCTTGGGGTTACCTGAAGTCGCAAGTGTATCGTGATCGACCGACATCTCTAGGGATGCTGAAAGACAACATCCGACGCCAATGCCTCACCATAACTCCGGAAATGCTTTACAGTGAGGTTCACAACATTATTCCTCGACTACAGCTATTGTTGAGGAATGATGGTGGAGATATTGAGCATTTTCTGTAAAGAACATCATCTTTGATTTGTCCTACTTCGTTATGCTAATTATTGCTATCCTGATCAGATGAAGCGCCATCTGTCGGACATTTTTTGAAATTTTGTATTTTTTGTTTGTTCTGATAAAACCCCATGTCATTCCAAGCATGTGTGTCAATTTGTACCTCTCTATCTACATTATTCCGTGATTTATTCAGTTGTCAAATTTATACTGACTTTTTGATCACCCGGTATTTAGATGTGGTGCGATACAGATCTGTAATATAGCCTGTGGGCTAAGTTAGAGTGAGATGTAATAGTTTGGTACCGAGTTCGTGTAACGGTATCGAATGTTTCAGGTAATCAATAGCGAAGCTCGCCGGTAGCGGCTGCCAGTAGCGTACAGTGTCTGGTCTGGTGCTGAGAGGTCTTGAAAAGTGGTGAGATACAGATCCGTAACACAGTCCGTGGTCCAGGTACGGCTGAGAGGTGACTCTTTGGTAGAGAGTTGAAGCGGTATCGAACACTTCAGTTAGACTGTAGCGAATCTCTCCCGTGCCCTGCTAGTCGCGCATAGTGTCTGATCTGCTGTTGAGAGATCTTGAGATGTAGTGAGACAGAAGTGTAGCATAGCCCATGGTTAAGGCTGGGTCGAGAGGTGACAGTTCGGTAGCGAGTTGGCGAAGCGGTATCGAACACTTCAATTAGACCTCATCGAATCTCTCTCGTGGGCTGCCAGTCGTGCATGGTGTCTGATCTGCTGTTGAGAGATCTTGAGATGTAGTGAGAAACAGATCTGTAGCATAGCCCACGGTCAAGATTGGGTCGAGAGGTGACACTTCGGTAGCGAGTTGGCGAAGCGGTAGCGAACACTTCAGTTGGGCGGCAGCGAGCACAGTGGACCGGAGCTCCCAGCGGACCGCCAGCAGCGGGCGCGCAGAGCCCGGTGGGCGTGGCCGATGGGCGCGGCGTGTCGATACGCAGGCAGGCAGCCGAGTGATCCGTGCCGTCCACTGCCCGCGCCGGGCTCCGCCTAACGATTAGCGGAGAATCGGCGCGTCCGCTCTGATTCCGCCGTTCACACGAGCCGACAGCGGCGCGTGTCGAAGCAGAAGCTCCTCACCTGTGCCATGGACTCTGCGCAGTCTCGCCCTGTAAACTTCGCCGGAACTGCACCAGCTTTAGGGGTTCAGTTTCCTGTCAGCTGTTTCCCAGTCGAGTGGTTCTCAGAAATTCTGAACGAGTTCACCTTCTTCCTGCGTACCTCTGTACGGCCGCTTCTGATAGGAAAAATGATCTGGAATCCATTTTAGGATCCTACAATTGGATCTCAGTAATTAACTCTCCAACACGTTTGGGTGAAGACGGTGGGAACCGTCAATTTTTGTACTCCTGTCTTCCTCAGTTGCGCATAATATTGGGGTGGTTGTTGTTATGGTCTTCAGTCCTGGGACTGGTTTGAAGCAGCTCTCCATGCTACTCTATCCTGTGCAAGACTCTTCATCTCCCAGTACTTACTGCAGCCTACATCCTTCTGAATCTGCTTAGTGTATTCATCTCTTGGTCTCCCTCTACGATTTTTACCCTCCACGCTGCCATCCAGTACTAAATTGGTGATCCCTTGTTGCCTCAGAACATGTCCTACCAACCGATCCCTTCTTCTGGTCAAGTTGTGCCACAAACTCCTCCCCAATTCTATTCAATACCTCCTGATTAGTTATGTGATCCATCCATCTAATCTTCAGCATTCTTCTGTAGCACCACATTTCGAAAGCTTCTATTCTCTTATTGTCTAAACTATTTATCGTCCATGTTTCACTTCCATACATGGCCACACTCCATACAAATACTTTCAGAAACGACTTCCTGACACTTAAATCAATACTCGATGTTAACAAAATTCTCTTCTTCAGAAACGATTTCCTTGCCATTGCCAGTCTACGTTTTAGATCCTCTCTACATCGACCATCATCAGTTATTTTGCTCCCCAAATAGCAAAACTCCTTTACTACTTTAAGTGTTTCATTTTCTAATCTAATTCTCTCAGCATCACCGGACTTAATTCGACTACATTCCATTATCCTCGTTTTGCTTTTGTTGATGTTCATCTTATACCATCCTTTCATGACACTGTCCATTCCGTTCAACTGCTCTTCCAAGTTCTTTGCTGTCTCTCACAGAATTATAATGTCATCGGCGAACCTCAAAGTTTTTATTTCTTCCCCGTGGATTTTAATACCTACTCCGAACTTTTCTTTCGTTTCCTTTACTGCTTGCTCAATATACAGATTGAATAGCATCGGGAAGAGGCTACAACCCTGTCTCTCTCTCTTCGCAACCACTGCTTCCCTTTCATGCCCCTCGACTCTTATAACTGCCATCTGGTTTCTGTACAAATTGTAAATAGCCTTTCTCTCGCTATATTTTACGCCTGCCACCTTCAGAATTTGAAAGAGAGTAGTCCAGTCAACATTGTCAAAAGCTTTCTCTAAGTCTAAAAATCCTAGAAACGTAGGTTTGCCTTTCCTTAATCTTTCTTCTAAGATAAGTCGTTGGGTCAGTATTGCCTCACGTGTTCCAACATTTCTACGGAATCCAAACTGATCTTTCCCGAGGTTGGTTTCTACTTGTTTTTCCATTCATCTGTAAAGAATTCGCATTAGTATTTTGCAGCTGTGACTTATTAAACTGATAGTTCATTAATTTTCACATCTGTCAACGCCAGCTTTCTTTGCGATAGGAATTATTATATTCTTCTTGAAGTCTGACGGAATTTCGCCTGTCTCATACATCTTGCTCACCAGATGGTAGAGTTTTGTCAGGACTGGCTCTCCCAAGGTCGTCAGTAGTTCTAATGGAATGTTGTCTACTCCCGGGGCCTTGTTACGACTTAGATCTTTCAGTGCTCTGTCAAACTCTTCACGCAATATCATATCTCCCATTTCATCTTCGTCTACCTCCAATATTGGGGTATACTGATAATTTTTATTTTATGGATCGTCTGGCTACAACTGAATAGAGCCGTGCTGCGGCTCTCGCTGGCGCTATTGCTAGGTTGGCATCGTTTGGTTGGTGTAGTTACAGTGTCGTCTTCTTCTTGTGTTCATTGGCGCCACTTCGTTTGCAAGCGTTGTCTGTCCGCTAGTGGCAGCAGCGGCGGTTATCGACATCTAGTAACGGTGGTACTATCTTTGGGGCGACGTTGTGGTGTTTCCGGGTCGTGTGAGTTGGCAGTCCGGTTGGGGACGGAGGAGCAACCAGGTCCGGACAGCATGAGAACACGCCGGGACCACTGGCGGCACGCACCCACTGCCGGATAGAAGGGCTGTAGTCGCGAGGGGTACAACCTCGTTGTCAACCGGACCCAGGAAGTTTAAGCTGAGTGGACCTTAATTCAAGTAGTGTAACCTCCACTACTGTGAGATCTCGCCATTTGCTTGCGTGTTGCTGCTCGCAGTGTCACCGAGATGAAGAGCAGTGAGTGAAGCGTTTGGGGAAGGCGAACGTAATAAGCCTTCCTCCACCTCTCATTAATTGTTCCATTGTATATGTTATTATTTGTGAAGTTCAACCAGTGGTATTATTCCTGCCTAGTGGCCGCTAACGCCCCAGTTACCTGCCCTGGAACTTAGTGTACGATACGGCAGTGTACTTCTCCTCACCTAGACGCTGCTGACCGGTAAGGCGTGTAGTTCGACAGCTTACTTGATTTGTGGGCCGGGTGGCGGTTTTTTTTTTTTCTACTCTGGTAGTAGTGGTTCCTGCCTACTTCCGGATGCTCTGAACACCGGAGTCTGGAGACGTAGTGCTGACCGCCAGTTTTGGCTTGGGTGTGTTATTCCATCGTTGCATTGGTCATCGGACGTTAGGTAGATTCGGCAAATGATTATTGGTCATGCGTTAAAACTGCCGCTAGTCTGAAGTGAATGCAACTCTTGGCTGCCTGCCTCATCGTTTACGAAGTTTTGACGGACTTTCCCAGGTCGACCCTTGGAGAAACGTCTGCGCCCCATCCCCATCCTCCCCATTGGTTTGGTCGGATTTGATGACTGTTTTTTTTTAAAAAAAAGTTTTAATAACTGAAATTTCAATTCTGAAGATGTGTAACTGGTTCTTAAAGGATTGCTAGTCAGGGCTTCAGCCGTGAAACAATTTTTAAATTATTACTATTGGGGCCTTCAGCCGAGAAATAGTTGAATTTGTTGTCATTAAGGCCTTCAGCCGTGGATCACTTCTTAATTTATTGTCACCTTTTATTTGTTGTTGTTTCCAACTAAAGTGTACATGATAGTAAAATAAACTAACCAACAGTAATTGATTACGGCCCCGTCCACAGTCGTAACCCAATCCTGCCTTTCTTGGTACCAGATCTCATGAATGAAACACCATTTTCGTCCCTTTATTTTCTGCAAGGCATCTTCAGTGGCCTTAACCTGTTGTACATGTTGGCAGGGAATGCTTTACAGGTACAACAGGTTCAAGGCCACTGAAGATGCCTTGCAGAAAATAAAGGCGAAACGCGTATGTCACGAAAATGGTGTTTCATTCAGTTGTAGTCAGACAGTCCATAAAGTAAAGTAAAAATAAAGTAAAAAATTATCAGTATACTGTAAAGGTAGGAACCTAATTGATCTTTCCATTGGTGAAGCCCAGAGCAATAAAATAACTGTTTGCCCAGTAAAAATGCTCTCTCCGTCCATGATGTACAGTTACGATAAATAACATAGTCGTTTACACTTACAAAGGCAACGGCCGGTTCCCGTGAGATCACCGAAGTTAAGCGCTGTCGGGCGTGGTCGTCACTTGGATGGGTGACCATCCAGGCCGCCATGCACTGTTGCCATTTTTCGGGGTGCACTCAGCCTCGTGATGCCAATTGAGAACCTACTCGACCGAATAGTAGCGGCTTCGGTCAAGAATGCCATCATAACGACCGGGAGAGCGGTGTGCTGACCCCATGCCCCTCCTATTCGCATCCTCCTCTGAGAATGACACGGGAGTCGGATGGTCCCGATGGGCCACTTGTCGCCTGTAGACGGAGTGGTTTTTACACTTACAAACTGACCTGAAAAATCATTGTATAGCGATATGCAGATACACATGTGGTTCAAATGGCTCTGAGCACTATGGGACTTAACATCTGTGGTCATCAGTCCCCTAGAACTTAGAACTACTTAAACCTAACTAACCTAAGGACAGCACACAACACCCATCCATCACGAGGCAGAGAAAATCTCTGACCCCGCCGTGAATCGAACCCGGGAACCCGGGCGTGGGAAGCGAGAACGCTACCGCACGACCACGAGATGCGGGCTCTTACACAAAAGGCCAGCCCATTGGCGGAGCTGTAATTTGTACTCAGGCGATTCATGCGAGAAGGTTTCCGATGCACCACGGGAATTTACAGATTTTGAACGCAGAATGGTAGTTGGAGCTCTATCCATGGGGCATTCAATTTGGAAATAGTTAGGGAGTTCAAAATTCGACATCCACAGTGTCAAGAGCGTGACGAGACCACCAAATTTCAGGCATTAGCTCCTGCCACTGACAAAAGGGTGACCGACGACCTTCACTTAACAACCGAGAACAGAGGCATTTGTATAGAGTTGTCTGTGCTAACAGAAAAGGAACGCAGCGTGAAATAACCTCAGAAATCAACGTGGAACGTACAACGAACGTATTCGTTTGGCCAACGCGGCGGAATTTGGCACTGATGGGCTACGACAGCAGATAACCGGAACGAAGTCCTTTTTCTAATAGCACGATATCGTCTGCAGGGCTCAAAAATGGTTCAAATGGCTCTGAGCACCATGGGACTTAACTTCTGATGTCATCAGTGCCCTAGAACTTAGAACTAATTAAACCTAACTAACCTAAAGACGTCACACACATCCAAGCTCGAGGCAGGATTCGAATCTGCGACCGGCAAAAGGAGGTCCGGCACGATATGAGGGGGTATCCTACGATTTCTGACACGTTAGTGTAAATACACCTCAGTGGATATCAGTGACTCAAAGACAAATGTTTTTAAGAACAGTTTGATGAATTTTATCATAAACCAAACGATGACAAATTTAATCTATTCTATGAGAAATTCACATCATTGTTTCAAAACAGTTTAAGGGGACGACACCGTGGATAAGGTAAAAAAATCGATTTTCTACATCTACATCTACATTTATACTCCACAAGCCACCCAACGGTGTGTGGCGGAGGGCACTTTACGTGCCACTGTCATTACCTCCCTCCGTCAACCCGATCTGGTACGGATCCCACACTGATGAGCAATACTCAAGTATAGGTCGAACGAGTGTTTTGTAAGCCACCTCCTTTGTTGATGGACTACATTTTATAAGGACTCTCCCAATGAATCTCAACCTGGTACCCGCCTTACCAACAATTAATTTTATATGATCATTCCACTTCAAATCGTTCCGCACGCATACTCCCAGATATTTTACAGAAGTAACTGCTACCAGTGTTTGTTCCGCTATCATATAATCATACAATAAAGGATCCTTCTTTCTATGTATTCGCAATACGTTACATTTGTCTATGTTAAGGGTCAGTTGCCACTCCCCACACCAAGTGCCTATCCGCTGCAGATCTTCCTGCATTTCCCTACAATTTTCTAATGCTGCAACTTCTCTGTATACTACACCATCATCCGCGAAAAGCCGCATGGAACTTCCGACACTATCTACTAGGTCATTTATATATATTGTGAAAAGCAATGGTCCCATAACACTCCCCTGTGGCACGCCAGAGGTTACTTTAACGTCTGTAGACGTCTCTCCATTGATAACAACATGCTGTGTTCTGTTTGCTGAAAACTCTTCAATCCAGCCACACAGCTGGTCTGATATTCCGTAGGCTCTTACTTTATCAGGCGACAGTGCGGAACTGTATCGAACGCCTTCCGGAAGTCAAGAAAAATAGCATCTACCTGGGAGCCTGTATCTAATATTTTCTGGGTCTTATGAACAAATAAAGCTAGTTGGGTCTCACACGATCGCTGTTTCCGGAATCCATGTTGATTCCTACATAGTAGATTCTGGGTTTCCAAAAACGACATGATACTCGAGCAAAAAACATGTTCTAAAATTCTACAACAGATCGACGTCAGAGATATAGGTCTATAGTTTTGCACATCTGCTCGACGACCCTTCTTGAAGACTGGGACTACCTGTGCTCTTTTCCAATCATTTGGAACCTTCCGCTCCTCTAGAGACTTGCGGTACACGGCTGTTAGAAGGGGGGCAAGTTCTTTCGCGTACTCTGTGTAGAATCGAATTGGTATCCCGTCGGGTCCAGTGGACTTTCCTCTGTTGAGTGATTCCAGTTGCAAAGCTTTTCGGTTTTCGTCATATTTCAATAGATTAAGGTTTCATTTAAGTGCTCTGAAAAGGATTTCGCTGAAAGAAATTTTTTTCAAGCGTTTAAAAAGCATTTTCCTACCACGTGTGTGTACGTGCCATCTCTAAGCCATAGCAAAATAGAATGTGTAGGCAACGTTCAAAAACGTTTGCGAACAAGACTCAGAAAACTGTCGATATGAGAGGAAAAAAATCAGAAGATGGAAAGTTGTTGACCGGACAGAGTCGGTTAACTAAAACTGAAATAGATAACTTGCAGGTATATCATGGGCAGGCAATTAGGAGAAAAAAAAATGGTTCAAATGGCTCAGAGCACTATGGGACTTAACATCTGTGGTCATCAGTCCCCTAGAACTTAGAACTACTTAAACCTAAGTAACCTAAGGACATCACACATATCCATGCCGAGGCAGGATTCGAACCTGCGACCGTAACGGTCGCGTGGTTCCGGGCTGAAGCGCCACAACGGCCGGCCAATTAGGAGAAATAAAGAAAATCTGGAGGCAATGAAGACAGATGTTTGGGCCGTATTCTTCCATAAGTCCTCTACTGATGATAAGCCACGTCATGGATTGTGTCCGTCAGGAAAAAATTCGTGGTGCAAATACAATAGGGCCCAGGCAACTGGAGAATCTTATTCTCACCAACATTCTCTTCCTCCTGCTGTTATTACAGCAGTTAAACATATTTTCAGACTCTTGGCTCATCCAGACCTTCAAAGGAAATGTCTGCATGGGCAGACACAGAACCCAAATGAATGTTTCATCAGCATAATTTGGAACCGCCTTCCTAAAACTGTATTTGTATGCATGCATACTATGAAACTAGGAGTTCATGATGCTGTTATTGCATTCAATTGTGGTAATACTGGAAAGTGCTGGGTACTGAAAAAGCTGGAAATTAATCCTGGTTAAAATATGATCACTGGGCTGCAACATTGCGATAAAATGAGGATAGCCGATGCAGACAGGTCTGCATCTAATATGGCCAAGGAAGCAAGACAAACATCCAGGAATTGAAAAAGAAGCTGGAAGACCTGCTAGAGGCCAAAGAAGGGCCATCATATGCAGCAGGAAAGTTTTAATTAACTGTAAGTAAGAAATTTCAAGAGTTTTTCTTTAAAGTCAATGTCCTGCAAACTAAAATGTTCAGAACATATGCTCCATTATATCAGAAACTATCACAGATAAAAGAATGAAATTTTTCAGAGAGTGTACATAACATAAAAAGCCACCTCTGGTACTACATTCATTAATATTCCCCATTAGCAAATTCACAAAAAATATTTTCTGCAGAAAAAATTTTTTGTTAATAAATTTAAAGAAGTATTTCTTAAAAACTATAAAATGGATCATGTAGATTTTAGTACAGTTGACTGTTAGCATCACGTAACATACAGTAAAAATATTAAGGTCCTGCATCAAATAATTTTTTCAGAAATGGGTCAAATACTTGCCTAAATTAACATGGATTTAGATAGGCAGGGGGTGGTACCCTTAACGCACAACCTAATCAGCACACCTTTTTCCTGGGTAAAGGTGTCCGGCAAGGCAGAACCCACTCGCTCCTTGAAAACTCTGTCTTTTAACAATTCCTAGAGGAAACAGGGCAGGCGGCCATGAAAGCCCCACGTGTAAAGTGCACAGAGCATGCCAGTTTTCCTGGAAATGTCGTAGGCTTCTCCAAATCTAAAAACACGGCCACAGTCCGATATTTCCGCTGAACGCCGCGCTCGAAATCCACACTGAGCATTCGTTAGAAAATTGCGCGACTCGAGCGACCATACCAGTCGAACATGAATCAAACGTTCCGACACCTTGCAAACGCAGCCGGTGAGTGAGATGGGGCGGTAACTAGAAGGAAGGTTTGTTTATTTACCGGGCTTAGGTGTGGCTATGATGGTGGCTTCACGCCTAAGTCCGAGAAATATGCCCTCTGTTCAGATGCGTTTGTATGTGTTAAACAGAAAGTGCTTGCCCGAAAGAGAAAGGTGCAGCAACATCTGAATGTGAACAGCGTCTGGCCCTGGGGCGGAGGATCGGGATGAACAGATAGCATGATCTTGCTCCCTCATAGTAAAGGCGGCATTGTAGCACTCACGATTCGGAGAAGAGAAGGGAATCGACCAAGCCTTCAACGCTCTTTTCCGATGGAGGAAGGCAGGGCGACAGTGAGAAGAGCACGAAATGTCTGCAGAATGGCGGCCAAGGTGTCGGAGATAGCAATAGAACCCACGATAATATCGTTTGCTACTGTCAGGTCGGAAATTGGCAAATGGATCTTTGTCCAAGCGAGCCGTCGGAAGTTGGCTCGCACGTCAGAGGAAAGGGTGGAACTGTCAAAAGAACTTGTGAATGAAATCCAGCTAGCTTTTTTGCTATCCCGAAGAACGTGACGATACTTTGCACGCATCTTTGTATAATGAATACAGTTTGCCATTGTAGGATGACGGTTAAAAACGCGGAGAAGCCGTCTTCATGCGCGAATTGCGTCGCGGCACGCCTCAGTCCACCTGTAGGGAAACAGCCTACTCACGCTGTAGTAAATTCACATCAGTTTCCATTGTGTGCCAGCCAGTCTGCTGTAACTAGCTCTGACGTCATAAATGCTGCGCAATACCTTAAAAAATCAAGCAAATGACCTAAAACTTTTCTAGCATGTCAGGAATAATACTAAATTAATGTGTGTTAAATATCAGTTCGATAACTTCAGCCGTTTTCGAAATTTGGACGTTTTTCTGAAAAAATCATTGGTGCAACAGAAAAGAGCTAGAAATTTCAAAATTTATATTTAGATTCATCTTTCATAATGATTTAATAAAAACAGTACTTTGGATTTCAAAAATTAAGATTTTAGTGGAAATTCATGATTTTCTGGTTTTCGTCTCAAAACTGAAGGAAGCAAGATAGATTAAGTAGGCTAATAAATAAGGCTAGGATGTTTAGATTTAAATAGGTTGGAGGTCCGCTATGACTATGATGATGTGAAAAGTTTCTTTTGAATACCTATAAAATTATAGCGATAACGGATCTCAAAAGGGCCAGTTCAGAGCTCATCTACTGCGTGCAGTGTAATTTAATTAATTCTCTCGCCCAAAATATTTAACTTAGCCACGTCAAAAATTTATTATCAATACTTACCTGCGTGCTGAATGCACATTTAAATTAAGAGCTTCATCGGCCATCAGCAAAAGAAGCTATAATTTATTATGTAACTTGAAGTGGTGCGTTACTAGCCCAGCGGCTAGTCGGGAGAGCCGATTTGATCAGGCGTTCCCTTAGCCGTCCGCACCGCGGCTTTATATATAAGAACGCTGCGCGAGGAGGAAAGGCCCCAGTTCTCTCCAGACGCTGAATAACACGCCATCTGTGTCGGGAGTCGCGTTGCATCGGTATCACTGCTACAAACCGCCTCGGGTGCAGTATTAAGTTACTAGAGATACGCGGAACCATGAAATCATTTCAAGTGAAGTGTTAATTCTGGGATGATTTTCATTATCTGGCTTCAGTTTGCGTATTGTCGTATTTTCACGTGCCGTCGCGGGACAGACATTCTACCAATTATTTAGCGTGGCATTTGATGAAACATTCTCATCAAATTATGGCGAGCATTCATTTCAACATTTAATTCGGACCTTTATAGTTGCATCAGCGCATTAGACTCTGAACTGCTCTGTTAGTTAGGTTGAAAGGATACTTGTGTTTTTTATCAGTGAACTTCGGAATATACTCAACTATTTTGGAAAATCGTTTTTGATTAGAAATCCCGGACAATCTCCTAATTCCTCAGAGCTATAAGCTGCAGCTATTCTCAGATGAAGTGGGCACTAGGAACTCTAATTACAGGCTTCACGTTTTGTTAAATCACTTTCTGGGTGCTAAAAAGTAAATAGAGAGCCAGTGTTGAGAACGGCGAAAGACAGCATTAACAACATTCTAAAAGCCAGAAACTGATTCAACATGCAAGCATTTATACAGCAATTTATTTTTACAACTTATTCGCCGCCCCACACACCGAGGAATTAGGACACGACTTGGTAAAGGGGAAGTGCGAGGAATGGAACGTTCCACAGCAGTAAGAATAATGTTTGTGAGATATTCTACCTGGTCATCACAAACTGGAAAATCTTGTACTTCGAAGGTCGTCTGGGATGAGTAAAGCATCAGTACGCCACCATTTGGGTGTGTACACAGGTGGGGTAGGAGTCAGCAAACGGATAGTGCATGGGAAATGGTCGCTCGAGTAGGCATCAAAAAGAACGGACCACTCAAGACGATGGGCAAGCTGGGCAGTGCAGAAGGAGAGGTCCAAATCCGACTAGAAGTGCGAGGAGTTGGAAAGGAAAGTGGGTGTCCAGTATCAAGGCAGAAGAGGTTGAGTTGATTAAGAAGATCAGCCAACAGGGTACCTCTCTGACAGGTTCTGGGAGAAACCCAAAGGGGATGATGCGCATTACAGAGCAGAAATGAGGGAGGTAGCTGCCCAGTAAGCTGAAGGAAGTCTGTCCTGAATGATGGAGGGTCATAAATGGTACCGAGAGATGGTGGGAAAAGAAAGGCAAATTGCTAAGGCTTGGAGATGGGTTGACTATGAATGTAATCCCGTATGAGTAGCATGACGATTCCATGAGATCAAGGTCAAAACGAGCCGAGAAGAAATGTGAAGCTGAAAGCGGTCGTGAGGGTGCAATTTCGTTTTCTGAAGGCAGAGTACAAGGGGACGCTGCGATGCTAAAAGCAGCTGTAAATCCCTATGTGGGACCGAAGGCCGCGAACGTTCCATTGGAGGAGAATCATGACGAGGAATAGGTGTCACCTAGGCGGCTGCTCCATGGTGGTCCACAGAAGCACTGGCTTGCTTGTGCGGTCGGTCTGTGGAGTCCATCGCTGAAAAACGGTTGGTGGTGAGCACCGGCGGCACGGAGGCCGGCCGGTCTATCACGTGGCGACACAGTCGATGAGGATCTTCGAGTCAGCGAAGGAGAAGGCCGTTTGCCTTTGGTGGACTTCTTCGAGCATTTCTGGTGAGAGGAAGACTCGGGTGTTGACTGGCTGGAGAGATGTAGGAAGTTTGCACGAGAGTACTCTTGTCCTTTCCGGCCTACCAGTAGCTGGTGGTTTCGCCCCTTGAGGCTAGAGTTGGATGGCATTTTGCACAGTTGGATGGGGGAGGGGGGAGGGATGGCGATGCTGCCTTGACACTAGGCGATTTCACAACCTCAGAGCTGAGTTGGAGGTCGCATGCCCGCGTGGCCATATCCTTTAGGGAGCCAGGAGTAACAAGAACTATAGGAGCCAAATGGGAGAAGGCAGGGCTTGCTACTAGCCAATAACATGCGAGCGACTGAGGAAGGCAGTTAGTACAGCCTGCTCATGAAGATACACGGGACAATCCCGAGAGGAAGCAGCATGGCCGCCATTGCAGTTGATACAGCAGGGAGAAGGAGGCAGACAAACACTCTCGTGAACATCCCTACCACAGGTGACACATTTGGCTGGGTGTCGACAAGACCTTCTAATGTGGTTGAAACAATGACACTGGTAGCAGCGCATCGGGTTCGGAATATAGGGTAGGGCTGTGATGATTTCATAGCCTGCTTTGATCTTGGACGGAAGCACCACTCTATCGAAGGTGAGGTCCGCCCCCGGTAGCTCAGTGGTCAGCGCGACAGACTGTCTACCAAAGGACCAGGGTTCGATTCCCGGCTGGGTCGGAGATTTTCTCCGCTCAGGGACTGGTTGTTGTGTTGTACTAATCATTATCATTTCATCCCCATCGACGAGCAAGTCGCCGAAGTGGCGTCAAATGGAAAGGCTTGCACCAGGCGAACGGTCTACCCGACGGGAGGCCCTCGTCACACGACATTTCATCGAAGGTGAGGAAAACAGTGTGTGGGCACTATGGAGAAATCTAGATTTTTCATTACCTGATGGACGCCCTGACTAGAGAGGCAAGACTGGATTTCGGCCTCGGTTAGACCGTCGAGCCGCCTAGTGTAAATAACACTGCGGGTAGAGTTCAAGGTTATATGGGCCTCGACACGAACAGGTTAGCCTTGGAGAAGTGATGTGGCAGGATGTTGTACTTGAGAATCAGAAGTAGTCTCCAAATGCAAAGTGCCATTCCGTAAGCGGGAGCAGGATTTCACAGAGCCGGCACTGCACGAATACTTTTCTTAATAATAAACGGGTTTACCATGGCGAAAGTGAGAACACGAGGAACCATGGTGCAATGTTAAGCGTATTTGAATCGTTAGTCTCATTACTTTTCCGTTTCGTAGATGTTGACAGTGAAGATGATTGACTCATAGGGAGAAAATTCCCCACGATTGCCAGCATCTCCGCTGACGCTCTTGTTCCAACTGGGGGCCTCCTTAGGTCACACCTCCCAAACATCTGACAGAGAGACCAATCGGCAATCTGTGAAGTTTGCAACTCAGGCAATCACCCCTCTCTGGGCCTGGCCTGTACCAGGGGGTACATGCGAAACATGTCGACCTGGGAGTGGGCATTACGCGTTACCCAGTCAGCCGTTACGCGTCAGACGCGTGGGCTGGACTTCCAGAGCGCACAGTGAGGAAGAAGAAAAAGAGGAACATGAAACGCCGAAGCGGAGGAACGAGAGAAGGGAAACAGGGAAAGGAAAAGGGAGCGAAAAACAATGGTGAGACTGTTCTTACGTCATCGACCGACAAAGCATGACATTCCTAATAACTTCTGTGACATGTTCCGCAAGGGAAAGAAAAATGATTAGCAAGAGGATAGACATGCAGCACGGAAGGGAAATAAATGCTGCAACGTCTGGGGCCCCGTGGTAGTCAAGCACGAACCCACCATAGAGCGGCGACCCCCTGGGTGGGGAATTGACTAATGTCTGAAGTAGTTCAGGAGAGAATTGACACCACGATTCCTGCAGGGTCGTCCATAAATCCGTAAGAGTATGAGGGGGTGGAGATCTCTTCTGAACAGCACGTTGCAAAGAAACCCAGATATGCTCAATAACGTTCACGTCCAGGGCGTTTGGAGGACAGCGGAAGTGTTTAAACTCAGGACAGTGTTCCTGGAGCCGCTCCGTAGCAATTGAGGACGTGTAGGGTGTCGCATTGTCCTGATGGAATTGCCCACGTCCGTCGGAATGCACAATGGAGATGAATGGATGCATGTGATCAGGCAGGATGCTTACATACGTGTCACCTGTCAGAGTCTTATCTAGATATATCAGGGGTCCCGTATCGCTCCGACTGCACATGCCCCACACCATTACAGAGCCTCCATCAACTTGAACAGCCCCTTCTGACTTGAGGTTGTCTCCATACCCGTACATATCCATCCGCTCTATACAATTTGGAACAAGACTCGACCGACCAGGCAACATGTTTCCAGTCATCAACAGTCCACTGTCGGTATTGACGGGCCCAGGCGAGGCCTAAAGCATTGCGTCATGCTGTCGTCAAGTGAACACGAGTGGACCATCGGCTCCGAAAGCCCTTATCGATGATGTTTCGTTGAATGGTTCGCAGGCTGTCACTTGTTGATGGCCCAGCATTGAGATCTGCAGCAATTTGCAGAAGAATTGCCCTTCTGTCATGTTGAACGATTCTCTTCAGTCGTCATTGGCCCCTTCTTGCAGGATCTTTCTCCGGCCTCAGTTATGTCGGAGATTTGCTGTTTTACCTGATTCCTGATATTCACAGTAAACTCGTGAAATGGTCGTACGGGAAAATCCCCACTTTATTGCTACCTCGGAGATGCTGTCCCATCGCTCGTGCGACGACTGTAACAACACTTCCAAACTCAAACTTGATAACGTAACAATTTAGCAGCAGTAACCGATCTAAAAAATGCGCCAGCCACTTGTTTCCTTATATAGGGGATGCCGACCGCAGTGCCGTATTCTGCCTGTCTGCGTATCTGTGTATTTGAATATGCTTACCTATACCAGTTTTGCGCTTCAGTGTAATAAGCCGTGTCCTATTTGGAGGGCGTAACGCTCGGCTACCTCATGGCAATTTTCCAGAGACACTGAAATATGCCTTACTCGAGAGGTGATAGAGACTCAATAACTACCGACCTGTTTCCTTGCTGACACCATTTTCCAAAATTTTTGAGAATTTACACTGGAAAAAGCCTGGAAAATTCTTAAAACAACTTGGTTCAGCCACATTCGTACTTAAATTTATTGCAAATGTCAGGGAGAGACAAAGAATTAAGTTGACGTTTCCCATATTTTCTTTCAATGACGTCAAACAGAATAATGTTCTGGGGTAACATTGCTCTAAAACGTGCTATAAGAATAATATTTGCTGATCACCCTGGTTCATCTTTTACATATCTGTTTAAGGAATCTGGCATTCTGGCTACTGCTTCCGAGTGTATTTGTTCCCTTATGAAGTTCGTTGTAAACAATCCAATGCAGTTAAAAAGGAACAATGAGGTACTAATAACAATACCAGGAGAATACATGACATTCGTTACGCCACACTAAGGTTGTCTTTAGCACAGAAAAGAGCGCACACTGCTGCAGCAATAATTCTGGACCACTTACCCAGCGATATAAAATGTCTGACAGACAGCAAATTAGCATTTGGAAAAACTGGAAACATTTCTCCTTGACAACTGCTATTTAGTGGAAGATTTTTCTACTATTTTAATGTGTAAAAGGTAGTAGGAAAGACTAGTACATCTTACTCACATTTATTAAATGTTCAGCCCTATGTACAAGTGAATTTGCATTGTGAATGTAAAACAACCCCTTCCAGATCATTATGATTTATCGTGAAAAATAATCAGTGGAACATGAAACTAACTAACTTCCTTCCTATTTCTCCTAGCCTCACCACGCTCCCTCACACCAAATGTTTGCTCAAATTTACTCCAGCGCGTGGCCAGAACAATGCGCCTGCTAGTTAGCTAGTTAGTTAATTAGCTAACTGAGTTCTCGCTCTAACAGTCCGCGGGTGTACTGCCAGTCCATAGTGTGTCCTTAGTGCCTGTTGAACACTATGGATCGGCAGTACCACTGTGGACTGTTCGAGCGAGAAATACACCGGGGGGAAACTTAAGAATCACAACTGAGTTCACGTTTCTGAGATCCTTTTGGGTTCTGTTACTAAACAGACGTGCAGCCAGTTCGTTTGCCTTTTTTTTTTTTTTTCAACAGTTGTGAAGCAATAAAAATGATCCCTATCCGCTATTGCTCATTTATAACTAGGGGACTACTAATTTTGTTTGGGATCGAGTGCCAAGACAGCCACCACTGCTGTAATTAGTTATCTGGCTTGTCTCTGTTCTTATTGAAGTAGGAATGTCTGAATTTTATAGTTGACAATGTGGCCTCAAACCCAGAAAAATTTCATTGAATGGTTTCACGGAAACAGCTTAAATATTAGAAGAATTATCAACCATATTAAAGAATGAACGTGATACATTATTTAATTACATTTTTTCGCACAATGGGTACCTTTTGCCTGAGGAAGGAACTACATCAGTATATGAAAATATACAAAAACTGAATTTATTCTAAAGGGGGAAGGACATAAGTCAATTTTTGTCGCTTTTTGACAATGCTATTTCACCATTTGATTAAGTACGCTTTTCAAAAGAACTGTAAGTATTAAAAGAGTGAAATTTTTGCTGAACGTATATACAATATATGCCTGAGTTTACAATTAAAATGAACATAATACTTCTTACGGTTTTGATGAAAACTTTTTTATTCTTTCAATAATAATATTTCAGTTTTTTAATACATTAATTATTATGAAATGGTTTCTGTTGTGTTGTTTGGTCTCCGTTTACTAGTAATAACTCAGTATCACCCGGAGTACAAATTGAACAAATTTCATATGTCTCACCCTGTTAGTTTAGAAAATAATGGTTTCTTAAAGTAAAAAAATGTAGTTTTGAGAAAAATCAATGTAAAGTTTAGTATTGCAATTTTAGTATAGCCATTGATGAAAATTGCTTACCACTACTATTTTCCTGCACCACACTGAGCATCACCTGATCATACTAATCTTTTCTTCTCTTGATCCCTCTCCTTCTCTATCTAGCTTCGTCTGTGCATTTTAAATTAGCAATTTCTGCTTTGTGGTTTCTCTCTTTATCTATTTGCACCAAAGACTTCGCAGTATTTCCACTAAAAACAGCCAGTTTTATTGTCACGCCATCATTAAAGCAGAATATAGCATCATAAAGGCCAACTTTGATGGCTGTAATTTGAACAAATGCAGTTTTCGGTAAACGGATCCAAATTACAGAATACACACTTTCATTTAAATTTTACGTTTTCCCATGAAGACAGTTTTTCAGCAAAGTGCGTTTACAAAGATCTCTCTAAGTATAGGTTTAATTTTGTTCATTACTGCTACAGGTAAAGAATGTTTGTGGTCATACGTTGCGTTTCTCCTATACGTGTACCGAGTGTCAGGATCATTCAGGCAAACAGCGTGCTGAGGATTTTCATTTGTGAAAAACTTATGGAAAAATGACATCCGATATAGCGTTTTTCATGTTTTTTATATTTCCAACATTTCTTCTTATGGCCAATGGATAATAATTCTGTTATTAATCTATTTCAACATTTTTCATGCGACCTTTACCACGCTCGAACACAATAACAAACACGATAGGAACGATGAGTAGCGGCAGTAGATACATGGTAGGAAACCTTGACATGACAAAACAGAAGCAGGAAATAGCGTACAAGGAATTTAAGTGCCATATCGCACAGAGTGTCAGAAAAACCATGATAACAAACGAAAAATGGTTGAATTTATATGAAACAAAAAGTGTTATAAGCAGGAAACAGCGGGCATTCCAAAGACGTAAAAAACCAAAAATTGATTTTTTTGAGACCGTTTGCCTCCCGTCTCCTCTTACGTGTAGCTATACGTTTGGTAGAAGTAGCTGAATCTGAGTATTTAAACGGTCTGACAGATAATTTTTCCTGTTTAGATCTTCGTCAAGATGCACACGCTGTAACTGAGAACTTTCCGCCCTGTTCATTTTTTGTTGATACGCTATGTCAAAACGAGGTGAGGTATTTTTGACAGTAAGAAACTAGATATGCTAATTGGATTGTTCAGATTGACTCCTGAATCGTTTATATAGATCGGAAGGAAAGGGTGGTCTATAACACTTCCTTCGGAAACGCCGGATATCACCTCAGTTCTTCCTGATTTTCAGTAGTCTACTACGTACTGACGCCTTCGTGACAGGAAATTTTTTTGTATTTTTTTATTTATTTATTCATTGTTCCGTGGGGCCAAATTAAGGAGAAGTCTCCATGGTCATGGAACGAGTCAATATATGAAATTATAACACGATAGTAGAAACAGATAAAATGAAATATAAGTAACATAATCAGGCGACAATTCGTAAGTTTAAATAAAGAAATCAACAATGGAACACTGGAATTTGCTTAATTTTTGAGCTCTTCCTGGAGCTCCTTGACAGAATAGGTGAACCATGAGGAAACTCTTCAGTTTAGACTTAAAAGAGTTTGGGCTGCTGTTAAGATTTTTGAGTTCTTGTGGTAGCTTTTTGAAAATGGATGCAGCAGAATACTGCACGCCTTTCTGCACAAGAGTCAAAGAAGTGCATTCCACATGCAGATTTGATTTCTGCCTAGTATTAACTAAGTGAAAGCTGCTAACTCTTGGGAATAAGCTAATATTGCTAACAACAAACGACATTGAAGAAAATATATACTGTGAGGGCAATGTCAGAATTTCCAGACTATTGAATAGGGGTCGACAAGAAGTTCTCGAACTCATACCACACATAGCTCGAACAGCCCGTTTTTGAGCCAAAAATACCCTTTTTGATTCAGAAGAACTATCCCAAAAAATAATACCATACGACACAAGCGTATGAAAATATGCGAAGTAGACTACTTTTCGTGTTGAACTGTCACTTATTTCTAATGGTAAATAAAGCAGCATTTAGTTTCTGAACAAGATCCTGAACATGGGCTTTCCACAACAGCTTACAATCTATCCGAACGCCTAGGAACTTGAACTGTTCCGTCTCGCTTATAATATGCCTATTCTATCTGATCAAAATATCGGTTCTTGTTGAATTGTGAGTTAGAAACTGTAAAAACTGTGTCTTACTGTGATTTAGCATCAAATTATTTTCCGCAAGACACGAACTTATTTCATGAACTACATTATTTGATAATGTTTCAATATGACACACAAGATCCTTCACTACCAAGCTGGTGTCATCTGCAAACAGAAATATTTTTGAATCGCGAACCTAGTCACACAACTAACGTAATACTCCACTGGTGCGTAATTCGATCAGAAGTCATGTGAGGAACGATGTCAAAAGTATTCTGGAAAGAAAAATATGCAAGTTTCAGTCATATTAATGTGACCACAGTCTATGTTCGACGTTTAGGTGGAATAAACATCCATAGGCAGCAGGTGGCAGCAATGGCAGTGGTGAGTATGTAGGGGAAAGCAAAAAACAATTAGTCGTTGTCGTAAAGCAGAAGCGGAGCGATTTATCTATCGTCCGAAAGGCCATGATTATTTGCTTTCGGGCAGAGGATGGAGGCATTTCCGAAACGGCTGTCTATAAACTGTTCGCGTGATGCCGTGGGTAAAGTACACCGTGCATGGCAAAATGGCTGAAACAGTAATTGAGGAAGGCAGGATTGGGTTACGATTGTGGACCTGACCAGAATCAATTACTATTGGTTTGCTTTGCACTTTCTCTCATTTATTTTAATAAATAATTCTTGAAAACAAGCCAATGAGGTCGCACTCAGTCTTTTAAGGCACGTAACCGTAATCACGGCTGAAGGCCTTTAACGCGAAAAATGACAGTTATTTAAAATTTAACAAATACATAAAACACAGGCAGCCAATAATTTTGAAGACAGGCCAATGTGGTCGCAGTCACAATTTTAAAGCAAGTAACCACAATCACGGCTGAAGGCCTTTAACGCCAAAATGGTAATTATAAAAAAATCTTAACAAATATACTGTCAAACGATGAATGGCAAGGCAAATGTTAATTAAAAAAAAACATATCATCAAAGAGGTGAGACAAATGATGGTAACTTAATAATACAACAATAAAATAAAAGACGAGGGCCAAAGACAGTCGGTGCTCCAGGAATCGACCTCTAGGTAGGTCACACCAAAAACACTGGACTCGCATTCTGGAGGACGGCGGTTCAATCCCGCGTCCGGCCATCCTGATTTAGGTTTTCCGTGATTTCTCTACATCACTCCTGGCAAATGCTGGGATGGTTCCTTTGAAATACAACGGCCGACTTCCTTCTCCGTCCTTCCCTAATCCGATGAGACCGATGACCTCGCTGTCTGGTCTCCTCCCCCAGAACAACCCCCCCCCCCCCCTCCCCAACCAAAAAACTTTCGCAGGCGAAGAGAAAGGCAGCCAAGAGTTGCATTCAGATCACATGATGGTAGCTCGGACTAGTGGCAGTCTAATGAGCGACTAATGATAATCTTGGTGAGGCTACCTGACATCCAACAAAACAAATGCGATGTAAAATTACGCCAAAGCCGGAACCGGCGGTCTGGGCTCCGCCCACAGAGTACTGTGCTTACAGCGCCCGGAACAAGGAGGAATGACTACCACTATGGTAGAAGAACGCCACCCAACCTACAATCAAGAAGCTGTCGAACTTATACACCTCACCAGACAGCGCCGGCAAGGCGAGGAAATTTACACTGCCATTATATACACTAACCCCCAGGGCAGGTAACTGGGACGTTAGCGGGCACGAGACACAAAAATGCCGCTGATTGAACGTAACAATGTAAGAAGTTGAAAACAGTAAATAGTAATTGGAAGCTCAGGAAGGCTAATCAGATCCGCCTTCCCCAGGTACTCCACTCGCTACTTTTCGCCTCGGCAACACTACGAGCAGCAACACGAATGGAAGTCACTGGAGAAGAATGTCACAGTGATGGAGGATTCTCTACGCGAATAGCAATGCACTAAATTAAAACAAGGTTGTGCACCCTCGTGACCACTGCCCTTCGATCCGGCAGTCAATACACGCCGCCAGCGGCCCCAGCACGTTGTCGCCCTGCGCGGACCTCGCTGCTCCTGCGTCCCCAACCGAACTCCACACCCACCACACGGAATAAGAACGAGGTCGCCCCAAAGATAGGGCAACAGAACTACTTACCGATAAGCGCCGCTGCTGCCACTAACGGATAGGTAACGCTTACGAACCGAGTGGCGCCAATGAACACGAGAAAAAGACGAACAACGAAACCATGCCAACTAAACGGTACGGTCTGGAAGAACCTAGACAAGGCACCAACGCGTGCCACAGCATGGCTCAATGGCACAAACCTAAACAAGCATCGAGGCAGCAAGTTGTGCACCATAGGCTGTAGATGATAGGTGTGTACGCCGGCTGTGGATATGTACTCAGGGGAAAAACCGTGCAACTGTTGAGCAAGTGATTAGTATAAATGAACCATGGAGCTATGAACTGTCTCCTCAATGACCGTTCAGCGAATGTTGCTTCGTGCAGGTTTGTGCAGCGTGCGCCTGCTTTATGCGGAAGTGCTGACAGCGACAAAAAATGGTTCAAATGGCTCTGAGCACTATGGGACTTAACATCTGAGGTCATCAGTCCCCTAGATCTACTTAAACCTAACCAACCTAAGAACATCACACACATCCATGCCCGAGGCAGGATTCGAACCTGCGACTGTAGCGGTAGCGCAGTTTCTGACTGTAGTGCCTAGAACCGCTCGGCCACCACGGCCGGCCTGACAGCCACAGGTGGCCTTTTCTGATGAATGAAGTTTTGTGCTCCATCGCAAAGATGACCGTTGAAGTGTACGTCTCACGTTGTGCAAAGAGGAGGGAGCTACTGAAGCGTCCCCTTAGAAAAATTATATATGATTGTGCTTAAAATGACACGCAATAATTTTAGCGCAACGCAATCTGACTTCGAAAAATCCCTACAAAAGAATGGCCCTGACTAACAATAACCTATACCTTTCATGAATCACTTACCTCACAAATATCTTCGTTACTCGAACTACTGCAATACAGCGAGCGCCACTACTGTCACCTAATAAAAGATTCAAACTACTGAAGGCACTAACTACTGATAGGCCTAGTTAGCAAATGACAGAGAACAAACAATGTATTTACCTTAATAGTGTTCTAAAGCCATAATATATATATATATATATATATATATATATATATATATATATCAGTTCATGATATCCAGTATTACAAATTTACAAATTTACTCTTTCCCCGGCGGACACACGTCCAGATCGTCCGCTCTCAAAACTCTGCCATCTCTCTCCCCACATCCACCACTGCTGGCGGCTCACCTCGAACGGCGCAACGCTACGCGCTGTTAACAGCCAACTGCCCAACACTACAATAGCGACTATTTGAACAATGCCCACCAGCCACAGACTGCACACAGCACAGCCAGTGATTTTCATACAGAGCGCTAGGTGACGTTACCAACATAAAAACCTAAACAGCCTACTTACACTATATGGTTTGAGGAATGTTTTCGTGGAATTCGCTGGTTGACCTCGTCATTCCGGCAGGCACAACATACCAACACAAGTATTTATCTATCCTTGAGGACCATGTCCACCCCTACACGCAGTCTGTATGTCCTCGGCACGATGGCATCTGACAGCAACACAACGCTACACCTCTCACTTTTTGCAACGTACGTGTGTGGTTTGAAGAGCACCAGGATTAAATTACTGTACTTTCGGCCACCAAACTCCACGGATTATAACCCAGTGAAACGGTGGGACCACATCGATTGGGGTGTTCGCTCTGTGAATCCTCAACTGTAAAACCCAGTGCAGTTGGCCATAGCACTTGAGTCCTCATGACTCCACATGCCTGTCGGTACTTCCCAGACCCTCAATATCTCTCCTCCTGCGCTTCTTGCGCAGTAAAAAGTAGTTATTCAACCTTTTGATGGGCATCACATGAACGTGACTGGACAGTGTAGATTGCAGCAAGCAGGCCGAAGTGGCCGTGCGGTTAAAGGTGCTGCAGTCTGGAACCGCAAGACCGCTACGGTCGCAGGTTCGAATCCTGCCTCGGGCATGGATGTTTGTGATGTCCTTAGGTTAGTTAGGTTTAACTAGTTCTAAGTTCTAGGGGACTAATGACCTCAGCAGTTGAGTCCCATAGTGCTCAGAACCATTTGAACCAGTTTTGATTGCAGCAAGGAAAGCGTCTCATTTTACAAAATAGGGAAGTTATAAACAGTGTTTAAATCCGACGCACCCTTTACGTTTTGCAGGCGTATGTTTAAACAGGGCGACACAGTAGTTTTATTACACTGAAGAGCCAAATAAAATGGTACACCTGTGCGTATCATGTAGGGTCCCCGAGAGCACCGAAGGGGAAAAAGCTGCAAAGTCTGGGGCCCCGTAGTTGCCAAGCGCGAACCCACCAAAGAGCGGCGACCTTTGTAATGTATCGACTAACATCTGAAGTAGTGAAAGTCCCTGGCAGATTAAAACTGCGTGCCGGACCGAGACTCGAACTCGGGACTCCGGCACATAGTGTTAATCTGCCAGGAAGTTTCATATCAGCGCACACTCCGCTGCAGAGTGAAAATCTCAAACCGAAGTAGTGCTGGAAGGAATTGACACCATGAATCCTGCAAAGCTGTCCACAACTCTGTAGCAGTACGAAGGGGTGGACATCTCTTCTGAACAGCACGTTGCAAGGCATCCCACATATGCTCAATAATGTTTATTTCTTGGGAGTTTGGTGATCAGCGAAAGTGTTTAAACTCAGAATAGTGTTCCTGGAGCCACTCTGTAGCAATTCTGGACGTGTGGAATGTCGGAATGCACAACTGAAATGAATGGATGCAGGTTATCAGACAGGATGTTTACTTACGTGTCACCCATCAGAGTCTTATCTAGATATATCAGGGGTCCGATATCACTCAAACTGAATACGCTCCACGCCATTGGAGAGCCTCGAACAGCTTGAACAGTCTCCTGCTGACATGCAGGATCCATGGATTCATGACGTTGTCTCCATACCTGTACACGTCCATCCGCTCGATACATTTTGAAACGAGACTCGTGCGACCAGGCAACATGTTTCCAGTCATCAACAGTCCAATTTCTGTGTTGACGAGCCCAGGCGAGGCGTAAAGCTTTGTGTCGTGCCGTCATAAAGGCTACACCAGTGGACCTTCAGCTCCGAAAGCCCTTGTCGATAATGTTTCGTTGAATAATTCGCACGGTGACGCTTGTTGATGGCCCAGCATTGAAATCTCAGCAATTTGCAGAAGGGTTGTACTTCTGTCACGCTGAATGATTCTCATCCGTCGTCGTTGCTCCCCTTCTGGCAGGATCTTTTCCCAGCTTCAGCGATGTCTGAGATTTTACGTTTTACCAGAGTCCTGATATTCACGATACACTCGTGAAATGATCCTACGAGAAAATACCCCCTTCATCGCTACCTCGGAGATGCTGTGTCCCATCACTCGTGCGCCAACTACACTACTGGCCATTAAAATTGCTACAAAACGATGATGACGTGCTACAGACGCGGGATTTAACCGACAGGAAAAAGATGCTGTGATATGCCAATGATTAGCTTTCCAGTGCATTCACACAAGAATAGCGCCGGTGGCGACACCTACAACGTGCTGACACGAGGAAAGTTACCAACCGATCTCTCAAACACAAACGGCACTTGACCGGCGTTGCCTGGTAAAACGTTGTTGCGATGCCTCGTGTATGGAGGAAAAATGCGTACCATCACGTTTCCGACTTTGATAAAGGACGGATTGTAGCCTATCGCGATTGCGGTTTATCGTATCGCGACATTGCTGCTCGCGTTGGTCGAGATCCAATGACTGTTAGCACAATATGGAATCGGTGGGTTAAGCAGGGTAATACGGAACGCCGTGCTGGACCCCAACGGCCTCGTATCACTAGCAGTCGAGATGATAGGCATCTTATCCGCATGGCTGTAACGGATCGTGCAGCCACGTCTCGATCCCTGAGATGACAGATGGGGACGTTTGCAAGACAACAACCATCTGCACGAACAGTTCGACGACGGTTGCAGCAGCGTGGACTATCAGCTCGGAGACCATGGCTGCAGTTACCCTTGACGCTGCATCATAGACAGGAGCGCCTGCGATGGTGTACTCAACGACGAACCTGGGTGCACGAATGGCCAAATGTCATTTTTCCAGATGAATCCAGGTTCTGTTTACTGCATTATGATGGTCGCATCCGTGTTTGGCGACATTGCGGTGAACGCACATTGGAAGCGTGTATTCGTCATCGTCATACTGGCGTATCACCCGGCGTGATGGTATGGGGTGCAATTGGTTACACGTCTTGGTCACCTCTTGTTAGCATTCACGGCACTTTGAACAGTGGTCGTTACATTTCAGATGAGTTACGACCCGTGGTTCTACCATTCAATCGATCCCAGCGAAACCCTACATTTCAGCAGGATAATGCACGACCACATGTTGCAGGTCCTGTACGGGCCTTTCTGGATACAGAAAATGTTCGAGTGCTGCCCTGGCCAGCACATTCCCCAGATCTCTCACCAACTGAAAACATCTGGTCAATGGTGGCCGAGCAACTGGCTCGTCACAATACGCCAGTCACTACTCTTGATGAACTGTGGTATCGTGTTGAAGTTGCATAGGTAGCTGTACCTGTACACGTCATCCAAGCTCTGTTTGACTGAATGCCTAGGCGTATGAAGGCTGTTATTACGGCAAGAGGTGGTTGTTCAGGATCTATGCACCCAAATTGCGTGAAAATGTAATCACATGTCAGTTCTAGGATAATATATTTGTCCAATGAATACCCATTTATCATCTGCATTTCTTCTTGGTGTAGCAGTTTTAACGGCCAGTAGTGTATAACACCACGTTCAAACTTACTTAAATCTTGATAACCTGCCACTGTAGCAGCAGTAACCGATCTAACAACTGCCCTAGACAGTCGTTGAACTACATAGCCGTTGTTAACCGCAGCACCATGTTCTGCCTGTTTACATATCTCTGTATTAAAATACGCTTGCCTATACCAGTCTCTTTGGCGCTTCAGTGTAATTCGTAATATTTATTATTTTCTCGTAAATGTGGGTATGTCTAACGCGTAGTAGTGATCTCCGCTCCCTTTCTGCGTGTCGTGTAACTCGAGGTAACTAACAAATTCTACAGAGCGGTTTACAGGCAGGAGCGAGGGGGGTGTGACTGGAGCAGTGGGTGGAACGCCCCCGCCTGGAGCCGAGCCCCTCCCACACCCGGTGGTCGGCGCGCCACGCCGCCCCGTGCATCTCTCGCAGCCCCGCGGGATATGTCTGCAGCTACGTCATCGATCAGCGCCTGTCAGCGGGAAGTGACGTCAATGCAAACCGTGTCAGTCGGTTAGCCGCGGCGCAGGGTGGACGGCGCCTGCGCTGCGGGCGGCGCTGTTTGGTGTGTGGTGGAGAGTGCTTGCTTGCGACAGTCGCGTTTACACTGGAGTCGATGTCACGAGTGCAATCAGCAACGGCGGCGCGTGGCAGCCGCTGAGTCAACAGCTGCAGCGGGTGCACGCGGATCAGCCACAACGTCACTGGTATTGGCACACTGCATGTACCGCTTTGGACCGCGTATGGATGCGTAATCAGCTCCAGATCCGGTACGATACTCACCTGCCGTTCTGCGTGGCCCGTTGCTGATCGACGGTGTGCACTGGGGTGTTCATTCGAATTTTAGATTCAATTTTATGGGCGACTAATTCACTGACGAACAGTCTGGCTTTACATAGACGTTCCAAAAGGCAGTTCTGACGTTGCGTTCGATAATGGAAGCAAGATGTAGAAAAAATCAAGGACGTTCAAAGGATTTATCGAACTACAAAAAGGGTTTAAAAGGGGCAGTCTCAAAAGTTTGAAGAAAAGCATGGGTACAAAGAAGGTACCTGCGAGGAAACCACGCGTAACACGATAAATATTTCAGTTGATCGATGAAAGAACGAAGTGCAAAAATTTTCAGGGAACTTCAGGAATACAGAAACAAATAAACAGTAAGTACAGGGAAGTTAAAGCAAAATGGATTAATGAAAAATCTGAACAGAAAAAGAATGACTGTCGGTAGGACTGACTCAGCATATAGGAAAGTCAAAACAACCTTCGGTTAGATTAAAAGCAAAGTCGGTAACATGAAGAGTGCAATGAGAATTCCACTATTAAATCCAAATGGCTCTGAGCACTATGGGACTTAACGTCTGAGGCCATCAGTCCCCTAGACTTAGAACTACTTAAACCTAACCTAAGGCCATCACACACATCCATGCCCGAGGCAGGATTCGAACCTGCGACCGTAGCGGTCGCACGGTTCCAGACTGTAGCGCCTAGAGCCGCTCGGCCACACTGCCCGGCGTTTGGAAAGAAGAACATAGGTACGAAAAAGAAGAAACCACGCGTAACACAAATATTTCAACCGATCGATGAAAGAGCGAAGCTCAAAAATGTTCAGGGAAATTCGGGAATACAGAAATATGAGTCGTTTAGGAAACAAATAAACAGTAAGTACAGGGAAGCTAAGGCGAAATGGCTCAATGAAGAATGTGAAGAGTAAAAGAATGACTGTCGGTAGGACTGACTCAGAATATAGAAAAGTCAAAACAACCTTCGGTGAAATTAAAAGCAAAGGTGGTAACAAAGAGTGGAGTGGAAATTCCACTGTTAAATCAAAAGGAGAGAGTGGATGTGTGGAAAGAGTACACTGAAGGCAGATACGACGGCGAAGGCTTGTCTGACGACCTGATAGAAAGGGGAAAACTAGTCGATTAGAAGAAACGTGGCATCCTGTACTAGAATTTAGGAGAACTTTGGAAGACTTAGGATCGAATAAGGCAGAAACAGCTGCATAGCACTCCTACAGAATTTCTAACAGCACCAAGGAAGTAGCAAAATATGACTATTCACGGTAGTGTGTAGAATGTATGCGTCTGGCGATCTACCGCATTACTTTGAGAGAAACAACATCGTCACTATTCCCAAGATTACAAGAGCCGATAAATACTCTGTCGCACAATGAGCCTAACATCTCGTGAATCCTGGTTGCTGACAAAAATAATATACAGAAGAATGGCAAATGAAATTGAGGTGGTCTTAGGTGACGATCTGTTTGGCTTTAAGAAATGTAAAGGCACCAGAGAAGCAATTGTGACGTTGTGGTCGATAATGAAATCAAGGCTGGAGAAAAATCGAGGCTGGAGAAAAATCAAGGCTGGAGAAAAATCGAGGCTGGAGAAAAATCGAGGCTGGAGAAAAATCGAGGCTGGAGAAAAATCGGGGCTGGAGAAAAATCGAGGCTGGAGAAAAGTCGAGGCTGGAGAAAAGTCGAGGCTGGAGAAAAGTCGAGGCTGGAGGAAAGTCGAGGCTGGAGGAAAGTCGAGGCTGGAGGAAAGTCGAGGCTGGAGGAAAGTCGAGGCTGGAGGAAAGTCGAGGCTGGAGGAAAGTCGAGGCTGGAGAAAAGTCGAGGCTGGAGGAAAGTCGAGGCTGGAGGAAAGTCGAGGCTGGAGAAAAATCAAGGCTGGAGAAAAATCAAGACACGTTCATAGCGTCTGGCGACCTGGAGAAAGCATTCGTTAACGAAAACTGGTGCAAGATATTCGAAATTCTGGAAAGAACAGGGCTAAGCTATAGGGAGAGACGGGTAATATACAATATATGCAAGAGTAAAGTGGGAACAGTAAGAGTGGTAGACCAAGAATGGAATGCTCAGATTGAACAGATTTTAACGCACGGATGCAGTCTTTCACCCCTACCGTTCAATCTTTATATCGAGGAGGCAATGACGCAAATAAAAGAAAGGTTTAGGAGTGAGATTAAAACTAAATGTGAGAGGATATCAATGATAATATTTCGCTGATGCCATCGCTATGTTCTGTGGCAGTTAAGAGGAATGAGAGGATCTGATGAATGGAATCAACAGTCTTCTGAGTACAGAATACGGATTGGGGGTAAATCGAAGAGAGACGTAATGAGAAATATCAGAAACGAGAACAGTGAGAAACTTAACATTAAAATTGGAGATCATGAAGTAGACGAAGTAAAGGAATTCTGCTACCTAGGCGGCAAAATAACGTATGATAGACGGAATAAGGAAGACATAAAAGCGGAGTAGCCAAGAGATATCTACTAGTATCAAACAAAGGCCTTAATATGAGGAAGAAATTTCTGAAAATGTACGTTTAGAGCACATCATTGTATTGAGGTGAAACATGGACTGTGCGCAAACGGAACAGAAGAGACTAAGCACGTGAGATGTTGGGCTTGTAAGCTCCCCCCTCCTCCTTAATTCCAGTTATTGTAAGCGAAGTCTTTTACGAAAAATTTGAGAGGAGCAAAGATTACAATAAACTTTCTGCTTTGCTTAGCTTTTCGTGTACAGTTGGCTCCATTTCTTCTTGTCTAGGGGTCTGATTCTTGAAGCTGAAATTCTCACATTTTGGGTCTTCATGGTTGAATTGCTCTAAAAAAATTTGAAGTTCGTTGTTGCAGAATTTTTGTTGTTACGTCAATATAGTCTATCACATTTTAGTATATCACACAGTCTTTTGAACTTTCACATTAACAAAGCCGAAATCACTCTACTCGCCCAAAGTACAAAAGTACGTCAGATCACATCAGAGGCACATTACAACTCCTTCACTTTGCGGTAATAGCCATATTACAAAGGGTTTACAATTTTTCAATTAATTTCGATTATTGTTTGAAACTTCCACTTCAAAAATTAACAATGAAAGTTCTGGGAAAACTCCTACGTTATTTGATTCTGAAACAGCTGAGCAAAACTCAACGTACTCTGTGTTATCTTTACTTATTCTGATCATCACTAAACTGACAATATTTTTAGCGTAACGCAATCTAACTTTCAATAATCCCTACAAAAGAATGGCCCTGACTAACAGTAATCTATACCTTTCTTGAATCACTTACCTCACAAAAATCTTCGTTACGTGAACTACTGCAATACAGAGAGCGCCAATATTGTCAGCTAAATAAAAGATTCTGATTACTGAAGGCTCTAACTACTGATAGGCACAGTTAGCAAATGAAATATTTTGATAGAGAACAAACAATGTGTTTACCTTAATAATGTTCAAAAGTCATTATGTATGTATCAGTTCATGACTTCCAGTCTTACAAATTTGCTTTTCCCGACGGACACACGTCCAGATCGTCTGCTCTCAAAACTCTGCCATCTCTCTCCCCACATCCACCACTGCTGGCGGCTCACCTACAACTGCGCAACGCTACGCGCTGTTCACATCCAACTGCCCAACACTACGCAAATATTCCATCAGTGAGTCCAACCAGCCATAGACTGCACACAGCGCAGTCAGCGATTTTCACACAGAGCACTACGTGGCGTCACCAACTTAAACAGCCTGCTTCAGTCCATAAATAAAATAGTGAGCAGTATTACATTGCGTAATTAATAATAGAAATTTTAAGTGTGCCAAATAATTCGTAATTCCAAATGTTTGCAAAAAAATAATTAACTCTACATTCAGATCTAGTACTTATCGATTGTAAAATAGAAAAAAACTAATTCCTTTTCATAAATTTTAGCATGAAATATATTGTGAACAAAATAATATGAAAAGCAGCTGAGATAATACTGACCTGCCCAAAATTCGAAAAAATAGTGATATCGATAACTACTGTTAATGAACAGTAATGCTAGAGGAGCATGTCCCGTTACACGGCACAGAAGAGTGTTGACAATTAGGTGGAATGTTAAGGAATGAAGTTTTTTTCCTCAGAATCGGCAAGAAAAGGAATGTATGGAGAACATTGACGAAAAGAAGGGACATTATGATATGACATCTTCCATGGTATTAGAGAGAGCTGTAGATGATAAAAATTGTAGATGAAGAGAGGAATGGGAATACATGCAGCAAACAGTTGAGGCGTGTAGTGCTACTCTGAGATGAAAAGTTTGCCTCAGGACAGGAATTCGTGGCGGGCTGCACCAAATTAGTAAGAAAAATAATGAGACCAAAAAATGACATATTCATTCAAGATCCGTTTTATTTAGGATACGTAAATGCACCAGAAGGCAGTCCGCAGGTTGCACCTGATAATGGGACAAGGACTTAAGAAATATCGAGGCACACACATAGGATTTGTCGATCTGTAAAAAGTGTTCGAATATGTAAGATGGATCAGGATTCAAACTCTCAAAGATAGGTGTCAGATGTACTAGAAGACGGGCAGTATGTAGGGCATGGAGAAAACTTCGGAAAAGCCGTGAGAACTGTATGCCTGAACATAAATGAAGGTGTTAGCCAAGCCTGCAAGCTGTTCTGATGTATTGGTTCATGTGCAAAGACCTCAATGCTTTGCAACTGTCAGTCGTGTTGAGAACAATGTTCTGTGTAGTTGTGAGTGCATTATGTCGCAGATCAGTGCTTTCAAGCATGGGCGAATAGCTGGTGCTCATATGGTGGGTATTTTCGTAACCAAGATGGCCGAAGTGTCTGGAGGTCCAAGAAACAGCGCATCGAAGATTTATACCGCATACAGGAAAGCGGCAAAACATTATCCGCTGAGTCACAACGGCGACGAATACGTGTACTGAGACATCGCAACTGTCGGGCACTCAAGATAATTGTGATGAAAAATCAGAGGTCGACAACTGCAAAAGTTATTGCTCTCGCGAAGCCTGTCAGCATCAAAGCAACGCGAAGAGTGCTCGAGAAGTAAAGAACTGCAGTTTGAGCAGGAATTCTAAAACATGTCAGCAATGATGCAAACGCCCGTGATAGAAAAAGTGGTGCCGAAGGTATAAAACTTGGACTGGGGAGCAATGGAAGAAAGTAATTTGGTCAGATAAGTCTTGCTTCAAGCAGTTTCCAGTTTCTGGCTGAATTTAAGACACAGGAGTAAAACATGGCGTGGCTTTTGTGATAAGGACAGCCGCATTGCGGTATTCCGTGGGCACATGATTACTCTCAGAGGTCACATTGTTGCTAAAGATTGTGTGACCAATTTGGCTGATGAGGCAGATCCCATGGTTCAATGTTTATTCCCCAAGAAGATGCCGTGTTCTAAGATGACGGAGCAGTGTTCACTCAGCTACTGCCCTTCAAGAATGGCTTTCTGAGCAGCAGATAGAGCTTTGGCGTTTTCCCTGGCCACCGGATTTCGATAATATTGAACCTTTGTCGTATACTTTGGAGAGAAGGATGGCTGATCGCTAACCACCTTCAGCATCGTCACCTATTTTGCAGGAAGGATGGTACAAGTCTCCTTTGAAAGCAATGCTGTACCTGTATTTACACTACTGGCCATTAAAATTGCTACACCAAGAAGAAATGCAGATGATAAACTGGTATTCATTGGACAGATATATTATACTAGAACTGACATGTGATTACATTTTCACGCAATTTGGGTGCATAGATCCTGAGAAATCAGTACCCAGGACAACCACCTCTGGCCGTAATAACGGCCTTGATACGCCTGGGCATTGAGTCAAACAGAGTTTGGATGGCGTGTACAGGTACAGCTGGCCATGCAGCTTCAACACGATACTACAGTTCATCAAGAGTAGTGACGACCGTATTGTGACGAGCCAGTTGCTCGGCCACTGTTGACCAGACGTTTTCAATTGGAGACAGATCTGGAGAATGTGTTGGCCAGGGCAGCAGTCGAACATTTTCTGTATCCAGAAAGGCCAGTACAGGACCTGCAACATACGGTCGTGCAATATCCTACTGATATGTAGGGTTCCGCAGAGATCGAATGAAGGGTAGAGCCACGGGTCTTAACACATCTGAAATGTAACGCTCACTGTTCAAAGTGCCGTCAATGCGAACAACAGGTGACCGAGACGTGTAACCAATGGCACCCCACGCCGCGTAATACGCCAGTATGGCGATGACGAATACACGCTTCCAATGTTAGTTCACCGCGATGTCGCCAAACACGGATGCGACCATCATGATGCTGTAAACAGAATCTGGATTCATCCGAAAAAATGACGTTTTGCAAATTGTGCACCCAGGTTCGTCGTTGAGTACACCATCGCAGGCGCTCCAGTCTGTGATGCAGCAACAAGGGTAACCGCAGCCAGGGTCTCTGAGCTGATAGTCCATGCTGCTGCAAACGTCGTCAAACTGTTCGTGCAGATGCTTGTCGTCTTGTAAATGTCCCCATCTGTTGACTCGGGGATCGAAACGTGGTTGCACGATATGTTACAGCTATGTGGATAAGATGCCTTCATCTCGACTGCTACTGATACGAGGCCGTTGGGATCCAACACGGCGTTCCGTATTACCCTCCTGAACCCACCGATTCCATATTCTGCTAACACTCATTGGATCTCGACCAATGCGAGCTGCAGTGTTGCGATACGATAACCCTCAATCGCGATAGGCTACAATCCGACCTCTATCAAATTCGGAAACGTGATGGTACGCATTGCATCACACAAACGTTTCACCAGGCAACGTCGGTCACCTGCTGTTTGTGTATGAGAAATCGGTTGGAAACTTTCCTCATGTCCGCACATTGTAGGTGTTGCCACCGGCGCCAACCTTGTGTGAATGCTTTGAAAAGCTAATCATTTCCATATCACAGCATCTTCTTCCTGTCGGTTAAATTTCGCGTCTGTAGCACGTTATCTTCGTAGTGTAGCAGTTTTAATGGCCAGTAGTGTATCTATTCTGAGACAACTGGATGCTGTTTCGAATTTCAAAGATTTTCCTACACCGTATCAAGTGTGGTAATATCTTGTGCTTTTGGTGTTTTCGAATTTTTGTCCACCTCCTGTGTAATAAGTCTAAGAACCAAGAAGTAAGACTTTGGATAGATGACGAAAAACAAATTGTGTGGGTTGTTTTCTTGTGTTCAGTCTGCACACCGAAGAAACAATGACTTTTATAAAAAAAAAAAAGAAAGAAAAAAAAAAGATGCAAGAGCAGGATTAATTTCAGGCTGAGCGAATATGATCGTGCAAGGAAGTTTGTTCCTGGTATCTGGAAGGTGCTACCTACAGCATGAGGAATATTTTCGCTATGTTCACGCAGTGTTATAGCTTTCTCTCAAATTCCATGATTATAGGTCAATGGTAGGTACCCTACATGTTTTGATGATCAAGTTCACGAGTATAAATATATGTTACATTAACGGCCGTATCTCTTGATGGCACTGAGATAGAAACTTCAATTCATTACACCGTCAATGGACCGCACATCTTAGAATGTGGCATAACTTTCAAGCTGATACGTCTGCACCGTTCTGAGAAAAATGGATTTTAAAAGTCGGATGCAGGCAGACAGATCGAGATATGTAGCCCTAAATACAGTTTTTGGAGCCATTTGGTGTTCTTGATATTGGTATCTACAGCTACTGGTCAGAGCTGTGATCCACATGTGACGATGGGGAATTGGAAAGTGTTGAACAGTCTCATTTACGGTGTAATAGGAAGTGCATTTCCTTCAATGAGCAGATACATATGGTAGAGTAGCTCCAATGCTTTGTTGCTGATGTATTCTGTGCTCTTTCTGAATGTTAGTCGTGAGTTAACAATTACACCCAAGTACTCCATGATGGTCTTTCATGGTACTTCAATTACATTTGCTGTTTGTTTGGAATATTGGAGCATGCGTTTCAAGATGAAGTCGCCCACAGGGTTCGCAGCTTTGACGACGATTTTCAGAGGAATGTGCAGTGTTGTATTTCATCAAAGCGCTCGTCTAGTTTTTGTGCGATATACTTTAGGTTGGAGCTACTTTATTGTGCATTGCGACGGACTTCGGAAATTCCAGCAGGACAATGCGACACCACACACGTCCAGAACTGCTACAGAGTGGCTCCAGGAACACACTTTGAACACTTCCGCTGGCCACCAAACTCCCCAGACTTGTCTATTATTGAGCGTATCTGGGATACCTTGCAACGAGCTGTTCCGAAGAGATCTCTACCCTCCCGCACTCTTACGAGTTTATAGACAGCCCTTCAGGATTCATGGTGTCAGTTCCCTCCAGCACTAATTCAGACATTACTCGAGTCCATGCCGCGTCGTGTTACGGCACTTCTGCGTGCACGCGAGGGCCCTACATGATATTAGGCAAGTGTACCAGTTTCTTTGGCTCTTCAATGTATTTTGTGATTTATGTTATTACAACTGATTGCCACTGTTTCATCTGTCACATTGATTATTAATGTAGCAGCATTGCAGTTTCTGTGTATCTTCTTTTTGTGATGACTAATTATCATGCTCACTATACAGGGTGGTCCATTGATAGTGACCGAGCCAAATATCTCACGAAATAAGCATCAAACGAAAAAACTACAAACAACGAAACTCGTCTAGCTTGAAGGAGGAAACCAGATGGCGCTATGGTTGGCCCGCTAGATGGCGCTTCCATAGGTCAAACGGATATCAACTGCGTTTTTCTTAAAGTAGGAACTCCATTTTTTTTTACATATTCGTGTAGTACGTAAAGAAATATGAATGCTTTAGTTGGACCACTTTTCCGCTTTGTGATAGATGGCGCTATATAGTCACAAACGTATAAGTACGTGGTATCACGTAACATTCCACCAGTGCGGACGGTATTTCCTTCGTGATACATTACACGTGTTAAAATGGACAGTTTACCTAATGTGGAAAAGGTCGATATCGTGTTGATGTATGGCTATTGTGATCAAAATGCCCAACGGGTGTGTGATAAGTATGCTGCTCGGTATCCTGGGCGACATCATTCAAGTGTCCGGACCATTCGCCGGATAGTTACGTTATTTAAGGAAACAAGTGTTCAGCCACATGTGAAACGTCAACCACGACCTGGAACAAATGATCATGCCCAAGTAGGTGTTTTAGCTGCTGTCGCGGCTAATCCGCACATCAGTAGCAGACAAATTGCACGAGAATCGGGAATCTCAAAAACGTTGGTGTTGAGAATGCTATATCAACATCGATTGCACCCGTACCATATTTCTATGCACCAGGAATTGCATGACGACGTCTTTGAACATCGTGTACAGTTCTGCCACTGGGCACAAGAGAAATTACGGGACGATGACAGATTTTTTGCACGCGTTCTATTTCGTGACGAAGCGTCATTCACCAATAGCGGTAACGTAAACCGGCATAAATGGCTGCGACAAGTGGGACATCAGCGACCTTGGCGGGTTGATGTATGGTGCGGCATTATGGCAGTATGGATGGTTGGCCCCATTTTATCGATGGCAATCTAAATGGTGCTATGTATGCTGATTTCCTACGTAATGTTCTACCGATGTTACTACAAGATGTTGCACTGCATGACAGAATGGCGATGTACTTCCAACATGATGGATGTTCGGCACATAGCTCGCGTGCGGTTGAGGCGGTATTGAATAGCATATTTCGTGACAGGTGGATTGGTCGTCGAAGCACCATACCATGGCCCGCACCTTCATCGGATCTGACATCCCCGGATTTCTTTCTGTGGGGAAAGTTCAAGGGTATTTATTATCGTGATCCACCGACAACGCCTGACAACATGCGTCAGCGCATTGTCAATGAATGTGCGAACATTACGGAAGGCGAACTACTCGTTGTTGAGAGAAATGTCGTTACACGTATTGCCAAATGCGGTGAGGTTGACGGACGTCATTTTGAGCATTTATTGCATTAATGTGGTAGTTACAGGTAATCACGTTGTAAGAGCATGCGTTCTCGAAAATGATAAGTTCACAAAGGTACATGTATCACATTGGAACAACCCAAATAAAATATACAAACGTACCTACGTTCTGTATTTTAATTTAAAAAAGGTACGTGTTACCAACTGTTTGTCTAAAATTGTGAGCCGTATGTTTGTGACTGTTACAGCGGCATCTATCACGAAGCGAAAAAAGTGATCTAACTAAAACATTCGTATTTCTATACGTACTACAGGAATATGTAATAAAAATGGGGGTTCCCATTTTTAAAAAAAACGCAGTTGATATCCGCTTTACCTATGTCAGCGCAATCTAGAGGATCAACCATAGCGCCATCTGGTTTCTCCCTTCAAGCTAAAGAAGTTTCGTTCTTTGTAGTTTTTCGTTTGGTGCTTATTTCGTTAGATATTTGGGCCGGTCACGATCAATGGACTACCCTGTATTTGAAGGATTCATTATCACATGCTTACCTTGAGAGAGAGAGTAACTTGAAGCACAACGAAATCGGTAACACCACAAGCGGACGGATTAACTGCCGAGGTTGATGCAACACAGATGGGGCCATTTTTATACCGTTTTCCTTGGTCTGGTGCGTAATGTGTGTCCGGTTCCCCTAGATGTTGCATCGGACACTTCGTCAGTTGACATTCGGCATGGCGCAGCGTACTGTAGCATACACTACAAATAACTATCTTAGCTTAAAGAACACTGTTTATGATGACTCCATTTACAAAAGTCTCGATATCAGGTTAGGTACGGTTCATTGTCAGCGGAATGTCGCGTCTTCGTAGATAACAGTGTAATCCGCGATGGCATTTGGTCTCTACATTTTAGTAATCAGCACCTCAAACATCTTCAACCACAGGTCAAATGCAATTGCATCTCAACTTTCGCTAAATCCTTTGTTAGTTTTTCTGCTTCGTGGTCCTAAATTTTGATGAGAATTTTATCGCAAATCTCATTTCTGTTGCTACTCATTACTTTAGAGTCTGTTCGGGTTACTCTCGATGCAGCTCTTCTCCACTTTTACTCAGAATTGCGATGTGGTTAGCGAATCTTATCCTCGATATCCTCTCAGAATGGATTACTGAGAAAGAGCGAAAGAAAACATCCCTGCTTTACAAACATTATCAGCCTAGCGCTTCCATTACTTTTCTTTCCTGTTTCTTCTTGTACGTATTATAGTTTACCCATTATTTTCCCTCGCGCTTACTTCAATTTTTATCCAAATTTCGAACTTCTTGCACCATTTTGATTTGCCGAAAGCTTTTTCCAGGCCGATATATCTTATGAGAGTGCCTTGATTTCTATTCAGTCTCGCGTCCATTGTCAGGCTCAACGCCAGAATTGCCTTTCTAGTGCTTTACTGTGACAAAAGCCAAACTCATCATCGAATAGATCCCAAATATTCTTTTCCATTCTTCTGTATATTATTCTTATCGGAAACTTGGATTCACGAGTCGTTAAGCTGATTTCCCGATAGTGGGATTGTGTGAAGGTTTTTTTCCGTAAGTCTTACGGCAAGTCTGCAGACGGGCGGATTCTACACACAAACTTGACTACTTTTTAATGTCAATAAACTTCACCAGCAGCCCTATTATTTAATATATTTTATTTTATTCTGAAAGGAACCAGTTTTGGCAATTCATTTTTCCGTCTTCAGGTCCCTGCGTATTGAATGATAAACGTGTAGTACATAAGGCGGTACAAGGCAAGCCTACAGAAAGTGACGGGTATCATAATACCGCTTAAGCTTAAAAATGAAAGTAATAGCGTTAAACGAAATCTCCGTGTACATCCAGCACAATAGACTAAAACATGTGTAGATATTTGGTAGTCATAAAACGATTTAACACGAAAGTATTGAAAGTGAACATGTAAATACATTAAAAAGATCAACACTATACAGTGTACAATCAAGTGCTCCGTTGAAACAAAGCTAGTCTTTTTTTGTATAAAATCTTATAAAATTCTTTTAGATGAGGAACCGCCTAGTATATATGAAGATCGATACCTTATATACTACATGTATACTATTTTATTGTGCAGGGGCCTGAAGATCGCAAGTTGAATTGCCAAAACTGGTTGCTTTCAGAATAAAATGAAATATATTTAGGTATACAGCAGTTGGTGATGTTTACTGTCATTGAAAGGTACTTACCAGCCGATGTCCCCTAACTATGATGCACCAACGGAGATCAAGCTTGGATAATCGTTTGGTTGCCGATTCCCCTATCCGTTTATAAACTCCGAAGGAATGTTATCTATCCGTTCTCATTTATTTGATCATATGTCTTCCAAAACTTTATTAAACTCTGACTCATAACACTGGATCCGCTATGTCTTCTGTACTTATTCTCCAGTCAGCATATCATAAATTCCTACCTCTTGTAGAGGCCTCCGATGTACACTTCCCGCCTACACACTGTCTCCTCTGCTCTTAACAGCGGAACAGCGGATTGATCCATTTATCAATTTACTTCCGCACAAAAACGTTTTTGGGAGGGGCGGGGTGTCCAACATAAAAGAGATTCTATCTATCGCTTGAGCCTTGTCCCGCAGTGGCGCATTGTCAGCTATCGTTAATCGGATTTGGCATGTTAATGTTCAAGGGGTGGCCGGATGCCCTTCCTGCCGCCACTCCGTACCCCCCAGGACGGAATTAGTGTACCCCAATTGTCTGCGTCGAGTGTAATCCACGTAATAGTACGAATGTGTCCTGATGTCTGCGGGCCGTATAACTAAGGCGGAACATGGGGACCAGCCCGGTATTCACCTAGTGGGATGAGGAAAACCGCCTAAAAACCACATCCCAACTGGCCGGCACATTGGCCCTCGTCGTTAGTCCGCCGGGCGGATTCGATCCGGGGCCGGCGCGCCTACCTGAGTCCAGGAAACAGCGCGTTAGCGCTCTCGACTACCCTGGCGGGTGTCCAACATAAAAGGGATACCCTGTATATATGTTAATGTCGAGAGCATGCTGAAAAGTAATGTCTCCAGTTTTTTAATATGAAAGCTTTTGCAGTTTTTTTTTTTTAAACAAAGCTGATTATACTCCACAACTTTATTCTTCCTATCTAACATTTGCTTCTCAACTTAGTCACCCAACCGACGAACACATTTCTTCTAACGAGAGACTACTTTGTTGACGCCGTCAGTGCAGAATGTCTGACTCTGTTCACGGAGCCACGACCTCACCTCTGCTCGCACCAAGTCATTAGTATTAAAGTAAAGTCATCGGAAGTGTTCTTTATGTTTTGGAAAGAGATGAAAATCAGAGGGAGCCAAGACGGGACTGTGTGGAAGATGGTCAGTGACTGTTAACCCAAGACGTCGTTTTTTGCAGATGTCGCACCATCCGTTTGTGGTCCGGTATTGCCACGCTGCAGGAGAGGGTGGTACGAATTCGAAACCCGATTATAGCACGCTGTTCCTCTCGACGCAACGTAATTAGTTATACTCAGCCACGTTACACACTAGAATTCGCAGCCCGTTAGCAGCGGATAGCTGCAAATATGTAGATATAAAGAACAAAAATGTAAAATGTTAATAACGTTTGTTTCATTTAAAAAGTTTTAAGTTTTTCCACGTTTTAAAATCAGAGGCATCACTTTTCGACACGACCTCCTATAAGGGACAGTGAAATACAAACGGGACAGATAAAACTGGAAGTCACGAACTGATTATATATATAATGACTTTTGAACACTATTAAGGTAAATACATTGTTTGTTCTCTATCAAAATCTTTCATTTGCTAACTATGCCTGTCAGTAGTTAGTGGCTTCAGTAGTTGGAATTTCTTATTTAGCTGGCAGTATTGGCGCTCGCTGTATTGCAGTAGTTCGAGTAACGAAGGTTTTTGTGAGGTAACTGATTCATGAAAGGTGTAGGTTATTGTTAGTCAGGGCCATTCTTTTGTAGGGATCATTGAAAGTCAGATTGCGTTGCGCTAAAAATATCGTGTGGCAGTTTAGTGATGATCAGAATAAGTAAAGAGAGAAATGTCTCAGTACGTTCAGTTTTGCTCACCTGTTTCAGAATCAAATAACGTAGAAGTTTACCAGCCCAGTCATGTTTTTACATACAAAGGGGCTAGTTTCAACATATGGAAGAAAGTAAGTGAACTGGTCACTATTTCAATTGCCGTAATTAATACATTTATCTCACTGTGAGACAAGATGATCAATGCCGCTATGGAAAAAGGCGGTTGCTTACAGAACATTGAATGTGCCCAGGAGTGCACCTCTCGTCCGACGGGAATGTTTTCCTTCAGGGCTCCAAAATAGCGTGTTGAGAGATCGGGTCTGTATGGGAGATGTGTAAGCGCAACTTATGCGGCGTACTTTAAGCACAGAAAATGTATTCGCAGTTGTGAATAGGGGCCATCTCCAACCATAGAATGGAATGACTGAAATTTTATGCGAAACCAGGACTCGAGCCCAAATGTACCGGTTCCCGCGAGCGGACACTTTAACTATTCGACTATCCATGCAAGCCTTACGGTCAGAGTGAAACTTGCAAATTTCAACCATGCGTCAGTAACCTGCACTTGCACCCTTACTTTAGTTACCGTACAGGCGAGATATTTTGATCGACTAAGTTTGGTACAGTGCATCATAGTTCCTGCACAGACACTGCAATATCGTACTGGAAAGAACCCTCGCTAAATCTGTTTCGTTTCGACACTAATGGAAACAAGTCACAACAACAAGAAGTAGTTGGGCGACATAAACGAAAATTGCTAGGCGTGGTTCTACATCTGAACCATGGTATCCATTTAAATTTAACATCAGTCACGTAATAGAGACACTAGTATCGCCATTATGAGTATAAGACGACGTGGTCTCCTGACCTTCATTGCTTACATATTCCGCCCTCACAATCATATTCTGCACATCAAGACACTTCATTCGAACCGAAACTCGATAAGATAAAGTCAATGTTGTATGAATTCAGGTAAATGATATGCAAATAAGTGAACGCAACTTGGTTGAAATACTCAAGGCTGGCGTACACTCATACATTCCAGAGACGACGGTCACAGGAGCTTTTAGTTCGGGAGAGAAACCGCACAACGGGACGCCGGTCCCTTCACAGGACGACCTGTGACCGCCCGTGGAGCAGACAGCGTGGGCCCGAGAGAAAAGGGGGAACAACCCTGTGTTCGGCTTAAAAGCAAATTCCGCTACATTGCGTGGGAGCGGCTAGGCTATGCATTCTTTACACATAGCATGCAGTTTCAGAAAAAGATATACCCCTTCACATCTGGCGTGGAGAGGGTTGTCGCTCTTGGAGCGAGAACATGTAACGAGAGCGTGTGCGCTTGTATGTGTACTCAAGGAGCGAGGAACAAGTCTCTCCTCAGTACTTCACTGGGAGAGCACCTCTGTCGAGAGTGAATTGGTGCAACTCTATGTTGAGTCCTGTGTTGGCCGCCACACTTGTTGTGCGGTGTGAACGGACAGAGTTATAGTTAAACGCCTGAGAGCGAATTTTTGAGTGACATCGCAGTGGACTGATTATCTGACCGGTGTACCACGCCAATAGTTAGACTAGGGGCGAATAGGAGTCCTTGACTTCATCAAGGCGTAGGGAGAGTTTGATTGGCGAAGAAGGTCAATCCAGATAGAACGAGAGTTATCTTATTTGTCAGAAGCGAGCGGCGCAGACAGCAGTCATAGCAGCTAATGGTATTGTGCGCTACAGCTATTGCGAGCCCCATATTTCCTCCACAACAGTACACTTCACTGCATTTCGCACACAACAGCCTCGACCGTACCTAACAACATTCTAACGGATAATTATTGAAATTGAGTAGGCGCGCCTCTCAGCCATTCTGCCAAGTCAACAACCATCTTAAACTTTGTATAGGAATTTCATTAGCCTATCCTTGAGAGGTAACTTCACATTCCGAAAAGAACTAGGATATAACTTGTTCAGTTCATAACTAAAAGTGCCATTGGGATTTCTCAGAATTTTTGCAAAATAAATAATAATTTTCGTTACTTTCATGTTTTTATTACACTAACTAGCACTACTCCAGTACCTAAGTATCCCACTAGTTACGAAAGAAATTTTGTGAATTTTTGTGCCATTTCCTTACAGCGGACGACTACAGAAGATATTTACTGCTGAAAGTTTTTCACGCATTTCTCTTTAGAACGTTAGGAGCATCTGTCTGACTTCTGCAGTAGTGTGGGGGTGGAAATTGCATCTTGCAGGAGCCACAGGGTAAAGGATACATCTCAGATTAATCCGTTGTGCAGAATAACAGAATAGCAACCCACAAGCTCACATGAGGATCCACATAAGGTCTTCTTTAACGCCGTAACTGTCGCTAACATTAGTTAACATCGAAGTGGTGAGTTGATGTTAGTCAGTCTGGCGCTTGAGACGACAAAGACATCTTTATCTACACCTCACTAAGTTTCAACGAGATCGTGTAATAGGAGTACGGGAATCTGGGTGTTCCTTCTGCAATACTACCAGAAGACTTGGCAGGAATGCAATCATTGTTCATGATTGCTGTCAGCGGTTGTCACTAAATGTTCAGTCGCAAGAAAACCGGGCTCTGGACAGCCACATGGCACTATGGAGAGGCAAGACCATCGTCTTTGGCTCTGGTGCGTAGTCTTGCACCTGCAGCAGCAATCTGAGTGGAAATTGGAATCACAGTGACGCAGCGAGTTATCAAAAATCTGTTACTTCAAGGACATCTCAGAGCTACACGGTTCGTAGCGTTCATTCCACTGAACCTAAACCACCGCCAGTTGTGACGCCAGTTAGTTGTGACGCCAGTTAGTTGTGACGCCAGTCATTTGTGACGCCAGTTAGTTGTGACGCCAGTTAGTTGTGACGCCAGTTAGTTGTGACGCCAGTTAGTTGTGACGCCAGTTGTGACGCCAGTTGTGACGCCAGTTGTGTCATACATGAGCACAATGGAGGGCAGGGCGGGGGCCTGTTGTGTTTGCTGATGACAGGTGGTTCTGTCTCAGTGCCAGTGATGGGCGTGTGTTCGTTAGGAGGAGACCAACTGAGGGTTTGCAACCGAATTGGCTGCGGTCTAGACACACCTCGACCTGCACCTGAAATTATGGTCAGGGGTGTGATTCGTATGATAGCAGGAACACACTCGTGGTTGTCACACGCACCTTGGCTGCAAAATTTTAACCACTCTGGTGGTTCGACCTTTGAGGCTGTCACTTACAGACTGCATTCCAGAGATTGTTTTCCAACAGGATAACGCTCGCCCACATATCGCTTTTACAACGCAGTATGTTCTGCTGAGTGTCAAATGTTACTTTGGTTTTCTCGATCGCCAGCACATATGGGACATCATCGGATGAAAACTCCAGCCTCATCCACGTACAACATTAAGCGTCGCTATACTGACCGGCCAAGTGCCATCAAATCCATCACACAAACTTACGTTCGGCCCCTATACAACACAATGCATTACATTTGCATGCTCGCAACCAACGGTCTGGCAGTTACAACGCTTATTAACTTATGAGCATCAATCCCGCGTCCGGCCATCCTGATTTAGGTTTCCCGTGATTTCCCTAAATCTCTCCAGGCAAATGCCGGGATGGCTCCTTTGAAAGGGCACGGCCGACCTCCTTCCCCATCCTTCCCTTATCCGATAAGACCGATGACCTCGCTGTTTGGTCTCTTCCCCCAAACAACCAACCACTCAACTTATGAGCATTTCTTATTTCGAATGGTTTATCTCGCGCTTACATTAATCTAAGATCATGCAATGTTACCTAGACAAATTTATACCCGAAATTTCAGTACTGTACATTGTTTTTTGGTGTTGAGACATTTTTGCGTCAGTGAATTTGAATGCCCCTTGTACGTGCAGCGGCTTGCTTGTACACATCTCAGCGAAATGACCGTGGCGTCGAACATTTCCACGGTCACTTGTCACCAGTATTTCAGCGTCCATTGCCGTTATCCGCTTCTCGCTCGCCGCTAACGAGATCTCTACGGGTGTTAACGCGTGAAATGGATCGCCACCTCCCCCTCTGAGCTCGACAGCGAATCTGTTGTCGAATGGCGCGCAGAAGAAGTTTATTTCCGCTGTCAAATTACTGCGTCTAAATAAAGACTTTTTCTGGGAGTGTGGGTGGGCAGGCAGGCAGGCAGGCAGCCGGCTAGCTATCGGCCCCCGTGCCTCACGTATCTGCGATCAGCTCGCGCGGAATTGGCACGCGGCTCGGGGTTCCACCCTCACCATAGCCGGCGGGACGTATTGATCAGTCGGGCCCCAGTGGAGGGGTGGCACGCCTGGTGGGGGCAGGGGGGTTGGCACCCCTGGCGCAGTGGTGCGTGCGCGCAGCCGGCGCAAAATAATAATAAAAAAAGAAGGGTGGGACCAGTCGCGGCTATTTCGTTTCTGACCATGCGTTTGATTTTAATGCGACCGCAGGGCTCGACAACGACCCTCAACCGTGCGTGGGTTGTCGATGGAGAGGACGACCGGCGGGGGCGGGGCGGAGGGGTGGGGAAGGCGGGTGAAATACGCGATTCCGGGGGTGCGGTCGCCGCTATCGGGCCCTCCCGGACGCGTTTACTGTGCGCAGCAAATAATGTTGCTATCGCGGCGGCGACAATCCACCCACAGCGGTTGCGCCGCTGAAATTTCGCGGGATTTACGTACCCATCACTACCGCGTCGGAATACCTTTTACGTCGACAGATTTTCTCGCCGCTATTACCCTATACGCCGTTTCCACTGCGAGGGCCATGAAAAAGGTGTGACCTTGAAAATGTAAAACTGTAAGGACAGTTTTTACAACTCCCAGTACCGGGTGAAGAATATTGATGTGGCTTACCAACACAAGTACAAGGATAGCGTACGAATAGGGACCCGAAAGGAGGCATGAAGAGCGCCAAAAACAGAAATAACAATCATCCATTTATTGCACCATTACAAACGAAGATCATTATATATGAGACATTATAATTGCCATACTCAAATCTATTATGACAAACTATGCTTCACGAAGGGCACACACAATGGAGTTTAAGAAATTACAATGGCACATCAACTCCGCTATGACAGTGTGCATAATGAAGGCCGCAAAATTTTACCAATCTAAGAAATTAAAATAATACTAGCATAAAATCAACTAAAATGCCTTGAAGGAAATGTTTATGAGAAGAACACGACGGGGCCGCAAGGGTCAACCGACCAAATGCCGGGAAATCCATAAGAAACCTCAGCCAACTTAATACCAAAACAACAATTTATGAACAATATGCAAAACACAAGACCTCTCAGTCCAAAGGCTTCCGTTTAGTCGCGAAGGTGGCTCCGAACCGCCTGCTGAGGTGCCAAGCGTCGTACGGAGTCCCGAATCAAGTTTAACCTTCGTCTACGGAAAGCGGAAGCACCACAGGACAAAATAAACTCCAATCTAACTGCGCAAGGCAAACTCTGTGGAGTGCCACTCGAAGATTATGCACTTTAAGATCAAACATAAAGCACCCTTGACTAACTTGCCGCTGAGCGACGCACTTCCATCACCAGCGTCTAGTAGAGTACGGAGAGCAGCGTACCCCATCGATATGCATCCATGGGACGGTAAACGAGGATAGCAATCCCAGCGACGAAGAGACAGGAGGACGAAATGGCATCCCGCGGCACATAGAAGGTATTTCAAACCCAGGCTCGACAAACTACAACAGGCGAGATTTTGCCCCCCTCGCGAATCAAGTTAAACGGCCCACCACGCCGCTGTCCATACTATTAACCGTAAAATCACGGTCCGGTCTTCCCATCGGGTCCCACTCGGCGTCCAGACGCAAACAACACCAGCCGAGTTGAACTGTCTCCACGCCAAGGCAGCCACCTCTTTCTTCCTCACACGCCTGCAGCTAGCTCCGGCCAGCGATCACACACGGAAACAACCGCCTAACGTCAAAGCGCCGTCTGAGTGAAAACTCAGCACTAAGATCGATACGGAGTTGGAAATAAGGGAGCACCGTAACAAATATATTACGAGGGGCACTCAATAAGTGACGACGCAATTTGGTTCCGTTCAGGATTCGAGTACAACATATTACCCCAATTCTTCGGCAACAAAACCGCATTTTTCAGCATAGTTCAATGCGACGGCCTTACGCCACCTTACACGGGCAACCTATAACCGGTACGGTACCACTCTAGTGGTCGACGTGGGGGCCTAAGACTTATTGCATCAATGACCTCCCATTATCCTACTGCTCCCTGCTTGAGCAACCTTCATTGGACCAAACACATGGCAGTCGGAAAGTACGACATCTTGGCTGTTTGCTGGATGAGGAAGAACAGTCCAGTGAAGGTTTGCGAGCTCCTCTGGGTTTCGCAAACTTGCTGGTGCCTTGCGTTCTCACAGAGAAGTGGAAGTTCATTTTCATTTTTGTGACAACGAACTCGCTGAAGTCGCTTTTTCAGTTTCCTAAGAATAACACAGCACACTTCAAGGCTGATAATGGGCTCCCATTCAGGGAAGTGGTATGGCGCCAATCTATGGATTACTGTTGAACCCATGTTTCGTTGCCTGTGACAACGTGGTTCCCAAGAGAGCATTAGGGAACGATTGACAAGAACAGAGGGTAGACAGTAGAATAAGAATGGATAGCTTTCAGAAATGGAACAGCGAAGGCAGCAGAGGATCAAGTAGGTAAAAAGACGAGGGCTAGTAGAAATCCTTGGGTAACAAGAAATACTGAATGTAGTTGATGAAAAGGAAATTATAAAAATGCAGTAAATGACGCAGGCGAAAAGGAATACGAACGTCTAAAAAATGAGGTCGCCAGGAAGCGCAAAATGGCTGAGCATGGATGGCTAGAAGACAAAAGTAAGGATATAGAAGCAAATATCAGTAGGGGTAAGATAGATACTGCCTACATGAAAATTAAAGAGACCTTTGGATCGCTTCCCGCGCCCGGGTTCCCCAGTTCGATTCCCGGCGGGGTCATGGATTTTCTCTGTCTCATGATGACTGGGTGTTGTGTGATGTCCTTAGGTTAGTTAGGTTTAAGTAGTTCTAAGTTCTAGGGGACTGATGACCATAGATGTTAAGTCCCATAGTGCTCAGAGCCATTTGAACCAAGACCTTTGGAGAAATGATAACAACCTGTACGAATATCACGAGCTCAGATGGAACACCAGTTCTAAGCAAAGAAGGGAAAGCAGAAAGGTGGAATGAGTATATACAGGGTCTATAGAACGGCGATGTACTTGAGAGCAGTATTATAGTAATGGGAGAGGAAGTAGATGAAATCCGACATGTGGTATTGCGTGAAGAATTTGACAGAGCACTAAAAGACTTAAACCGAGACAAGGCCCTGTGAGTAGGAAACACACTGTCAGAGTTGATGATACTCTTGGGAGAGCCAGTCATGACGAAACTCTTTCATCTGATAAGTAAGATGTATGAGGCGAAATACCCTCAGACAAGAAGAGGAATGTAATAATTCCAACTTCAAGAAAAGCAGTTGTTGACGGGTTTGAAAACTACGGAACTATCAGTTTAATAAGCCACGGTTGCAAAATGCTAACATGAATTATTTACAGGTGAATGGAAAAACTGGTACAAGCTGACCTCAGGGAAGATCAGCTTGGATTCCATAGAAATGTTGGAACACGCGAGGCCATACTGACCCTACGACGTATCTTAGAAAATAGATTAAAGAAAGGCAAATCTACGTTTCTAGCATTTGTAGACTTAGAGAAAGCTTTTGACAATGTTAACTGGAATGCTCTCTTTCAAATTCTGAAGGTGACAGGGGTAAAATATAGGGAGCGAAAGGCTATTTACAATTTGTATAGAAACCAAATGGCAGTTATAAGAGTTGAGGGGCATGAAAGGGAAGCAGTGGTTGGGAAGGGAGTGAGACAGGGTTGTAGCCTCTCCCCGATGTTATTCAATCTGAATACTGAGCAAGCATTAAAGGAAACGAAAGAAGAATTCGGAGTAGGAATTAAAATCCACGAAAAAGAAATAAAAACTTTGAGGTTCGCCGATGACATTGTAATTCTGTCTGAGACAGCAAAGGACTTGGAAGAGCAGTTGCACGGAATGGACAGTGTCTTGAAAGGAGGATATAAGACGTACATCAACAAAAGCAAAACGAGGATAATGGAATGTAGTCTTATTAAATCAGGTGATGCTGAGGGAAGTAGATTAGTAAACGAGACACTTAAAGTAGTATATGAGTTTGAGAGGTGGCATGAGCCCCCTCTCATATTTCTATCTTACGATTTTCCTCTCTAACTGCATGCAGTGAAAAGTCGCTATTCCTTCACACGCGGACTTCCCACGCAGCGTCTCTCGTCACCCGGGTGGTCTGGTGACTGGCGGGCACCGCTGATCTGGAAAGGGTTAAGCCGACGGGTGTGAGGGAGTCGAGTGAATGCTTTGCAGACGCCGACATTGTCAAAAGACACGCCCGGAGGGGTCTGAAGTAGCGGCTGGGCTAGAGGTTCCGTTACTTCGCAGAATCTTAGCGAAAACACTTTCTGGCGGGCTACCAGCGAGGCGTGGGAATGGCTTGTGTACCCAGGCAGTTGTGGCGGGAAAATTCCCGCGCTTTCTGCAAAATAGTAACTGTGATTGGCTTGCTCAGGGCATAGCTCCGTGATGTAGCAAAATCAGCGCAGAAATTGGCGCCAAGAATCTCCATTGGTAGAATGGTAGTGCTCCGGCAATGGAGTGGAATTTTCCGCCGGTTTTCGAGTTGCTGATTGGAACGTTTAACCACGGCCACTGTCGTGGGGGCGGGAATGTTGTGTGTTCGGCCTGTATGGGTGCTCTAGGTAGTCGGCTCTCGCCTTTCGGTCGAGGACGTCGAAGCAACCAGCCATCGCCTCTGGTACGCCAGATCGTGTTCTGGCAGTTAAGAAGACAGTTTGGTAATGTATGTCCACAGCACCGGCAGATAGGGATTTTCCTAGGTGATAATCAGAGCTCAGCAGAGCGCGCCTGTTCGTCTTTTTCTAACTTTGTTCTGTCTTGAGTAGCAGCAATTAATGTTGGGTTAGCTGTGTGTCTCTCTTAAGATTTGAGTGGCAAGGAATTGGCTCCACATACAACTTCGTCTTAAACCTCACAATCTAGTTTAGGGACAAATTCACCTTCACAGCGTTTGTTTGAGTATCCAATTTGAGCCAATTTGATGTATTATAAATGTTTCATGTGTTTTTGTTTATTATTTTGTGTTTAGTCTTAATAAATCATATTGTTATCTTGGACAGAACTTTCATTCTGTTAATCGGTAGAGCAACCCATCATTTCTCACTATGTTAATGAAAACTTCCTTTATTTAACTTATTTATCAAATTAAATTATTGCAGGTGCCAGACTCTTTTCTACTCCACTTGCAGGGTTGATTACAGTTAGTTCGCGTATATTTTTTAATCCATGTGCAACAGCAAAAGTCGGAGTTAGAATAGGGGGGGGGGGCTTAGAGCATCATTTACATATGTAGATTCTAGAAGAATTTAGTGTTAAATACACTGCTTGCCCCGGCACCTCGCAAGTTTTGCTATTTGGGGAACAAAATAACATGATGGACGAAATAGAGAGGATATAAAATGTAGACTGGCTGTGGCAAGGGAAGCGTTTGTGAAGAAAAGACATTAGTTAACATCGAGTATAGATTTAAGTGTCAGGAAGTCGTTTCTGGAAGTATTTGTATGGAGTGTAGCCATGTATGGAAGTGAAACATGGACGATAAATAGTTTGGACAAGAAGAGAATAGAAGCTTTCGAAATGTGGTGCTACAGAAGAATGCTGAAGATTAGATGGGTAGATCACTGAACTAATGAGGAAGTACTGAATAGAAATGGGGAGAAGAGGAATTTGAGGCACAACTTGACTAGAAGAAGGAATAGTCTGGTAGAAGGGATGAATACACTAAACAGATTAAGAAGGATGTGGGTTGTAGCAGTTGCTCTGAGATGAAGAGGCTTACAGACGATAGAGTGGCATGGATAGCTCCTTCAAACCAGTCTCTGTACTGAAGACTGCACGACAACGAGAAAGTAAGACAAAAATTATCACGATTGTACTCGTAATGCGCAAGCAATTCCGCGTACTCGGTTCTTCGTTGTTCTTTATGGTCTTCTGTTAGCCCGTGAGGAAACCCGTGGGCCCACACCTGTGAGTATCCCAAATGGCGAACGAGTGTATCAATAATACCAACAAAGACGTCGAGTTGAGCAACGATGTGTGTGTGTGTATGATGCGTCGATCACCTCAAGTGAGTGTGTCCATACGTTCCAACGTCGCAGAAGTCATAGCTGCACGTGGCCGGCAGGCACCCGTAAAATCTGGCAGGTTTGTGCGACATTATTGCGATGATGATAGACACCTCACCCAACGATTGTTCGTCCTTTTGTTTACTGTCAGGTCTCCCTAGATAATCTTGAAGTGCCTATAAATATCTCAGTTGCTTTGGTTCTCCGTCAATAGGAACTCAATCACAGCTCTCTGATTGGAACGTACCTCTATTACAGACGACATTTTGAAAGTTACGTGTAGCGTTGCACCTATTGCAACTCCTTGGAACTATTGGGGGGGGGGGGGGGGGGGGGTGAGGGGTGGCTGAAGCGGGAATATTCCACGATGTCTCACAACAAATTCCATATTTTTGACGAGAAAAACGTGTATTATTTATTGAAGAGCCTCATATCTGTCCACTTTCTCTTCCTTGGGCTTTTGGTAAGACATTAAAAATAAATCTAAATGAAACGATCACGGAACTATGTTCTTTATTATTTTAAAGTGAATGCTACGTAAACATTCCTCTCTAACGGAAATAAATTTCAAAATCTTTCTCCAGTATTAGAACTGGTTATAGGAAACACACGACATCCAATTGAAAAGTGTAAAATTATACCCATATTAAAACGTGCAGAGAGTAATAGACCTCAGAAGTATCGTACAGTTGCTGTTGTCAGCATAGTGTACAAACTGTTAGAAACAATCATCCTCGGAAGGATTAGCCATAAAATATGGGTATCAGTTCCACTTAACGAAGTCGGCTTCCGACCAAACAGAAGCTGCTCAAACTAGGGTCTCTCCCAGCTATGTTCAAGACGGATTTCAAATGTCACGAATCATCTGTGGCGTTTTTAGACTTAAGAGCAGCATTATGGAGGCTGATATTAATATTTACATTCTATCCTATTTTTCAGTGCCTTGTCATTGCAAGACTGCTGAAAGAAATGCTTAGCAGCACTATAAGTGATTATTAGTAATATATCGAGCAAGCAAATGAAACTGAATAAGGATTTTCCTCAGAGCTCAGTCTTAGTTCCTTTGCTCTTTAGCATGCATATTGCTAATGTGCTTGCAACAAGCTCTCTCAAAATTTGTAGAGGCTGACGATTGGGCACATGAGGATGTTATGCACCAATTTAATGTTTTTAGCACTACCTGTTTCTGAACTGTGCTCTCCCATTATCAACTGCTTAAAGCTTCTACGTCATTAGGCACCGTTAGCAGCTACAACGCAGCCGTAAATAGGCAGTGTCAGATATAAAATTCTTCCTAGAACATCTCATGTTGCTATGTCTTGAGAGTATTACAGGTCAGCACGATATGTTCTAGAAAAAGTTTTATGTTTCACGATACAAGTTTGCAGTTGGGTTATTACTATTGACGGCAACTAATGGCATACAAGCTTTCGTTATTTGATAAAAGGATAATATAGCCCCAAAATATGTTGAGTAAAAATATCACACATTTGACAACTGGTGCGTAGCATTCTCAGTATCGACGGGGAAATTAAGAAAACAGCCGATATTATAGCAAATAATTCGGCTGTAGTGGGTATTTCCGTGAATAGAGGGCCCAGCTTAGTTCAACTAATATGGAGGTTTCGTACTTTCATTTGAACAATAAACATTCAAATACGAAACAGAATTCCTTTTGAACAGTGTCACCTTAACTCACAGTAACAGTCTTAACTATCTAGCAGTTACGTTTGACACAACGTTAACTAAAAGAACTTTCTTTAAAAAATGAGGAATTGTCAATTTGCTGTACGCGCATCTGGCCACAGCACTGAAAAAAAAAATGGCTCAAATGGCTCTGAGCACTATGGGACTTAACTACCGAGGTCTTCAGTCCCCTAGAACTTAGAACTACTTAAACCTAACTAACCTAAGGACATCACACACATCCATGCCCGAGGCAGGATTCGGACCTGCGACCGTGGCGGTTCCAGACTGTAGCGCCTAGAACCGCACAGCCACTCCGGCCGGAAACAGGACTGAAGTTAGCATAGTTCTAAACCCTTGTGAGTATCTTAGAGAACCTCACCAACTCTCTTCCTGTACGTCTAGAAGCGGTCCGCACTCCAAAAGATGGCTATTCAATTTCTGTTTAACAGCGTCATTTGTATTATAAGTGAGGAAAACTCTCTTGTAAGTAAAACTTCAGGAAATTTTCCGTGAAAGCAGTTGAAAAGATATGAAAATTGTCAAAAACTTTGCGTGTAACAAAAGGATAAAAGTTGTGTGTGCGATGGGAACGAGAACAAACGCCTGACATGCCTTTCACTAAAATGGTGCCAGATGGAAATAATTGCACCAAGACATTAACTATACTGCTTCATTATTTATTTATCTACCGATATTGTCATTGAATTCAGTATTATAGGGTTGTGAAACATGGACAGTGGGCATACTGGAACAAAAGAGAATCGAAGCATGTGACATGCGGCGCTACAGAAGAATATTGCAAATTAGGTGGACTGATAATGTAAGGAATGAAGGTTCTGTGTACATCTACATCGATACTCTGCAAATCACATTTGTTCCTGGCAGAGGGTTCATCGAACCACCTTCACAATTCTCTATTATTCAAATCTCATATAGCACGCGGAAAGAACGAACGCCTATATCTTTCCGTACGAGCTCTGATTTCCCTTATTTTATCTTGGTAATCATTTCTCCCTACGTAGGTTTGTGTCAACAAAATATTTTCGCATTCCGAGAAGAAAGCTGTTGATTGAAATTTCGTGAGAAGATTCCGTCCCAACGAAAAACGCCTTTCCTTTAATGATGTCCAGAGCAAAACCTTTATAATTTCTGTGACACTCTCTCCCATATTTCGCGATAATACAAAACGTGTTGTCTTTCTTTGAACTTTTTCGATGTACCCCGTCAGTCCTATCTGGTAAGGATGCAACACAGGACAGCAGTATGCTAAAAGAGGACGCACAAGTGCAGTGTAAGCAGTCTCCTGAGTAGATCTGCTACATTTTTTAAGTGACCTGCCAATAAAACGCAGTCTTTGGTTAGCGTTCCCCACAACATTTTCTATGTGTTCCTTCCAATTTAAGTTGTTCGTAATTGTAATACCTAGGTATTTAGTTGAATTTAAGGCTTTTAGATTACACTGCTTTATCGTGTAACCGAAGTTCAACGAATTACTTTTAGTACCCATGTGGATGACGTCACACCTTTCGTTATTTAGAGTCAACTGCCAATTTTCGCACCATTCAGATATTTTTCTAAATCGTTTTGAAATTTGTTTTCATCTTCTGATGACTTTATTAGTCGATAAGTGATAGCGTCATCTGCAAACAACCTAAGACGGCTGCTCAGATTTTCTCCCAAATCGTTTATATAGATAAGGAAGAGAGAAGGGCCTATAACAGTACACACCAGAAATAACTTCTGTTTTACTCGATGACTTTCCGTCAGTTACTATGAACTGTGACGTCTCTGACAGGTAATCACAAATCCAGTTACATAACTGAGACGATATTCCATAAGCACGAAATTTCACTACGAGCCGCTTGTGTGGTAAAGTGTCAAAAGCCTTCCGGAAATACAGAAATACGGAATCGATCAGAAATCCATTGTCAGTAGCACTCAACACTTCATGTGAATAAAGAGCTGCTTGTGTTCCACAGGAACGATGTTTTCTAAACCCATGTTGACTGTGTGTCAGTAGACCGCTTTCTTCGAGGTCATTCATAATGTCGAATACAATGTTCTAAAATCCTGCTGCCTATCGACGTTAACGATATGGGCCTGTAATTTAGTGGATTATTCCTACTACCTTTCTTGAATATTGGTGTGACCTGTGCAGCTTTCCAGTCTTTGGGTACGGATCTTTCGTCGAGCGAACGATTGTATATGATTGTCAAGTATGGAACTAATGAATCAGCATACTCCGAAAGGAACCTAATGGGTATACAGTCTGGACCAGAAGACTTGCTTTTATTAAGGGATTTAAGTTGCTTCACTACTCCGAGGATATTTACTCCTACGTTACTCATGTTGGCAGCTGTTCTCGATTCGAATTCTGGAATGTTTACTTCGTCTTCCGAAGGTTGTGTTTAGTAAGTCTGCTTTGGCAGCACTGTCTTCGATAATATCTCCATTTCTATCGCGCAGAGAAGGCATACGTTGTTTCTTGCCGCTCTCTGGAGAATAGTCGAGATAAGGAATATACTGAAAACACGACAATCACAAAGGACAGATTGGTAGGACATCTGCTGAAATATCAGAGAATGATTTCCGTGATACAAGAGGAAGTCATAGAGGGTAAAAATTATAGGGGAAGACAGAGGTTGGAATGCATCCAGCAAATAGTTGGGGGCGAAGGTTGCAAGTGTTACTCTGAGATGAATAGCTTGGCACAGAAGAGGAATTCGTCGCAGGCCGCATCAAACCAGTCAGACTAAAAGAATAAAATATTGTCCAATTTGTACAGACGTATCTGAAAAGTAAACCGTTTTAGTAAATACTCTTCTAATTACTACAGAACTCCAACTAGAAGGATATTTGCTGCTGAAGTGCGTGGAACGAATTATCTCACACACGGTTCGTGTGACGACGTAAGTTTATTGGGACGTTGCTGCTTTTATTATCGTGCCCTTTTTCCGTGTCGATCACCGCTGGTACGTTGGCGTACTGAAAAATAATGTTTCCGAATTTTTAATGTGCAAACTATTAAAGTTTTTTTAAATTATTATCCTGTATGATCCTCCACACAGTCCCGACTTGGTCGCATCCGATTTTCGTCTGTCTCGGAAACAGAAAGAACACCTACGTGAACATCAGTTCGATAGTGATAAAGTAGAGATGAGGTTTTGCCTCCGCCAACGAAGTCAAACATCGTGCAGTGGCGGTATCAACGAACTGACACCCTTTGGGAATAATGTATCCGCCACAGTTGGTGGGTTTTTGGGGTCTCCTGCAAAACCGCCAACCCGCGTCGTAAAACGGCAATGCGGGTTATCGCTCCACCTTCGCAGGCGCACAGGCCGAAGTTCGCTTAACATACAGGAAGCAGACCAGTTCAGAGAGCGCGAGCAGGACCAGTAGAGGCCGCCACATCTACGCACCGCACCGCTTTCCTCAGCCAATCCGAGCCCACTTCGCTGGACTAGTAGCTATCTGGTAGTCATTCGGCACGCGGATATAATTGCCCTCGTGCGGCGAACAGCGGCAACGCACCCTCCAAACCACTTGCTGCAACTTTTAGTTCTTTCATGTCAAACCCTCCGAGACACAGGCAATCGTCATAGGCCGCACCACCCACTTCTTCCATGATTTCTACCTAACCATTTGTGGTCGTCCCATCCAGATTAGATTAGATTAGTTTTTCGTTCCACAGATCCGTGCTGAGAATATCGTCGTGGATGTGGAACATGCCAATTTTTCTTTTTCTTTTTCTTTAAAAAAAAAAGCTGAAATAACAATACTAATAGTATGAATATATACAATACATCATTTGTTTCTATTAAAAAATTCGTCAATGGAGTAGAAAGAGTTGGGCACTAGTAAGTCTTTCTGACTTCTTTTAAACTGATCTTTATTTGTAACTAAATTTTTTATGTTTGCTGGCAAATTATTGAAGATGAATATTCCTGAGTAGTGGACCCCTTTTTGAACTAAAGTAAGTGCTTTATAGCCCTTGTGCAGATCACTTTTGTTCCTGGTATTGTATGTATGCGCTGTTTGTTGGAAAAAGGTATATTATTTAGGACGAATTTCATTAAGGAGTAAATATACTGAGAGGCAGTAGTTAGTATAGCCAGTTCTTTGAAGAGGTTTGTACAGGACGTCCGTGAATTTACTCCACAAATAATACGTATTACACGCTTTTAGACTCTGAAAACTTTTGTTTGACTTGAAGAGTTACCCCAAAATCTTATACCATATGACATTATGAAATGAAAGTAGGCAAAGTATGCAAGCTTTTTTATTTTTATGTCGTCTATGTCTGCTAACACTCTAATTGCAAATACAGATTTGTTAAGGCGTTTCTGCAATTCTGTGGTGTGTTCCTCCCAACTGAATTTATTATCAAGTTGTAATCCAGCTCACTATCACCCTGAGATACCTTGGCTTCACCCTCGACGGTTACCTCGCCTTGACACCTCACCTCCTGACCATGCAGCGGAAAATCCATACCTACCTCCACCTCCTGAAACTGCTGTCTAACTGGACATGAGGATTGCATCCTTCCAATTTCCTCCACACCTACAAATCCCTCATTCGTTCTATCCTCTGTTATGCCAGCGTTGCCTGGATCTCCGCCCCCCCCCCCCCCTCCCCAGCCACTTCTATAAGGCCCTCGAAATCCTAGAACGCCACGCGCTCCGCCTTGCCTTCCGCGTCCGCCTTCCGTCCCCCACACGACTCCTGTGTCACCTCATCCCCTTCCACCACATCCTCCTTTTCCTTCAACATATCCTCATTCTTTGCACTGTCTGTAGTCTCGATCTCTCCCCCCCCCCTCCGCTCCACCTCCCCCCCCCCACCCACCACCACTCGCAATTTATTGCGCCTCTATCTCCACACAATGAGGAAGATTTGTAGTCTAAAGATACCTGAAAAGCATGGATAAAAAACAATAACAAAAGAAGTTTTTACTGTTTTTAACAGAAACGCAGCACATTAATGACGTGGATCGAAGAAATTAAGGCAGATCTGAGGGGAAAGGAAGTAACAGAAGAAGAAACAGGAATAAAGAAACTTCACCACAAAAGCAAAATGTTTCAGTGTCTTCCAGCTGAAAAGAAAGAAAACTTCAGTCGCAATATGGAGACAAGAAAGTAGAGATCTTAGGGAAAGAATGAGAAACTACAGGAAAAAAGGAGACGAGAAAAGAAATGAGACATGAGTTATTCCATGTGGTCCTCAGTACACCAAATCAATAAAAAAGGCAATAAAAGGCATTAAGAAAAACAACAGTGATTAGAATATTTGAAGCAGTGTTTACGGTCGTCAAGAACAGAAGAGGAAACGGAAGAGGAAAAGTCATTTTTTTGCGGAGGAATATACTTCCAATTGAGGCCTCTGCAATGAAGGGGGAGGTAGAATTGTTGGCGTGTAAGGGAAGTGGACTAGAGTGAGCTGCAAACGAGTATACGCCACATCACTATCGTCACAGTAGGTGTACCATTAGGTATGTTCTGAAGTTTTAAAGGAATGTAAATTCCCTCATGTTTTGACGAAGATCGTTCCAAATTCGGGTTCCCAATACAGAAAATTGAGAAGGTGGCTGTATTATTTAGCTATATAGAGAAGACTTTACTTCGTTGACAATGGGTACTTCCGGTTGCTGTTCAGACAGTTGCGTAAGTGCTGAAGATAGATAGGAAGGGATGCAATGTTCGAGGAGACGATAGCGCACACGCAGGGTGTAATAATCTCTAGGCTTATTGGCATCTAGCCATGCCATGTGGTTTGTAGACAGAAGTGATGCTGTCGAAACAGCGAATGTGAAATGTATCGCACACAAGCGTTCATTGCCAGTTTCACAGAGCATGACCTGCTGCAGCAAAGTCCTTGAGGAACAGGACCATCATTATCAAGTATATGGAGTGTTAGTGGTTCTACGAGTTTGTATTTAAGCTCGAGAAAAATTTTTATGCGTTTGTAGGGAACGAAGCGACACTGACACCTCCTTTAAGGCAGCAATTGTGTGTTCAGTTTAGTCAAAGTGACTATCAAGAACTATCCACAAGATCTTTGCAGAACAATAAAAAATTGTATCTGTACCGTATAGCATTATTGGTAGGAGAGATTCCCTGAACTAAGGGTTAACGTCTTTTTTGCTTGTGTTTTAGTTGTGTTAAGTTCCAAACCTCTGTTCTATACCCTCTTTGACTAGCCAAGCAAGTCAGGATTTACATGCTGGATGGCTGCACAGTGATGTTTTGGATCTGTAGTTAGGTATAGCTAAAAATTGTCAGCGTACAAGTGATGTTTGCAGTCTAATAACGCATAATGAGAAACGCAATGGACCTGGTACTGATCGTTGTGGGACACTTGATAATACATCCCTCCATTGAGACCATTTTGTTCCGATCGTTGCAAACTGTTGACGAGATGTAAGTTAAGAGTTTAACAACTGTACAGTACTTGATTATATTGGTTTACTTCCCTTTGTGTCTTTATTATCCGAAGTGATATCTTAGATATATCGCCCACTCAGTGGATGCAAACACTGAAGGATGCTCTTCATGTTGCCAAAGGTGATAGGTTATGTATTAACTGACATCGACAGGTGTAACCTAGCCGATAGGCCGGCAACACAGGGAAGCCGTATAATATACTAAACGCAAACAAACCCAACCAAAACCCTTACACAGTGATCGGTTTATGACCAATCGTCCACTTATCTAACGATCATTACTTTTTACAGGTACAGAGGCTGCAGCTGGCCCAGGAGACTTCGCTAGTGCCCCGACCAGGGGCACCCCTGCACGAAAGAACTTTCTACATCTACATCTACATCTGCATCTACATCCATACTCCGCAAGCCACCAGACGGTGTGTGGAGGAGGGTACCTTGAGTACCTCTGTCGGTTCTCCGTTCAGTCTCGTATGGTTCATGGAAAGAAAGATTGTCGGTATGCCTCTGCGTGGGATCTTCATGGTCTCTTCGCGAGATATACGTAGGAGGGAGCAATATACTGCTTGACTCCTCGGTGAAGGTATGTTCTCGAAACTTCAAGAAAAGCCCGTACCGAGCTCCTGAGCGTCTCTTGCAGAGTCTTCCACTGGAGTTTATCATCCCCGTTACGCTTTCGCGATTACTAAATGATCATGTAATGAAGCGCGCTGCTCTCCGTTGGATCTTCTCTATCTCTTCTATCAGCCCTATCTGGTACGGATCCCACGCCGGTGAGCAGTATTCAAGCAGTGAGCGAACGAGTGTACTGTAACCTACTTCCTTTGTTTTCGGACTGCATTTTCTTAGGATTCTTCCAATGAATCTAAGTCTGGCATCTGCTTTACCGACTATTAGTTTTATATGTCACTTCATTTTAAATCATTCCTAATGCCTACTCCCAGATAGTTAATGGAATTAACTGCTTCCTGTTGCTGACCTGCTATATTGTAGTTCAATGATAAAGGATCTTTCTTTCTGTGTATTCACAGCACATTGCACTTGTCTACATTGAGATTCAATTCCCATTCTCTGCACCATGCGTCAATTCGTTGCAGATCCTCCTGCATTTCAATACAATTTTCCATTGTTACAACCTCTCATTATACTGCAGCATCATCCGGAAAAAGTCTCAGTGAACTTCCGATGTTATCCACAAGGTCATTTATATGTATTGTGAATAGCAACGGACCTACGACACTCCCCTGCGGCACGCCTGGAATCACTCTTACTTCGGAAGACTTCTCTCGATTGAGAATAACATGCTGCGTTCTGTTATCTAGTAACTCTTCAATCCAATCACACAATTGGTGTGATAGTCCATAGGGTCTTACTTTCTTACTTTTCGTTAAACGACTATGGGGAGCTGTATCAACCGCCTTGCGGAAGTCAAGAAACACGGCATCTACCTGGGAACCCGTGTCTGTGGCCATCTGAGTCTCGTGGACGAATAGCGGGAGCTGGGTTTCACACGATCGTCTTTTTCGAAACCCATGCTGATTCCTACAGCGTAGATTTCTAGTCTGCAAAAAAGTCATTATACTCGAACATAATCCGGGTTCCAAAATTCTACAACTGATCGACGTTAGGGATATAGGTCTATAGTTCTGCACATCTGTTCGACGTCCCTTCTTGAAAACGGCGATGACCTGTGCCCTTTTCCAATCTTTTGGAACGCTACGCTCTTCTGGAGACCTACTGTATACGGCTGCAAGAAGGGGGGCAAGTTCCTTCGCGTACTCTGTGTAAAATCGAACTGGTATCCCATCAGGTCCAGCGGCCTTTCCTCTTCTGAAAGATTTTAATTGTTTTTCTACCCCTCTGTCATCTATTTCGATACCTACCAACTTGTCATCTGTACGATAATCTAGAGAAGGAACTACAGTGGAGTCTTCCTCTGTGAAATAGCTTTGTAAAAGACATTTAGTGTTTCTTTATGACAACCTAAGCTATGATAACGGTACGGCGCATTGCACGGTACCCACAACTAACTACACTTGCATGATCTGTCGCAGATAGAAAGAAAACAGCTGCTGCGCTTACTACCCGACCAAACTATAGCAGAGGTTTTTCTCTATTGGCACTTTCTTTGGCACGTTTTTTCTTCTGCGCTAGAAACCGCTACCCTTCGTTCGCTTTTCGTCGACCATTTTCTCGAAGCGACCGTGTTACTGGGTAATTCTACCCAGACAAACGGGTACTCTCACTGCCCTACATCCAGTAAAGTTCTCTATTAGTAACTACACTATTGGCCATTAAAATTGCTACACCACGAAGATGTAGTGCTACAGACGCGAAATTTAACCGACAGGAAGAAGTGGCGTGATATGCAAATGATTAGCTCTTCAGAGCATTCACACAAAGTTGGCACCGGTGGCGACACCTACAACGTGCTGACATGAGGAAAGTTTCCAACCGACTTCTCATACACAAACAGCAGTTGGCCGGCGTTGCCTGGTGAAACGTTGTTGTGATGCCTCGTGTAAGGAGGAGAAAAGCGTACCAACACGTTTCCGACTTTGATGAAGGTCGGATTGTGGCCTATCGCGATTGCGATTTATCGCATCGCGACATTGTTGCTCACGTTGGTCGAGATCCAGTGACTGTTAGCAGAATATGGAATCGGTGGGTTCAGGAGGGTAATACGGAACGCCGTGCTGGATCCCAACGGCCTCATATCACTAGCAGTCGAGATGACAGGCATCTTATCCGCATGGCTGTAACGGATCGTGCAGCCACGTCTCGATCCCTGAGTCAACAGATGGGGACGTTTGCAAGACAACAGCCATCTGCACGAACAGTTCGACGACGTTTGCAGCAGCATGGACTATCAGCTCGGAGACCATGGCTGCGGTTACCCTTGATGCTGCATCACAGACAGGAGCGCCTGCGATGGTGTACTCAACGACGAACCTGGGTACACGAATGGCAAAACGTCATTTTTTCGGATGAATCCAGGTTCTTTTTACAGCATCATGATGGTCGCATCCGTGTTTGGTGACATCGCGGTGAACGCACATTGGAAGCGTGTATTCGTCATCGCCATACTGTCGTATCACCCGGCGTGATGGTATGGGGTGCCATTGGTTACACGTCTCCGTCACCTCTTGTTCACATTGACGGCACTTTGAACAATGGACGTTACATTTCGTATGTGTTACGACCCGTGACTCTACCCTTCATTCGATCCCTGCGAAACCCTACATTTCAGCAGAATAATGCACGACCGCATGTTGCAGGTCCTGTACGGGCCTTTCTGGATACAGAAAGTGTTTGACTGCTGTCCTGGCCAGCACATTCTGCAGATCTCTCACCAATTGAAAACGTCTGGTCAATGGTGGCCGAGCAACTGACTCGTCACAATATGCCAGTCAGTACCCTTGATGAACTGTGGTATCGTGTTGAAGCTGCATGAGCAGCTGTAACTGTACACGCCATCCATGCACTGTTTGACTCAATGCCTAGGCATATCAAGACCGTTGATACGGCCAGAAGTGATTGTTCTGTGTACTGATTTCTCAGGATCTATGCACCCAAATTTCTTGAAAATGTAATCACATGTCAGTTCTAGTATAATATATTTGTCTAATGAATACCCGTTTATCATCTACATTTCTTCTTGGTGTAGAAATTTTAATGGCCGGCAATGTATCAGTTGAACTTTTAAGATGGGCATGACGTCGATGTGGACGTGGAGGGGCTCCAAGCATTGCGAGAAACAGGTTACGTATTTATTTTGACTACTGAATGGCGCCCAGCAACATTCTTTGTACCACGATTAGTGAAATATGCTGATAGAGTATTACCTCCTCTCTTCTCGTCGTGCAGTTCACCAACCTTCTACCGATTCGTACAGACGTGGAGCAGAGTGGTTTTCGCGTATAAAGAAATGACCTAGAAGAGCCCAGATTGCAGTAAAAAGCTGTTACAAAATGAGAGCGGGATCACAAAAGCAGACTCAATCTCTTAAAAGTTTTCGTATCTCGCCGCCGAAAGCTCCTCCTCAGAAAGTTTGGAACCGGCACCAGAAAAAGCATAAATATTAATGAAGGACCGGCAGGAAACTTGCCGCTTACCAGAGCCGCACGCGGGCTCTGGCGGGGCTCCGCCACCGTGTCCGGATTGCGGAAAATTATTAAGGAACTCCCCGACATCAAAACAAAAGCGCCAGAAGTCGCGCGAGCGAAAAGATGCAAGTTCTGCGAAAATGGAGAACAGCGCCGAAGTACAATAGCTGGTTGAACTAGTCTCATTTTTCTTCTCCCATTGGCCGTCCTTTTTGCAATAAAAGCCTGAGAATAATAGAACACCATTGAATCCATATTAAATTTCTCTTATGAAGGTTGAGTGAGGGTAGTTTGAAATATTGCGCACAATACCAGAAAGAGGTTAGAAGAAGCTGAATATTTAAGTGACGAGTGTAAAAGTAACTTGCTTTTGAGTGCCTGGAAATATAGAAACAGTTTTCATAGTTCACACGGCTCTAACAAGAAAACGGGACCCCTTAGTAGAATGAAAATTGTAAGACAGCAGGAGTGATGTACAATAATCATCTAAGTTCACACAATGACTTTATTACAATTTCTCACCGACTTAATTATAGTTTCTGTTGTGAAGATCAGTAAATTACATTGTTATATGCTGAGCCACACTTGGAATCTATGCACTAACTAGTTATCTTACTTACGTATTTGAAACTTCAAGCACACTTTAATAACATGTCTAAAACATGGACTATTGTCATGTCGTCTCAGCCACAAGTTTTTATTCTAAGAATATTTTCACCTGGTAACAACAATTAATATTATTTTATAATTAATCAGAATGTATTTTCCTTCCTGATCGTAGTACGTTAGTGTCTGTCGTTTACTTCCCTCGAAATAGAACCCTGAATCAACCCATAAAATTTCAGACCTCTAGCTCAAACAGATATGTTCTGCTTGAAACGAAACTTGGCTGATGATTTCACGCTCGCGAATTTTATTTGGTCTATGGAGCATTTCTGTTGTTCCTAACACACTTCAATTCCATAATCTACTTGGTTTGCATGTTGCACGTCTCTTTTCTCTTGTTTCTGCTTATTCTGGAGACGTTATTTCGCTGCCTCAAAGACCTACTTTTCAGGTTCGGCTTGCATCTCATGGAGTCAGCTGACAAAAGAGACCTTCTATTGTTACACCCAGGACACACTCCAACCGACTCCAGAATTTCACGCCTACCAACTGTCCCACATGAAAACAAATTACAGGCATAACAACTTCCGAGAATGACAATAACTCAAACTACAGGAAAATTTGTAAGGAAGACAACGCTTTAAAAGCACGGACATACAAAGGAAACATAAAAGCTTCGCAAATTTTATCTTCTACTAGAGCTGTTAACTTGAGAAACTGATGTGTACTACAGGTACACGTTTCTCGAACAGGGGTTTAATGACAACAATGATGTGTGAAAGCAGCAGAAACATTACTGTGGACCCTCACAGAGAGATCTTTAAGTTGATTTTTAAACAACTTCCTGATGTCAAATTCAGATTTTTTTAACCACCATTCTCTTCAAGAAACTCTAGACATTAAGATAAAAACAAAGGAATTGAATTTTTGAAGCTGATTCACAGGCAAGTTACCTTAGGCCTTTGTCTAACGGTGGTTTCTGGACGAAACCAGCTTTTCTGACATCGACTGACTGTCTTACCAACGGTGTGACAGAGAATACACTGAATAGGTTTATTCGGGTTGGAGGACTCCTGACAGATTTTAGAATATGGATTGTCTGTGAAAGTAATTGTGACTACGCCCTGATTTGAAAAACATGCGCTATCATGCACAAAATTTCGACTCATTAATGATTGTTAGCACCACAATCGGACAGGAAGATTTTATAGGAAATTACATAGGCAGAGTACACTTACTTTTCATAGCACGAAGATATAAGTAGACATAGCAAAATGAAAATAGAATTTTAGTAAATATAACCAATCATACATCTTATTAATCAAAAAAGTGTTTAAGCAACATGGATTGTATCCAGTTGCAGTGCGGATGGGTATGTAGACCCAATTTCTATAATAATTTAAAAGTATCTAAGTAACACAGTTTCTGTTAAACAAGCACCGCATCTCTACCACCTGCATCAGCAACAAACCCACGTTGTCTGCTGAGAAACACTTGCAAAAATTCGTTGTTGATGTAACTTGCAATGCGAAAATCAGGAAATTCTAACATTTGTGGCGGCCAAGTAACAAGTTTCGGATCAAGTTATCGTTTACCAAAGTACTGACGAGGAGAACACTGCTGGTGACATACCCAATTTGTGCTCAGAGGAAAAGAAGCCAAAATATGCGAACTCATGTCTCGGCTTATCTAAATATACTAGACAGTTTCTGAAAAAACGACGGTTAAAAATTTTTGTGCTACGTTATGTGTCTTTCAGCGAGTACGTGGTTCAACCAAAGTGGTGCCACAGTGGCTAGCATCTCAGCTTCACACTTTTGTGCCCGATGTTGGAAGCCCGAATATGATTTTTATCTTTGTTCTTCGTTTATATATCCATATCTGCAGAAAACTACTACATGAATTACTTCGCAGTGCACATTGAAATAACGCTGTCCTTATTCCTCTACCACTAATATGTCTGGTGAATGGAGTAAAAAAAAAATTCCTGCCTTCGTCCGATAGTCATGGTGTTCCGAATTTCTGTGTTTCGGATGTTTCTACGATCTATATAATCCAAAGGAATGCGCAGAATCTGTCTGAAGGATAAACAAAATAATATAATATAATTTAAGATGAAATACAACAAACGAGAACTTACAAAAATTGTCACCCCCCCCCCCCCCCCGGAAAAATACCTGTCTGGTTTGGTACGGACCGCCACGAATTCCTCCTCAGACAACCTGTTCATCTCAGAATGGCACTTACAACGTACGTCCTCAATTATTTGCTTGACGTATTCCAATCTCTGTCTTCCTCTACAGTTTTTGCCCTCTACAGCTCCCTCTAGTACTACGGAAGTCATTCCCTCATGTCTTAGCAGATGTCCTATCACCCTGTCCCTTCTCCTTGTCAATGTTTTCCAAATATTGCTTTCCCATGTGATTCTGCGCATTACCTCCTCGTTCCTTACCTTGCCAGGCCACCTAATTTTCAACATTCATCTATAGCGCCACATCTCAAATGCTTCTATTCTCTTCTCTTCTGGTTTTCCCAGTGTTTCACAACGATACGATGCTGTGCTCCAGACGTACAGTCTCAGCAGTTTCTTCCTCAAATTAAGGCCTATGTTTGATATTAGCAGACTTCTCTTGGCCAGGAATGCCCTTTCTGACAGTACCCGTCTGCTTTTGATGTCCTCCTTGCTCCGTCTGTCATTGGTTATTTTACTGCCTAGGTACCAGAATTCCTTAATTTCATCTACTTCGTGACCAACAATCCTGATGTTAAGTATCTCGTTCTCATTCCTGCTATTTCTCATTACTTTCGTCTTTCTTCGATTTACTCTCAGTCCATATTCTATTCTCATTAGACTATCCTTTCAGCAGATGATGTACTACTTTTTCACTTTCACTCCGAATAGCAATATCATCAGCGAATCTTATCACTGATATCCTTTCCCCTCGAATTTTAATTCCACTCCTGAATCTTTCTTTTTATTACTCTGAATGCTTCCGCGATGTGGAGATTCCACAGTAAGGGTGATAGACTGCAGCCCTGTCATACACCATTTTCAATCCTAGCACTTGTTTCTTGGTCGACCACTCTTATTATTCCCTCTTGACTCTTGTGATAGACGCGGACGGGTATCCGAGCCGGTACCACGCGTCCAAATAATCACACCCACAAATAACAACATAGTTGATGGGTGGGTAAGACAGACTTTATTAGACATTAAGTTAGCCTTGACAGTACAAGCTACAGATCTTTAACAATTTAAGAGTTATTTTAACAACACTGGTAACAACGTAGCCAGATAAAGTTTTTCACACACAGCCTGAAGTGCTAATACAAGAAACAAACAAACTTACCCTTTGTATGTAAAGAATGACAGTGTTGTAAAAACTTTTAAGGTATTTGATTTTCAAACAGCTGAGCAGACCTGAACGTACTCAGACATTTCTCTCTTTACTTATTCTGATCATCACTAAACTGACACACAATATTTTTAACGCAACACAATCTGACTTTCAATAATCCCTACAAAAGAATGGCCCTGACTTACAATAACCTATACCTTTCGTGACTCATTTACCTCACAAAAATCTTCGTTACTCTAACTACTGCAATACAGCGAGCGCTAATACTGCCAGCTAAACAAAAGAATCTAACTACTGAAAGCACTAACTACTGATAGGTATAGTTACCAAATGAAAGATTTTGATAGAGAACAAACAATGTATTTACCTCAATAGCGTTCAAACGACATAATATACATATATCAGTTCATGACATCCAGTCTTACAAATTTCCCTTTTCTGACGGACACACGTCCAGATCGTCCGCTCATATAACCTCTCAAAACTCCGCCATCTCTCTCCCCACATCCACCACTGCTGGGGGCTCACCTCCAACTGCCCAACGCTACGCGCTGTTAACAGCCAACTGCCCAAAACTACACCAGCGAATATTCCAACAATGAGACCAACCAGCCACAGACTACACACAGCACAGTCAGCGATTTTAATAAGAGAACTACGTGACGTTACCAACATAAAAACCTAAACCGCCTACTTACAAAACTAAGACGAAAATACAACAAATTCCCAAGGAAAACAACCGAAAATACCTGAAGGGCTGATTCCAGCAACAAGTAGTAAACCGCAACCCTTAACTCCTGAAGGACTGAATTTAGGAAATAGCATCTACAACCAATGATGCGTGAAGGGCTAATTAAAGAAATGCAATTAAAAATTCAAAAATTAACTAGTACTTCTAAAGTTAATTTTGAAACAGGCCCGAAGGGCTATCTTAAACAAACGCTATTTGAAAACATCATATTTGACAAGACTCTTAGGCTGAAGCAAAAGGTTTAACAACAACAACAGTAATAGGTAGACTTCAAAATTTCCACAGATAACAGTTACAATCGGCAATAAGATCATTGAAGATTTGGTTCTCAAATTAGTGCGAGCTGCTTCACATTTCAGCCATACATGACCTGGCCGGTACACTACAGCCAGCTCGCAAACAACTAGTTTAGCTTCGGAGTGTCCACAAGTCTACAACAGTCTGAAACATTCAATTTAACAGCCGGTACTGACAAATACAGTAATAACAGAAATGAAAACCGCACGTTAATAAGTTGCAACCGCAAGGAAACATTTTGTTATTGAATACAAGTTCGCGGCCCCAGCCGCCAATTGAACAAACACACGTGAGATGCCAATACGCCATACAAATTGTACACAGCAAACACTCTCTGCGCGAAACCGTTAAAGAAACAGAGCAAAGATATCTTAATATAGCGATGGGCAGACTGAGCCGATACAGAGTTGAGATCAGTAAGTACATTCAGGCACTTCATACTGCGTAACGACTAACTACAACGGCTGGCAATAGCGGAAGAATCTTGAGGAGGTGGCACACACTTTCGAAGTAGTCTGCAGAGGCAAATAATAATTACGCTCATCGTAGCAGCAGGCTGTTGATTTCAATGCTGATCTAGCAAAACCGGAATGGATAGCCTCTAACGAATCCAGCCCATGCGTCTCACACAAACACCGAGGCCGTCATTTCATAATTCCTTACGGGTTGCAACTCGCCCGTTGCACCGTGCCAACAGCCCGTACTGGAAACTCCACAAGCAGCGACAGATCACTAACCGTCCATAGGAAAGATAAACTAGCCGATCGCTATCAGCGATCCAGCTCATCCTTTACGCCATTTTACGTAGCGAAACAACACAGTGCTCACCCCATTCTGCGAAGCAAAAAGGCGTTTATAGAGAAAGACGTTACACAAAGTGTATTAGTATGTGTGTGTGCATCGTCCTCGGAACGCAAAAGGTGTATCTGACAGTACTCTCGCTTCTACTCGGGCTACCTGACGCGCACAGCACTGTACCTGGGGCGGACACTAGCTCGTATTGGAACACTGCGACAGAAAGCCTGAGGATTCTCCTTAAATAACGTTTCGCATCGCACGTCATTATTCGTGTAGTTTGTGATGTTTTTACGGGAAACCCTTTCTGAAGAATGGGGAATCGATATAACGATATATACAACCCATTTCGTAACGGAGGTAAACCCTAAGAAGTTATGGTGTTCTGCTGATGTACCCAGTTACTTAACTGCTGGGCAAGGTAAGCGAGAGCTGGAGAGAGGCAATTTCTGGTAGCCCAGAAATCAAATTTAAAATTCTCATACGACGTTTATTTTAACCCAGAGTCGTATTGCAAGTAAATTTGACACACCACAACAAACAAAGTGCAACAGATAAAATTATATGCCTTTTGCAAAGTTAAAGTTATAATAAGTTTACTTTCGTTTACACCAAATCTGATGTGATAGTGCAATAAAGCTTAAAGTAATAATGCCTCAGCTTATTTAATTTAACTTGAATCTTAATTAATCAAAATTTATATTGGCAGAATTAGAAAGCAAAAAATTATTTTACTGGATCGAGAGTCACGTTATATGCAAATAAAAAAACCCGTTTCTTACCTTTTTTGACAACCATTACAGTTAATAAACTAACATGCGGCAAACGTTAGATACGTGTTTTACAATACTGAAAGATATCAGAGCAGGACACCACGCATCTGGGCCTGCAAAACCATGTAATGTAAAATCTCGTTTTCAATAAAGGGAAGCGCACTGATAATGGCAGAGAGGTGCTGAAACATGTTTAGCTAAAAAGAAAATAACAGCGTGCTTGTAAAAAGGCGGAACCCATAACCTCTAACTCCATAGTGAAGAACCGAACACACAATTTTCAAAGGTACAAAAATTACGTGACCGTCAAGGAGATCTACTGAAACACTTGCAAAGTGTAAGCACCTAAAATGTTACAAATGTGTCCAGAATTCGCAGGAGAGCTTCTGTGAAGTTAGGAATGTAGGAGACGAGGTAATGGCGGAATTAAAAGCTGTGAGGACGGGGCTTGAGTCGTGCTTGGGTAGCTCAGTTGGTAGAGCACTTGCCCGAGAAAGGCAAAAGTCCCGAGTTCGAGTCTCGGTGCGGCACACAGTTTTAATCTGCCAGGAAGTTTCATGTTACAAATGTTCTTCGGTCCAGTCAAAGTAATAGAAACTCATCTCTCCAGTAGCTCCGGAATATTATGTTACTGTGACCGCTCCTATGTTCGACGTCAATGTGGTTCAAATGGCTCTGAGCACCGTGGGACTTTACATCTGAGGACATCAGTCCCCTAGACCTAGAACTACTTAAACCAAACTAACCTAAGGACATCACACACATCCACGCCCGAGGCAGGATTCGAACCTGCGACCGTAGCAGCAGCGCGGTTCCGGACTGAAGCGCCTGGAACCACTCGGCCACAACGGCCGGCCGTCAATGTGCAATCACCACTGAGAGCCAACAGGTGGCAACACTAGCAGTGGCGGGTGTATAAATCGTGTAGTTTGGGGGGGGGGGGGGGGCGGCAAATAGTGCAGACGTTGTCGCATTTCGAAAACGGGGCGGTTTATCTGACGTCCCAAAGTGTATGGTTATTGCCGGGGCCAAGAGTGGAAGCATTTACGAAATGGCTAAGTCTGGAAACAGTTTGCGTGCCACCATGGTTAAAGTACACCATGCATGATAAAATGGTGCTATCCAAAACCGGCGCCAAGGCATCGATGGTGCGTCGCCGATGGAAGACAGGGGAGAAGGACGGTTGCACAGATGTGCACGGGCGAACAGACATGCAGCTGTTGAGCAACTGACCGCCCACCTGAACCAGGGAGCACCAACAGCGTCTCCTCAACTGCCATTCAGCGAGCGTTGTTGCGAGGGCCTCTTTCATGCACCCATGCTGACCACTGTCCATTAGCGATGGAGGATGAAATGTGCACGTCAATACCGCAACTCAATTCCCATTGAGTGGCGACGTTTGTCCTTTTCAGATGAACCACGCTCCATTTGACCCAAAGCAATGCAACAATCGTTGGAACGGTGCAGGCTAGAGGAGGGAGCGTTATAGTCTGGGTAGCATATTGAGCAAGCAGTAAAGGAAACAAAAGAAAAATTCGGAGTAGGTATTAAAATCCATGGAGAAGAAATAAAAACTTTTAGGTTCGCCGATGACATTGTAATTCTGTCAGATACAGCAAAGGACTTGGAAGAGCAGTTGAACGGAATGGACAATGTCTTGAAAGGAGGATATAAGATGAACATCAACAAAAGCAAAATGAGGATAATGGAATGTAGTCGAATTAAGTCGGGTGATGCTGAGGGAATTAGATGAGGAGTTTTGCTATTTGGGGAGCGAAATAACTGATGATGGTCGAAGTAGAGAGGATATAAAATGTAGACTGGCAATGGCAAGGAAAGCGTTTCTGAAGAAGAGGAATTTGTTAACATCGAGTGTAGATTTAAGTGTCAGGAAGTTGTTTCTGAAAGTATTTGTATGGAGTGTGGCCATGTATGAAAGTGAAACATGGACGATAAATAGATTGGACAAGAAGAGAATAGAAGCTTTCGAAATGTGGTGCTACAGAAGAATGCTGAAGATTAGATGGGTAGATCACATAACTAATGATGAAGTATTGAATAGAATTGGGGAGAAGAGGAGTTTGTAGCACAACTTGACAAAAAGAAGGGACCGGTTGGTAGGACATGTTCTGAGGCATAGACCACAAATTTATCATTGGAGGGCAGCGTGGAGGGTAAAAATCGTAGAGGGAGACCAAGAGATGAATACACTAAGCAGATTCAGAAGGATGTAGGCCGCAGCAAGTACTGGGAGATGAAGAAGCTTGCACAGGATAGGGTAGCATGGAGAGCTGCATCAAACCAGTCTCAGGACTGAAGACCACAACAGCAGCAGCATTTTCGTGGCATTCCTTGAGTGATCTCGTCATTCTGGAAGGAACAATGGATCAACACAACTATGCATCTAGCGTTAGAGACCATGTCAACAACCACAGGTAGTTTTGTTTCTTCTCGGTAAGGTGCCATCTACCAACAGGACGGTTTTGTACATGTGTGGATCTTACAAGGGGAGGCCGCCAATTGTGAAATTCAGATTCGATTCATACTGCGCATAATAAAAGCTCATGGCCAGAGGTGTAATGTGGCAAAGCACCAAGATGCACTTCTCAGCCGTTGTCGAGAAAATCGACAGTTAAAAGAAACCGTTGCGGTGTAATATTCTCTACGATTAATAAGTTTCCACAGCGTCGTGGTGCAGGGGTAAGCGCTCGGGTTCGTAATCCGAAAGTCGCCGGATCGAATCTGTTTTTTGTAATTCAAATATATATATATATATATATATATATATATATATATATATATATATATATATATATACATATACATATAAATAATTCCCGGCAATCAGTTCCAACAATTATGCATATAATAAGTTGTTGAAAGTCGTTTGTCGTGGAAAAACTGGCGACTTCGAACATCATTATGTTTTCCGCAAACAAAGTTGTATTTCACAAATGTTATTAATTATCTTCATAATGTTATCCACGTATAGTTAACGGAAGACGTAGAAACGATATTCCGAAACGAATACGTATAGCGTAAGTCAAACGTTCGAATTAGAATAGAGACACCACGAACACAAATTTGCTGTGGCAGGTATGAAATATAAACTCCGTTACTCGCTCGTTACACTTGAAGGACAGATGTTGAATGGACCGAAACGAGCCGCCGCATAACAGCGTAGTTGCGTGCTAACTTCGAAAGAAGGTAGATGCGGTCCCTAGCGCAACTTATAACATCGTCGAAAATCACTGCGGAAGGGAGAGCTTTGGTACACCCTGTTAAAAAAAAAGGGAAAAATGGAGGCGGTACAATTGGAGAGCAATCCGCCTTCACCAACATGCATAAGCTATTCATTAATAGTATATATATAGATATATATATTTGAATTACAAAAAACTAATAATAAAAAAAAAAGTTGCATGGCGCGAGATTCGATTCGGCGACCTTTGGATTACGAACCCGAGCGCTTACCGCTGCGCCACGATGCTGTAGAAAACCATTAATCGTAGAGAGTATTTCACCGCAACGGTTTCTTTTAACTGTCGATTTTCTCGACAACGGCTGAGAAGTGCATCTTGGTGCTTTGCCACATTACACCTTTGGCCATGAGCTTTTATTATGCGCAGTATGAATCGAATCTGAATTTCACAATTGGCGACCTCCCCTTGTTAGAGCACAAGTTTACTGTAGTCCCCTCACCACAAAACTCCCCAGAGTTAAGCCCAGTCGAGAATCTGTGGGACAACCTCAGTCGGGTTGTACACGCCACGGCAATGAAGTCAGCATGGCTGTACATCCCTGTCTGTACGTTCGAAAAACTCGTTGATTATATCAGCACGTCTCGCAGCTGTCCTCGCCGCATAAGGCGGTTATTGAGGCTTTTTTCAGGTGGTCACATTAATGTGAGCGGAGAATGTATGCGAAAACGATTTAATTGTAAAATAGCAAAATAAATACCTGAAGTTCCAATGTAACAGCCAACTTTCAAAGTATCCCATGTCCCACTGAAGACCCATGGTATCCTATATCCCGCTGAAGACCCATGGTATCCTATATCCCGCTGAAGACCCATGGTATCCCATATCTCGCTGAAGACCCATGATATCCCATATCCCGCTGAAGACCCATGATATCCCATATCCCACTGAAGACCCATGGTATCCCATATCCCGCTGAAGACCCATGGTATCCCATATCCTGCTGAAGACCCATGGTATCCAATACCCACTGAAGACCCGTGGTATCCCATACCCACTGAAGACCCATGGTATCCCATATCCCACTGCAGACCCTCGTAACACCGGCCTCAGCTGCCACATGAAATTCGACGTGCAGTATTATTTCTCCAGAATCACTTTACAGCGTTTATCAATGCTAAAGTCAACATTCTGAGCACTTTTATGACAGCTGAGGTAATAAACACGAGAACTTTAGTTGACGTATGTGTTTACTTACATTTTGTACAATTATGCTGGCGTTTGTGGAGCTTTTCTCCTGAACGGCACAGTGGTTTGCAGCGGGATTGATACTGTTTGACCAAGTCTCATTCGTATTATGCCGTTGCAGTTCTCTTAGAAGCTTCTATCAAACGCCACAAAGAAAACGATACATTAACCTTAGAAGAAAATAAAGACGGTGTCACAATTCGGCGACTACGTCAGATGTCCAGCCAGGTTAGTAATTTTGGTCCCAGAGGTAGCAAGTGAGTATTAAAAATTTAATAACTTTTCCCTACTGCACTGTATAAGCGCGAAAAATAAATTTCTTTTATTTTTTTACATCCTTCACCTGGTGCTGGTCGTAAGGGGGGTACGTGTCCAACGTTGGATTTTTGCGTTTTTGAAGCAGCGTCGTATGGACGACGACGTACAGAGAGGCTTTTAGGGAGGAAGAGACTCCCCGAGGATGGGTGGACAAGTTTCGGCGATGTCGATCCGGAAACTCTGGTCTCCTGCGGAAGCTTTTAGCCGAACGGTTGGACATAAACCTGCGAACGCGTTTACGTAAGGTACTAAACGAATGATCTTTTAACTTAGAGTGTGGATTTATAGAGCGGCTGCAGCCAGAATTACGACCGAGCTTACTACGGGGACTTTTTATGCCATAGCAGTGGCGGTGAACATGTGTAGCGCACCAACCACCCGAAAAAAAAAAGGTCGAACCACCCCTTCAGAGTTTTACGCGACTGCACTTGCCCAATGAGTTTCGGTACTGAAACAGTGAAGACGGAATAAAAGCTTCTCTAAACCTGAAGTTCTGAATGGAGGGGCGAATAAACATGGATATTTGCTACCAAGCGACGCCATGCAGCGGTAATGCGTCTATTTTCGCTTCGAAACGCGACCTGGCTGTTAGTGTTGTTCTGAAATGCACCTACCTCAAGTCTGATTGCTGCGACGCCACCGATAGCTTCGATGCCTTAAGTAAAATACGTGGAGACGATTTCTTTGACACAAATGAAAGTATACCAAACGGTGTAGCGAAGAGGAATCTAAAGAAAGCATTAGGAGGCCGAACATAATTTTGTTGATTTTCTATCCCCTGGCCCCTTATTTCGTTGTTTGTCATTTTGTCCTTCGTGCAACGATTTAAAGGAGGGATGGATTTGAGCAATGGTCGGCTCGGATCGACCCAATTGTATCAAAGTAATCGATCTTTGGGTGGCGTGCTTCGCGAGCTTTGCCTCTGACCGCAGGAAGGCAACGTGGTCGAGCCTACGGTTGAAGTGTGAGAGTCTTCCACCAGGAGGAGGTTCTGACGGTCGGTACGGCTGGACACAGCTACATATGCGCAACCAGTGGCCGTTGGTAGTGGGGCATTACGTGGATGTGAGGTCTTGACAAGGAATTTTGTTTTCTGTTATGCATGCCCCTGATCGTTTTGGAGTTGATTCTTTGCCGTATAAGGAACATTTTAGACGCCAGGACTACAAATGGTTCAAATGGCTCTGAGCACTATGGGACTTAACATCTGTGGTCATCAGTTCCCTAGAACTTAGAACTACTTAAACCTAACTAACCTAAGGACATCACACACATCAGTGCCCGAGGCAGGATTCGAACCTGCGACCGTAGCGGTCACGCGGTTCCAGACTGAAGCGCCTAGAACCGCACGGCCACACCGGCCGGCGCCAGGACTACAACTGTATCAGAGCGACTGCACGCCGGTCATTGTTACTGGTGACGATTTGCGTTTGAAAACATTGAACACTGCGTCCCATGGTATCTAGTTGGCTCCTGGTCCTGCTCCGATTATAGCCAGACGCCGGTTGCGGTTAGAGGTAACTGATATCTCCGATCTCGGTGAGCTTCTGATATCATTGTTTAATCTGAAACAAACTCAAGCTACGCTTCCGTACGCTCAATTACGTTTCCTGGTCGTGGTCTGTTGTACGTTGAAGGTTTTTTTTTTGAAATTTCACTCTAGACTTCACGAAATTTTAATAATTGCAGTGATTCAACTGAAGTTATTACTAACTCTTCTCAACTGCTGTGTCACAGAGAACTTGACTGCATATTTATTATCGTAATTGGTGTGTTCTGGTGTCAAGAACGGTTCTCACTGTTGTTTGGAAACGTCGATCTGCTATTTCCTGTACTGTGTTTCGTCGGTCCGTATGGTGGCGGAAGAATCCACACCTGCCTAATATCGCGTAGGGTTCCCGCGGGCACGCAGAAGTGCCACAACGCGATGTGGAATGGTCTCGACTAATGTCTGAAGTAGTGCTGGAGGGAACTCACACCATGAATCCCGCACTATTACAGAGACTCCACCAGTTTGAACGGTCCCCTGCGGACATGCAGGGTCCATGGATTCTATAGGTTGTATCCATACCTGTATACGTCCATCCGCTCGATACTATATGAAACAAGACTCGTCCTACCAGGCAACATGTTACCAGTCGTTAACAGTCGAGTGTCGGTGTTGACGAACCCAGACGAGACGTAAAGCTTTGTGTCGTGCAGTCATGAAGGGTACACGAGTGGGCCTTCGGCTCCGAAACCCCATATCGATGTTTCTTCGAATAGTTCGCAAGCTGATACTTGTTGATGGCCAAGCACTGAAATGTGCAGCAATTTGCGGAAGGGTTGCACTTGTGTCACGTTGAAAGATTCTCTTCAGTAGTCACTGATCCCGTTCTTATGGGCCCTTTCTCCGGAGATTTGCCGTTTGCTTGATTCCTGATATTCATGGTACACTCGTGAAATGGTCGTACGCGAAAATCCCCACTTCATCGCTACCGCGGAGAAGCTCATAGCTCGTGCGTCGACTGTAACACCACGTTCAAACTCACTCAAAGCTTGATAACCTGCCATTGTATCAGTAGTAATTGATCTGACAACTGTGCCAGACACTTGTTGTCGTATAGAGACGTTGCCTTTAGCAGCGCCGTATTCTGCCTGTTTACATGACTCTGTATTTGAATATGCGTGCCTGTACCAGTTTCTTTGGGACTTCAGTGCGTTTGTATACGAGGCGTCGAGAGAGATTTGACTACAATCATCCCTACAATTATTTTCACTTTAAAACATGTATCTTTCTCAGAATTTCAGTGTCGTAAAACACGTATCTTATGTTTCTCAGATGTTAGTTTATTAACTGTAATGGTTGTCAGAAAAGGTAGGAAACGGTTTTTTTATTTGCGTATAACGTGACTCTCGATCCAGTAAAATAATTTTTTGCTTTCTAATTCTGTCAGTATAACTTTTGATCAATTAAAAATCAAGCTAAATTAAAGCAAGCTGAAGCATTATTCTTATAAGCTTTATTGCACTATCACACCAGATTTGGTGTAAACGAAAGTAAACTTATTATAACTTTAACTTTGCAAAAGGCATATAATTTTATCTGTTGCACTTTGTTTGTTGTAGTGTGTCAAATTTACTTGCAATACGACTCTGGGTTAAAATAAACGTCGTATGAGAATTTTAAATTTGGTTTCTGGGCTACCAGAAATTGCCTCTCTCCAGCTCTCGCTTACCTTGCCCAGCAATTAAGTAACTGGGTACATTAGCAGAACACCATAACTTCTTAGGGTTTACCTCCGTTACGAAATGGGTTGTATATATCGTTATATCGATTCCCCATTCTTCAGAAAGGGTTTCCCGTAAAAACATCACAAACTACACGAATAATGAGGGGTGATGCGAAATATTATTTTAAGACAATCCTCAGGCTTTGTGTCGCAGTGTTCCCATACGAGCTAGCGTCCGCCCAAGGTATAGTGTTGTGCGCGTCAGGTAGCCTTAGAAGAAGCGGGAGTTCTTAACGGGAGCGCCGGTGAGACTAAAGGGATTACGAGCAGCCCGTTAGAGTTTGGAGGATCTGCGAGAGGTGCACCTGGTCTCAGATCCAGGGGATTTCCCCTCACCCAACCTCCTCCTCGCCTCAGGGGGCACTGGGACCCATATCGATGTACTTGCTTGCTGACTATGGGGCTCTGGTCAGCAAGGGGAGAAAACGGCTAACAGTGTTATAAGGCGTTTCGGAAAGAAAACAGTGAATGCACGATTTGTCACGTACTTCTGACTGCTTGTACGGAAAATATGGCGCAATAGTAGTCTTACCAGGTTAGAATCATCCTAGTGCCTGGCGCGGAAGAACAGAAAACAAAACTGAGACATTGTTAAATAGCAATGACTTCGGCTTTTCAAAAGGTACAGACACCAGCAGATTGTTCTGTGTCCTGATGTTGCGATTGATGATGAAAGCAAGACTTAAGAGAAATCAAGACACCTTCATAGGTTTTGTCAACATACGAAAATCGTTCGACAATGTAAAATGTTGCAAGACGTTCGAAATTCTGAGAAAACAGGACTAAGCTGTACAGAATGAGGGATAATGCACAGAATGTACAAGAACGAGGAATGAAAGCCGGCCGCTGTGGCCGAGCGGTCCTAGGCGCTTCAGTGTGGATCCGCGCTGCTGCTACGGTCGCAGGTTCGAATCCTGCCTCATGCGTGGATATGTGTGATGTCCTTAGGTTAGTTAGGTTTAAGAAGTTCTAAGGTGAGAGGACTGATGAAAATGGCTCTGAGCACTATGGGACTTAACATCTGAGGTCATCAGTCCCCTAGAACTTAGAACTACTTAAACCTAACTAACCTTGAAACGTCACCTTTGAACAATTTATACAAGACTGTGCTTATACTGACACACAATGTTTTTAGCGCAACGCAATCTGACTTTCAAAATTCCCTACTAAAGAATGGCCCTGACTAACATTAAACTATACCTTTCACAAATCACTTACCTCACAAAAATCTTCGCTGCTCAAGCTACTGCAATACAGCGAGCGCCACTACTGCCAGCTAAATAAAAGATTCAGGCTATGGAAGGCACTAACTACTGATAGGGATAGTTAGCAAATGAAAGATATTAGTAGAGAACAAACAATGTATTTACCTTGATATCATCATATATAAATATAGCAGTTCATGACAAATTACAAATCTCCGCCATCTCTCTCCCCACATCCACCACTGCTGGCGGCTCACCTCCAACTGCGCAACGCTACGCGCTGTTAACATCCAGCTGCCCCTCTACAATGGCAGACAACAATGCAAACTAGCCACAGACTGCACACAGCACAGCCAGTGATTTCATTTTCATACAGAGAGCGCTACGTGGCGGCGGCGTTACCAATATAAGAACCTAAACAGCCTACTTACATAAAGAAAACATAAACAGCCTACTTACATAGCCCCCATGCTCCCCACAAAAAATTTTTACAAATGGTGTTGGGCACTGGCCAATACAGATTTGACAAAAAATTTTTCATAATTGCAATAACAAAGATATCAAATGCACACACTTATTGATACAATGTTGGTCAAAAGCTAAAAATTTCTCACAGTCCATAAAGACAGTCCAGATTGTTCATCACAGTAAAAATGCAGAGTTTTTCTCAAAGTCTGAGCAGTAAAAGAAAGTGCACACAGAAGTAGTGGATTTCCATGCAGTCTTGAAGAAGTAGTGTTGTCCTTCCAACGGAAAGACAGTGCTGACTCGACATGCAGACAGGTAATGGGCCACAACAGAGTAAACCCACAGCAGAGTCAGTCGACGTTTTGGAAGAATATTGGTAGTTAGGTCATCACAGAGCAGACCCACTGTAGTCCTGGTAGAAATTACGGTACTGGTGGGCCACCAGAGGTGCAGACCCACTGCAGTCCTTGTAGCAATTGGTGGGCCATCAAAGATGCAGACCCACTGTAGTCCTGGTAGAGACGGCCAGCAGCCATCTGTTGCAAATGTGCAGGTGCACAATCACCATCGAAGAGTCTTGCGGACAATATAGTAAGTCTATAAACCACCACTTGTGCACTCACAAAGTTTCTGGAATTGTCCTTAGACCCAGCAATGCTGTTATCCAGTCCCTTGCTGAATCATTAACACACGTGCAAACACTATCAGTCCCTACTTCTCACATATTGTCCATGTACTATGACCAACAGAAACGTGTGCAGTGAAATGTTACTTAATTTGAAGAACTGGTAACAATTACAATTTGGTAACATAAAAATACAATAACAAAGGTACAAAATACATCATTAAAGAACATAATAATACAGATAACATTTGTAGTACAGGCTTTACAAAAGAATCGAAATAACATATACGTCAGTGTTCCAGGAATTATGACATGAGTACATACATAAAAGATCAGAATAACTTTCGAAACACCAACTTCAGACATGAGCATTAACACAAAACAGAATAAATAATGTCTAACATCTTTACAAAGTAAATAACATATTATTAATGCCAATTACATTCGAGGATAACAGTATTCCTCATCATAGTGAATGTAGCTTAGTATTAGAAAAATTCTACAATATAAGTCTTATCAGATAAACATATAAATACAGGAAAAACATAAATACCCAAGGGTACACAAACATATAGGGGAATAATACAAGGAAAGGACAGGGTTTGTTTTACTGCAGTATTTTGCAAACAAAACTTTCTTTACTTCTCGGAGATCTCCCTTCGTTCTTCATTATTTCCAAAAGTCCTATCTATACCTGCTTTCTGTACTTTTCTCGTATAGCCTCTCAGTGCATTTCTTCAAATTCATCGCAACTCATTCTCTTATAGGCTACCCCCTCTTAAGCTAACTTAAATTTACTGAGCTCAGATGCTAAACTAAGGGACGAAGCAATGCAGCAGCACATAAAACAATTAATATAAACAGCAATAAAAAAAATGGAAAATCGCAAAGCAAGCTACAGTAAACCTAAATTACCAAGCAATTCAACATTACAACTAATATGAGGCAATGCGCAGCAAAAAAATAAATCTGGCTTAGCAGAGTAACACAAATTAAAGTTCAGTAGCACTATGCCTGGCAAACAGCAGCTTATATCTAAGCATGACATAGCTCAAGCAGAAAAAATATTACAGTAAAGATAACAATGCAGATAAGGGAAATGTATAATCACATCTTAATGTCTAAGTAATTAAAGTGGTGCACCACAAGAAGTTATTCTACCAAAAAGTTACCAATTATTTGAAAAGAAAATTATGAATGCAGTTCCTGTGAAGGTAAATGTCATTTTGTGCTCCCTCATTTTTTAAAAAAAATTATTATTTACTCGATCTGTAGACAGAAAATATTTATATTAGTACAGCTATAAAATTTTATTTTAACCAGTGCTGCAGTGCAGCTAGAAACTAGATATCAAATGAAATAAGCAACTATGTACAAAGCAAAGCATAAGAACATCGTTCAATAGTCATGTGGAATTTCATAAGTTAGTAGAAAAATCTGTCAACTAGAGAGACAGTAGTCATAGTCAAGTGTGTAGACAAACTATTTCTTGTCATTTCATTAGGCATTTCAGTAAATATCAGAAAGTACGATATGTTTCCAAGTAATCAGCGTGTCGGATTTGCGATGCTTTCTCTAAAGGAATGACAATGGCCAGGATAATGGCCTCCCCTTCTTTTTTTTTCCCTGTGCTCTGAAAGGCACGCGCTAATGGCTTTTTCTCCAGGCGTCTGACACAGCTGGGTGCCCACGACGCATTACGTGCAGGTGGTCACTTAATTTTCTTACGGAAATATTTACGACAACAGTTTCCGCTACAGTGGCAGTCTCATATAAAAAATTTCAGAGGTCAAGAATTTGGGTTACAAATCTGTAGAAACAAAATCCTATTGATATAACAGTGTCCAAAAAATTTTCGTCGGCATTGTAATACATTCACGCATTTACATACATTTCATAACTCTTAAAGTACGATTCTTGGTTTCCAACAACCTTTTTCACAAACCAGAGTCCCTAAACACTACTCATTATTCCTTACCATATTCGTCGACACTTCTTCAATATTTCATCATAACAGCTATGTGGCTTAATCAAATAACTCATATAGCATCAGCCTATTAATCATAAACATACCTCAGCAGCATAATACACATCGTCGTCGTAAAAATAACATCATAACACCTCAGTCAAATCTCAAAACCGTCGTAGCTTCCTCCAATAATTAAAAAAATTCTCTGCTCATGTCAAAAGTGTCATCTGCCTCAAACGTACTTTAAAAATCATGAATCCATACCAAATACATCATTCAAAGCTCTCATAGTATCACAATGGTTCCGAAAAAATATGAAGAGTTCACACAGTACAGACAAAATACAATTTCGTAAGTATGAAGTTATCCAACGGTGTAATTACGTAAACATGTGTCACTGATGTAGTAAAAAACATGTTTATCTCTCAGTTAAATGATCAGATAGCTGTGTAATTTGTGTGTTAGAGAAATATGGTACAGATGTGTAAAGTTGTATAAGCAAATACCATATTAGCTAGGGTTCCTTGTGGTTGCCACACACATGGTACACAAAGTAAGCGTGTACCCCCCTGAGGATTAATGTAATTATACCCTCAGGTGTTACAGATTACACCAATGGAATGAAATATATCACGGAAAACTTTCTTTGTAATTCAAAAAATCTTTAAAAATAAATGTTTTAAGTACAAAATTAATCACTCAAATACGTGTACTGTAGCGCTAAATGTGCGTCTTGTTGCAACATAATCTGTGTGGAAGTGTCATAGTTATCGTCCTCCGAAAGCTAAGTTCTGCGGAAGTCAATGTACTTACCTCATAATACACAAAAGTGAAATGCTTTGCGTATAAATGTCTTAGTTATTACGCTTATTTCCGTGATGAAGAAAGTACTGTACTGTAACGTATTGTTGTGCTATGGAAAAGGCAGTGTCATTGTAGCTATACTACAAAAGTTACTACTAAAACCTGTTTTACTTTCCAGAATAAACCAGAAAACTGTGCAGATATAAAACAGAAACACTGCAAAAGCAACATTGTAAATTTTCACTCATTAGTAGCGTCGTGATAAAATCGTGTATCTGTCACTTAAACTAACCACTGTGTCGTCTGGTATCTCACAGAAAGTACATTAAACCCAGAATGTATTTTCAAGTAAACCAAAATGTTGCATTAAAATCTCATTAGCAGTACTGGGAAATGTTCTAAGTATGTGAGCCTTATAGTCGTTACGTAATCGTGCAACTAACAAGCAAGAATGTACAAATACAACACTGTGTCGTCTGTTCACTATAACAATGCATTCGTAATTTCTGTTTAAAAATGTTCCCTAGGTTCTAGACTGGATATTTAACTTCAAACATAGTTGTATGTTAACAGTTTCTTAAGTCTGACACAGCATACTAGTAATGTAAAGTGAAAAGTTATATAGCAAAGACAAAGTTAAAAAGCAGATTATCTCTCAGTAAGCGGTTTTACATGTGAAGTGTGGTGCAATCCTTTACTCTTCCTAGTACGCAGACTTTCAACTTCAAAGCAATTATCATGTTGTTTACATCGGTAAAGAATGCTAAATCTTTTCTCAAGGCTAGCGTCTTTGTTATTTTTCCCTGAGCCAGCCGGTGCACGTGGGTGCCTGCGGCGCGAGTCATTGTCTGTCTCTTTGTTGGCGCGCGTTATTATTGGGATTAGGAGACCTAACTTCTACGAATTCACCGTGACGAGAAGGCCCTGCTCTGTTTGAATCCCGCCAGTTCTGATGCAATTCAGGTCTGTCGTTACGATCATATCGTCTGTCGTCATGTCGGTAGATTCCATAGTTTCTTTCTTGTCGGTCACGTGGTGGAGAATTTCTCCCGGAATCGTAACTGCGCGCTGAACTGTTGCGTCTGAAGTTATTCTGTCTCCCATGATAATAATAGTTCTGGTTGTCATATTGTCTGTTTCTGTGGTTATCTCTGTCATATTCATTACTACGGAGAGATGATCTTTCCCTGTAATTATTACTACTCTGCCAACGGTTGTCATACGGGTGGTGTCTGTTTCGGTCACGATTTACGTTGAGAGAATAGCCTTCTCGTATATTATTTCTGTCATCGCGGAATTGTGACAGATGTGACCTGTAATTGTTGTGCTCCTGTTCCCGCGTTCCCCGATTGTCAGTGTCAATTTCCAGTTCTTGTAACAGTCCCTGAAATGCTTCAATGTCGTCTTTGCAACGTCCTGCCAAAATAATATGTCGTAAATGTTCAGGCAGTTTGATTAAGCAAATGCGGATGAGTTCTGAGGGGCTGTATGGGTTTGAAAGATATTGATTCTTATGCAACATGTCTTCAAAATATTTGACAAGACCGGAAAATTCAGATTGTTCAAAATGTTTCATCATTATGATAGCATGTTTTACTCGGTCTTGTGTGGCTTGAGACCAATATGCTGAGAGGAAGGCATGGTAAAATTCTCCTTCACTGTGGCAATCGTGAATGACCGATCGCATTCTTACAGCTGGTTCATTCTCTAAGTAGCCACACATAAATTCTAATCTATGTTCCAACGACCAGTTGGGAGGAAAACAATGAGAGAATTGATGGAGCCATGCTTGTGGATGAATGTCGTTGCCAGAATTCTTAAATGTTTTGAATTTACGTGTAGTAATGAACAGCTTATAGTCAAAATCATCATGTCGGCGAGTCGCATATCGGTCATTGTTAGGTTGTGTCGGCCGTTCCATCTCAAAATTCGGTGCACATTGCCAATTTCTTTCATAACTTCCGAAATGCCCTGTGTTATTATTTTGCGGCTTTTCCGTGTTTCTAAGTCCCTCTTCCCGTGTTGGAGCGCCAGTGTCCTCTGAAATACGTAATTCTTGTATTACCTGTGTCAGCTGATCTTGTACTTCCCGGATTTCTCTTTGGTGTTGTGTATTAATTTGATTCTGATTTTGTTTGAATTTTCTTATTTGTTCATACTCTTCTGTGTCAGTGAAGGCTACGGGTCTTGTGTCATCCAGATCTGTCACAAGATTTCTGCCTTAGCACGGATTCTTCTAAAGTCGGTCTTGGTGCCCATTTATTTCAAGAAGCCATAGAAAATGGCACTACCATTCAGAAAACCATTGCTTTTGCTAGCCGAGTGCTAACAAAATCTGAAAAAAATTATTCCGTTACTGAATTAGAAGCTTTAGCTATCGTTTGGGCATTTAACAAATTCCGTTTCTTTCTTTCTGGTAAGCACGTAAAAGTATACAGTGATCATCGTGCATTACAATTTCTTATGTCTTCAAAATTAAATCATGACAGGTTAAAACGTTGGGCATTGTTTCTGCAAGAATTCCGCTTCACAATAGTCTACATTCCCGGCAAGGAGAACACTGTTGCGGACGCACTGTCACGCGCACCGGCTGGGCTTGAGAAAAGTAACACAGAAGGAAACCTCGAGAAAAATTTCAGTATTCTTTACATTCAGAAAGTCGCCTTTGAAAACTTCATCACCACATCTTTAAAGGACATTGGTCATGAACAAGATAAAGATCCGATTTGGAAAGACATCAAGAGCAAATGGCATGAAAAGACACACACACAGATTCGGCATTATTATCTGGTTAGAAACAACATACTGTTCAAACGCTGCACTGTTGATGACAAGCTATGGGTACTTTGCATTCCTGACGATTTTGTTAATAAGCTCATTTGGTACATTCATTTCAGCTACGCACATTTTGGTCCACGAAAATGTTATCATATTCTTCGAACGACTTGTTATTTTAACAATATGGAAAAGAGAATTCGAAGAGTCTTGTCTATTTGTAAACTTTGTCAAAAGGCGAAACCATCTACTGTCTCACATCGTGCTCCGTTGTTTCCTATCATTCCTTCTAAATTAAAAGAATTTGCTGCTGTTGATCTCTTGGGACCGCTTGTCAGAACATCTAATGGATTTTCGTACGTTCTAGTCGCTGTTGAAGTTACTTCAAAATTTGTTTCTTTCACACCGTTACGTAAAGCCACTGGACGGTCTGTATCCAACGCCTTTGTTAAAAATTTCTTACGTGAAGTTGGCCACGTTGCTAAAGTCATTTCAGATAACGGACCGCAATTTAGATCTGCTGTTTGGTCACGCATGCTTCGCAACCATAAAATCAAACCTGTTTTTATTTCATTGTACTCACCACATTGTAACCCCTCCGAACGGATTATGAAAGAAATCAATAAGCTTTGCAGGCTTTATTGTCACAGAAAGCATCAGCATTGGGACAGATATTTACACTTATTTCAAAACGTGCTGAATGAAATGCCTCATGATTCCACTGCTTTACCACCTACTCTTGTACTGAAGAATGAAGAACCACCGAAGAGAATCAGAGAGCTTGTACCTTTCCCGAATACACGTCAACTTCGACACAAAGACATAATTGATTTGGCTCTTAAAAATATAAAATCTGCAGCAGACAAAAGGAGAAAACTACACGGTAAAGCAAATGCAAAGAAATTGTATATTGGTCAGAAAGTTCTCATTAAAGCTCATTCATTGTCACATAAGAAGAAACACTTGAGTCACAAATTCTTTCTAGTTTACAATGGACCATACAGAATCCGACGTATACCACGTGATAATTGCGTTGAAGTTGAAACTCTGCGTACTAGGAAGAGTAAAGGTTTACACCACATTTCACATGTAAAACCATTTATTGAAAGATGAGCTACTGCAATACAGCGAGCGCCACTACTGCCAGCTAAATAAAAGATTCAGACTATGGAAGGCACTAACTACTGATAGGGATAGTTAGCAAATGAAAGATATTAGTAGAGAACAAACAATGTATTTACCTTGATATCATCATATATAAATATAGCAGTTCATGACAAATTACAAATCTCCGCCATCTCTCTCCCCACATCCACCACTGCTGGCGGCTCACCTCCAACTGCGCAACGCTACGCGCTGTTAACATCCAGCTGCCCCTCTACAATGGCAGACAACAATGCAAACTAGCCACAGACTGCACACAGCACAGCCAGTGATTTCATTTTCTTACAGAGAGCGCTACGTGGCGGCGGCGTTACCAATATAAGAACCTAAACAGCCTACTTACATAAAGAAAACATAAACAGCCTACTTACAACCTAAGGACATCACACACATCCATGCCCGAGGCAGGATTCGAAACTGCAACCGTAGCGGTCGCGCGGTTCCAGACTGTAGCGCCTAGAACCGCTCGAGAGGACAGAGGACGTCAGGTGTTACGTCCCATAGTGTGTAGTGTAACGACGTAAGTTTTGTATAAATGATTTTCTTTTGACATATGACCATGTGCAGACTACGTCACCTACGTCAGTTACAACACACTTCAAAATTATTTAAATTCTTTTATAAATTGTCTCTGGATGGTTCTTGAACGAAACTGTAAAACATCGTCATTTGAGTCGTATGCGCAGAATTACGTCACTCAGTCCAATTGGTTTGCGCAAACTTTTTCAATTTAGATGTCGTTTGTTTCTCCTCAGAAATTATATTAATGCAAGTTATCTGCTTTAATAGATATTAGAACCACACTGAACAAACTTTCGAGATTCAAACTCGCGATGAACGTTGTCAAAAAGTAATAATCTTGTCAAATAAATTACGTAACATAATTCTTCATAAATAAATTCTCGGAACACGTATTTAAACTTTAGTAGCATCCACTAGCATATTATCTTCCTACATATAGACGTGAACCTGAGCCTTGACAAGATAGAACTGAACATTTACAACATGATTAACTTTCTATGACGTCATTGTTGTACAAACATTACAAATTCTTATTTTTTTCCTATTTTTAGAAGCACGACGCAATAACTCGGTTTCAGGATCTTCTGTTGCTCTTTGGCTGTCGACCCGCGACATATAGTGGCCAGCAATTTTCTCTCTGGCCCCGCCAGTGAAGATGCTGTCTCCGTTCGTTGCGCCGCCCTCTCCGTACATGAAACATAAAAAATAAATACAAAGCTTTAGATAATTCACAGCCATTACAAATATTACAAAAATACATAAACAAAACAGTAAATTAACTTATATTCACCTGCAAACTGGGCTGACACTGGTGGATGGGTGACGCTTCAATTTCACGTCCCACTACATACACCACCCACAAGCTCAGTTTGTCAGGTTTTAACCGAAAATAAAACTTCTTCTATATACAACATTTAAATGTTAATATTATACATTTTTTCACATTTTCCGTAATCTAGAGTCCTTGCTCTTACATAGATTCAATCCTTTTATGACAATATTGCTGTGACTATTTGTCAATCACTTTTAATTATGCTATTATGATAATTCACAACCGAATATATGGAGATTACTCCTTTTCATTTAATAATTGCTAGTAAATAATAATTTAGTACGTACTTTACCGTTGTTACATTAGGACAGAGCGTTCAAATTGTGATAGGTTAGTTTCAGTTTTATTCATTTACTAGAGTTATTCTTTCCAAAATGTATATTACTAATACGTTTCTCACAATAACTAATATTACTATTTACTTTACGCCGTTTATTTCCCTAATGCTTTATTTATGCCTGAGGTCAAGAAGAAATGAAGCAAAACTTTCTTTAGAATCTCGGCACGGCTTTCTTTACCTTCGGACACTTGTTGGGTAATGGCAATGTATTTAGGAGAAACAAGCGAGAGAGCCCTGTTTGGTGTGTTCTATATTAACACTATTACAAATCTCTATTAAAAGCACTCTGCTATGTTCTCGTGAGCCATACAGCTCTGGACGCCCATGGTCCCTAAAATTATTAACCATCCCCTTTGGTTCGTCCTATCCGAGTAAATATAAAATATACAAAATTCCTTCTGACCTAATAACAAAACTTTCTTCCATATAAATCCCCTTTTAGTTATCTTTCCCATTTTGAAGTACCGGTAGCTTATTGTAGAACATTTGTTTAAACTTTCTGTTATTTCTTTAAAATAACACGTAACTATCACGAAAAACTTCACATGAATAAACTATGAACGCTTGTCCATATGTAACATATACTAAATGTTAACTTATTTAGGAATGAAGGGTTTCATTTGATCGACACTATATAATCCTTTAATTACACCTGATGAAGGTTCCATAAGAAGTAACGCTTTGGGATGTACAATCCTATGAACAACATTTGGACCTTCAAAGATAAAGAAGAATTTTCTACATTCCTTATTGATCTTCGAACTTTTAGGATGAGATCGTACTAATACAAGATCTCCTACCTGAAATGAGGGTTCTATAGCATGTTGATTGTAACTTTTAATTCTCCGTTCAGCATTTTTGACAATCTGTTTGCGAATTTTTTCGTTTGGATAGACAATTCGTAGAATAACATTTTTCTTTCCTTTACATAATACGGTAACCTACTAATTAGGACTCGTATTAGATGACTTTCAATAATTGGTTCTTCAATTAATTTAGCACGGTTTAAATGCCATTCGAAATAATTCCTATAACCTCTCCACCGCTTAGAATAAGGAGGAGGGTCTAACAACTCTAAAGTGTTGTTGTTTTCCTCTTGACCAATAATTTTGTTTAAACTGCTTAACAAAATCATCGCAGTCCCTAAATTCAGTTCTATGCAGTACTGCCCATTCCGCAGCTTCTGCTTCTAAATGTCCTGTTACAAATTGAATCCGTTTTTCATTACGCCGTTTAGGAGATAATGAAGTTTCAAAAGCTTTTATAAAGATTATAGGGTGAAGTTCGCCTCCTGGTTTGAATACAGGAAATTGACTTGCTACATTTGAATTTGTCGTTATATCATCCCAACATTCTGCGAGAGACATAGTTGGATTTTGTTTAGATTGCAGAGACGGAGTTGCGTCGGATTTGCTTGCGGAGATTTTTTTATTTGTATTGTTGTCGTTCGAGCTAGCAAACACGATGCGACTGTTGTCCCTGATTTCGTTATTACTTCTACTACTTGAAATGTTTTCATTATTATCTAATTCCGATAACCGTTTAGTAATTTCCTGTATTCGCATTTCTTTATTGGATACACGGTTAGCTAATATCGATTCTTCACTTGGTTCACGATGTGAACGCTCTGTACCTTCGTCAATGTTATTATCTTTGGAAGTCTCAAGGTTACTGCATATTTCGGTAATTAAAAATTTCATGTTTTCTATTTTAGTGCGATCTTTTTCTACTCGATGAGTTAATGTCTCTAATTCTACATTATCTATTGAAGAAATCTCTGCAGGTTTGGTAGAAACCTCGATAATAGATTCTAATAATTCTCTACGAACAGTTTCTGTTTGCATAGAAAATTCATCTCGTAACTTATCGTTATTTTTCTCTATTTCATTTACAACTAAGACGTTGACATTATCTAGTCTCTTGGTTAAGTCAGTAATATCATTTCGCATGCGAGCTTTTTCCTCACGCGATTCCTGGATATGTTCTTCTAACCTCTTACAATTATCAGCTATCTTATTACTAAGTCGTATTAGTTTTTCCTGCATTTCAACTTTAGAAGCCTCTATTTTATCACTTAATTCTCGACTGGTTTCATTAAGATGTTCCTGTAGCCTGTCTGTAGATTTTGTTAGCTCCTCTTTAAACCTAGCAGTAGATTCCTCGTTAGACAGTTTTAATTCCTGTTTTAATCTAGCAGTAGATTCTTCGTTGCCGGCCGCGGTGGTCTAGCGGTTCTAGGCGCGCAGTCCGGAACCGCGCGACTGCTACGGTCGCAGGTTCGAATCCTGCCTCGGGCATGGATGTTTGTGATGTCCTTAGGCTAGTTAGATTTAAGTAGTTCTAAGTTCTAGGGGACTGATGACCATAGATGTTAAGTCCCATAGTCCTCAGAGCCATTTGAACCATTTTTGATTCTTCGTTAGACTGTTTTAATTCCTGTTTTAGTTCCTCTCTTAATCTAGCAGTAGATTCTTTGTTAGATTGTTTTAATTCCTGTTTTAGTTCCTCTCTTAATCTAGCAGTAGATTCTTCGTTAGATTGTTTTAATTCAGCTAAAAAATCCCCGTTCGATTGTTTTAATTTAGCGATCACCCTAAACAGGGATCTCATGCCCCTATCGGACACAGATTGCTCCTCGTCTGACATTTCACTTCCCGACATTATTGTAAGATATTAACTAGTTACACACGCAGACTTGTAATCAACAATCCTATAAAAGCACACTCCCTATGTACAACACTCCGCTTCCAACTTGAAACAGACTCACCGGACGCTAATATTGTAGTTTGTAGTTCTCGGTGATCAGTGTGCTGCTATGGGCTGCAGAAGTAACAGCCTTCGATGCAGCCGCTGAAATGCTGCGACCCCGCTTCCGCAACCGGCAGGACGCTGAGTCGAACGCCGGAGACGTCACTGGCTGCAACCACGCCCGGCCCACCGTTGACAGGCAAAGCCCTCAGCAACACCTCTAATACCGGCCGGAGGAATGCCCCCCAGCTGACGTACTGAGCCTGTTACTTTAGGGAGAAAAAGGTTGTCGGAGTTTGCAGCGTTCAGCTGCTGCGCAACAGATGCGCCTTCTCGTGGAATAACTGCGTGACCGTACTGTTGGCTGCGCTCCGTCAGATGCCCACACCCGCGAAGTCACCGCTGGCTGGTGAAGGCTCCACGAAGACTCGTGTTGACTTCCGAAGGACTCTTGATGTTTTAATTGTTTCGTACCTGTGTGCCTTAGTTGCACACAAGTCCTGTTTTTAAGGTCGCCACGGTGTAGTGTAACGACGTAAGTTTTGTATAAATGATTTTCTTTTGACATATGACCATGTGCAGACTACGTCACCTACGTCAGTTATAACACACTTCAAAATTATTTAAATTCTTTTTTAAATTGTCTCTGAATGGTTCTTGAACGAAACTGTAAAACATCGTCATTTGAGTCGTATGCGCAGAATTACGTCACTCAGTCCAATTGGTTTGCGCAAACTTTTTCAGTTTAGATGTCGTTTGTTTCTCCTCAGAAATTATATTAACGCAAGTTATCTGCTTTAATAGATACTAGAACCACACTGAATAAACTTTCGAGATTCAAACTGGCGATGAACGTTGTCAAAAATTAATAATCTTATCAAATAAATTACGTAACATAATTCTTCATAAATAAATTCTCGGAACACGTATTTAAACTTTAGTAGCATCCACTAGTTTATTATCTTCCTACATATAGACGTGAACCTGAGCCTTGACAAGATAGAACTGAACATTTACAACATGATTAACTTTCTATGACGTCATTGTTGTACAAACATTACAAATTCTTATTTTTTTCCTATTTTTAGAAGCACGACGCAATAACTCGGTTTCAGGATCTTCTGTTGCTCTTTGGCTGTCGACCCGCGACATATAGTGGCCAGCAATTTTCTCTCTGGCCCCGGCAGTGAAGATGCTGTCTCCGTTCGTTGCGCCGCCCTCTCCGTACATGAAACATAAAAAATAAATACAAAGCTTTAGACAATTCACAGCTATTACAAATATTACAAAAACACATAAACAAAACAGTAAATTAACTTATATTCACCCGCAAACTGGGCTGACACTGGTGGATGGGTGACGCTTCAATTTCACGTCCCACTACAAGTGCTTAGAGCCATTTGACCCATTTCGAAGAATGAAAGGTCTGAGCCAAGTGCTCGGATTGAAAAGAGTATGACAGCGATGTAGTTTTTCCCCCGTACTGTCCAGTCTGTGTGTCGAAGAAGCATGGCGGATTTCAAAGAAAGGTTCAGGAATGGGATTAAATTCAGGGTGGCAGGATATCAATGACAAGTTTCGATGTTGACATTGGTGTCCTCAACAAAAGTAGAGAAGAATTACAGGACCGGTTAAAAGTAAACACACTGATGAATATAGAATATCAGTTGAGATTGAATTGAAGAAAGACGAAAGTAATGCGAGGTAGGAGAAATAATATTAGCGATAAACTTAATATGAAAACTGGGATCCACGAAGCAGACAAAAGCAAGGAAGACAAAAAATGCAGATTAGCAGAGGCAACGTGGCTACATGTGGGCAGGAGAAGTCTGCTAGAATCAAACAGTTGTCCTAATATAAAGAAAAAAATTTTGACAATGTACGTTTGGACCACAGAATTGTATGTAACGGAATCACGGACCGTGCTAACACCGGAACAGGAAAGAATCTGAACGTCTGACGTGTAGTGCAACAGATGGATGCTGAAAATTTGATGGTGTGATAAGGAAAGTGGAGGCCTTCCGCAGAATCATCGAAGAAAGGACTATATGGAAAACTCTGACAAGGAGAAGAAAGACTGAGTGATCGTACATGTGTTAAGACATCTGGGAATAACTTCCATGGTAACAGACGAAGCTGTAAAGGGTAAAACACGTAAAGGAAGCACAGATTGACATACGTCCAAGAACTAATTGAGCACATAGGGCATCGCTACTCTGATGTATTAGGTGACGAATTCGTATCGGGTCATGTCAAATCAGTCAGAAGAGTGACGAAAAAAAAAGGTATTACCCGAAGGGGGCGAAAAGTTGTAGATGTGACATTCACATACAAACAAGTATTACAGTTGCAGAAAAAAATCACTGATTTATCAAAGAGAAAGTGTTTCAAAAACGGAGCAAATCAATAACGCGTTGGTCCACATCCGGCTTCATGCAAGCAGTTATTTGGCTTAGCATTGATTGATAAAGTTGTTGGACGTCCTGACGTTGTCCTGTGCTGCAGAGGTACCATGGATGACAACCAAATGGATCCTCCTACGAAAGTAATGGCTCTCCTGGTATGGCGGAATACAGACAGGTTGGTACACCAGCCCTGTTTGGGGCTGTCTTCAGCCTGGATTATCACTCACTGGAGTGCAGTTGTCATCAGTGACGAGTCCCACTTCGAACTTTGGCCCGATGCCTCATGACGAGACGACCAAGACGGCGAAGAGATACCAACCCGACTGACGCCCGTCATACGGCCCTACGACTTGTAGTGATGGTCTGGGGTGTTGCTCATTCCATAGCATGACTCGTTTGGTTGTCTGTGGTACCCTCACACCACAACAGTAGCTGGACCATGTTCTACGCACTATTTTGTTGTCCTTCATGGCAAGCCATCCTGAGTTTGCACTGTGGCAGCATAACGTCCGCCCGCACACGGCTAGAGTTTCTACTGCTCGTCTTCGTGCTTGCCAAACTCTACCTTGGCCAGCAACGTTGCCACATCTCTTCCCAATTGACAACACTTGGAACACCATGGGGAATGCGTCAGGGCCAGAGTTGGGCCAAGGCATTATTGACTCGCTCAGTTTGTGAAGTTCTTGAATAAACCTCAAAAATTGTTCAAATGGCTCTAAGCACTTTGGGACTTAACATCTGAGGTCATCAGTCCCCTAGACTTAGAACTACTCAAACCTAACCAACCTAAGGACACCACACACATCCATGCCAGAGGCAGGATTCGAACATGCGACCGTAGCAGCATCGCGGTTCCGGACTGAAGCCCCTAGAACCTCTCGGTCACAGCGGCCGGCTCTTGAAGAAAAGCATACATTTTTTCTGAAATTGTAATCGATTATTTGTCAGCACATTTAGTCATATCTACCAATTTCCGTCCCGTCCGGGTAAGTCCTTCGTGGTGCTTCTTTTTTTCTTCTACCAAGGCTAATGCATTTCGAGATTATGTATTCATTATCAAATTACATCAGGTCAACGATGTGTGGTTTCTTGCAGATATCCCTCTATGTACGTAATTTTGCAAATATAACAACTCGTTTCACCAGCTGGGAAATAGTCGCGTATATGAACAGTGATACAAACACTGTCAAATGTTTTTTATTCCAGTCTTTGACCACAATATCAATTATTTACTATTAAAAACAGTCTTGATCACAATTTATTTAGCATGGTAACCAGTTTCAACCACTACTGTGGTCATCTTCAGACCAATGAGTAAGAACCTCTTTCTGCTAGAGACTCACTAGTGATTCTCTAGCAGAAAGACGTTATTACTCATTGGTCTGAAGATACCACAGTAGTGGTTGAAACCACTAGTGATTCTCTAGCAGAAAGACGTTATTACTCATTGGTCTGAAGATGACCACAGTAGTGGTTGAAACCACTAGTGATTCTCTAGCAGAAAGACGTTATTACTCATTGGTCTGAAGATGACCACAGTAGTGGTTGAAACCGGTCACCACACTAAATATATTGTGATCAAGACTGTTTTTAATAGTAAATATTTGTAAAATATTCATCAATGTCACTCCCATAATGTATTCAAAAGCAAACAATATCAACTATTTTGACGATGATCGGTTTCAGTCAGTAATGACCATCCTCAGATCTTTTTCTACACCATGTCCTAAAGTGATAAGGCTGTGATGTCATCTGAGGATGGTCATTACTGACTGAAACCGATCATCGTCGAAAGAATTGATATTGTCATCAGAGACTGGAATAAAAAACATACAACAACTCGTTCCGAGCAAATCATAAGCAAGTTACAAAAAGAAAAAGTCTGCATCTTGAGGATATTATGGATCCTTAAACAGTGAAGTCCCACATACATACAGTCTGACAATGCAAGTGAGAGACACAGACCTAGAAGAGGTAATTAGCCGGCCGCTGTGGCCGAGCGGTTCTATGCGCTTCAATCTGGAACCGCGCTGCTGGTACGGTCGCAGGTTCGAATCCTGTCTCGGGCATGGATGTGTGTGATGTCGTAAGGTTGGTTAGGTTTAAGGAGTTCTCAGTCTAGGGGACTGATGACCTCAGATGTTTAGTCCCATAGTGCTCAGAGCCATTTGAACCACTTTTGGAGGTAATTAAATGGAACTTATCAGGGTATCTGATGTTATTTCAGTGATTACAGAATAGAGTCAATTTACAAAGAACTTGCCAGTACGAGCTCTCTTAGTATAACGTTGCACCCCCTCTGGCATGGATGCATGCACTGACTCGGATACGAGGAAATCATAAAACCGTTTACCTTTCCCTGAGACAACTGACCCACGAATGATGTACTAGTGGTCTTTGATATCCCAGATACTGGCAATTGGACAGATTTGACTTCGAACCGATCCCAAGCATGTTTTATGGTTGACAGCTGTAGGGGTTCTCCAGGCCTCGGGATTACCTGAATACCAGAGAGTTCATACAGACATGTGCAATGTATGGGCGAGTCTTGTACTGCTACAAATAGGACACGGTAGTGTCACATGATAAAATGTAACACGTGAGGACGTATGATGTCCCTGAAATACCGTTGTGCCATCAGAGTTTCCTCAGTCATTACAAGCCATAATCTGAAGTAATACCTTGTGACACCCGACACCATAACGCCGAGAATACACTGACAAGCCAAACCATTATGACCACCGCCCTCCGCGTTACCGGACGCTGCCTCGTGGCGTTGCGGCCCCGTGGCGCGGTGACGAAAGTATGGACGGGGAATCATCATAGCAAAGATGTCTGTTGCAAATGGGGGAAATCCATTGACATAAGCGACATTGAGAAAGGAGAGATTATTATACACGACCCTTCACAGAAGGCGGGGCTTTGAAGCTGGTCTGCTCTGTAAAGGAGCATACACTCCTGGAAATGGAAAAAAGAACACATTGACACCGGTGTGTCAGACCCACTATACTTGCTCCGGACACTGCGAGAGGGCTGTACAAGCAATGATCACACGCACGACACAGCGGACACACCAGGAACCGTGGTGTTGGCAGTCAAATGGCGCTAGCTGCGCAGCATTTGTGCACCGCCGCCGTCAGTGTCAGCCAGTTTGCCGTGGCATACGGAGCTCCATCGCAGTCTTTAACACTGGTAGCATGCCGCGACAGCGTGGACGTGAACCGTATGTGCAGTTGACGGACTTTGAGCGAGGGCGTATAGTGGGCATGCGGGAGGCCGGGTGGACGTACCGCCGAATTGCTCAACACGTGGGGCGTGAGGTCTCCACAGTACATCGATGTTGTCGCCAGTGGTCGGCGGAAGGTGCACGTGCCCGTCGACCTGGGACCGGACCGCAGCGACGCACGGATGCACGCCAAGACCGTAGGATCCTACGCAGTTCCGTAGGGGACCGCACCGCCACTTCCCAGCAAATTAGGGACACTGTTGCTCCTGGGTTATCGGCGAGGACCATTCGCAACCGTCTCCATGAAGCTGGGCTTCGGTCCCGCACACCGTTAGGCCGTCTTCCGCTCACGCCCCAACATCGTGCAGCCCGCCTCCAGTGGTGTCGCGACAGGCGTGAATGGAGGGACGAATGGAGACGTTTCGTCTTCAGCGATGAGAGTCGCTTCTGCCTTGGTGCCAATGATGGTCGTATGCGTGTTTGGCGCCGTGCAGGTGAGCGCAACAATCAGGACTGCATACGACCGAGGCACACAGGGCCAACACCCGGCATCATGGTGTGGGGAGCGATCTCCTACACTGGCCGTACACCACTGGTGATCGTCGAGGGGACACTGAATAGTGCACGGTACATCCAAACCGTCATCGAACCCATCGTTCTACCATTCCTAGACCGGCAAGGGAACTTGCTGTTCCAACAGGACAATGCACGTCCGCATGTATCCCGTGCCACCCAACGTGCTCTAGAAGGTGTAAATCAACTACCCTGGCCAGCAAGATCTCCGGATCTGTCCCCCATTGAGCATGTTTGGGACTGGATGAAGCGTCGTCTCACGCGGTCTGCACGTCCAGCACGAACGCTGGTCCAACTGAGGCGCCAGGTGGAAATGGCATGGCAAGCTGTTCCACAGGACTACATCCAGCATCTCTACGATCGTCTCCATGGGAGAATAGCAGCCTGCATTGCTGCGAAAGGTGGATATACACTGTACTAGTGCCGACATTGTGCATGCTCTGTTGCCTGTGTCTACGTGCCTGTGGTTCTGTCAGTGTGATCATGTGATGTATCTGACCCCAGGAATGTGTCAATAAAGTTTCCCCTTCCTGGGACAATGCGTTCACGGTGTTCTTATTTCAATTTCCAGGAGTGTATATCACCATATACACTACTGGTCATTAAAATTGCTACACCACGAAGATGACGAGCTACAGACGTGAAATTTAACCGACAGGAAGAGGATACTGTGAAATGCAAATGATTAGCTTTTCAGAGGTTTCACACAAGGTTGGCACCGGTGCCGACACCTACAACGTGCTGACATGAGGAAAGTTTCCAACCGATTTCTCATACACGAACAGCAGTTGACCGGCGTTGCCTGGTGAAACGTTGTTGTGATGCCTCGTGTAACGAGGAGAAATGCGTACCATCACGTTTCCGACTTTGATAAAGGTCGGATTACAGCATATCGCGATTGCGGTTTATCGTATCGCGACATTGCTGCTCGCGTTGGTCGATATCCAATGACTGTTAGCACAATATGGAATCGGTGGGTTCAGGAGGGAAATACGGAACGCCGTGCTGGATCCCAACGGCCTCGTATCACTAGCAGTCGAGATGACAGGCATCTTATCCGCATGGCTGTAACGGATCGTACAGCCACGTCTCGATCCCTGAGTCAACAGCTGGGGATGTTTTCAAGACAACAAACATCTGCACGAACAGTTCGACGACGTTTGCAGCAGCATGGACTATCAGCTCGGAGACCATGGCTGCGTTTACCCTTGGCGCTGCATCAGAGACAGGAGCGGCTGCGATGGTGTACTCAACGACGAACCTGGATGCACGAATGGCAAAACGTCATTTTTTCGGATGAATCCAGGTTCTGTTTACAGCATCATGATGGTCGCATCCGTGTTTGGCGACATCGCAGTGAACGCACATTGGAAGCGTGTATTCGTCATCGCCATACTGGCGTATCACCCGGCGTGCTGGAATGGGGTGCCATTGGTTACACGTCTCGGTCACCTCTTGTTCGCATTGACGGCACTTTGAACAGAGGATGTTACGTTTCAGACGTGTTACGACCCGTGGCTCTGCTCTACCCTTCATTCGATCCCTGCGAAACCCTACATTTCAGCAGGATATCTACATCTACATCTACATCCATACTCCGCAAGCCACCTGACGGTGTGTGGCGGAGGGTACCTTGAGTACCTCTATCGGTTCTCCCTTCTATTCCAGTCTCGTATTGTTCGTGGAAAGAAAGATTGTCGGTATGTCTCTGTGTGGGCTCTAATCTCTCTGATTTTATCCTCATGGTCTCTTCGCGAGATATACGTAGGAGGGAGCAATATACTGCTTGACTCTTCGGTGAATGTATGTTCTCGAAATTTTGACAAAAGCCCGTACCGAGCTATTGAGCGTCTCTCCTGCAGAGTCTTCCACTGGAGTTTATCTATCATCTCCGTAACGCTTTCGCGATTACTAAATGATCCTGTAACGAAGCGCGCTGCTCTCCGTTGGATCTTCTCTATATCTTCTATCAACCGTATCTGGTACGGATCCCACACTGCTGAGCAGTATTCAAGCAGTGGGCGAACAAGCGTACTGTAACCTACTTCCTTTGTTTTCGGATTGCATTTCCTTAGGATTCTTCCAATGAATCTCAGTCTGGCATCTGCTTTACCGACGATCAACATTATATGATCATTCCATTTTAAATCACTCCTAATGCGTACTCCCAGATAATTTATGGTATTAACTGCTTCCAGTTGCTGGCCTGCTATTTTGTAGCTAAATGATAAAGGATTTATCTTTCTGTGTATTCGCAGCACATTACACTTGTCTACATTGAGATTCAATTGCCATTCCCTGCACCATGCGTCAATTCGCTGCAGATCCTCCTGCATTTCAGTACAATTTTCCATTGTTACAACCTCTCGGTACACCACAGCATCATCTGCAAAAAGCCTCAGTGAACTTCCGATGTCATCCACAAGGTCATTTATGTATATTGTGAATAGCAACGGTCCTATGACACTCCCCTGCGGCACACCTGAAATCACTCTTACTTCGGAAGACTTCTCTCCATTGAGAATGACTTGCTGCGTCCTGTTATCTAGGAACTCCTCAATCCAATCACACAATTGGTCTGATAGTCCATATGCTCTTACTTTGTTCATTAAACGACTGTGGGGAACTGTAATGCACGACCGCATGTTGCAGGTCTTGTACCGGCCTTTCTCGATACAGAAAATGTTCGACTGCTGCCCTGTCCAGCACATTCTCCAGATCTCTCACCAACTGAAAACGTCTGGTCAATGGTGGCCGAGCAACTGGGTCGTCACAATACGCCAGTCACTACTCTTGATGAATTGTGTTATCGTGTTGAAGCTGCATTGGTAGCTGTACCTCTACACGCCATCCTAGCTCTGTTTGACCCAATGCCCACGCGTATGAAGGCCGTTATTACGGCCAGAAGTGGTTGTTCTGGGTACTCATTTCTCAGGATCTATGCACCCAAACTGCGTGAAAATGTAATCACATGTCAGTTATAGTATAATACATTTGTCCAGTGAATACCTGTTTATCATCTGCATTTCTTCTTGGTGTAGCTATTTTAATGGCCAGTAGTGTGTATCTGTGGCATCTGTGCCGGAAGAGTACAGTGCTGGTGCGTGCACAACCGTTTCGGAACACACCATTCTTCGTACATTGAACATACTGCTCCGCAGCAGAACACCCCTACATTGTTCACATGCTGTTCCAAACACATTGTCAGTTACGATTGCTGTGGGCACGGGACTATCGGGATTCGACTGTCGATCAATAGTGTCGGCTCTTCAGGTGAATCACATTTTTGCTACACCAGGTCGATTATCGTCTCCACAAACGCCGTCATCGAGGTGAGCGGCGGGTCCAAAAGTGCAGCGCGCCACGGACGCAGTAGCGATCAAAGATTCGCGGACAGGTAAGAACAAACTGCATCCCTTTGTGCTTACCCAGCGACATCATCGTCTCGTCCGTCTCTCGAAGCCAAAGTCGTGCAACAGTGGTGTGAGGAGCACTATAGTAAACTCACGTTTATGTTTCGGCGACCAAATTCGTCCGATGTAAATCCTGTGGAAACCAATCTGGGTCGCTATCGGGCACCATCATCGGGTACGTAAATCAGCGGCCAATTATTTACGCGAATTACATGTCCTGTACGTAGACTTCTAATGCCACATACCCCACAAACCTACCAAAAAAATTCCGGACCCTGATACGCAGAATCAATGCCGAATTTCGTTTCAAAGACGGAAGAAGAAGCTATTAAGTGTGTGGTCATAATGTTTTGGCTCGTAAGTATAATACCGTAGTGCCGTTCAACGTCTCTTGGTTTCTCCTCACACGGGAACAAAGTTCCATCTTTCTGAATCATGCCCATAGCCTTGAGACGTTTTGAAATGGCTTGCTGTGTCACTCCCACTAATGGTGCCAATTGTTCTTGAGTTCGACGCGAGTCTTCACTCAGCAATGTCTGCAATTTTGCATCTTCGAAACCATTCTCTGTTACACCATTATGCCGGTCTACGACGTTAAAATCACCATTGTTGAAGCGTTGAAACCACTCAGGACACGTTTTTTTGGTCGTCAGTCTACTGACTGGTTTGATGCGGCCCGCCACGAATTCCTTTCCTGTGCTAACCTCTTCATCTCAGAGTAGCACTTGCAACCTACGTCCTCAATTATTTGCTTGACGTATTCCAATCTCTGTCTTCCTCTACAGTTTTTGCCCTCTACAGCTCCCTCTAGTACCATGGAAGTCATTCCCTCATGTCTTAGCAAATGTCCTATCATCCTGTCCCTTCTCCTTATCAGTGTTTTCCACATATTCCTTTCATCTCCGATTCTGCGTAGAACCTCCTCATTCCATACCTTATCAGTCCACCTAATTTTCAACATTCATCTATAGCACCACATCTCAAATGCTTCGATTCTCTTCTGTTCCGGTTTTCCCACAGTCCATGTTTCACTACCATACAATGCTGTACTCCAGACTTACATCCTCAGAAATTTCTTCCTCAAATTAAGGCCGGTATTTGATATTAGTAGACTTCTTTTGGCCAGAAATGCCTTTTTTGCCATAGCGAGTCTGCTTTTGATGTCCTCCTTGCTCCGTCCGTCATTGGTTGTTTTACTGCCTAGGTAGCAGAATTCCTTAACTTCATTGACTTCGTGACCATCAATCCTGATGTTAAGTTCCTCGCTGTTCTCATTTCTACTACTTCTCATTACCTTCGTCTTTCTCCGATTTACTCTCAAACCATACTGTGTACTCATTAGACTGTTCATTCCGTTCAGCAGATAATTCAATTCTTCTTCACTTTCACTCAGGATAGTAATGTCATCAGCGAATCGTATCATTGATATCCTTTCACCTTTTATTTTAATTCCACTCCTGAACCTTTCTTTTATTTCCATCATTGCTTCCTCGATGTACAGATTGAGGAGTAGGGGCGAAAGGCTACAGGCTTGTCTTACACCCTTCTTAATACGAGCACTTCGTTCTTGATCGTCCACTCTTATTATTCCCTCTTGGTTGTTGTACATATTGTATATGACCCGTTTCTCCCTATAGCTTACCCCTACTTTTTTCAGAATCTCGAACAGCTTGCACCATTTTATATAGTCGAACGCTTTTTCCAGGTCGACAAATTCTATGAAAGTGTCTTGATTTTTCTTTAGCCTTGCTTCTATTATTAGCCGTAACGTCAGAATTGCCTCTCTCGTCCCTTTACTTTTCCTAAAGCCAAACTAATCGTCACCTAGCGCATTCTCAATTTTCTTTACCATTCTTCTGTATATTATTCTTGTAAGCAGCTTCGATGCATGAGCTGTTAAGCTGATTGTGCGATAATTCTCGCACTTGTCAGCCCTTGCCGTCTTCGGAATTGTGTGGATGATGCTTTTCCGAAAGTCAGATGGTATGTCGTCAGACTCATTCATTCTGCACACCAACGTGAATAGTCGTTTTGTTGCCACTTCCCCCAATGATTTTAGAAATTCTGATGGAATGTTATCCATCCCTTCTGCCTTATTTGACCGTAAGTCCTCCAAAGCTCTTTCAAATTCCGATTCTAATACTAGATCCGATATCTCTTCTAAATCGACTCCTGTTTCTTCTTCTATCACATCAGACAAATCTTCACCCTGATAGAGGCTTTCAATGTATTCTTTCCACCTATCTGCTCTCTCCTCTGCATTTAACAGTGGAATTCCCGTTGCACTCTTAATGTTACCACCGTTGCTTTTAATGTCACCAAAGGTTGTTTTGACTTTCCTGTATGCTGAGTCTGTCCTTCCGACAATCATATCTTTTTCCATGTCTTCACATTTTTCCTGCAGCCATTTCGTCTTAGCTTCCCTGCACTTCCTATTTATTTCATTCCTCAGCGACTTGTATTTCTGTATTCCTGATTTTCCCGGAACATGTTTGTACTGCCTCCTTAAATTTCTTCTGTTACCCATGGTTTCTTCGCAGCTACCTTCTTTGTACCTATGTTTTCCTTCCCAACTTCTGTGATGGCCCTTTTTAGAGATGTCCATTCCTCTTCAACTGTACTGCCTACTGCGCTATCCCTTATTGCTGTATCTATAGCGTTAGAGAACTTTACACGTATCTCGTCATTCCTTAGTACTTCCATATCCCACTTCTTTGCGTATTGATTCTTCCTGACTAATGTCTTGAACTTCAGCCTACTCTTCATCACTACTATATTGTGATCTGAGTCTATATCTGCTCCTGGGTACGTCTTACAATCCAGTATCTGATTTCGGAATCTCTGTCTGACCATGATGTAATCTAACTGAAATCTTCGCGTATCTCCCGGCCTTTTCCAAGTAAACCACCTCCTCTTGTGATTATTGAACAGGGTATTCGCTATTACTAGCTGAAACTTGTTACAGAACTCAATTAGTCTTTGTCCTCTTTCATTCCCCGTCCCAAGCCCATATTCTCCTGTAACCTTTTCTTTTACTCCTTCCCCTACAACTGCATTCCAGTCGCCCATGACTATTAGATTTTCGTCCCCTTTACATACTGCATTACCCTTTCAATATCCTCATACACTTTCTCTATCTGTTCATCTTCAGCTTGCGACGTCGGCATGTATACCTGAACTATCGTTGTCGGTGTTGGTCTGCTGTCGATTCTGATTAGAACAACCTGGTCACTGAACTGTTGACAGTAAGACACCCTCTGCCCTACCTTCCTATTCATAACGAATCCTACACCTGTTATACCATTTTCTGCTGCTGTTGATATTACCCGATACTCATCTGACCAGAAATCCTTGTCTTCCTTCCACTTCACTTCACTGACCCCTACTATATCTAGATTGAGCCTTTGCATTTCCCTTTTCAGATTTTCTAGTTTCCCTACCACGTTCAAGCTTCTGACATTCCACGCCCCGACTCGTAGAACGTTATCCTTTCGTTGATTCTTCAATCTTTTTCTCATGGTAACCTCCCCCTTGGCAGTCCCCTCCCGGAGATCCGAATGGGGGACTATTCCGGAATCTTTTTCCAATGGAGAGATCATGACTTTTCTTCAAATACAGGCCACATGTCCTGTGGATACACGTTACGTGTCTTTAATGCAGTGGTTTCCATTGCCTTCTGCATTCTCATGTCGTTGATCATTGCTGATTCGTCCGCCTTTAGGGGCAATTTCCCACCCCTAGAACAAGTGAGTGCCCTGAACCACTATCCGCTCCTCCGCCCTCTTTGACAAGGCCGTTGGCAGAATGAGGCTGACTTTTTATGCCGGAAGTCTTCGACCGCCAATGCTGATTATTTATCAAAATTTAGGCAGTGGCCGGGATCGAACCCGGGACCGAAGACGTTTTGATTATGAATCAAAGACGCTACCCCCAGACCATGGGTCATACTGACACAAAACAGTAACACCTTCCGCAAATGACGAGAATTAGGCTCGTAAACAGACTTTTTCAATCAAGAACAACTTTATGATGCAGACACAAATCGACTAATGTTTCAATGAGGTTACGCTGAACCGGCCGTTGTAGCTGAGCGGTTCTAGGCGTTTCAGTCTGGAACCGCACGACCACTATGGTCGCAGGTTCGAATCCTGCCTCGGGCATGGATGTGTGTGATGTCCTTAGGTTAGTTAGGTTTAGGTAGTTCTAACATCTAGGGGACTGATGACCTCAGATGTTAAGTCCCATAGTGCTCAGAGCCATCATCGCTAAATGCAAAGAGTATCCAAGTTCCATTACGAATACTTGTGTAAAATTCCAAACTGCAATGCGATCTCGTGCTGAGTTACGATCCTTGAAATTTTCAAATTTTTGTGTCCTCCGTCGTTTGTGGGTGAGGACTAAAAGAATTCGCCCCGAATAGCTAGGAGCAGGTCCCTCCTCCCTCTACTAGGACAACGGCCAAGCCCACAGAGTGATGATGGTTTGCGAGTTTTTGGCTGGGAAAGGGATCACATCGTGGATCTGCCACCGCATTCGCCGGATATGGCTACAGCAGACTTCTGGTTGTTCCCCAAAATGAAGCTGACAATGAAAGTACACCGTTACGACGCAATTTAAGACATGGAAGAAAATTTTTGTTTTATTTACACGTATAGTTCCGTAGGAACAAATTGAAGAGCAAATTTCCAAGGTCATGGAACGTGTCAGTACATGAATTTACAAAACGAAAGTAATAACAGATAAAATGTTCATTGGCCCAAAAAAAGTCAAGCCGTAAGTTTAAGTAAACGCATTCAACAATATAACATAGGAATTGGCTTATTTTTAACTCCTCGACAGAAGGGGTGACCCATGAGGAAACTCTTCAGTTTCCATTTGAAAGCCCGTGGATTACTGCTAAGACTTTTTAATTCCTGTGGAGGCTTATTGAAAATGGATGCAGTAGTACTCTGTACACTTTTCTGCACAAGAGTCAAGGAAGTGCGATCCAAATGCAGACTGGATTTCTGTCTACTATTAACTGAGTGAAAAGACAGTAAAGAGTATATACATTGAGAGGCCAATGTCAGAATATCCGGACTAGTGAATAGGGGTCGACAAGAGGTTCGCGAACTACACACTTATTGCCCTACTGCCCGTTTCTGAGCCAAAAATGTCCTTTGCGAATGGGACGAGTTACCCCAAAATAAAACTATTTGTAACTTAAGCGAATGAAAATAAGCAAAGTAAACTAATTTTCGTGTCGAACTATCATTTATTTCAGATACCGTTCTAATAGTAAGAAGCGGCAGCATTGAGTCTTCGAACAGTATCCCGAACATGGGATTCCACGACAGTTTACTATATATCGGAACACCTAGAAATTTGTACCGTTTAGTTTCACTAATCATATGCCCATTCTGTGAAATTAAAACATCAGAATTTGTTGAATTGTGTGTTACAAACTGTAAAAACTGAGTCTTACTGTGATTTGGGGTTAGTTTATTTTCTACAAGCCTTTAACTTAGATCATGAACTGTACTGTTTGAAACCGAGCCAATGTTTCACGCAAAATCCTTTACTACCAAGCTAGTGTCATCAGCTAACAGAAATATTATAGAGTTACTCGTAATATTAGAGGGCATATTACTTACATGAATAAGGAACAAGAGTGCCTCAACACTGATCCCCACATTCAGCCATTTTCAACACTGTTGATAATGACCTTCTGCTGTCTGTTGTTAAAGTATGAGGTGAACCAATCGTGAGCCACTCCCCGTATTCCGTAATGGTCCAAATTCTGGCGCAATATTTTGTGGTCAACACAATCGAACGCCGTAGTTAAATAAAAAAATATGCCTAGCATTCTAAACCTTTCGTTTCATCCATCCACTACCTCACAGAGGGTAGATAATATAGGCTTTTCAGTTGTTAAACAATATCTAAAGCCGAACTGTACATTTGATACCAAATTACGTGAAATAAAATGATCAATTATCCTTACATGCACAGCCTTTTCCATAACTTTAGCAAACACTTATTGCACAGAAATAGGTCTACACTCGTCTACATTATCCTTTACTTCCCTTTCATAAAGCGCCTTTACTACTGAGTACTTTAATCTTTCAGAAAACTGACCTTAAAGGAAAAATTACAAATATGGTTAAGCACAGGGCTACCATGTGCAGCTCAGTACTTCAATATTCTGCTAGGCACTATCATGTCCATGAGGCAGTGATTAAATTATTGACTCAATCCCCCATTGTCAGTATGACAGTGTACTATTTCAGACATCAATATCGCGAAAGCATTTTCCACGAGGGTTATATGGTTCGCTGTGGAATCTAAGTTTTTACTTAATTCATCAGCAATGCTCAGAAAAGGTTGTTAAATTCTGTACATATAGGACTTATTATGTAACAAGTATTTTTACTACGAACTGACTTCATATTGTTGACCTTGTGCTGCTTAGCAGACACTTCGCCCGCAGCTGATCATATGGTTTTAAGTTCATACTGTGGATTTTACTGCAGAACTGAATGCATTTCAAAAACAGGACTTCGGTGACTAATGACTATTTCGAAACATTACAAAAACGATTTCAGCGGTGTACTGATACAAGGACGGACTATTTCGAATAAATACCGCCATTTTCCGAACATAATGCTTGACTTATTTTTCATGGTCACAAGCCTAATGGGACTAGGACACACTACATACAGTGTGACACCATCAATCAGTCCATGCTTCCTGGTCCTGATGCCACTTTACAGACAGCCGTTTGTGACGTGGTAATAACGGCAGCCTGTCCATGAGATGATAATTCCCTAGTCCCACTGCTGACAGTGTGTGACCAATGGTGCACAGTGGCACAGAATATTGCAGGGATTCAATTACTTATTTTCGGATGTCTGAAGGAAATATGAGGGCGTTACAGTGGGGTTATCCTTCCATATGGTAGTCAGAAGTGGTCGATCAGAATCTATTTCTACTCCCTACCATCTATTTCTACTACCTACTACCTATTTCTACTATGTCAGGCTGCGTATTTCCTAAACACTTTTCATGAAACATTGTCTTCAGCGACGAGAAATCTTAACTAAACCAATTAGAGCATTTCCCGGCCTAATCATCCTAATTAGTTACAAGCCATTAAATAATCTGACATACTATAGGTCCATGACATTATTATCAACTGTCGGAAAGTGCTTTGAGTATACATTAAACAGGTTCAAATGGTTCAAATGGCTCTGAGCACTATGGGACTCAACATCTGAGGTCATGAGTCCCCTAGAACTTAGAACTACTTGAACCTAACTAACCTAAGCACATCACACACATCCATGCCCGAGGCAGGATTCGAACCTGCGACCGTAGCGGTCGCGCGGTTCCAAACTGTAGCGCCTAGAACCGCTTGGCCACACCGGCCGGCCATTAAACAGGCCGCCACATAAATTTGCAGAAGATCAAAAACTAATATCAGCTATACAAGCGGACTTTAAAAAGCAACATTCCTCTATAGACCCGATCATAAGAATATGTAGTAGCATCACCAAAGCATTAAATGTTACAGATTTTGCGTCAGCTTAGTATCTGGACATAGATAGGGTGTGGTGGCGAGGATTATATTATAAGCGTACTAATTTTGGTGTTCTAATTCAATTCATTTCGCTTCTCAGTTCCATCGCTGACAGTAAACTCATGTATGTATCACTGAATGTCAAACTTTCTAACCCTTTCATTTCAGAAGCTGGCGTGCCACAGAGTGATATTATTCACCTTTACTATGCAGCTTATGTACAGTCGATGTTCCACAACCCACCCACTGGAACGAGGACTTGGCTCTTTACGCAGACGATACAGTTTATTGGTGTCTTGGGAAAACAACAGAAGACCTGAGGCATACTAATATAGAATATGTTTCAAAATTAGAAAAATAGTTTACCGCGTGGCATATTAAACCCAATGCTCAGAAAAGTCAGCTGGTGACATTAAGACGTAGAAATTTCGTGACCAACAAATCACAAACACCAAACAAAGTAAAATTAACACTTGGGAGAAGGAATTCTACTGCAGCCAAAAGCAAATTATTTGGGTCTTACGATGGATACCACTATCATACAAGCCTCAGCTAGATAATATCTTAGCAGATGTAAGGAGAAGACTATGCCTCTTAAAGCTAATTAGAGAACGTATAGGAGGTGCGCCCAACAACACACTAATCTACACCTATAAAATGTTTATAAGACCAGTTCTTGAATATGGTGCACCAGTGTTGATCTCAAATATCACACAACGACTTTTAAGTATAGAAAGGAAAATTTTGCAAACTGCCAGCAGATTAACCGTATATACTGCGAATCATGACATTTAAACTCTGCAAACATACTACCACTACAGCGTCGACCCATCGAGCTTGTCAGCAATATAGGACAGAACAAACTTCACTTCGACACGTCAACAACCAAAACGTTAAAAGATGAATTTACGCATTTTAACTTTCCGCGTTATCAGTATAAACACCCACCACACCCCAAAGCACAATTAATCAGAGAAACCGGAGTTCGTCGTTTCGCCGGACAATTAATGAGAGAAACCGGCGAAACGACGAACTCCGGCGAAACGACGAACTCCGGCGAAACGACGAACTCCGGCGAAACGACGAACTCCGGCGAAACGACGAACTCCGGCGAAACGACGAACTAATGAAAGAATTCCACTTAGACCATCCAATAATATCAGCCATTTAATTACTGAAAGCTGAAGTGCATATACGAAGTACTATAATACAGTAATAGAGAATTAAGCTAATAGACCTGCCAGGTTAGCCGAGTGTGCTAACGCGCTGCTCCCTGGACTCTGATAGGCGCACCGGCCACGGATCGAATCCGCCTGGCGGATTAAAGACGAGGGCCAGTGTGCCGGCCAGCCTGCATGTGGTTTTAAGGCAGTTTTCCACATCCCCCTAGGTGAATACCGGGTTGGTCCCCACATCCCGAGCGGTTCTAGGCGCGTCAGTCTGAAACCGCGCGACCGCTACGGTCGCAGGTTCGAGTCCTGCCTCGTGCATGGTTTAAGTAGTTCTACGTTCTAGGGGAGTGATTACCTCAGATGTAAAGTCCCATACTGCTCAGAGCCATTTGAACGGACGTCCCGCCTCAGTTACACGGCTCACCGACATCTGAACACTTTCCCACTCTTCCATGTATTACACTAGTCGCAGACAGTTGGGGTACACTAATGCCTTCCCGGGGGGGTACGAGGTGGCGGCAGGAAGGTCATCCGGCCACCCCTTCATCTAACATTGCCACATCCAATTAACCATGCCGACCCCGCATATCCACGGGACACAAGAAAGAAAGAAAGAAAGAAAGAAAGAAAATGAAGCTAATACCACGAAATTAATATAAATGCAATGTAAAGTAAAACAGAATGTACGACTGATTAGCCCAGGTGGGGTTCTAGAGAGCGTTTCTCCTACCTGTAAGACGAATTTCGGGATAAAACACCACCCCCGTCAGCTAAACGATGTCAAAGTTAGCGTAAGAAGGGCTATGCGTGAAGCGTTCAGTGAATTCGAAAGTAAAATTCTATGTACCGACTTGACAGAAAATCCTAGGAAGTTCTGGTCTTACGTTAAATCAGTAAGTGGCTCGAAACAGCATATTCAGACACTCCGGAATGATGATGGCATTGAAACAGAGGATGACACGCGTAAAGCTGAAATACTAGACACCTTTTTCCAAAGCTGTTTCACAGAGGAAGACCGCACTGCAGTTCCTTCTCTAAATCCTCGCACAAACGAAAAAATGGCTGACATCGAAATAAGTGTCCAAGGAATAGAAAAGCAACTCGAATCACGCAACAGAGGAAAGTCCACTGGACCTGACGGGATACCAATTCGATTCTACACAGAGTATGCGAAAGAACTTGCCCCCCCTTCTAACAGCCGTGTACCGCAAGTCTCTAGAGGAACGGAAGGTTCCAAATGATTGGAAAAGAGCACAGGTAGTCCCAGTCTTCAAGAAGGGTCGTCGAGCAGATGCGCAAAACTATAGACCTATATCTCTGACGTCGATCTGTTGTAGAATTTTAGAACATGTTTTTTGCTCGAGTATCATGTGTAAGTAGGCTGTTTAGGTTTTTTTATTGGTAACGCCACCTCTGTATAAAAATCACTGGCTGTGCTGTGTGCAGTCTGTGTCTAGTTTGCATTGTTTTTTTTGTGGTTTTAGGGCGCAAAACTTCTTTGGTCATTAGCGCCCAGCCCGTGACGTAGGAAACAGGAAAAAAACGAAATTTAAAATCAGCAGCAATGGGAACAAAGTCATAAAATTTGAGAAACTAAAGGTAGAAGGAATGCTTAAAAATCCACTATAAAAAGGGGTTGGTTGTCCCCAAAAAAGCTTCAAATGACTGACGTCATTTCACTGTCACTAATAAACTGTAGAACGCGGTCAGCTGAGCGCGTGTCATCTGCTAAAATCGACGATAGATCAGGCGATAGCTGTAGACGGGAGCGTAACGGATTAAAATTGGGGCATTCAATTAAAAGGTGTCTGACCGTCCACAGCTGAGAGCAGTGGGGACAGAGTGGGGGAGGATCACCGCTTAAAAGATGTCGATGGCTAAAAAGACATCGCCCTATCCGGAGTCTAGCTAAAATTACCTCCTCCCGACGACGCGTTCGGGAGGAAGAGGTCCAAGCACAAGGAAGGGCTTTCACTTCCCGCAATTTATTATGGGGAAGTGTTGACCAATGCGCATGCCATAAATGAGCAACTTGGCGACATAAACCGCTCCGGAGATCGGTAAACGGAAGAGACTGAATAGCTGGCCGAGGAAGAGAGACTGCAGCCTTGGCCGCTATATCGGCCGCCTCATTCCCACAGATACCAGCGTGTCCCGGGAGCCAGAGGAACGCCACTGAGACGCCCCCCAGGTGGAGCAAGCGCAGACAGTCCTGAATCCGGTGGACCAGAGGGTGCACAGGGCAAAGAGCTTGGAGACTGAGGAGAGAGCTGAGAGAATCTGAGCAGATAACGTACTGTATCCGCTGATGGCAGCGGATGTAGTGGACAGCCCGGAGAACAGCGTAAAGCTCCGCAGTATAAACCGAACACTGGTCGGGAAGCCGAAAGTGATTTGGGGTGTCGCCAACAATATAGGCACTCCCTACACCTAACGATGTTTTCGAGCCATCGGTGTAAATAAATGTGGCTTCCGTCATTTGTGCAGATAGAGCAGCAAATGCCCGACGGTAGACAAGTGTAGGGGTACTATCCTTGGGAAATTGACATAGGTCTCTGAGCAAGTCGATCCGGGGACGGAGCCAAGGCGGTGCTGTACCCCAAGTTGTCAAGAAGGTTTTAGGAAAGCGGAAGGAAAGAGAATGGAGCAGTTGACGGAAGTGGACTCCCGGGGGAAGGAGGGAGGAGGAGCGGCCTGCATACCCGACATCAAAGGAGGCGTCAAAAAAAAGGTCATGGGCTGGATTAGCAGGCATGGAAGACAGATGGCTAGCATAACGACTCAGAAGGACTGCCCGCCGATTGGACAGCGGAGGTTCAGCAGTCTCAGCATAAAGGCTTTCCACAGGGCTGGTGTAAAAAGCTCCAGACACTAAACGTAATCCACGGTGGTGGATAGAGTCGAGACGCCGAAGAATAGACGGCCGAGCAGAGGAGGAGACTATGCTTCCATAGTCCAATTTCGAGCGCACTAAGGCGCGATAGAGGCGGAGAAGGACCACTCGGTCCGCTCCCCAGGAGGTACCATTCAGGACACGGAGGGTGTTAAGGGAACGCAGACAGCGAGCCGAAAGATAGGAAACGTGGGAGGACCAGCACAGTTTTCTGTCAAACATAAGACCCAAGAATTTAGCGACGTCGGAAAACGGAATGTTGACAGGACCTAGATGTAAGGAGGGCGAAAGAAACTCCTTACGTCGCCAAAATTTAACACAAACGGTCTTACTGGGTGAGAAACGGAAGCCGGTTTCGATGCTCCACGAGTGGAGGCGATCGAGACATCCTTGAAGACGTCTTTCAAGCAGGCTGGTCCGATGAGAGCTGTAGTAGATCGCAAAATCGTCCACAAAGAGGGAGCCCGAGACATCAGGAAGGAGACAATCCATAATTGGATTAATGGCAATGGCAAACAGTACAACACTCAGCACGGAGCCCTGGGGTACCCCGTTTTCTTGGGAGAAAGTACGGGAGAGAGTAGTGTTCACCCGCACCCTAAATGTGCGCTCTGCCATAAATTCGCGAAGAAAAAGGGGCAGCCGGCCTCGAAAGCCCCAAGAGAACAGTGTGCGGAGGATGCCTGTCCTCCAACAGGTATCGTATGCTCTCTCCAGATCAAAAAATATTGCTACCGTTTGGCGTTTCCGGAGAAAATTGTTCGTGATATAAGTGGAGAGAGCAACAAGATGGTCAACGGCAGAACGATGCTTTCGGAATCCGCATTGGGCTGGTGTTAAAAGACTGCGGGATTCCAGCCACCAAGCTAAACGGTAATTCACCATACGCTCCAAAACCTTACAGACACTACTCGTGAGAGAAATGGGGCGATAGCTAGAGGGGAGATGTTTGTCCTTTCCAGGTTTCGGAACGGGAACGACAATAGCTTCCCGCCATCGCCTGGGAAAGGTACTGTCGGTCCAAATTCGATTATAAAGGCGAAGGAGGTAACGCAGGCTATGGGTTGATAAATGCAGCAACATTTGGACATGGATACCATCCTGTCCTGGGGCGGAGGAGCGAGAAGAAGAGAGGGCATGTTGGAGTTCCCGCATGGAGAAAACAGTATTGTAGCTTTCGTGATTTTGAGAGGAGAAAGCAAGATGTCGCACTTCCGCTGCACGTTTCTTCGGGAGAAACGCTGGCGGGTAATTTGAAGAGCTCGAAATCTCAGCAAAGTGCTGACCCAATGAGTTAGAAATTGCGACGGGGTCCACTAAGGTATCATGCGCGACAGTGAGCCCAGAGACCGGGGAGAAACTAGGCGCGCCTGAGAACCGTCGAAGCAGACTCCAAACTTCCGAGGAGGGAGTGAAGGTGTTAAATGAGCTAATAAAGAATTTCCAGCTTGCCTTCTTGCTATCGCGGATGACGCGACGGCATCGCGCACGGAGCTGCTTATATCGGATACAGTTGGCCAAAGTTGGATGGTGACGGAAAATGCGAAGAGCACGTCGCCGCTCACGTATTGCGTCACGGCATGCCTCGTTCCACCAAGGAACTGGGGGGCGCCGGGGCAATTCGGAGGTGCGTGGTATTGAACGTTCCGCAGCTGTGAGAATAACGTCGGTAACATGTGTGACCTCATCGTCGACGCTGGGAAAGCGACGGTCATCGAATGTCGCTAGAGACGAAAAAAGTGTCCAATCGGCTTGGGCAAACTTCCAGCGTCGCGAGCGCATATATGGCAGTTGAGGCTGCAGTCTAAGAACACATGGAAAGTGGTCACTCGAGTGTGTATCATCAAGGGCGAACCATTCGAAGCGCCGAGCTAGCGGAACAGTACCGACCGCAAGGTCCAAATGAGATAAATTTGTCGTGGAGGCAGACAAAAATGTGGGGACCCCAGTGTTGAGGCAGACTAGATCCGCTTAGTGGAAGACGTCTAGCAATAGTGAGCCACGTGGACAAGGATGTGGAGATCCCCAAAGCGGGTGGTGGGCATTGAAGTCCCCAACCAGCAAATAGGGGGGTGGAAGCTGATCAAGAAGATGAAGGAGATCAGCTCGTGCCATTGGTGTGGACAGTTTGCATTGTTGTCTGCCATTGTAGTGTTGGGCAGTGGCAGCTGGATGTGAACAGCGCGTAGCGTTGCGCAGTTGGAGGTGAGCCGCCAGCAGTGGTGGATCTGGGGAGAGAAATGGCGGAGTTTGGAAATTTTCAAGACTGGATGTCATGAACTCCTATGTATATATTATGATTTTTCAACACTATTAAGGTAAATACATTGTTTGTTCTCTATTAAAATCTTTCATTTGCTAACTATGCCTATCAGTAGTTAGTGCCTTCCATAGTTTGAATCTTTTATTTAGCTGGCAGTAGTGGCGCTCGCTGTATTGCAGTAGTTCGAGTAACGAAGATTTTTGGTGAGGTAAGTGATTTGTGAAATGTATAGGTTAATGTTAGTCAGGGCCATTCTTTTGTAGGGATTTTTGAAAGTCAGATTGCGTTGCGCTAAAAATATTGTATGTCAGGTCAAGCACAGTCCTGTATAATTTTTCTAAGGGGACGTTTCGTTGAAAGGGGACGTTTCATATGTCGACCCTTAGGCGAGGATACCTCACTGGAATCTTCTGATTTTTTTTCTTGTAGTTTGTGTAATTAGTGTAGCTTTTGTTTATTGCTAGCACGTAATTGTAGAGAAAAGCTCCTTTGTAGTTGCAGTCTTTCATTGTTGTGCAGTAAAACAGTTGTGGCATGCATGTAGATTTGCACCAAGTATTTCGCAGCTGCAATTAACTAGATATTATTTTCAGTGTTATGTTAATGTGTTCTCTTATTTTTGCTCTTCAAATTGTGCTTTTCTGTGTTATCGTGCGAAATATTGTGACAATAATGGCGTGTGAAAAACGTAACACTAGGCTCCAAAGTAAACTGAGAAATAATAGTGACGACGAGTGTAGCTTACCAGCACCGCTGTGTAATGAATTAACAGACATTCAAAGTAGTAATTTGGTAACTGTGCATCGGGAAATGGAGCGGGCGTCAAATAATGGTGTAGACAGTGAAACAGGTAGTGAACAGGGAAGCATTATCGATCGATCGGTCGGCAACAGCTCGCCTCAGGAATCGGGAATGACAGAACACAATATTGCAAATACTGTAGACTCAGGTTTTGGGTTCTCACCGTTTTCTCAAATGATTCAAGAAACATTTTCTGCTTGTCAAAATGTGAATGTTGCCGGTGCAACTTCACTGCCGAAAAGCACTGAGGAACATGTTTCAGACTCCAGTGCATTGTTATTACAATTAATGCAACAAATGGGACAAAAGCTTCAAATGTTAGACACAATGGAACAAAATCAGAGACAAACACAGCGAAAGTTAGACACAATGGAACAAAATCAGAGACAAACACAGCAAAAGCTTCAAAAGTTAGACACCACACTTGAACAAACACGTGAAGTTTTAACTACTGAGTTACATAACATTGAATCGAAATGTCAAAAAGTCTGTAATGACGTAAAAACACAAATTTGTGAGCATTTTCAACTTATTTTTTCGCGGCATGAAAATGCATTACAGAATCACAAAGCAGCCATAAAAGAACTGCAAACCATTGTTCATGAAAATCATGAGACCTTGTGGGCTAAAATTGACTCAGTTGCATCTAACGATTCGGTTATGCAACTTGCAAAAACTCAGTAAATCTTGAAGGACACAGTAGATTCGATTTCAACACAAATGGACACTCTGAAACTTGGTTCAAAAAAACACACTGAGGAAATGTGTTCACTATCGGAGAAAGTAGCCAAACTTTCGAATCAGGTCACTAACTTATCTACAAAGGTAGATGATGATCTGAATGACACAAGACCTGTAGCCTTCACTGACACAGAAGAGTATGAACAAATTAGAAGATTCAAACAAAATCAAAATCAAATCAATACACAGTACAAAAGAGAAATCCGGGAAGTACAAGATCAGCTGACACAGGTAATACAAGAAATACGTATTTCAGAGGACACTCGCGCTCCAATACGGGAAGAGGGACATAGAAATACGGAACAGCCACAAAATAATAACACAGGGCACTTCGGAAATTATGAAAGAAATTGGCAAGGTACACCGAATTTTGAGATGGAACCGCCGAAACGACGTAACAATGACCGACATGCGACTCGCCGACATGATGATTTTGACTATAAGCTGTTCATTACTACACGTAAATTCAAAACATTTAAGAATTCTGACAACGACATTCATCCACAAGCATGGCTTCATCAGTTTTCTCATTGTTTTCCTCCCAATTGGTCATTGGAGCACAGGTTAGAATTTATGTGTGGCTACTTGGAGAATGAACCAGCTGTAAGAATGCGATCGGTCATTCACGATTGTAACAGTGAAGGAGATTTTTATCATACCTTCCTCTCAGCATATTGGTCTCAAGCTCACAAGACCGAGTAAAACATAGCATCATAATGATGAAACATTTCGAACAATCTGAATTTTCCAGTCTTGTGAAATATTTTGAAGACATGTTGCACAAGAATCAGTACCTGTCACCCCAAACAGCCCCTCAGAACTCATCCGCATTTGCTTAATCAAATTGCCTGAACATTTACGACATATTATTTTAGCAGGACGTTGCAAAGACGACATTGAAGCTTTTCAGGGACTGTTGCAAGAACTGGAAATTGACACTGACAATCGCGGAAATCGCGGAACGCGAAAACAGGAACACAACAATTACAGGTCACATCTGTCACAATTCCGCGATGAAAGAAATAATAACTGGACACGACAAGGCTATTCTCAGAACACATATCGTGACCAAAACAGACACCACCCGTATGACAACCGTTGGCGGAGTGGTAATAATTACAGGGAAAGATCACCTCTCCGCGGTAATGACTACGCCAGAGACAATCATAGAAACAGACAATATGGCAACCAGAACTATTATTATCACGGGAGACAGAATAACTTCAGACGCAACGGTCCACCGTGCAGTGATAATTCAGGGAGAAATTCTCCACCACTTAACCGACAAGAAAGAAACCACAGGAACTACCGACATGACGACAGACGATATGATCGTAACGACAGAGCTGAAATGCATCAGAACTGGCGGGTTTCAAACAGAGCAGGACCCTCTCGACAAGACGAATTTGTAGAAGTTAGGTCTCCAAATCCCAATAACGACGCGCGCCAACAAAGAGACAATAGGCAATGACTCACACCGCTGGTAGCCACAAAACGTACTTATGAAACTGACGACGCAGCTGCCGTAGCTAGTAATTACGTAAAAATGGAAGACATTAGGGACATCTTACTCCAGGAACACGACGTAAAACATAACAACATTGCATATCCTGTGATTCACATTACTGTAAATGACGTAAAATTTACGGCAGTACTTGACTCTGGCAGTCCCATTTCAGTAATTAGTGAAACAGCTTTTAGCAAATGCAACATTTTGGTTTACTTGAAACTACATTCTGGATTTAAAGTACTTTCAGTGAGATACCAGACGACACAGTGGTTAGTTTATGTGACAGCTACACGATTTTATCACGACGCTACTAATGAGTGACAATTTACAATGTTGCTTTTGCAGTGTTTCTGTTTTATATCTGCACAGTTTTCTGTTTTATTCTGGAAAATAAAACATGTTTTAGTAGTAACTTTTGTTGTATAGCTACAATGAGACTGCCTTTTCCATAGCACAACAATACGTTACAGCACAGTACTTTCTTCATCATGGCAATAAGCGTAATAACTAAGATATCTATACGCAAAGCATTTCACTTTTGTTTATCATGAGGTAAGTACATTGACTTCTACAGAACTTAGCTTTCGGAGGACAATAACTACGACACTTCCACAGAGATTATCTCACAACAAGACACACAGTTTATCGCTACAGTACACGTATTTTAGTGATTAATTTTATACTTAAAACATTTATTTTTAAAGATATTTGAAGTACAATGATACAAAGGTTTTCCGTAATAATTTCATTCCATTGCTGTAATCTGTAACACCTGAGGGTATAATTACATAAATCCTCAGGGGGGTACATGCCTACTTTGTGTACCATGTGTGTGGCAAGCACAAGGAGCCCTAGCTAATATGGTATTTGCTTATACAACTTTACACATCGGTACCATATTTCTCTAACACAGAATTACACAGCTATCTGATTATTGGACAGAGAAACAAACATTCTTTTTACTACATCAGTTGGATAACTTCACACTTATGAAACTGTATTTTGTCTGTACTTTGTAAACTGTTCATATTTTTTCGTAACCATTGTGATACTATGAGAGCTTTGAACGATGTATTTGGTATGGGATCATGATTTTTAAAGTACGTTTGAGGTAGATGACACTATTGAAGTGGCAGAGATTTTTTTTAGGTTTTGAAATTATTGGAGGAAGCTAAGACGATTTTGAGAGTTGACTGAGGTGTTATGATGTTATTATTACGATGACTATGTGTATTATGCTGTTGAGATATGTTTATGATCAATAAGCTGATGCTATATGAGTTATTTGAGTATACTACGTATCTGTTATGATGAAATATTGAAGAAGTGTCGACAAATACGTATATGAATAATGAGTAGTGGTTAGGGACTCTGGTTTGTGAAAAAGGATGTTGGAAACCAAGAATCGTACTTTAAGAGTTATGAAATGTGTGTAAATGCGTGAATGTATCACAATGCCGGCGTAAATTTTTTGAACACTGTTATATTCATAGGATTTTGTTTCTACACATTTGTAACGCAAATTCTCAACCTGTGATTTTTTTTCATATGAGACTGTCACTGCAGCGGAAACTGGTGTCGTAAATATTTTGGTAAGAAAGTTAAGTGACCACCTGCACGTAATGCGTCGTGGGCACCCAGCTGGGCGACAGTCGCCTGAAAAAAAAAAGCCATTAGCGTGTGCCTTTCAGAGGTACAGGTGGAGAAAAAAAAAGGGAGGCCAATATCCTCGCTGTTGACATTCCTTTGTAGAAAGCATCGTAAATACGACACGCTCATAACTTGGAAACATTCTTACATCTGCACACCTGATTAGGACAAGTGTCTATCTACGAGAATTGAGAGAATTTCTACTAACTTATGAAATGCCTCATGACTACTGATTGATTATTTTATGCTTTACTTTGTACATAGTTGCTTATTTCATTTGATATCTGGTTTCCAGCTGTCTTGCAGCATTGGTTCCATAAAATAAAATTAAATGCATTTGCTAATGTGAACACTTTCTGTCAACAGATCTATTAAATAATTATTTTATGACCCACATTCTTCGAAAAAGGAGCTCTTGGAATGGAAAGAACAATAAGAAGGGACTAATAACAGTAACTGCATATATCATTTTCTTTTCAAGTACTTGGTAATTTCTTTTGTAGAAATAGTTGTGGTGCACCACTTTAATTACATAGACATTAAGATGCGATTATACATTTCCTTTATCTGCATTGTTGTCTTTAGTGTACTATTTTTTTCTGCTTGAGCTTTGTCATGCTTAGGTATACGTTATAGCATTTACTGCTGCTGTTTGCCAGGCATAGTGCTACTGAATTTTAATTTGTGTTACTCTGCTAAGCCAGATTTATTTTTCTTGTTTGCTGCACATTGCCTTATATTAGTTGTCATATTGCAATTGCTTTGCTAATTTCTATAATGCTGCTTGCTTTGCAAATTTGAATTTTTTTTGTCATTGCTGTTTGTGTTAATTGTTTTGTGCTGCTGCATTGCCTCGTCCCTTAGTTTAGCATCTGAGCTCAGTAGATTTAAGTTAGCTTAAGAGGGGGTAGACTATATAAGAGAATGAGTTGCGATGAATTGGAAGAAACGCATTGAGAAGATATAAGAAACAGATTTGGCAAAAATGAGTATTGTACACTGAGAAATAATTATTTTGAAAGAAATATGAATAGAATACAGAAAGCAGGTATAGATAGGACTTTTTGGGAATAATGATGAATGAATGGAGATCTCCAAGAAGTAAAGAAAGTTTTGTTTGCAAAATACTGCAGTAAAACAAACCCTGTCCTTTCCTTGTGTTATCCCACTATATGTTTGTGCACCCTTGTGTATTTGTCTTTTTCCTGTCTTTATGTGTTTAGCTAATAAGAGTTATGTTGTAGAATTTTTCTGATAATATGTTATGTTCTTTGTAAAGATGTTTAGACATTATTTATTCTGTTTTGTTTTAATGCTCATGTGTGAAGTTGATGTTTCGAAAGTTATTCAGACCTTTTATGTATGTACTTATGTCATAATTCCTGTAACACTGATGTATATGTTATTTCGATTCTTTTGTAAAGCCCATATTACTACAAATGTTATCTCTACTATTATGTTCTTTAATGATGTATTTTGTACCTTTGTAATTGTATTTTCATGTTGTAAATTTATAATTGTATAGACACCAGTTCTTCAAATTAAGTTACATTTCACTGCACACGTTTCTGTTGGTCATAGTATATGGACAATATGTGAGAAGTAAGGACTGTTAGTGTTTGCACGTGTGTTAATAATTCAGCAAGGGACTGCATAACAGCATTGCTGGTTCTAAGGACAATTCCAAACACTTTGTGAGTGCACAAGTGGTGGTTATGGACATGCTATATTATCTGCAAGACTCTTCAATGGTGATTGTGTACCTGCACAGTCACAACAGATGGCTGCTGGCCATCTCTACAAGGACTACAGTGGTTCTACACCTTTGGTGATCCACCAATACTATTATTTCTACAAGGACTACAGTGGGTCTACACCTTTGGTGATCCACCAATACCATTATTTCTACAAGGACTACAGTGGGTCTACACCTTTGATTATTCATCAGTACCATTATTTCTACAAGGACTGTAGTGGATCTGCACCTTTGGTGGCCCACCTATACCATACTCTCTACCAAGACTATAGTGGGTCTGCTCTGTGATGACCTACCTACCAATACTCTTCAAAATTTCGACTGACTCTGCTGTGGGTTTGCTCTGTTGTGGCCCATTACTTGTCTACATGTCGAGAGTCAGCACTGTCTTTCCGTTGGAAGGACAACACTACTTCTTCAAGACTGCATGGAAATCCACTACTTCCGTGTGCATTTTCTTTTACTGCTCATCCTTTGAGAAAAACACTGCAATTTTACTGTGATAAATGATCAGGACTGTCTTTATGGACTGTGAGAAAATTTTAGCTTTTGACCAACATTGTATTAATACGTGTGTGCATTTGATATCTTTCTTACTGTAATTATGAAAAATTTTTCAAATCATTATTGGCCACTGCCCAAAACAATTTGTAAATTTCTTTGTGGGGAGCATGGGGGCTATGTAAGTAGGCTGTTTAGGTTTTTTTATTGGTAACGCCACCTCTGTATAAAAATCACTGGCTGTGCTGTGTGCAGTCTGTGTCTAGTTTGCATTGTTGTCTGCCATTGTAGTGTTGGGCAGCGGCAGCTGGATGTGAACAGCGCGTAGCGTTGCGCAGTTGGAGGTGAGCCGCCAGCAGTGGTGGATGTGGGGAGAGAAATGGCGGAGTTTGGAAATTTTTAAGACTGGATGTCATGAACTCCTCTGTATATTATGATTTTTCAACACTATTAAGGTAAATACATTGTTTGTTCTCTATTACAATCTTTCATTTGCTAACTATGCCTATCAGTAGTTAGTGCCTTCCGTAGTTTGAATCTTTTATTTAGCTGGCAGTAGTGGCGCTCGCTGTATTGCAGTAGTTCGAGTAACGAAGATTTTTGGTGAGGTAAGTGATTTGTGAAACGTATAGGTTAATGTTAGTCAGGGCCATTCTTTTGTAGGGATTTTTGAAAGTCAGATTGCGTTGCGCTAAAAATATTGTATGTCAGGTTAAGCACAGTCCTGTATAATTTTTCAAAGGCGACGTTTCACATGTCTTTTTTGGAAACCCAGAATCTACTCTGTAGGAATCAACATGGATTCCGGAAACAGCGATCGTGTGAGACCCAACTCGCTTTATTTGTTCATGAGACCCAGAAAATATTAGATACAGGCTCCCAGGCAGATGCTATTTTCCTTGACTTCCGGAAGGCGTTCGATACAGTTCCGCACTGTCGGCTGATAAAGTAAGAGCCTACGGAATATCAGACCAGCTGTGTGGTTGGGCTGAAGAGTTTTTAGCAAACAGAACACAGCATGTTGTTATCAATGGAGAGACGTCTAGAGACGTTAAAGTAACCTCTGGCGTGTTATGGGACCATTGCTTTTCACTATATATATAAATGACCTAGTAGATAGTGTCGGAAGTTCCGTGCGCCTTTTCGCGGATGATGCTGTAGTATACAGAGCTGTTGCAGCATTAGAAAATTGTAGCAAAATGCAGGAAGATCTGCAGCGGATAGGCACTTGGTGCAGGGAGTGGCAACTGACCCTTAACATAGACAAATGTAATATATTGCGAATACATAGAAAGAAGGATCCTTTATTGTATGATTATATGATAGCGGAACAAACACTGGTAGCAGTTACTTCTGTAAAATATCTGGGAGTATGCGTGCGGAACGATTTGAAGTGGAATGATCATATAAAATTAATTGTTGGTAAGACCGGTACCAGGTTGAGATTCATTGGGAGAGTCCTTAGAAAATGTAGTCTATCAACAAAGGAGATGGCTTACAAAACACTCGTTCGACCCATACTTGAGTATTGCTCATCAGTGTGGGATCCGTACCAAGTCGGGTTGACAGAGGAGATAGAGAAGATCCAAAGAAGAGCGGCGCGTTTCGTCACAGGGTTGTTTGGTAACCGTGACAGCGTTACGGAGATGTTTAGCAAACTCAAGTGTCAGACACTGCAAGAGAGGCGCTCTGCATCGCGGTGTAGCTTGCTCGCCCGGTTTCGAGAGGGTACGTTTCTGGATGAGGTATCGAATTGCTTCCCCCTACTTATACCTCCCGAGGAGATCACGAATGTAAAATTAGAGAGATTCGAGAACGCACGGAGGCTTTCAGACAGTCGATCTTCCCCCGAACCATACGCGACTGGAACAGAAAAGGGACCTAATGAGAGTGGCACGTAAAGTGCCCTCCGCCACACACCGTTGGGTGGTTTGCGGAGTGTAGATGTAGAAGAAGAAGGTGGCAGTAAATTTTAACAGAACACATGTATTAATGAACTTAATGAAGAATTTGCAGCTACCAGATTCGAGAACCAAATAAAATAGGAAGTATTAATCCTACCCTAATTGAAACAAATAGCGTCACAACAGAATGAAAGTACCTGCAGGTGAAAAGAGCTAATCTGTAGATGCAGCCCACCGTCAGCTGAGAGAACGAAGAATAAAAAAAAGCCACAATGCTGCAGACATATATATATCAGCCTGAACCCACTGAGCACGATCAGGCCATGGATAGCTATGCCTCCCATGGCAAGTTAATGGGACTTGGCGGAAAATATTGCTGAAATCTGAAGCTTTTCATAGCTGGTACAGTTGCCTATGGGTAAATTCTACCCAGTAAAAAATTACAGGTGGCCTACAACATAAACAGAGAGAAAACACTTGTGCAGCCTGCTGTATCGTGACATGTAGTCTGCCAGCTATACACACCATCTCCGCGAGTTAACGAATCGCAGGCCTGCCAGCGCTGCATCATTGAGGAGCAAACAACAGTCCAGGACAGAAACAACACAAACAGATGGGACGCTAGCAGCAGACGCTGCCGCATCACCAACAGGTGGCATTTCCGTAGCCAGTAGGAGGCGCGACAGTCACGGAACTGCTTGCGTCTGCCAGGTCATATGCCCACACAAGCAGGACGCGCTGAATTCACATGCCGCTACAATAGATACGCGGATGCACGGCTCCAGGTAGTCAGTCCAGTTCCAGCCACTGCACCAGTCCAGTTTCGCACCAAGCCCACGATAGAGTCCTGCCAGCAAGTCCAAACCAAGTCCAGACCAAGTCTAGCCACCGAGTCAGGACCACTTCGTTTGTGCCGTGTTCCAGAGTAGCCAGCTGGGAAACCCGGAGCATTCGCCTCATCGGTCTGGGACTTCATCTGAGCCGTCCTCCTGAGCTGCCAGCTGACTGACCCCCATGCCTTCACCTCACGCACCTCTGTTTCTGAGGACTGCCAGCTTCGGTCTTGGTATCAGACTATGAAAGATTTTGAAAAGCGTCAGGCTGTTTTGGCTGGTCACTTTTCGTCCCAGATAGGTAGATTTTATTACGAAAGTCACTCAAACACCTCTTTAGTGTCGGATGAAACTAGAACAGTGTTTGTTAGACATGATTTCATGAATTTTTCTTTACTGTTCAACAAATATGCTAGTGAATACTTTTATAATTATTTTTCTGTGGATGAGCTTTTACGCTGTGGCACGGTGTAGTTCATGGAACGGAACATTCGGAGACGCAAGCAAAATGGAAGGCCCCACAGATAAGGTATCAGGTGCTATGAGAAATGGCAGGTGACAAATGTAGGTAAAAATGGCTTGAGTCATCTTGAAACGTCCCCTTAGAAAAATTATACACGACTGTGCTTAAACTGACACACAATATTTTTTAGCGCAACGCAATCTGACTTTCAAAAATCCCTACTAAAGAATGGCCCTGACTAACATTAACCTATACCTTTCACAAATCACTTACCTCACAAAAATCTTCGTTACTCGAACTACCGCAGTACAGCGAGCGCCACTACTGCCAGCTAAATATAAGATTCAAACTACGGAAGGCACTAACTACTGATAGGCATAGTTAGTAAATGAAAGATTTTAATAGAGAACAAACAATGTATTTACCTTAATAGTCATAATATATATAGCAGTTCATGACAAATTTCAAAACTCCGCCATCTCTCTCCCCACATCCACCACAGCTGGCGGCTCACCTCCAACTGCGCAACGCTACGCGCTGTTAACATCCAGCTGCCCAACACTACAATGGCAGACAACAATGCAAACCAGCCACAGACTGCACACAGCACAGCCAGTGATTCTCACACAGAGCGCTACGTAAGGTTGCCAATAAGAAAACATAAACAGCCTACTTACAATCTGCATGAAAGCGTAGGACAAGAGGCAGGCTCAGTGATGCCACAGTGCCAATGCCGATAACCCTGGAATGAAAATAAACCAAGGCGAAAGGCACATAAAAAAAAGGCAAGGTCCACTTGGGGATGACGTTATTTAATGGTCTGTGTCCTGTTAGAGTCGTGCCCTGAAAGCTTTTGCCCTGCAGCGAGGAATTCCGCGAAGGAGGCGGCAGTTGTGCCTGTGTCAAAGAAACATTTAGCACGACAGGCGGCTAGCCATAAAATACAAGTAAAAAGAAAGAGACTCTAAAATGCTGTTCGCTGGGAGGTGGCAGTCGGGCTGCTGCTACGGGATGAAGTTACTTTCTTCTATCAATTCTTTCCCTGCAGATGCAGAGAACCACATAAGTTGCTAAAAAGACTACAGATTGGATGCTGAAGCGTGACGAAAGTATGATGTAGCATCTGAGTTGAGTTTTTCGAGGAGTGATCGAAAGTGAACGGGTCAATTGAAGCGTCTGATTCCTCCCGCCATCTTTGACCCATGACATAAGTGTGTCGTGTGACGTCATTACGGCGCATAATGTGAGTGGGTTGTGTTTGTAGATGTATTATATGGTGTGTGTGTGTGTGTGTGTGTGTGTGTGTATGTGTATGTGTGTGTGTGTGGCCGACATACTTTGCAGCTCCTAAATTTGTTGGTGGTAAGTAATTGTTTTTTTGGGTCTATTTTTTCGCGGGTTGCAATGTTTTGTGTAATTATTGTGTATTGAATGTGTTAGTTTACGTAGGAATGTCAGAGTTTTGAATTTTTGAGATGGTGTTATTTGGTTTTGTTTTTCGTAATTGTAGGAGTTTTTTTTCGTATCATTAGTTATAGTTTGACCTATATAGATCAATTGAAATGTCTGATTCCAATTTCCGTTGTTTTTGCGGTAAACAGTGTTTTGGTATCGTCAGCTGTGGTTGACCTACATAAGACAAGGGAAATGTCCGATTCATGTTGATTTTTGTAATTTTTTTTGTCATCTTGTGCGTTTTGGGATCGTGGTGTGTTTTTTTGTTACTGTTACATTTAGCCTATCACCTCCCTAAAACCCCCAATTTCCAGCGGTTGTCCCGTTAGTTTGACTATATTTTTGGCGGTGACATGTTATTGCCTTATTTATACGCATTTTCGTCTTTGTTGCTGTGTGTATGTACTGATGTCTTAGGTGCCATATTGGAGACGCCATAGAACAGCCATTTCCGCCATATTGATGACGTCATAGGTTAAAGAGGGTTGGAATTACACACTTCCGTAATCCCAAGTGAACTCATTGTAATTGACAATTTTAACCACTATACCACTGGTCGTAAACATGAAACATTTTTAAAGTTGATGTATGGAGTGAAATACAGATAGTATTCGTTCTTATTTCTAAAGTCAGAGCAGTACGAGACAGTAGGAATTCTTTTCCCTTCAGACTTTACCGGAACAGCAGGCTTCGAAAGTAGCTCCCCACTGTCGTGGTAGAGACGACAGAGTTCAACGTTCCAGTGTGCACTTGATCGTAGCCGAACTTGGATGGGTGTGGTGTAACTTGCTGCGCGGACGCGTTAGGACGACACAAAATTGAAGACTCAACATTTTCGTTCTAGGCTTACCGTGTTCAGCAGGAGTCACAGTTACATGGAAACTTCAGTTTCTTTCTCAAACCACACAACCACTATTGTTGATACATCCGTAGGTTGCGGTAAATTCGGTAGGAAAGGCAGATTATCATTAGCAAAGTCCTGTTTCTCACCAATTAAGTTTTTCAATCATTCTGTGATTTACCTCAATTTCTTCATACTCGTTGTTTTACGCCGCATCAACTAAGTTCATGTTACACTTCTATGGAGTCTGTTAAAAAGAGATCTGTATCGATGATGAGCATAAGACTAAATTCAAACGCAGTCCGACAGACACCAATACATTTATTGCAGAACAGTACGATCTATCAGTATTTTCTGTGTCTTAGAGATTTTCGGGAGTGGCTCGATTAATAAACTACCTCTGTAGGCTACTAATAGGCAGTTCCTATCCTTATATGTAAAAAAATTAAATCACAGTTACAATTACTCGAACACGGACTGACAATGCCAAACCACCCGAAAAGAATAACTAAAGAACTCAGCAGGTGCAGTTTTGTCATTTGCAAGTGTTGCGTACTTTACTTCACTTTTACAAAACTGACGCTAACACACGGCCATGATTCCTCGCAGACTTCGTAATGAGGCGCAAAACTTAATAATCCACTCTAACATTAATCACAAAATACTGATCGATTGCTACTGTAAAAAGAAAAGCATGACCAAGATAAAGAAACTGGGAAGTTGAAATAAACTTTTGACAAACCCAGCGTTCGTTGGGTATTCATTCTGAAAATTTTGTGTTAGAAACTAAATCGAAGAATGAAGTGTTCGTACTGAAATATCAAAAAAATGCGTTACTGTGTATCCGTGAAGACGACTTTGAAAATGTATAACAGTCGCACAAAGAAATAAGCATGATGTACAAATGTATGAGTAACCAACTTAAGAAACATGATCCCAGACACTTTTTGTGTACTGGGAGCAGCTTTTTCGCGTGTCTATAACGAGATTTTGTAAACGTCTCTATGGCAACGGCTCTTCACAGCTCTACAGACGGTTACTGCTTTCGCCTACAGCCGCTTGTGCTTAGCCGTTGAAAACTGTCAAAAGCGCTCCTAGCTATCAGAAAATTTCGTAGTTTGACTCGAGAGTAGGAGTGTCTTTGTAGTAAAGAATAAATATATTAACACTTCGTGCGCGATGCGGCAGTTTCTCACGCGTCTCAGTGTTTATAACGTCATGTCTCTTGAACGATATACTTGTGTAGATATATTCCGAGAGATATATGGATACTGGCTGCAAAATTTGTTGCGAATGTAGTAGCAAAGAAGTAATAAATCGAAAAATCACGCACAGTGCGGCAGTTTTCGCGCATCTCATTGTTTATGAAGGCATATATCCTGAACTACGTTGGGTGGGTAGGTCTTACCCCCACAACCGTTGTTGCTTGACAAAGGATGTGCGTACCAAGTAAGGTTGAAATAGCTCTAGTGATTTTCGGCAGACATGTGGAATACACACACAAACGTCCAACCGTTTGCTTTGACCCATGACGTTATCAATATGGTGGAAATGGCTATTTTAAGCTTCTCGAATATGGCGCCAATGATATCACTACACACGGCAACAAACACGAAAATACGTATAAATAACAACAATAACATCTCCCTCCAAAAATACAATCAAACTAACGGGACAACCGAGGGAAACTGCGGTACGTAGGAAAGGGAAAAGACAAATTTAACAGTAAAAAAAAGACCACGATCCCAAAACACGCAAGACGAACAAAAAAATATAATAATTACAAAATCTACAAGAATCTCACACTTTCGTTGACCTATATAGGTCGACGGCAGCTAATGATACCACAACACCAACGCCTACAGCAAAAACTACGGAAATTGGAATCAGAAATTTCCCTTAACCTCAGCTGACACTACCGGAACACCTATACCTACATATAAAAATACGAAAACTGGTCATTTTCCTTGACCTATATAGGTCAACTGTAACTACTTATACGAAAAGAACCAACACCTAGAGCTACAATAAACAAAACACGTCAAAAATTAAGAATTCAAACATCCCTACATAAATTAAAACACATTCAATACACAATAAGTACACAAAACATTGCAACAAACACACACACACACACACACACACACACACACACACACACACACAGGGTGGGGAGGGGGGAAGGAGGGGAGAGGGAGGGGGAGGGGAGAGGGAAGGGGAGGGGAAAGGAGAGAGGGAATGTAGCGAGGGGAGGGAGGGAATGGAGGGAGGGGTGGGAATGAAGGGAGGGGTGGGGAGGGGAGGAGAGGGAGGTTGGGGGATGGGGGTCGCCATCAAACACAACAAGACGACATCTACAAACTCAATCAACTCAAACTCCACGCCGTAATCACGCCACACACCACAACACCCTAAAGTCATGGGTCAAAGCAGACGGGTGGAATCGGCCGCTTCCGTTGACCCCACTTACCCACGGTACCCACATACACACAAACATCCATTTGTACAGTACATATGGATTACTATAACAAAGCCTCGCATAAATTCACAGAACACGTATCATCTGTTGCATCTGATACAGTTACATTTTGTTCGATTCCTGAATTTTCACTACTTAGAAAATAAAAATTTCGCTTCTGTTTGGTCAAAGAAATCAATGTTTTACTAACTCCCTATAGCGGGTTAAACATTGCATGTGAACGTATCCAATGCTGAACATTAAGTTGAGCCAAATTGTCACTATGAAACGTGGTTCGTCAGGAAACTTAATAAATCACACTGCCACTAGATACACTCCATGCTGTAAGAAAAGGAAAGTAACGGGCAGACTGCATAGACAGGAGCAACCAATGCTTGTCAAAATCAGTTCAAAAAACATAGCTTGCTTTATCGACTATCGTTCAACCACTCTTAATATCAGAATCATACACACCTCTTCGGCAACAGAATTATCATACCACATCTTGACTGGTACAAAGAACTTGCAATCGGCCTCGTCCGATTCAGCAAAGCCGCCTCGCACCGACTCACAATAACAAGCAGTTGACGCGCATGACTGCTCAGCCCCGACTAAGTAATTACGTCACGCTCTACACTACACGGCAAATCACAACAGGATGACTGGCTCAGTACACATCCTTCCCCACAGTTCCCTCTTTACAACTGCCTCTTGCCCTCCTTCAAATTCAACTTGCCTACGTTGGCTCAGGTACTCGCTCCAGAGGTGGTCAGTGAAACATAAACACTTCCCATGCCGCAGAGGGATATGGGAATCGACCAGCCAGCGGTCGGAAAATGTACCAAAGAATTCTCCCCTAGTCAATATGGAAAAATACGTAATCGAAATGAAGGGTGGCTGAATTAACAAACACCAGAGTTCGCTCAGTCATGCTACTGATTCACATAGTCACCAAATCCACTGTCATGATCAGTATTTTTGACTGATAACTTGTGAATACCCCAACTTGTTTCGCTGCTAGCGTCCACAATCTGCTAATGCGATAACTTAATTCGTCGAGGAAATATTTAATGTACTGGTTCTCAAGATTGGATCTGTCTCGCAGTTAATTCCGACACAGGTTATACTTTTTAACACTGGTGTTTCACAACTTGATTACTAAGAATGCTAGACATGTACTTGTGGTCTGACAGTACATGGAGGTAGGACTGCTACTCAATGTTTGTGCTTCATCAAGGACACCCAAATAAGAAGTGTCATCGAGTAACAAAACTAGCAGTGCATAAAGCCCATCGGAATGTACTGTGTCCTTCTTTATAATATTCTGTATAAAGTCTGTAGTGTTACTTTTCTACTTGGGAGCTCGTTATTACCACATGTACCGTGCCCCTGCAATAACACGGCCCATACTCGGGTACCGCTCAAGTGCATGGAACCCCTATACAGTCTGACTGTCACCGAATATGGAGGCACTTCACAGACGGACAGCGAGAAAGAGTAGCACAAACTTTGGACAGTCGCAGCTCTCGAAGAAGAACGCTGTAGTTGTATAGGTCGCAAGATCCTGCGCAGCACGCTTGAAAACGCATCTTCCTGTGCAAAACTGCGAATACCCTTCATCCCGCCTTCGTATACATTTCGTGGAGACCAAGTAGATAAAATTAGTCAAATAATAGCTTGCACAGATGCGTACAAGTAATCCTTCCAAGTACCATCTGTGAATTGAGGGGCTGATAGTACGAGTGGTAGAAGCCCTTGCTGAAGCAGAGTAAATGACTATCAAAGTCAAATGGCTACTTATAAATTCTGTGGGTTACTTTCGTAACACCAGATAGTTTTTCCTAATTGTTAGGTATGACACGCACAGCTTTAATTGAAAGAAAGGTTCATGTTTTCATTTCCACTACGGAAGTCTTTCTGCTGACCTACTTTGCTGCTTCCATCCAGTCTGAAAAAAAAAAAAAAAATTTAAAAAAAGTGTTCAAATGTGTGTGAATTCCTAAGGGACCAAACTGCTCAGATCATCGGTCCCAAGACTTACACATTATTTAAACTAACTTAAGCCTAAGGACAACACACACACCCATGACCTAGAGAGGACTCGAAACTCCGGCTGGAGGGGCCGCGCAATCAGTGACAAGGCGCCCCAAACCGCTCGGCCACTCCGCGTGGCGTAACATGTCTGAAACGCGTCTGCACACTAGTAGCCATTTTAGATGTTTAGTCTTTCGTTAGTTCTCAAGAAGGTTATACGTATCTTCTTACGTCTATTATTGTTTATTTTAAAAATGGATCAGGGAATATGCATTACATTCTGTTATTGAAAATGAAATAAAATATAACAACGTTTTATAAATGTTTGTGAGTCTGCTATGAGTAAAACAGTGGTTTATGAGTGATCTAAGGGTTTACAAGGTGTCTGCGGAGAAGGTGGAGCTGAAGGTTCTGGAAGTCACAGAACATCAAGAAGTGATGAAAACGTCGAAAAAGTGAAAAAAAAATGAACGGTCTCCGAATTACAATCAGAGAAGTTGCTGACGATGATGGCATATCAACTAACTCATGCCATGAAATCTTTTTGGGTGTTTTGGGTATGAAACGTGTGGTAGCAAAATTTAAGCAAAAGTAGTTGAATTTCGAATATTAACAGCTGCATATCCAAGTTAACTGAAGTTACCAATGACACACAACTACTGCAACGTTCATAACAGGTGCCTAAATATGGGGATAACGTCAAAACCAAGGCTCAGTTATCGCAATGGAGGCATTCCGGATCGCCAAAACTGAAGAAGTGTGGTCGAATGTGAACGTTCCGCTTACTATTTCCTTCTGTTTTAACGGCAAAGTGTATCATGAGTTCTTGACAAAAGGTTAGACGATCAATCGGGAGTGCAGCCCACAAATTCAACGCCGTTTGCGTGAAGCAGTGCGAAAGATTTGTGGCGAAACAGTGTACGCCTTTCGCAGCACAATAAAGCACGTACTAACACTTCGATGTTTGTTGATTAATTATTGACAAAAGACAACAGTTTAATAAAGCCGCAGCCTCCACATTCGGCAGATATGGCACTGTCTGACTTTCTTCTGTTTCCAGAAACAAATAGAAACTTAAAGGGCTATCGATTTACAAGCTTAGATGAGATTAAATGTGTATTGCTAAAAGATCGAGTTCCAGAACTACACTACTGGCCATTACAATTGCTACACCAAGAAGAAATGCAGATGATAAACGGGTATTTATTCGACAAATATATTATACTACAACTGACATGTAATCACATTTTCACACAATTTGGGTGCATAGATCCTGAGAAATCTGTACCCAGAACAACCACCTCTGGCCGTTTTAAAGGCCTTGATACGTTTGGGCATTGAGTCAAACAGAGCTTGGATGGCGTGTACAGGTACAGCTGCCCATGCAGCTTCAATACGATACCACAGTTCATCAAGAGTAGTGACTGGCGTATTGTGACGAGCCAGTTGCTCGGCCGCCATTGACCAGACGTTTTCAATAGATGAGAGATTTGGAGAATGTGCTGGCCAGGGCAGCAGTCGAGCAATTTCTGTATCCAGAAAGGCCCATACAGGACCAGCAACATGCGGTCGTGCATTATCCTCCTGAAATGTAGGGTTTCGCAGGGATCGAATGAAGGGTGGAGCCACGGGTCGTAACAAATCTGAAATGTAACGTCCACTATTCAAAGGGCCGTCAGTGCGAACAAGAGGTGACCGAGACGTGTAACCAATGGCACGCCATACCATCACGCCGTATGGCGATGACGAATACACGCTTCCAACGTGCGTTCACCGCGATGTCGCCAAACACGGATGCGACCATTATGATGCTGTAAACAGAACCTGGATTCATCCCACCGGCCGTTGTGGCTGAGCGGTTCTAGGCGCTTCAGTCTGGAACCGCGCGACCGCTACGGTCGCAGGTTCGAATCCTGCCTCGGGCATGGATGTGTTAGGTTTAAGTAGTTCTAAGTTCTAGGGGACTGATGACCTCAGATGTTAAGTCCCATAGTGCTCAGAGCCATTTGAACCATTTTTTGGATTCATCCGAAAAAATGACGTTCTGCCTTTCGTGCACCCAGGTTAGTCGTTGAGTACACCATCGCAGGCGCTCCTGTCTGTGATGCAGCGTCAAGGGTAACTGCAGCCACGGTCTCCGAGCTGATAGTCCATGCTGCTGCAAACGTCGTCGAACTGTTCGTGCAGATGGTTGTTGTCTTGCAAACGTCCCCATCTGTTGATCACGGATCGAGACGTGGCTGCACGATCCGTTGCAGCCATGCGGGTAAGATGCCTGTCATCTCGACTGCTAGTGATACGAGGCCGTTGGGATCTAGCACGGCGTTCCGTATTATCCTCCTGAACCCACCGCTTCCATATTCTGCTAACAGTCACTGGATCTCGACCAACGCGAGCAGCAATGTGGCGATACGATAAACCGCAATCGCAATAGGCTACAATCCGACCTTTATCAAAGTCGGAAACTTGATGGTACGCATTTCTCCTCCTTACACGAGGCATCACAACAACGTTTCACCAGGCAACGCCGGTCAACTGCTGTTTGTGTATGAGAAATTGGTTGGAAACTTTGCTCATGTGAGCCCGTTGTAGCTGTCGCCACCGCCGCGAACCTTGTGTGAATGCTCTGAAAAGTTGATCATTTACATATCACAGCATCTTCTTGCTGTCGGTTAAATTTCGCGTCTGTAGCACGTCATCTTCGTGATGTAGCGGTTTTAATGGCCAGTAGTGTACATTATAAGAGTATGTTTTAGCTTGAAACCAAATGACGTACACTTTATGCAACTTCTGGATCCACGCAGATACTCGCAGCTTTTCTGTATTTTAAGAAATATCCAGTGAAGGAGCCTGGGATGGCAGGCCAAGTGGTCAACCACCGTACAGGGAGACGTGTGGCGCTATGGGCCGCAGACGCGGCGCTAAACCAGTTAACGGTTCATTTTGGGCGCCGATGAATCACGCGAGTAACGGGATTAACAAAGCCAATTAGCAGACACGGAGTTCATTAAAAGTCGCGCAAACGAGCGCGTTACGCCACAGCGGCTGCGGCCGTTAATTAAAACATAAATAACTGCAGAGCAGGCGGGGCAGTGCGAGCGTGATGTCGGACGGGCCGGACTGCATCAGGTCAGACAGGCATCAGACGCTGCCCGACATCGCACGATCCGGTCACCGCTGCCCTCCCGCACCGGGGATAGAAGGCTGGGTCAGATACTTCTGCTCTTCGAGGACTACACTGTCAGCTTTGGCAGCTACGAGGTGTGTTCTAAAAGTATCAAGAACCCTATTCTCTGGAAAATAGTTTTACTTATTCAACTACATTAACGTTTTATCATTCAAGGTAGATCCCATTAGATATTGCAGACTTACACCAGCGGATCCTTCAATCTTCCAAATATACTTCTGGCTATTAAAATTGCTACACCACGAAACTGACGTGCTACGGATTCGAAATTTAACCGACAGGAAGAAGATACTGTGATACGCAAATAATTAGCTTTTCAGAGCATTCACACAAGGTTGGTGCCGGTGGCGACACTTACAACGTGCTGACATGAGAAAAGTTTCCAACCGATTTCTCATACACAAACAGCAGTTGACCGGCGTTGCCTGGTGAAACGTTGTTGTGATGCCTCGTGTAATGAGGAGAAATGCGTACCATCAAGTTTCCGACTTTGATAAAGGTCGGATTGTAGCCTATCGCGATTGCGGTTTATCGTATCGCGACATTGCTGCTCGCGTTGGTCGAGAACCAGTGACTGTTAGCAGAATATGGAATCGGTGGGTTCCGGAGGATAATCCGGAACGCCGTGCTGGATCCCAACGGCCTCGTATCATTAGCAGTCGAGATGACAGGCATCTTATCCGCATGGCTGCAACGGATCGTGCAGCCACGTCTCGATCCGTGAGCCAACAGCCATCTGCACGAACAGTTCGACGACGTTTGCAGCAGCATGGACTATCAGCTCGGATACCGTGGCTGCAGTTACCCTTGACGCTGCATCATAGACAGGAGCGCCTGCGATGGTGTACTCAACGACGAACCTGGGTGCACGAATGCCAAGACGTCATTTTTTTGGTTTGATTCCAGGTTCTGTTTACAGTGTCATGATGGTCAAATCCTTGTTTGGCAACATCGCGGTGAACGCACATTGGAAGCGTGTATTCGTCGTCGCCATACTGGCGTATCATCCGGCGTGATGGTATGGGGTGCCATTGGTTACACGTCTCGGTCGCCTCTTGTTCGCATTGACGGCACTTTGAAAAGTGCACGCTACATTTCAGATGTGTTACGACCCGTGGCTCTACCCTTCATTCGATCCCTGCGAAACCCTACATTTCAGCAGGATAATGCACGACCGCATGTTGCAGGTCCTGTACGAGCCTTTCTGGATACAGAAAATGTTCGACTGCTGCCCTGGCCGGCACATTCTCCAGATCTCTCACCAATTGAAAACATCTGCTCAATGGTGGCCGAGCAACTCTCTCGTCACAATACGCCAGTCACTACTCTTGATGAACTGTGGTATCGTGTTGAAGCTGCATGGGCAGCTGCACCTGTACACGCTATCCAAGTTCTGACTCAATGCCCAGGTGTATGAAATCCGTTATTACGGCCAGAGGTGGTTGTTCTGGGTGCTGATTCCTCAGGATCTATGCACCCAAATTGCGTGAAAATGTGATCACATGTCAGTTGTAGTATAATATATTTGTCCAATGAATACCCGTTTATCATCTGCATTTCTTCTTGGTGTAGCAATTTTAATGGCCAGTAGTGAACATAGCTAATCTACATCACTAAATGTGTAAATCGGTAGACGGTGCACACCCAGTTGCCAGCTGCCTATCTTAATGCTTCCAGAGGTAGCAAAATGTTGTTTTTAAGTATTCGGTATAGTTATTGTCCGAATTTTAAGATTAAAAATTCTGTCATAATCTTCGGATTAAGACGTATAATCTTACGTCAAACTACGTACTAAAATTAGAAACTGTATGTGTTGTAACTTTCTCGTATGAATAAAAGCAATATTAAATAATGATGTGTAACCTTCGGAACAGAAAATAAAAACAAAAATAATTAAATGTCGATAATTTAATTCTGACTTATGAAAACTGATAAATCTTAACTCATGAAAACTGATAAATTTTGACGTAAGCAGCGCTACGCCCTGGCCCTGTGAAATCAATCTGAATCAGTCCATGAGAAATAAATCGAAAAAATTTCGCCGGATAACGCTGTCTATATATCTGCTCATAAATGGCACAGCTTAGTGCAATGCTGGCCTATCTATTAATAACGGATAACATTTGTCTGAGGTCTGAATTATTAGAAAAACTGGCTTTACTTAGTGACACAGCTACAAAGCAGCTCGTCTGATTACTACAGAGCACATGACTATGATCTGACAAAGATTCTGGAATAATTTAATTTAAATAAATGACTGGATCGGGACTGGAGATGACTTAAGGGAAATTATACTTTTGTAATTGACTGGTAAAAACAATTATATTCTGAAATTTTTTTACATTATTGATAAAGATCTACAATCTACTACACGGGAAAATTGAATATATTACAAATCTGGGTCAACTGGTGCTGACGAATTACAAAAGATAAGATTGAAACAAATTCATATTAACATCTCAGACAAGTGACTTAACTACGCGCATGCCAATAAAAATAATAAAATTTACCTTACAATAGATGATTGACTTAATTACACTGTTGATTTTTCATTATATTTGAGTCGTGCTCACTCCCCACTATGCGTTTTCGGTGAACTTCGCTATTTATCTGTTCAATAATGGCTCAAATGGCTCTGAGCACTATGGGACATAACTTCTGAGGTCATCAGTAACCTAGAACTTAGAACTACTTAAACCTAACTAACCTAAGGACATCACACACATCCATGCCCGAGGCAGGATTCGAACCTGCAACCGTAGCGGTCGCGCGGTGCCATACTGTAGCGCCCAGAACCGCTCTGTTTGTCTGTGCTTGATTTCCCACTCTTGTTGCGGTTACATCGTGGTTCTTCTTCCTTCTGTATCTGGCAGCAGTGATGTCTCTCGATATTTGCGCCGTGTACCATCTTTAGTTTGGTGCATATAGTTTCCGGCTAGGGGGTCTGGAGGCAGTCGGTCAGTTTTTTCGGCCGAGGGAAGTTATCTCCGCGCGGTGCAGTCGGCTGGGTCCGCTGGCAGCCCTTGCTTAGCGTCGGAGAGTGTGTGGAGCTGTCCGATCGCTACGAGCTTCGTGGTTCACCTACCCAGGACGTCAACGTTGAGTAGTGGATTCAACTACCCAAGCCACGTCCATTCATGTTGTGGTGGTTCGTTTCGGCGGTTTGCTGTTGGGGAGGTTTTCTTGTGAGCAACACCGAGTGTTTCTACAGCTGAAATTTAGCAGCCATGCGGTGCAATTAACTATTTTGGTCGACTACAATTTGAGTGCACCAGTGGGATTTCCTGTTTTGTGGCCATTAGTGTTCTGGTTACCTGTATTGGGCACTGACGTAAATTCAGGCAGTTTTCGTTTCGGTGAAGTTAACTATATTACCGTGTTTCAAATTCAAGTGTACCAGCGGAATTTTCTGTCTAGTGGCCGTTCCGGTTACCTGCCCTGGCCACTAAAGCAATTTCAGACAGCGTCCTGTCCTCACCTTTTGTCGCTGTCCAACGTGGTGTGTAATTTTGACAGCTAATACATACTCCATTGTGGATTATCACCTTTGTAATCTTTCTGATTGACGGGAAGCAAGTCGTTGTGTCGGTCGGTCCGTGGCTGTCCCCTGGTTGGGTTCCCACGGATCAAGTATAGTTGGGCTCACCACCTGTCTCGCCTAAGTGAACGAGGGCAGACCGACCTACCTGGAGGCTTCTGAGTGCCAACGGTGTTTAATTATCTGTTGTTACCTACTTCAAATTTAAAGCTTATGGTTATTTTTTATTTTCTTAACAATTTTGCAAAAATAATTTTTAAATTTATCTTTCAAGCTTAAACATTGCGGCTTTCTGCCTTTAAAAGGTTATGGTCATATATTTTAAAATTTTGAAACGTAATGCTGGCCTTCAGCCATTGGCATTGCACCTTGCATATGTATGTTCCATCTGCTTAGCCTTAAGGCTCTCCACATAGTCGTGGTACGTTTATTTATTTATTTTATTTGCCTCTTTAATTGCATTTCAATCTTGTTCATTTTTAGGATTTCTTGTTGTTAAACATTCTGGTCTTCTGCCTTTAAAGGTCTATGGACATATATTCAAAAATTTTCAAATTTAATTGTGGCCCTCAGCCATTTGTGTTGCACTTTGCATATGTTTCCCGGGTTCCCGGGTTCGATTCCCGGCGGGGTCAGGGATTTTCTCTGCCTCGTGATGGCTGGGTGTTGTGTGCTGTCCTTAGGTTAGTTAGGTTTAAGTAGTTCTAAGTTCTAGGGGACTGATGACCATAGATGTTAAGTCCCATAGTGCTCAGAGCCATTTGAACCATTTTGCATATGTTTGCTGGTTCTTTTTTAAATTATTTTATTGCTATCTTAATTGGATATTAATCTTGTTGATTTATTAAGATTGCTTGTTTGGAGGCCTCCAGCCGTGAAAGAGTTGCATTCGGTAAAGGTGCTATGTGGTGCTTTGGTTGTAAAGGTTATTAAGTTACTATAAATGACAATTAGAAGGAGAAACTGACCTCAACCTTTGGCCCTTTCCACAATCCTATTACCTGTTCTGCCCAGCGGGTTTAGCGGGCGTATCAATATTAACAATTATTCATATGCTCATCATCATCTTTTCCCACGGTATCATTTAACTCTGCGGCTGATCACAGTTATTATTCAGTTCTATATAGTAAAATTTTACAATTTGTTCTGCACTGTGACTTTAACAAGTGCTAACTATAAACTGCGCTGTACCAGCGACAGACTACAACTACACTGTAGCAGCGAGCGACTGCAACTGGGGCAGAGACTGCTCTCACCTGCGACTCTATTGCAGCTCTCTTTTAACAAGGGCAAAGATATCTTATGTCTCAGGCAGCGGCTGTGAACTGTCGTACTAGCAAGTGAGCAATACATCGAGATTACGTTTGCTCCAGCAGGGTGGTGAACCCTTTACAGTGTCCTGAAGCATCGTAACCTGTGGTGCGGGAATTACTGACTACTGAATGGTTACATGAGGTTCGATTGGAAAGTAAGGAACGGTCGGTCGCGAAGTGGGAACCACAGAGAAAATCAAAACTTAATTATTTTTAACATGTGGTTACACTTTCTAGCTACTTCTCTACGTAGCAGTGGCTCCGATTTAGACTTTTTCGTTGTAGCGTTGTACCAACTTTCCAATACCATGGGAAGCACCACATTGTACTAATACATCTATAATAACACCCGAAAAATTGATTCTGAGAGTTTCAAAGAATAAGAAGATAAACAGAATGTGGTTATAACACTCTTCTAGAGGTCCAAATGATTACGTAGCCCACTTCCCTATATGATGCGTCAACGATTTGGGTCTTAAAAACAAAATTGAAAAAAAAAACGCATTTTCGAGAGCTCCTGCAGTTCGTCGAAGTTTATAACATCCAACTCATGAATGAATATGTTTCGTATATGGTGCTACAGTCTAAAAATATTACGGCAGAGATCTATCATCTCTGTTTACTGTGGTTGAGGATTCGATCGCAGACAAATACTTGTGACAAGCAAGGTTATGAAGATGACTGCTGCTAGTTACATTCCCAGTAATTTCAGTTGTGCTCTTAGATTCCTGTCTAACTGCATACTCAGAAATCGCTATATATTCGGAAAAAATGTAGAATTATTTCTGACAAGAAAAAAATATAAATGTCATTGGTGGTTGTTTCACTCACAGCAATTCCATACCTCGTGTTTTAAACACACAGAAATCAATAAATCATTACTGAAGAAGTGCGCTCTTACGTGTAAGTAATAACGAATATTGCAGAAAAATCTTAACTTACACGAATAACAATGACTCAGAACGTGTTGCATATATGAAGGGAAAAAAAATTTTTTGCATCCACCCATACGCGAACCCGTGTTTTACCGTATCGCATTCCCGCGCGTTAACCACTTGGCCACGCCAAACAACAGACACGGGGTGCTCAATTCTTGTAGTATTCGTCATCACACAGAGCAACGTCTGTAATCTGGAACGTAAAACATGGCACACAGTTAACAAATGTTACCGTCCCATGTGGTTCCTTCAACTTCTGCATTAAATCAAAGTCACAAGTACTTGAGTCCCGGGAGTATGGTGGACGGTACAGTACTTCCCAGTCCCATCGACCGAACAGAACAGCCACAGGTTGCGCTGTATGCGCCCGCCCATTGTCGTGCAAAATGACGGGTGGGTTGCGCAGAAAGTGTCGCCACTTCTTTCGCAAAGCTGGTCACAGGTGACGGTGACTTTGATTTGATTTGATTCCGAAGAGGGAGGAACCACTTCGTGGCATTCTCTTCAGAACTGTTCCAGAGATTCGACAGGCAGTAGACTGCTCCATTCGCACCATCAACAGAACAGGCTCCGCTCAAGGTATACTGCGCCTTCCATATCGCTGGCAACGGGTTCTACACAACGCTGGTGACTACTCTCAAGGACAATTACAGGTGCAAACATGTAACTCATTTGTATCGGTTATGAATAAATAGTTGCCACTATTTAAGTTCCCCTCGTATAGTGCAATCCTGCACGAACCACACACGGAGAAAAGGGTCAATACAAAAAAAAAACTGATTAGAAAAAAGGGATAATTAAACGGTCGCCAGCCCACTAGAGTAACAAATGTCAAGAATCTTAAGAATGGTAGTGGCAAAAAAATCAAGCAAATAGTCACTGGTGTGGCAACAGAAGGTTGTCACGCTTTTTCACATCACAATAGTTCACGAGAAAATAAATGAATCGGGAAGCACTGAGTTTGCAGTTACTTAATCTGAAATAATAAAATTTGAAAGCATACTCTCCATACCTAAAGGTAAACAACGGCACAGCTACTGCCATTTCGTCATTGCTATCGGCACATTTAAATAAAGTTTCCTGGGCTATTACCCAGCAATTTACAATATTTACTTTATAATTACAATCAGTTATATACAGTCCGAAAAAATACACTATTACATCCATTAAGTATTAAATATAGTTCGTGTAATAAAGTTTACAGATTCAGAATTAGAAGTGCAGTACAAGTTATCAACGGATATTAAACAACGAAAAATTTTGGATGGTACCGCATATCGGCGAAGTTTTGCCAAAAACTTGCGCAAATGATGGGAAGTGTTGCCGCATCCTCCCTACAGCCCGAAAATGAGTCCACCAGACATCGACTTGTTCTCAAAGTTGAAAACACGTCTGCGTGGTTCAAAATGGCTCGAAGCACTATGGGACTTAACATCTGAGGTCATCAGTCAGACCGGCAGTGAATTATAGCGCAACACGGGCCTAGTAATACCAGGGCCCGTGTTGCCCGGCGGCCTCGCGCACCGGCGAAGTCCGCTTCAAGGTCACCCGCCTAGCGCGCAACCAAGAGCGGCACGGCCACCAAAACAAAATGTGAATAGATTTTGTGAATAAAAACGGAGGGAGATAAGGATAAGAGATAAGGAAAGGACAGAACACACTTTATTGTCTGTAATAAATCATACAATCACCATTGATCTTTATTTTACAATTGCCATTACCGACTTTAGCCCATAAAAACAGGTACTCATCAGCATTTAATTTCTTCTTCCTTCTCGTAGTCAAAACAAATGGCATGCTTGGAACAAGAGTACCATAAGGCTGTTTAGCCAACAGTCCTGTAGTCTCAGCAATACTCCATGTCTTCCAAGCCAAAATGTTAGCATCTGGAAATGCTTCAAGGCCACCATAATCTGCTTGACTGCCCCATACAACAGCAAGTGTCAGCCAGGTACTACCTCCAAACACTGCTTGTACATGACAGGTAAAGTTCAGATGGAGTCCACGAAAAACATTTGGACCTCCAATCAATTGCTGTTTATTGAACTGACCAGCCAAGTCAATATCAATCGCCTTCAAACTGCGATACACAGGTACACTGCGGCGCCATCGACGACGGTAACCACGTCGCAGAGGCATTGCTAACTAACTTAAGTACGTCACACACATCCATGCCCGTGGCAGAATTCAAACTTGCGACCGTAGCAGCAGCGCGGTTCCGGACTGAAGTGCCTAGAACCGCTCGGCTGCAACGGCCGGCCCTCTGCGTGGATGTCGTTAGGTTTCTCTGGAAGAGCATTTTTTTAACCGTCACCCGAGCCATTGGGAAGATGAACGGAAGTGATATCCTGAATGTAATAATAAGGCTTCGGGGACGTTGTGATACATCATAGAGAAGCAGGAAGACTATACTGAAGGGCTCCAAAGATATATTCGAAAAAAAGATAAACGTGTAAGTGAAAAAAAATTATTGTACATTATTTATGAAATATTGGAGCAGTCGTGTATGGTCCATGTTACCTGACTGTGACACATCATGCAAAAGTTGGTTTCATCCTCAATCGTACCAATGTACACTCCTGGAAATTGAAATAAGAACACCGTGAATTCATTGTCCCAGGAAGGGGAAACTTTATTGACACATTCCTGGGGTCAGATACATCACATGATCACACTGACAGAACCACAGGCACATAGACACAGGCAACAGAGCATGCACAATGTCGGCACTAGTACACTGTATATCCACCTTTCGCAGCAATGCAGGCTGCTATTCTCCCATGGAGACGATCGTAGAGATGCTGGATGTAGTCCTGTGGAACGGCTTGCCATGCCATTTCCACCTGGCGCCTCAGTTGGACCAGCGTTCGTGCTGGACGTGCAGACCGCGTGAGACGACGCTTCATCCAGTCCCAAACATGCTCAATGGGGGACAGATCCGGAGATCTTGCTGGCCAGGGTAGTTGACTTACACCTTCTAAAGCACGTTGGGTGGCACGGGATACATGCGGACGTGCATTGTCCTGTTGGAACAGCAAGTTCCCTTGCCGGTCTACGAATGGTAGAACGATGGGTTCGATGACGGTTTGGATGTACCGTGCACTATTCAGTGTCCCCTCGACGATCACCAGTGGTGTACGGCCAGTGTAGGAGATCGCTCCCCACACCATGATGCCGGGTGTTGGCCCTGTGTGCCTCGGTCGTATGCAGTCCTGATTGTGGCGCTCACCTGCACGGCGCCAAACACGCATACGACCATCATTGGCACCAAGGCAGAAGCGACTCTCATCGCTGAAGACGACACGTCTCCATTCGTCCCTCCATTCACGCCTGTCGCGACACCACTGGAGGCGGGCTGCACGATGTTGGGGCGTGAGCGGAAGACGGCCTAACGGTGTGCGGGACCGTAGCCCAGCTTCATGGAGACGGTTGCGAATGGTCCTCGCCGATACCCCAGGAGCAACAGTGTCCCTAATTTGCTGGGAAGTGGCGGTGCGGTCCCCTACGGCACTGCGTAGGATCCTACGGTCTTGGCGTGCATCCGTGCGTCGCTGCGGTACGGTCCCAGGTCGACGGGCACGTGCACCTTCCGCCGACCACTGGCGACAACATCGATGTACTGTGGAGACCTCACGCCCCACGTGTTGAGCAATTCGGCGGTACGTCCACCCGGCCTCCCGCATGCCCACTATACGCTCTCGCTCAAAGTCCGTCAACTGCACATACGGTTCACGTCCACGCTGTCGCGGCATGCTACCAGTGTTAAAGACTGCAATGGAGCTCTGTATGCCACGGCAAACTGGCTGACACTGACGGCGGCGGTGCACAAATGCTGCGCAGCTAGCGCCATTCGACGGCCAACACCGCGGTTCCTGGTGTGTCCGCTGTGCCGTGCGTGTGATCATTGCTTGTACAGCCCTCTCGCAGTGTCCGGAGCAAGTATGGTGGGTCTGACACACCGGTGTCAATGTGTTCTTTTTTCCATTTCCAGGACTGTATTACCGTCCAGCGGGCTTGCAGACCGCTGTGCGGGAATCCCACAACGCCTGAGACCAGTCCACCTGTCAGACGCCGGTGTGCTGCGGTAGCTGACCAGTCAGGGGCAGGTGTGGACTCCCTGTTTTGAACGCAAGCTGTGGATTGAGTGCAAAGCATAGAAAGACCAAATTAAAGAGGAGTAGCAGAAATGCAAAGAAAGGAAAATATAATGAGGAGGATAAGAAATACAATTAACGATAAAATTAACATAAAATTCGGTACCAAGAAGTAATTTAAGGAAGTCTGCAACATTGGAAGCGAAATAACACACGCATTGGATGACTCAAGGAGGAAGTCAGGTGTAAATGCTGCTCTGAGGTGAAGAGGTCGGCACGGAAGAGGAATATATGATGGACCACATCAAACTAGTATGAGGAAATAATATACATATTGTAAAAACGGATGTGTGTGCGTGTATGCGTGCGTGGTTTTTGTGTGTGTGTGTGTGTGTGTGTGTGTGTGTGTGTGTGTGTGTTTGTCGTCTGCTCTGTCTGCTCCTCAACCACTGGAGCGATTTCAACCGGCGTTGACCGGCGTTGCCTGGTGAAACGTTGTTGTGATGCCTCGTGTAAGGAGGAGAAATGCGTACCATCAAGTTTCCGACTTTGATAAAGGTCCGATTGTAGCCTATCGCGATTGCGGTTTATCGTATCGTGACATTGCTACTCGCGTTGGTCGAGATCCAATGACTGTTAGCAGAATATAGAATCGGTGGGTTCAGGAGGGTAATATGGAATGCCGTGCTGGATCCCAACGGCATCGTATCACTAGCAGTCGAGATGACAGGCATCTTATTCGCATGGCTGTAACGGATCGTGCAGCCACGTCTCGATCCCTGAGTCAACAGTAATATTACTTTACGTCTAGCTGTAAAAAAAGTTGTTCTCCTAATGTGAAACCGTTAATAATAAATATAGCACATTTCCCACACTCTAATCGAGCATCTCTCGACCCATCTCAGAAAAGCGTCCTCTCTATTACAAGTCTTCAGCAGCACTCCCCGACTCGGACCCACGCTACAGTTCTGCTCGCCTGACCGCTTATGGTGGGGGCGGCTCCCAACTAATTATCAGTTCAGAATTTCCCCGGTTTAAAGTTGTCGGTCAAACCTCCCTTCTACACAATGGGAACGATCCCGCTCTTTGCCTCTCAAAGACTGAAACGTAAGTTCTGCAGACTATCCAATGTTCCTACACCTCGCTACAGTTAAAGGCTGAAGTTTCAGAGCTCCCATAATCGCTGCCTATCGACTAGTTGTTCCCTACAGTACCATGACAATCGCTAAATGTCGTTCGATCATTATTCTCTCCTCAAACATTCTTCCTGTAATTATTTTCATACATTCATTTCTTTCTCCCTCCAGCTGTGCACTCAATAGAATAAGGAAATATAGGAAACAGTGGGCATTCTCATTCAATCAATGAAAACAGTTCGATTGCTCTGGTAACTCTTTATAACTTGGTGTTGGTTTGCAGACACCGACAGTAAGTCTGTGCTAAGTAAATTAAATGATATTATTAACATCAAAAATGATATTAGGATCAAACTCGTGTTCTCAGAAGAAAGCGACGACCAATGTCATTAAATATTGTTACAGTATTAGAAATATAAGTGAAAGTTGCCATTGCCGAAGACAAGCATTACGTACCTCCACTGCTTCTGCTGCCACCTGCTGTCTGCGATCAGTTATTGTAAACTGTCGTGGGATGTACATGTTGGTCACGTTAATATGACTGGATCGAGTAACAAATTATAAAAATTGCGGGTACCATGTCTTTTACCTGAAAGATAACGGAACATCCGAGAGGGAGGCACAGGTAAAATGATCTTTGATACGACAGCGAGATCTGGATATCGTTGTGGGCGCTGTTGTGCTGAATTGCTTAAAACTCTGTTCCAATGCTGGTGAGATGTCACCGCAATAAAGGAAAGCAGTCGGCATCATGGATTTATGTAGTTGCAGGCCAGGGCTCTATTTGGCATTGCCCCAGCCGCATCTGTCTCTTCCGTTCCATGAAATCTTATCTGACACGCCGTAAAATATCCGCTCTGCGTTACGCAAGGGAGTTACTCCTGTTGGTGCGTAAATCTTTAGTTACCCTGTATCAGCGTCGTTTTTGCAGCATCCAAGCATGACATCCGAAACGAATCAGGTCTCGGCTAATGTTTACTACGCTCAGAAATTTCATTAATTTCTATCTTTTGTATCCGAAATACTACAGGGTGGTCAATTGTTCGTGACCGGGCCAAATATCTCACGAAATAAGCGTAAAACGAAAAAACTACAAAGAACGAAACTAGTGTAGCTTGAAGGGGGAAACCAGATGGCGCTATGGTTGGCCCGCTAGACGGCGCTGCCATACGTCAAACGGATATCAACTGCGTTTTTTTAAATAGGAACCCGCATTTTTATTACATATTCGTGTAGTACGTAAAGAAATATGAATGTTTTAGTTGGACCACTTTCTTCGCTTTGTGATACATGGCGCATGATTAGTCACAAACATATGCCTCACAATTTTTAAATTAAAATACAGAAAGTAGGTACGTTTGAACATTTTATTTCGGTTGTTACAATGTGATACATGCACCTTTGTGAACTTATCATTTCTGAGAACGCATACTGTTACAGCGTGATTACCTGTAAATACCACATTAATGCAATAAATGCTCAAAATGATGTCCGTCAACCTCAATGCATTTGGCAATACGTGTAACGACATTCCTCTCAACAGCGAGTAGTTCGCCTTCCGTACTGTCCGCATACACATGGACAATGCGCCGACGCATGTTGTCAGGCGTTGTCCATACTTTCCCCGCAGAAAGAAATCCGGGGACGTCAGATACGGTCAACGTGCGGGCCATGGTATGGTGCTTCGACGACCAATCCACCTGTCATGAAATATGCTATTCAATACCGCTTCAACAGCACGCGGATTAGCCGCGACAGCAGCTAAAACACCTACTTGGGCATCATCATTTGTTGCAGGTCGTCGTTGATGTTTCACATGTGGTTGAACACTTCCTGTTTCCTTAAATAACGTAACTATCCGGCGAACGGTCCGGACACTTGGATGATGTCGTCCAGGATACCGAGCAGCATACATAGCACACTCCCGTTGGGCATTTTGATCGCAACAGCCATACATCAACACGATATCGACCTTTCTCGCAATTGGTTAACGGTCCATACTTATACGTTTGTGACTATTACAGCGCCATCTGTCACAAAGCGAAAAAAGTGGTCCAACTAAAACATTCATATTTCTTTACGTACTACACGAGTATGTAATAAAAAATGGGGGTTCGTATTTTAAAAAAACGCAGTTGATATTCGTTTGACCTATGGCAGCGCTATCTAGCGGACCAACCATAGCGCCATCTGGTTTCCCCCTTCAAGCTGTAGTTTTTTCGTTTGATGCTTATTTCGTGAAATATTTGGCCCAGTCACTATCAATGGAGCACCCTGTATATGGTGCTATGATGCCAACGGTGGCCAAATTTACATGTCCACTTAAGTACTAAGCTAAATCTTACATGTTTATAGTAACAATGTGAGATGTAGTCAAAGTTTTAATTATCATCTCGATAAAAATGCCCAAACCATAAAAATTGATGTTAATCGCGCTCATTGCATTCATCCTTCAAAGCGAGGCGATGGATGATCTAGCGGGGACCATGGTTGTAGGTCTGCTGTTTGGCTCTTCAATAAATTTTCTACCTCGGGAATCATTTCGCCTTCATTGTGGCAATGGCTGCCACTTAATACTTCGTCCATTCAAGGAGAGAGGAAGACGTCACACATCGGGAGAACTTGGTGAGACGATGGGGGCGAGACAATGCTTGAGAGTCCGAAGAAGCACTGATTGTATCTGTCACATGTGCGTAACGAAATGGGGTGTTGTGGAGTAAAAGCACAATACTGGTCAACTTTCCTCAATGCTTCATCCTAACAGCCTCCCATAACCTCATCAGGAAATTTCGATAATATTCAGCTGTGATGGTTTACCCCTTACGAGCATAAACCGCTAGCACTGTTGTGCAGTACGCTAGTAACTAAGAGCAGGAACAAAACTTTGTTAGACATCGACAAGTTTAACGCGTCTGCCGGCAAGGCAACGGCGTTGTAACAAAATTTCAACGTGGAAGGCCCGAAGTACAACGGGCGTTCACGAAGTTTTACACAGTCGTCTCTAATTTTTTTTAATTTTTTGCAGGTGGAGAATTTTCCAACGCATTTTCCTGACTTTCTCCTGCGTCGTCAGGGCTGCATGGCGTTTGGTATCGTCATGGTGTAGTCTGATATACTGACCCTGAAGCTGTGGTCTGTGGGTCTTGATGGTACGTCGCAGCTTGTCCAATGACAAACAGTAACAGTCCCGGTTAATTGTGGAGCCAGGTTCCAAAAAGTCAATGAAAATGACACCACACTGATCCCAGAAGAAGGAGGCCATCACCTTTCGGCCTGCTGTTCGTGAAAGTCTTTGTTTCTTCTTCCGAGGGGAACCCGGATAACGCCACTCCATGGAATGGTTTTTGCTCTCAGGTTCGAACAAAAACAACCATGTTTCATCCTGGTTAATGACGCCGTCGAAACGCTGTTTACAGTTTTCAGTAAAGGTCTTCATGAGACTCTTGCACAGGTTCATCCTCATCGTTTTCATTTCTCTTGTCAATAATCTAGGCACCCAACGTGTACAGATTTTTCTGTACCCTAGTGACTGTATCAGGACAACCGAGTCATTTCAGCAAGCTATCGTGTTGTCACACATCTGTCATTTTTAATGATTTGATCAACGATATCCTTATTCACATCACTCACTGCCGCCGATGGTCTACAGCATCGTGGATTGTCCAGTAGAGATAAATCACCTTCTTTAAACCTCTGCAACCATCGCTGGATACTGCTGCGATCCACTGTGTCCCCCCCATAAACAGCGAGCAACTTCCTGTGAATCGATGTGGCAGAGTCATTGCTGGTCTTGAACTCCATCACTTACCGTTGTCGCAACCTGACATTTACTTCACGGTCCATTATGGCTCACCAGTCAATAAAAGAAGATATTTTTATACAAAAACTTACAGCTAAATGTTCCAAGTATGTACACAAAAAATTTCATTCTCCCCAGCAAAAAATAAAAAAAATTAGAGACGACTGTGCAAAGTTTTTTTAACGCCCTTTGTACATACAAGCTGAGACTTAGTTTCATCAGACTATGGGAGGTAGGCCAAGGCAAATTGATTTGGCACTGTGGCAACAGTGTGGAGAGGACGGTAGAGATGTCACAATAAGGCGCCGAGCATTACGCTAACTTTGCATAAAGGAACGCTCTGAAAACCTGAGCGGTTGCCCCCGTAGCAGGTTCGAGTCCTCCCTGGGGTATTGTAGTGTGTGTTGTCCTTGGCTTTAGTTTAAGTTAGATTAAGTAGTGTTTAAGCTTAGGGAACGATGACCTCAGCAGTTTGGTCCCACAGGAACTTACCACAAATTTCCAAAAAAAAAGATTTGAAAACCTGAAGTTCAACAGTGCACTGGGTGAGAGCGATGGCAAGCCCAGGAAACGAGGGCATATTCGATTACCAGTATGGAGTGGAGGGGTGGGGAGAGTAGCGAGGTGCGAAATCACGTCATCGCCCAGTATAAAACTTCGAGATTCATCAAGGTCATTCTCAGAGTTACTCGGCCGGCCGCATGTGCCTAGCGGTTCTAGTTGCTTCAGTCCGGAACCGCGCTGCTGCTACGGTCGTAGGTTCGATTCCTGCCTCGGGGCTGGATGTGTCTGATGTACTTAGGTTAGTTAGATTCAAGTAGTTCTAAGTCCGGGGGACTGACGACCTCAGACTAAGTCCGACAGTGCTTAGAGCCAATCAGAGTTAGTCGACTGCATCATAAATACCGATGGAAGACCATCGCTGTTATGTTGCGGGAGGCTGTGGTCACTTCAAGAAATGTCTATAGCCTGTTGCCAACTTGGAGTCCACTGCTAGAAGTCCGCAGGCGACGAGCTGTGGAGAGGACTAATGATCTGCAAGTTGCAGTCCTCCGCGTCAGAACAGAGGATGACTGGGGACAGGCCGACCTTCCAGAGTCCATCTGACCATCTGCAAGACTTTCAACAGGGTGTTGGGCGCCTCCAAGTACAGTCCTACCAACTGTACGCTGGGACAGCCATTCGGGCTGTCCTTCGCCTTGTATCTGGGTCTTCCACATTCACGCCATCTCGATAACCAACCACAGACGTAGTATTCGAGAAACGAGTCTATGTGCAGCTTCATTCAACGAGAGAGCCGAGGCCCGTACCAAAGTCCACAGCCGCGGTCAGCTGCGGGGGCGCATGGCCGCCGCACCCTCCTTCAGGCTGGTGACAAAGAACGCCTGGACCCCCACTCATATGGTTCCTCGCCGGGCACTGACGCGCCACCTCGCTCTTTGAAGCAGGGCGGACATCCGCGCGTCCACGGCTAGGCAGCGCCGAAAGAGACACGGAGTGATTGTTAACAACCGACTGCAGTGACATCCTTACTTCTACAGATCTCGCTCCGTCTGCCGCCACCAGCAGCCATAATGGCGGGAAAAACCGGAAGATGGTCTGAGGAGAGTGCCTAACGTGGTTGCTATTTGAAACGTGCTGGAAGATTAATAACTGTGAGCCGGACCGAGACTCGAACTCGGGACCTTTGCCTTTCGCGGGCAAGTGCTCTACCATCTGAGCTACCCAAGTACGACTCACGCCCCGTCCTCACAGCTTTACTTCCGCTAGTACCTCGTCTCCTACCTTCCAAACTTAACAGAAGCTCTACTGCCAACCTTGCAGAACTAGCACTCCTGAAAGAAGGATATTGCGGAGACATGGCTTTGCCTTGGGGATGTTTCCAGAATGAGATTTTCACTCTGCAGCGGAGTGTGCGCTGATATGAAACTTCCTGGCAGATTAAAACTGCGTGCCGGACCGAGACTCGAACTCGGGACCTTTGCCTTTCGCGGGCGAGAGAGATCGCAGGTTCAGGAAACGAGGGCACATCCGATTACCAGTGTGGGATGGAGGGATGGGAAGGGGACGGGGTGCGAAATCTGGTACAGCACTTGCCCGCGAAAGACAAAGGTCCCGAGTTTCTCGGTCCGGCACACAGTTTTAAGCTGCCAGGAAGTTTCATATCAGCGCACACTCTGCTGAAGAGTGAAAATCTCATTTCGGTTGCTATTTAATTTTTAGTGTTAAATAAACGGTGTTTATTTACTACCCCAGAGCGCCGCAAGATCATTGACCCCTGCTTCTTGCCCGGTAGTATTTGGGCCTTCGCCGTTTTCGATGGTAATGAGTCCACACGTTTCCACAACAAAAGGCATTAGGAAAGTTTTGCAGTAGAACGCAACAATGACTCACAGAAGGCTGACTGTTGCTGTGTTCTGAGAATACTTCATACTTGCATTGTCGCCGCTGCGCCAAGTCCGTGGGCGCAGTCGTTCACTAACTGTTTTAGTTCTAAGTGCTTGCTGCGGCATCGTGGTCACGAAGTGAGCTCCGGGTAGACTTGTGATACAGTTTCGCGCGTGGTTTAAACATAGACCAGTGCTTTGAAGAGATGACTCTTGCACTCTGTAATGTGTGTCCACATTGTACAACTATATACTTATATGGATGTGGTGTCTGTTCTTTCGGACATGTCCGAAATAACAAACACCACCGATGACCTGCAGCCGTCTACAACGAAATTTGAATTATATTAATACCTTCAGCGGCTGACGGGTGTTGATATATATCAACGGCGACAGGTGAAAATGTGTAACCCGACCGGGGCTCGAACCCGAGATCTCCTCCTTACATGGCAGACGCTCTATCCATCTGAGCCACCGCGGGCATAAAGGATAGTGCGACTGCAGGGACTATCTCGCGCACGGCTCCACGCCTCCCGCATCTCCACACACTACAAACTGAGAATGTGTGTGTTTACAGTTACTGTTAACACTGAAAAATAAATTAATACTTCGGCGCGTAATGGCCGACCAGAGACTGCATCGGAAGATGAGTTTCCCGCAGCGCAAATTACTGAAAAAATGCTTACTAAAAATAAGCATACCAACGCCCGTCAGCAGCTGAGGGTACTAATATAATTCTAATTTGTACAACAACAGTCAGGTGGTACAGAGAATTCCTAAGAGGAAATTTCACTGTTGGGGACGCTGAGAGGACGGTAAGGCCACGACCATCAGTTACGGAGGCAAACATTGATGTTGTGAGGAAAATACTAGACGAAGACAGGCGTGTTACCTATATCAGCAGATAGAGGAAACCTTAGGACTAAATGCACCAGCAATTCGTTCGATTCTACACGGTTATTTGCAAGTAAACAAACTTTGTTGTAAGACTGTCGGAAGAGCAGATGACACGACGTGTGACTTGTTGCGAGGAGATGTTGAAGAAGGCACAATCTCCGCATGTGAATAACATCGTGACAGGTGACAAGACTTGGCTACACTATCATTACGCGCTGACTAAGACTCAAAACAATGTTTGGGTCTTTGATGATGAGGACACACCTTTATCTGTCAGAAAATCCAGATCAGTAAATAAGAAATTGATACCTGTTTTTTTTCAGATCGAATGGAACCGTGGAGCGTGTTCTTTTGGATACACAGAAGACAGTCAAAGCTAAGTGGTACACTGGGCAGTGCCTGCCCAAAGTCATCCAATCTTAAGGAACCTACGACCGAAGTCAAGAATGGACACTTGGTTCCTCCATCACGACAACACTCCAGCTCTGCGCTCCAAAGAACGCGCCGAATATTTGCGGTGTACAGGACTGAAACTTTCTACCACCATCCTTATAGTCAAGACCTCGCTCCTTGTGACTTTGCACGGTTCCTGCAAGTGAAAATGAAGCTGAAAGGTGCGCTGTTTTCAAGTGATGAGGACCTCCTGAGGGCTTGGGCCAACTCGTGTGCCTTACTCCTTACAGAAACTTGGGAGACCTAGTTTAGGGATTGGTTTCGGAGGATGGAGACGTGTATTCAGTGTGGTGGAAATGACTTCGAAAACAGTTAAAGAAATAAAGCTGTACTGTGAAACCTTGCTGGTACTCTGTGTACTTCCTGCGCACCTTTCTCTGGAGAACACACTAACACGTACAGCACCAGTCCATCGTGACTAGGCGGCTAGGGGAGTCATTTGGACTGACCTGACACACCTGCAACATTCCTGCTGCAGCATCGGTTCGGCGAGCTCTGTGAGTGGGGTTTAGCACCCGCAGATCCCAGCGTGTGGCGACCTCCGACGTGTTCAAAATATCATGCAAGATGTTGGAAAACGATACGTCAGTGGTTTTCACTTTTCCCACTAATGCCTCCAGTATCATACATCGGTCGCCGTGCTCCATGGGCCTCCTTTGAGATTTCTGGTTCTCGACAGGTGGTGCCAGACCCAAAGAGACACTCAGCATCACGTGTCCCTGTTATACGGGAGCCAAGGTAGCCCCTGAGGGCCGGCAACCCATATAACACCACAGAGGACGACGCTGCCTATGCCCAAAGGCGAACCCGAAAGCACCAGGGTAAACACCGGCTATTTACACACAAGATAATGGAAACAGACATTCCCAGCACTACTTCCTGCCGGGCGAGCTCGAGCCACAGCCTGCTGGAAGTATCCCTACGCCAAAACCTGACTGGCTGGAGACAGGTATTTAGGGTCTCGAACCAGGCCCAAAGTTCAGTTCACGCCGGATGCCGACCTCGTTTACTGCGACCGACGAAGATTACGTCTTCGTCTCGGAATTGGACTGTTACTAGTGTGTGAGAGTGTTATCACGAACCTTTGTGGAAAATAAAGAGTGAACTTTTGTTTGCCTCAGTTGGGAGGCTTTTTTAATTATTGTTACCTTTTCGTTTATATGTTCAGTCATCAACCTTTTGAACTTACATCAATAAAAGCTGTGTTGTAAAAAATTGCGAATTGTCAGTCACAACAGTCGCAATGGTGCTTCCGTCGTTTTTCGTGCTGGTGAATCCACATGTTTCCACTCTTTGCTTTGTTTCTTCAACTTGGGTTGTTAGTGATTAAAAAAAATTGCTTATGCGTGGTTCTTAGATGGCTAAAGAAGTCATCCGGATTGCCACTTCTTTCTCCGTCATTCATACTTGTTCCACCGCACTGAAACCATCTGGACATCCTAACCACTGAGTCATGCGATAGCGTATTGTTGCTGCACACCTTCCCCTACTAAGGATGCACTGTTGCAGCGTTATTAGAAGTGAAACGCAGAAAATGAAGTACTCACGCTGTCAGTGGACTCTGAGATTTTTCTGTAGCTCCTCCAGCACGTGGCATAGTATTGTGGCGCGGAGAATTTCAATGGGTGCCGCGACTGCAGACTCGTACCTGCAAATAAACAAAAATCATTAGGAAACTAATTTCAAGTCGCCCCTGGTCTTCCAAAATATTAAAAATACGGCATACACTTGCATGCATAGCCTTCCGTCTCCCCCCCCCCCCCCCCTCCTTTGCGGCGTCGGACCACAGTGTCCATTCATCTACTGTCTAATTTGTGTTTTTTGTCTTGTTGAAGACGCACAGCTTTATGTACTTTCCGCGAGGTACTCTATGCTCAACACACATTGCATGTAGTTTCCTTCGATATGATCGCTCATAAACTGGTGAGATGCACATGGGTTCAGTGATGGTAGCAAATCCTGCCGGGTCTGAAACTCATAACTGTTGTTACGTCACGTTACAATGCAGCGTGTGGTACGCTGTTCCTTGGACACGCGTTCCGTGGTTCTCGTTGATACGTTTACATTGATAAACCTCGCACACAGGTAACAAGCGACATTATCTGGACACACTAGAAAACTGGAAATTTTATGAGTACTCAGGAAGTAGCCAGATTCATTTTCGATTCTGCTGCGTATGAGACGCGATCAAAAAGTTTCGCTCAGAGAGCGTTCCTGTAACATACACTACTGGACATTAAAATTGCTACACCAAGAAGAAATGCAGACGATAAACGGATATTCAATGCACAAATATATTATACTAGAACTGACCTGTGATTACATTTTACGCAATTTGGGTGCGTAGATCCTGAGAAATCAGTACCCAGAACAACCGCCTCTGGCCGTAATAACGGCCTTGATACGCCTGGGCATTGAGTCAAATAGAGCTTGGATGGCGTGTACAGGTACAGCTGCCCATGCAGCTTCAACGCGATACCACAGTTCATCAAGAGTAGTGACTGGTGTATTGTGACGAGCCAGTTGCTCGACTACCATTGACCAGACGTTTTCAGTTGGTGAGAGATTTGGAAAATGTGCTGGCCAAGACAGCAGTCGAACATTTTCTGTATCCAGAAAGGCCCGTATAGGACCTGCAACATGCGGTCGTGCATTATCCTGATGAAATGTAGGGTTTTGCAGGGATCGAATGAAGGGTAGAGCCACTGGCCGTAACACATCTGAAATGTAACGCCCACTGTTCAAAGTGCCGTCAATGCGAACAAGAGGTGACCGGGACGTGTAACAAATGGCACCCCATACCACCACGCCGGGTGATACGCCAGTATGGCGATGACGAACACACGCTTCCAGTGTGCGTTCACCGCGATGTCGCCAAACACGGATGCTGTAAACAGAACCTGGATTCATCCGAAAAAATGACGTTTTGCTATTCGTGCACCCAGGTTCGTCGTTGAGTACTCCATCGCGTCACTCCTGTCTGTGATGCACCGTCAGGGGTAACCGCAGCCATTGTCTCCGACCTGATAGTCCATGCTGCTGCCAACTGTTCGTGCATATGGTTGTCGTCTTGCAAACGTCCCCATCTGCAGACTCAGGAATGGAGACGTGGCTGCAAGATCCGTTACAGCCATAAGAATCCTTTCATCGCGAATGCTAGTGATACGAGGCCGTTGGGACCCAGCACGGCGTTCCGCATTACCTTCCTGAACCCACCGATTTCATATTCTGCTAACAGTCATTGGATCTCGACCAACGCGAGCAGCAATGTCGCGATACGATAAACCGCAATTGCGATAGGCTACAATGAGATCTTTTCTGCTCCTTGCACGAGGCATCACTACAACGTTTCACCAGGAATCGCCGGTCAACTGCTGTTTGTGTATGAGAAATCGGTTGGCAACTTTTCTCATGTCAGCACGATGTATGTGTCGCCACCGGCGCCAACCTTGTGTGAATGCTCTGAAAAGCTAATCATCTGCGTATCACAGCATCTTCTTCCTGTCGGTTAAATTTCGCGTCTGTAGCTCGTCATCTTCGTGGTGTAGCAATCTTAATGGCCAGTAGTGTAATTTGTGTGTTTTTCTTGTCTTGCTGAAGACGCACAGCTTTATGTGCCACTGTGGGAAGTGGCCTTTCCCGAGGTTCCCGGTGCAAAATGCCCATCGCAAGTAGCTTCCTTCGACACGATCGCTCATAAACTGGTGAGATGTACACGGATTCAGTGACGGTAGCCAATCCTGCAGGGTCAGAAACTCACAACTGTTGTTACGTCACGTTACAATGCAGCGTGTGGTACGCTGTTCCTTGGACACACGTTCCGTGGTTCTCGTTGATACGTTTACATTGATAAACCTCGCACACAGGTAACAAGCGACATTATCTGGACACACCAGAAAACTGGAAATTTTATGAGTCTCAGGAAGTAACGAAGCTCATTTTGGATTTTACTACGTATAAGAGGCGATCAAAAAGTTTCCCTTAGAGAGCGTTACTGCAACATATATGCAACGTAGCGGGGCTCCGATGCGGATACACAAGCACCAACGTGTAGGTAAGGGATTAGTGTTGCATTTGTGAGTATCCGACGTGCATGCCGTAAATGCTGATACGTAAACTCTGGTGACGTTATTAGCAAATGCGTCAAAACAGGACGAACTTGCTGCTACCTTATTTCGTGCGTGATGAAGAACAAACAGCGGTAGAGATCTATTGGAGCATAACAGGTTTGTATAGGGCAGCATGTCTGTCGTAAGACCACCGTTGTGGAATGTGTAAAACAGAAAATGAGGGAGGCATGGCACCTGCTACCCATATATAACTCATTTCTGAATTGTATGTAAGTATTTGTAATTTAAATGCTTTCTTTTAATAAGCTTCACTGTGTGTGTACATTTAGGTAGAAGTCTGTTGACGTTTCATTGTATTTATCTGTGTTTTACTGTGAAACTTAGAAGCTCTGGGAAAAAGCCAAAGGAATTGTTATTTGCATCGACTAGCAACGATAATAGCAGTGCTTGTGCGTTGTAAAATCTTTGAGTAGGGAGTTGTTGCGCAGAGCGCGCGGAGAGAGCGGGAGACGGGTTCCAGCGCTTGTAGTGCGCGGAAGTGTGGTGTTAACGCTCTCACAGTATAAAGAACCATTTCGGCGGCATCATGTACGCGCGCCGGCCAGATGCATAGTAGCAGGAGTTTGGACAGTGGACGGGCGGAAGAGGCTGTATTAATTACGATTGGCTAAATGGTTCAAATGGCTCTGAGCACTATGGGACTTAACTTCTATAGTCATCAGTCCCCTAGAACTTAGAACTACTTAAACCTAACTAACCTAAGGACAGCACACAACACCCAGCCATCACGAGGCAGAGAAAATCCCTGACCCCGCCGGGAATCGAACCCGGGAACCCGGACGTGGGAAGCGAGAACGCTACCGCACGACCACGAGATGCGGGCATACGATTGTCCGTTCCTGTAATTAGCCAGGGCTCCACTAGATGTTACCGTCTTCAACAACAGCAGCAGTTCCAGCAACACAGTTTTGTCGTCTGTTCCGAGTTTCGGCGTATGCACAGCACTGAAGTAAGACTGTTCATTGGTAGAAAGTATTAACGGATAACCCAGCAGCACAACTGAACGTGATTTGAGTGATAAGATTTATTTGAATAATAATCATTTAAACTCAGGGCGATTGTGTTCTCATTGGTCCCAGACATTGTTACCAAGCAGGATCCTTGTTCCTTTTTTTCCCTTTTATCCTGAGTGTCATAAGAAACAAAGTGAATAGTTACAGACAGTTTATTAATGAATAACTTCTCTTTTAAGAATTTTAGCCTCAGTCTACTTTCAATTAACTGTTGTACAACAGAGGCTTCGGTATATGACTAAACTAAAGCAATTTCATTTTTCAAGTTTGAGAATCAATCACTGGAAAAATCCAAATCTAAATAAATGCACAAATTAAGAGTGCGGAAGTTTTATTTATTTCACATGGTTTTTCTCGTATTCTAGCATTTAATTCTGTTCAAGTCAGTAAAAAAGGCTCAGTTGTTCAGACAATAACATGAAATCCAATTTGCAAAATACGTAATGGCAAAGTAAAAAGTGCTTGCTTTTTTTTCTAAATTTCTTTGGTGACGTTATGCTGAGGTCACTGAAAGTCATTATTCATGTAACGAAGTTCAATACTAACATACAGTTTAATTGCATATTTTCAAATCATTACTCGATTGCCTTTTTCAAAATTTAATGCCGAACGTAACGTAAGAGTGACTTCTCAGTTTTCTTTATCATTACATACTCACAATTAGCGCAAAAAAGAAAAAAAAAAAACGTGGTGACCTGTTGGTGCCACGCCAGTGTTTAATAATACATGTTTTTCTTTCCCATCATGTAGTACAGGATTTTGGATGTAAATTGCCCTGGTAGGCTGGCGACCGTTCATTACTTCCTTTTCGTTCATTAGTGTAACTTTTGGATTCATGATTAGTGGTACCCCTTTCTGTCCAATATTGCTCGTGAGTGAATGCACAAAATAACTTTCATTTCCCAAATTATAGCCCTGTTCGGTTTAATTACTTTTATTTTTATTTTTTATTTTTAATAGACTTTCCATCAGAAGGGTCGGATGTACACTTTCCTCTTACTTATCGGTATCGCGTCTTCGGGAAAGATAGCCTTATACAGTTAGAAAAAATGCATTAGGCATAGACGAGATCCACGGCCATATTGTATATCGCAAGCAGAATAAGCCAATTAGTAAGAGGGAGGTTACAAATGGAGCTCCCAGTTCTGCGCTGGCTCCTGATAACGCACGTCACAACGTCGCAAATGTCGTAACGTAGAAGTCACGCCAGCTCAAGAGTGAGACTCTCGAGCACCCGTCCTGTAACCCTGAGGTCTACCCACGCGACTATCACGCCTTCAGTCTCTTAAAGAAGGCGATTCCATTCGGACGAGGGTGTACATCAGGCAGCTACGGTCTTCTTCACGCAACAGGACGCGGTATTTCAAGAAATTACTATCTTCAACTTGGTGCGTCGATGGCAACGAAGGAAGCAAAGAAAATTGGCTTTAATTTCCCGTCGACATCGAGGTCATTAGGGACGCAGTACAAGCTTGGACTGCGCAAGGATGGAGAAAGAAATCGGCCGTGGCCTTGCAAAGGAACCATCCGGCATCTGCCTGGAGCGATTTAGGGAAATCACGGAAAACTAAATCTGGCTGGCCGGAAGCGTGTTTGAACAGTCTTCCTCCCTAATAGGTCGCTGGAATGATTGCCTCAATGCTCACGGTGAATTTACCTGATTGGCACATCAATTATACGCCCCGGCTTCGAACGGGAACTTTTTTAATCGCTTTTTATCAAATGTAGCAGAACAGTTTTCAATTTAGTGCCAACAGATGGTCCGCACGCGCGGCAACTGTACATGAGATTTTTGATACTTCATTACTTTATAACGCCCCGGCCATATGAAAAGATAGGTGTCATTGCGTCGTAAGGTTGTAATTTCCACCTCAAAAAATCTAGCTGTGGTAATTAAACTTGTATATAGCGTTCCTCGTTGTGTATGTATTCATCATAAAATGCGATACTTATATTTCTCAACGATGGGTGACTTGGTGCAGGCTACGGTTGTGGAGTTCTGAATTTAGGTTGTCCATACCAGGTTTCACGTCAAAAAAAAAAAAGAAACAAAAAACAAAAAAAAAAACACTTCGTCGTCATTCAAGAAATGCCAGCCACGTAGTACTTTGTCCATTTGAGTAAAGAGAAAGAAGTCACTGGGTCCCATGTCGGGGTCATTCATGAAAGTGGCGAGACTGGCCTGAGCAAAGGTTGGGACTTGGTACGGGCGATGATAACCGCGCAGTTGAGCGCCCCACAAACCAAACATCATCATCATCACCAAACATCATCATCATCATCATACGTCAGGGGAATATGGTTCTGAAGTGTAGAATGAGCTGGGCGGTCGCCGTGAAGCGAGTCACCTCCTTGGAATTGTTCCCATGGTGCCTCTTCTTGATATCCTCCTGAAAACTCGTGAGAAGATTTTGATGGTATACTCCTGTGATTGTTTTCGCCATGGGAGCTTAATGTGCTAGCGCCTCTCAGTGGGAGACACTAAAAAATCATTCAACACCACGTTTCCCGATGGTGTTTTCGTCATTTCCCTTTTGCGTGCTAGTGAGTCCACGTGCTCCCACTGCGTACTTTTCTTCTTCGTCTTGGGATGTTAGTGACGCACACAGCACCAGTCAGTGGAGTTTAACTGGCTGAAGATGCCACCAGCGTTGGCCTAAGAGCTCTCACTATTTTACGTAAAATCGTGTTCCTAAAATAGGACAAATTGTGCACAATCACTTCAAGTTTGTATTTAACATTATGAAACTCATATTTTGTGACTAGCTGGTCATATAATAGTTTGTTGCATATATTAATGTCGTTTAAATGCACGAAGTATGGTCAAAACTTTTATACTACTTAACGACAGCTATTGTTCCACGTCTTCGACCACAGCCCGCGAAATCTGACGCTGTAGCCGTCATCTGCGTAGTGATGGAGCGTGACCTTGGCTGCAACACACAATTTCTGGCTTTTCGGAAGTTGTCAGTGAATATCAAAGACTTATCGTATCACTCAATGGGGATTGGAAATTAACGATATTGTTATCATCTTTCTTCATGAACTGAACCGTGCGTTTACTAAATGGATTGTTGTTGAACAATTGTGCCTGACTATCAGCCCCAAAGTAACTGATGGATGGAGAAGCTCGATCAAAAAATTCACTCCACATTGTAAGAACACTACCGTAATCATAGCCTGCCTTCAGCTTCTTGTTGATACTGTGTATACGTCCCTCCACTGAACATCTGAACTTGCAGGTGCAGGGAATGACAAGCCTGTGTCTTATATTACTAAACCCTCTGAAATTTATATTATTTCTAGGTTCTGACGTCGCCAAGCTCTGAAGCAGCTAATTTAATTTTAATTGATTTTAAAATATACTGTGAATTCTAAAGCAATGTTCTTAACTGTACTTCATACTCAAAATTAAAAGATGTGAGCAAGTAACACTTATTCTAATCCGATGTTGTGGCAGCCATCATTAAACTGTTTTATGTAATTAATTATTGAATTTATTAACTGGATTATGAACTTTCTACTAACAAGATCTACGTCAGCAAATGGAAAAACAATGGCGGACAGTGCATAGATACTTAAGATTGCTGTTTAAACAAACTGCATTATTAGCATTGTATATTGAAATACTATATTATTACGATGCTAAAGATCGTAATTTTCACACGAGTTATTGTATGTAATAGATGACAGATGAGTGGGGATTGAACAGTAATCATATAGTCAAATAAAAGTCTAATGACTGTTACTAATAAATTATTATGTTCAAATTAAATGTTCTGTTACTTTGACCTATTGTGATTGATACTCCGTTCACAAAAGTATTTTGCTGAATAAAACGGAAGTCTTGCCTTGTCGTGGTTTGTGTACACACAGTGGTGGCTGCGTCGTCGAAGCGGTGGTGGACGATGATCTCACACAGGTTCTTCTTGTCTCTGATTAACTGATACACGTCAAGCAACATGATGCTTCCCAGACTCATTGTTATAGCAGCAGCCATGAAACTTTTCAGTGTCGTAAGTCCGGAAATTCTATCATCTGCGACCTGATAACTGCAGAGACCACTTAATAGTGTGTAAGGGAAAAGCCACGTCACTTTGATGAAAATTTGACGCACTTTTAGGACCACAATGATTTTAGATCCTAGTTTTTAAATTTTCCTTGAGGCATATGAGTTTCAACTTTATCTATGATAATGACATGAGCTGAAGAAATGAATTAAAATTTGTGCCTCAGCTGGGACTTGAACCTCGGTCTTCTGTTTACTAGGCAGATGTGTTAGCTATACTGTTTCAGTGGTGCAATGGCTAGTACATTTGCCTAGTAAACAGAAAACCAGGGTTAAAGTCCCAGCTGAGGCACAAATTTTAATTCATTCCTTCAGCTTCTGTCATTGTCCTACAGTAATTATATATTTGCAGCCATCGACAATGAGTCTAGATCATTCAATGCCTCACCACCGTCTACTCCTTCTGCGACTGTTCGCACGGCACCACTGAGAATGCCAAGCCGATCATCCTATTCGAGCGCTAGCGTGAAGTAGTATTAATTTTTCTCTTAACTAAAGTATCAATTAAACCCTCAGAGTAGCGCAATCACTCACAATTTAGTAACTTCTACACTGTTCCCATCTTTTTAAAATACTACACGTATACAAAGTAATATATTTTGTATGTTTACAAAGATATCTCTTTTGCCAATCTCCACATATATTTACAAGGTTAATCGACAGATCTTTGTATCGTAAGGGATTAAATTTTTTTTTTTTTTGTTTACGTATCTGGTATAATTTTTCCACTACACATGCCACACAGTTTCTTGAGATGTACCCAAAAGCATAATCGCAAGAAATTTTACCGCAGCAACTACATTCCTGAGTGTCTGTTAAGCCGGCCATAGTGGCCGAGCGGTTCTAGGCGCTTCAGTCTGGACCCGCGCGACCGCTACGCTCGCAGGTTCGAATCCTGCCTCGGGCATGGATGTGTGTGATGTCCTTTGTTTAGTTAGGTTTAAGTAGTTCTAAGTTCTAGGGGACTGATGACCTCAGAAGTTAAGTCCCATAGTGCTCAGAGCCATTGAACCATGTAATTGTGTCTGTTAGTGCAGCAGTTTTCTTAAATACGCTGTTGTGCCAAAACATTGTGTGTGACCCCTTAATAATCATTTTCTGCGGCTTGCCAGCATAATGTCTGGATTTGTCTCCAATCGAGCACTTGTGGGATATGCGACTCGTCAGGCAACAACTCTTACAGAACTACGTGAACAGTTCTAAGAGCGTGGTGTAATGTATCCCACGACAGTATTCATCGCCATGTGTACGATCGACTGGACGCCAGAGAACAGTGCCCGCATTGCCGCCCATGGGGACTACACCACGTCCTCATATGGGTATTTCAGCATGGACCAATATCTGTTTCACCACAGCCACTTGTGCTATTGGTCTGTAAATGTTATCGTTTCATGATATGCACAGACACTGTAGTAAGGAAAAATTTGAGTGAACAGGAAACCTCTAAAAGGGTGTTAGAATTTTTTGTCCAACAGTGAATTTCGTTTCTTGTGATTACGATATGGACTTAGTTTTTCGCGCATCTATGACGATTATTCAGCTTGAGGATTTGGCTACCATTCTCATTATGCAGTTAACACACCTTTGTTGCATTTTAGGTTATGTTTCTGTCTGAATTATAGCTGTAACTGTAGAAACATTTTCCGTTTGTTTGAAATTACTTATCTGAATAACATTATCCAACGTAACTGTCTGGGTTGTCTACATGAGTTTCAGACGTTAGACTGCAACCCTTTTATTGCTTACTCTTTTACTTTTAGTTTATATTTCTGATTATTTAATAAACCGTAATTCAAGCCAGTTCACAGAATATTTGTATTTGACATCACAGGTGAATGTTATTGTTTGCAGCGAGTGTAGCTGTAGGGCAAGAAAGCAGACGTGTACGGCCCTACCTTAGGATTTTATCGAGCCATCCATTTCAAGCAGAACCATGCGTAACCCAGTTAGCTAGGTATGTCAATATGGAGATATCACAGCCTCCAGACCTTTTAGGTAGCGGCTGTGGGGTCATGTTGCGTTTTACATTCATAGGTCGCAATCAATGGATCATTTCATATGTCAAAAGAATTTCCGTTGCTTTGATATGCGCATCTGTGATGAATCATTCCTGAGGGTAGTCAGAACGGGTAATAATACCACCTTCTTTGGGTTTTACTCACTTGTAAATAGGACATCCTTAATAAGGTCCATTTCAAGCAGAGCTTGCTATAGGCAAGTGCCTTACTGCAGTCGATACACCGGTTCCCGTGAAATCACCGAAGTTAAGCGCTGTCGAGCGTGGCTGGCACTAAGATGGGTGACCATCTAGGCCGCCATGCACTGTTGCCATTTTTCGGGGTGCACTCAGCCTCGTGATGCCAACTGAGGAGCTACTCGACCCAATAGTAGCGGCTCCGGTCAAAGATAACCATCATAACGACCGGGAGAGCGGTGTGCTGACCTCAAGCCCCTTCTATCCACATCTCCAACTGAGGAGGACACGGCGGTCGGATGGTCCCGATCTGTCACTTGTGGCCTGAAAACGGAGTGCTTGCTAAGGGCATAGTCACTTTCAATTTAACAGACACCATACACAACGACAAGAGATTCCAGATTGTTCCCCCATTGAGATCTTTGAGAGGGAGACTGCCAAGGGGGATATAACACTGAGTAGTTGGCTACATTTCCTTTACTTCACGCCTATCGTCACAAATTTTATGTCTTCACACTACCGGTTTCGGTCTGTAATGAAAATCTTAAGATTTATTTATAAAAAAAATGTCGTTATATACTGAAGTACATTAAGACATGTTTTTATAAAACGGATCTGAAGATGGTCATTATAGACCGAAACCGGTAGTCTGATGACAAAAAATTTGTGACAATAGGCTTGAAGTAAAGGAAATTTATTCTTTATTTGGATCACTGTTCAATTCACGACCATGTCGTAGCTTGTGATTCAATTGTCTGTTGGCACACCTGTGGCGGCACACAATATTTCGTTGCGCAGGACACGACCACGATGTTCGTGTAGATGATGCTGGAGCTGATGGGAGCACGTGGTCACAGTGGGCGTCGTCAGATCGATATGTACCCCCACTGGAGAAGTGCCAGAGCAGCCGTGGCTTCCAGCACGCCCCACCACACAGCACAGCACCACAGTCCGCCTTATCTCCAGCTGTAACGTGCACTAATGGTCACCTTCAAGCCTCTCCCTGTCCTTCACACCTGATCGAGTTCTGAGGGCGCTTTGCCCCACTAGCGAGCGCTTAGCTGTCTGCCCTGCCTTGGCCAGCTGAGTTCTGCGTTTATACTTTGAAATACGTCTGCTTTCGAGCGAACGTCTTTCAAACCGCGCTCTAGCGCGCCACGGCTAAGTCACGCGCCGACTCAAAGACGACTAACCGACCCTGGTCGACTCTGTCCACTAGAGTGGTACGTCTTTGCAGAGGAATCGACAGGTATATTCCACGCAGATTACCGTGGCCTGTAGATGCGCATTTGGCAGGGCATGCATGGGGAGAGCGGTTGTGGTGGGGGTTACGGGCAGGCGCTGTAGGGGAAATGCTGAGCGCTGGAGGGGAAGTGCCGTTCCAAACTGAAGCCTACGCTCACAGATATTTTTTGTAAATATCAAGTGGAGCCCCTCCACGCCCACACTTGCATGGTGACCATTCGAAAAGGTCTACTGTCACCTCTGCTTTAGTTTGTATGTAAAAAGCATCCCACTGAAAATGCAGCGATTTATTTTCGCTAGACTTGTTAATCATTTGTAACTTTCAGAGATGCGTCGAATTTTGAGTAAAACCTACACACTTCTCTTGTTGCCATGTTTAAATTTTTTCCAAAATACGGCGGCGTTTGCATAGTGTCCCCTCCCTAACATGTTGTGCAGATACATTTGGGGCACAATTCTGAAACAGTGGTTTATTGAGTAAGGAACTGAGGACTATATATGATGACATAATACATGTCCTAATGTACTTCAGTATATAACGACATGTTTTTGTAAAACAAATCTTAAGATGCTCATTATAGACCGAAACCGGTTGTCTGATAAAAAATTTGTGGCGATAGGCGTGAAGTAAAGTAAATGCAGCCACCTAAATTTCTCGGTGTTATCTCCCCCTCGGCAGTCTTCCTCTGAGAGATCCCAATGGGGGAACAATCTAGAATCTCTGGCCGATGTGTATGGTGTCTGTTAAATTGGAAGGGACTTTGCCTGTAGCAAGATCTGCTTGAAATGGACCTTATTACGGATGTCCTATTTACAAGTGAGTAAAAGCCAAAGAAGGTAGTATTATTACCCGGTCTGACTACATTCAGTTGCTTATTAAAAATATCTATCCTCGCTACACAATAAGCGAATAATATCTTCTCTTACGTTGTTCCAAGACCCATAGCATTTCTCGTTTCAACAGTTATCGATGGCCCCTAAAAATTACATTCTTTCCTCAAAAAAAGGCTATAGTTAGTTGAATAGATAATGAACTTTTTCATAACAACAATATGGTAAAATGCTCTCCTCCTTCTGTGCTATAATTTGCCAAAATCTCGTTTCTATATTTCAAATCTTTTATGAAATGTGAGGAATGTTGTAGATATTCTGGCTTTATCACTATCACGGTACGACCGCAAATGAGCGTGTTACATCAGTTCAATATTCTCGAGACTGGTTACAGATTGAGACCCACGTCCAAAGGAAAATTTGATAATATAGCTAAATTTCATACATGGCAACATATTATGTACCCAGAATGAGATTTTCACTCTGCAGTGGAGTGTGGGCTGATATGAAACTTCCTGGAAGATTAAAACTGTGTGCCGAACCAAGACCCGATCTCGGGACCTTTGCCTTTCTCGGGCAAGTGCTCTAACAACTGAGCTACCCAAGCAGGACTCACGCCCCGTCCTCACAGATTTACTTCTGCCAGTACCTCGTCTCCTACCTTCCAAACTTTACAGAAGCTCTCCTGCGAACCTTGCAGAACTAGCCCTCCTGAAAGAAAGGATAGAGCACTTGCCCACGAAAGGCAAAGGTTCCGAGTTCGAGTCTCGGCCCGGCACACAGTTTTAATGTGCCAGTAAGTTTCAACATATTATGTGATTTGCACCAAAGGCAAAATCATAGCGACCACATTTTTTATTGCAAACTTTTTCAAATTTCGCATAGTGCGCGTCTTCCATGGAAATATCACCATAACTATGACCTCTTACGAAATGTTGACACATCATGAACCTGACACATAAAGCTATAAGTAACGCAACAACGATTTTTTTTCTTTTTTTGTCAAACAGTTTCTGTAATATCATTTGAGAAAGAGTGCAGGGCGTGGCCGAAAGGTGGCAAACACTGTCAGCATCCCCTTCTGAACAAAGGAATGAACTCTCCCACTGCGTTGGCCTTGGAGCAAAACTGGTCACTGCCCATCGGCCAGCGTGCCATGCGCGAACCCTACCTCCTAGGAATGCGCGGAAGCCAATCAGAACGCTTGTTGCACATGTTTCGGTTGGGACGCCTCGTGCACTTTAGGCCCCAAGCACAGGCAGCGCACCGAAAGGGCGTGATTTAGAGTGTGGTGTCACCGACAGACATCACACCTGCTGGGTTGTAGCCTTTAAATCGGCCGCGGTCCGTTAGTATACGTCGGACCCGCGTGTCGCCACTACCAGTGACTGCAGAGGTCTAGTCTAGAGAGATTTCCTAGCACTCGCCCCAGTTGTACAGCCGACTTTGCTAGCGACGGTTCACTGTCTACATACGCTCCCATTTGCTGAGACGACAGTTTAGCATAGCCTTCAGCTACGTCATTTGCTACGACCTAGCAAGGCGCCATATTCAGTTACTACAATCTGAACAGATAATACTGTGAATCATGTACCGTCAAGAGCGATGCTCATCATTAAAAGTTAAGTATCAAACTACTTACGTCCGCTTTCTAAATTCTCATTCCTCGTCATGTTCCAGACCTCACGTCAGTGTAGTTCTTCCCTCCTCACGCCAGCCTACGTGAGCTAAAACACGCGCATTTCGGCCTCTACTAGTAACACGGTGTTGGCTCTTCTGCTAACACAAAATAGAGAGTGTCTTGTTTTTTTACGAGGTGGGCGCATTCAACCGACAGCTATCAGAAATACGGTGAGATTGGTCCAACGGACCAGCAGTCCGACTGTATTTATATGGTTGGAATTCATGCATGCTTTAAAGTTATGTGAACTTTATCCTTTAGGCGTTGCATTTTGCATTCCATCTCATCGGAATACTTTTCTCAGTTAACCTTCCGAAAATTGAAGTGATTTACGAACAGTATCTCTCACTCGAGAGATTAGCTTGAAACCCTGTTATGTACATATATCAAAAAAAGTTTTGCATCACCTCGGTTCCGAGAGTTCCGGAACCTGTACAGAAAACTGGAATAGAAGTCAACATAAACATCATTTCCGCCATTTTTATTGCTCATGAAAACCACCATACAGCGAGTCCTTCAGAGGTGGTGGTCCAGATTGCTGTACGCACCGGTACCTCTAATACCCAGTAGCACGTCCTCTTGCACTGATGCATGGCTGTATTCGTCGTGGCATATTATCCATAAGTTCATCAAGGCACTGTTGCTCCAGATTGTCCCACTCATCAACGGCGATTCGGCGTAGATTCCTCAGAGTGGTTAGTGGGGCACGACGTCCATAAAAAGCCCTTTTCAATCTAACCCAGGCAATTTCGGTAGGGTTTATGTCAGGAGAACATGCTGACCACTCTAGTCGAGCGTTGTTGTTACCCTGAAGGAAGTCATTCACAAAGTGAGCACGCTAGGGGCGCGAATTGTCATCCATGAAGACAAGTGCCTCGCCAACTTGCTGCCGATATGGTCGCACCATCGGTCGCCGGACGGCATTCACGTATCGTACAGCCGTTACGGCGCCGTCCATGACCACCAGCGGCGTACGTCGGCCCCACATAATGCCACCCCAAAACGGCAAGAAACCTCCACCTTGCTGCACTCGCTGGACAGTGTGTCCAAAGCGTTCAGCCTGACCGGTTTGCCTCCAAACACGTCTCCGACGATTCTCTGGTTGAAGGCATATGCGACATCCATCGGTGAAGAGAACGTGATGCCACTTCTGAGCGGCCCATTCTGCATGTTGTAGGGCCCATCTCTACCGCGTTGCAAGGTGTCGTGGTTGCAAAGATGGACCTCGGCGATTGTCTGGTTGAAGGCATATGCGACACTCATCGGTGAAGAGAACGTGATGCCAATCCTGAGCGGTCCATTCGGCATATTGTAGGGCCCATCTGCACCGCGCTGCATGGTGTCGTGGTTGCAAAGATGTACCTCGGCCTTCGACGTCGGAAGTGGAGTTGCGCATCATGCAGCCCACTGCACACAGTTTGAGTAGTAACACGGCGTCCTGTGGCTGCACGAAAAGCATTATTTAACATGGTGGCGTTGGTGGCAGGGTTCCTCTGGACCATAATCGGTAGTTAGCGGTCATCCAATGCGGCAGTAACCCTAGGGCGGCCTGGGCGGGGCATCACATCGACAGTTCCTATCTCTCTGTATCTCCTTCATGTCCGAACAACATCACTTCGGTTCACTTCGAGACGCCTGGACACTTCATTTGTTGACAGCCCTTCCTGGCACAAAGTAACAATGCGGAAGCGATCGAACCACGGTATTGACCGTCTAGACATGGTTGAACTACAGACAGCACAACCCGTGTCCCGCCTTTCTGGTGGAATGATTAGAACTGATCGGATGTCGGACCTCTTCCGTCTAATAGGCGCTGCTCGTGCATGGTTGTTTACATCTTTTGGCGGATTTAGTGACATACCTGAACAGTGAAAGGGACTGTGTCTATGATACAATATCCACAGTCACCGTCTATTTTGAGGATTTCCGGAAACTAGGATGATGCAGAACTTTTCTTGATGTGTGTATTTTCTTTCAGCTATCATCTCCGACTCCAAAGCTGGCGCAGTAGCTCAGTGCTTTTGCTGAGGGGGTTGCCAACTCCCTGTAAAACTAATAATAAAAACTGAGTAAAGCTTTTAACGTTAGACATTGAGAGAAGTCATGCGACATCGACACACGGCTCTCCCCGTAGAAGTAAGACGACGAACAAACAACTCGAGGAAAGGATAACTCATTAAAAAAAATACAGAAGTCGAATACACGAGAATACGGATTCAAAGGCTATTGGTTAAAAGAAAAAAAAAGTGATCAGTGTAGATGGCTACCATGCGGAACACCAGAGTTCGATTCCCAGTACTGCCACGATTTTTCCTTGGTAGGAGTACTAGTTTCCTGTTGTATCTTTTAATTTGATAGTGTCATCTGTGTAGCATTAATGCCGACATGGCGACCGATCGCTAAAAGTGACTAGTCTACCCGTTGGGAAAATTGGCCGAGGTGGCCACTGTTGGCAACAGTTAATTCTTAATGTGTTTACACCAATAAGAGTTAGTTACTTCCACATATCAGACATAAAGAGGAGAGTGTTGTACCTCGGAACACTTTTCACGCCTTAGACAGCCCTGTAATGACAATTTTATGTATGGACTTACACCATTTCGAAACGATAGGATTCGCTTTGAGTGTGCTGACGGTTTTCCTGTAATTACAAAAATTACCATGGAAAACTACGGACCTTTCAAACATGAAAAACTGTTCCAAGGTTCTACGCTCATTTACAGAGGAAAGAATATTCTATTCAAATTTAAAAGCGTTGCAATCGATAAAACCTTTTGGTACTGCATTTAATACTCCGTGTGTTACATTTGCACTCTAATGCACATGAGTGATCAGTAAATGAAATCAGAGCTGTTTAGGAAGCGAAGCGGTAAGCACCAAAATGGGAGTTTGGAGATAGAGAGGATTAAAGTTTTCAGTTCATCCACAAATCTGAATAATTTTATTCTAAAATCTGTATGGCTTTTAACATCTGTATTCATCCACACAGACATAAAAAGAAAAACAAACCATAACGCATGAAATATACTTATTTAGCTCGCTGATAAATAAAGATTATGGGTATTCAGAAGTCACCTTCCACCTGCATGCAGTCCTCAGAATAACAGATGCATTTTGAAGTCAGTAACTGAAATAGAAGTTTGTAGCTTCGTCATAAGTAACACTGGGGAGTATCTATTTTTTATTTCCTGATGGTGACTACTTCCGGGCACCTGTGTCCATTTTCAAACCATCCGTGCCGTATGTATGACAATTACACACGATAGTCCACGTACACAAACTGCCCCTGCAGAAATCAAAATGGTATATGGCCGACTTAACAACAGCAAATACCACCACATAGGAAGGACGTTTGAGTTCTCTCATGTCCATCCTATGTGGTGTAATTTGCTGTTGTTAATTCAGCCATATACCGTTTTGATTTCTGCAGGGGCATTTCTGTACGTGGGCTATCGTGTGTAGTTGTCATACGTACGGTATGGATGGTTTGAAAATGGACGCAGGTACTCTGTGAGCGTGGGGTTGATCTGCTATTCTGTTATTCTGCGCAACGGATTAATCTGAGATGTACCCTTTACCCTGTGGCTCCTGCAAGATGTAATGTCCACCCTCACACTACTACAGAAGTCAGACAGACGCTCCTAACGTTCTAAAGAGAAATGCCTGAAAAATTTTCAGCAATAAATATCTTCTGGAGTCGTCCACTGTAAGGAAATGACACAAAAATTCACAAAATTTCATACGTAACTAGTTGGATACTTGGGTACTGGAGTAGTGCTAGCTAGTGTAAGAAAAACATGAAACCATCGAAAATTATTATTTATTTTGCAAAAATTCTGAGAAATCACAATGGCACTTTTAGTTATGAATTGAACAACTTATATCCTGGTTCTTTTTGGAATGTGAAGTTACCTCTCAAGGATAGGATTCGCTAATTAAATTTCTATACAAAGTTTAAGATTGTTTTTGACTTGGCAGAATGGCTCTGAGGCATGCCTACTCAACTTGAATAATTATCCTTTAGAATGTTGCTAGGTACGGTTGAGGCTGTCACGTGTGAAATGCAGTGAAGTGTACTGTTGTGGAGGAAATGTGGGGCTCGCAATAGCTGTAGCGCACAATACCGTAAGTTGCGATGACTGCTGTCTGCGCCGATCGCTGCTGACAAATAAGATAACTCTCGTTCTATCTGGATTGACCTTCACCAATCAAACTCTCCCTACGCCTTGATAAAGTCAAGGACTCCTATTCGCCCCTAGTCTAACTATTGCCGTGGTACACCGTTCAGATAACCAGTCCACCGTGATGCCACTCAAAAATTCGCTCGCTGGCGCTCTGTCGATTCACACAGCACAGTAAGTGTGGCGGCCAACACAGTGAACAACGCTTAATCGCAAGGACTCAATATAGAATAGCACTTCGATTCGCTCCCAACAGAGGTGCTCTCCCAGTGAAGTACTGGGGAGAGACTTTTTCTTTGAGTAAACGTACGAGAGCGCACGCTCTCGTTACGTGTTCTCGCTCCAAGAGTGACAACGGAATGGCGCCTCTCCATGCCAGACGTGAAGGGGTATATCTTTCGCTCTCTTCCATTACTCCTTCAGCTCATCGTCTGCCAATCAGCATTGCTCTTCTAAAATGGGAGAATGACGTTTCGTTTAAGGCGACCAATCCGGAAATCTGTAGTATCACCGTTTGGCGTTTGCTGTCTCCCTGTGAAAATCTCTGAAGCTGTGTGCTATGTGTAAAGAATGCGTAGGTTGGGCACCCCCACACAATGTAGCGGAATTTGCTTTTAAGCGAAACACAGGGTCATTCCCCCTTTCACTCTGGCACACGCTGTTTGCTCCACAGGCGGCCGAGGTTGACTCATCCTCTGAAGGGACCGGCCTCCCGGTGTGTGGTCTGCCTCTCTCGAACTAAAAGCTCTTGTGACCATCGTGTCTGGAATGTATGTGTGTACGCGCACTTGTTATTTGCATATCGTTTACATGAATTCATACAACATTGACTTTATCTTATTGAGTTCGGGTTCGAATGAAGCGTCTTGATGTGTGGAATATGATTATGAGGGCGGAATATGTAAGCAATGAAGGTCAGGAGACAACGACGTCTTACAACTCGAAAGTAGTAACCATCAGGAAATAAAAAAATAGATAATTCCCAATGTAACTTATGAGGATCCTGCAACCATTTATATCAATCAGAAGACAAGTTGCGGATCTATTTTTCACTTGCAGCATGCCGTACCACTGTGGGAAGTCTTATGTTGGCCAGACGTATCGTACTGTTAAAGACAGATGGGACGAACATAAACGTCACAAGAGGTTGGGTCAGCCAGAGAAATCTGCGGTTGCTGAACACTGTCTTGACACGGGACGCAGCATTAACTATGAAGAAACCAAGAGCCTCTCGTATGCTTCTACATACTTTGACTCCATCATCAAAGAGGCGGTCGAAATACGTATAAGCAGTGACCGAATAAACAGAGACATGGGGTTTCACCTGAGCAAAGCCTGGGAGCCAGCCTTGGCGGCACTAAGGAATCGTCAGCCGCAGATTAGCAACTGCACCGTGTCAACGCAGATGGGAAACCTTAGCGCAGATGCTTAAATAGCGCGCCAACACCTCGCGCGCACGAACGGAGTCCGTCGCTCAAGCCCGCTTCCGCAGACGGTGACCCGTTTCTCCAGCAGAGGACTCTGGCATTCGAAGCCGTCTTTGATTGGTCCTCAATGACGTTGTGCCCCCGCTGGCGCCTGCGCTGTTCTAGAAAGCCAACATATAAATTGCCAAGTTTCTCAGCGACGCGACAGTAGCCCCTGAAGATGCCGGGCAATTGTCTCGCTGAAATATTGTGCGGTTGTTACAATATTATCCGGCGTAATTCCCGGGAACCTATCAAGCAGATGCAGCGCCAGGAAAGCGTCAAACAGCACAGATCCATACGGATTTATACTTCGTGCAAATAGCTGCCACCAGCCTTCACACACGATGAGTGTTCTCAAACCTCTGGTATAAAGTCATTACTGATGAGAGTTTCTACACATGAGATGAGTTTTTGAAGCCAACGGGTACTCTCCACAGCAAATACGTAAGGCACTACGAATGAAACGAACAATGTGCATAAGAAATTCAGAAGATGACACGGAAAATTTTAAATCCAAGACAGCCGGCGAGCGGTTCTAGGTGCTTCAGTCCGGAACCGCACTGCTGTTACGGTCGCAGGTTCGAATCCTGCCTCCGGCATTGATGTGTGTGACGCCCTTAGGTTGGTTAGGTTTAAGTAGTTCTAAGTCTAGGGGACTGATGACCTCAGATGTTAAGTCCCATAGTGCTTAGAGCCATTTGAACCATTTGAAATCCAAGGCTAGGAGACAGATGACCTCAGAAGTTAAGTCCCATAGTGCTCTGAGCCATTTGAACCACAGGTATACAAGGCGCCAGAGACGTTGAACGGCGGCAAAGAGGTACAACTTATCCATGGAATTTACTCTGTGGCTGCACAGTCGAGCCACATGGCGATATCGATGTATCATTGCGAGCTGCACCGTTGCGACGTCTTTGTGAGTTTATTGCAGAAAGTGCCGGATTCCATGATTTGTAAAAGCTGAAGCCGCTATCTCTATTAATTAAATTCGTCTCCAAGCGAATTTCAATTGCTTCTTTCACTAACGAGTCCCAGAAAGATAGAATCGAGGCTAAAATATCCACGTTTTCGTACACCATGGAGTGCCCAGTGTCAATACAACGATCTGTCACCGCCGATTTATTAGGTTGTAAAGTCCTGGTATACCTGTGGTGCTCTGTACATCTCTCATGGACTGTACGTGTCGTGTGTCCACACTCACAGGCGATCTTGTAAACCCCAGTCTTCCAAAGCACCCAGGAGTGCTGATGTCTTTGTGTTTGCTGAGAAGCCGTCCTATTTATGACGATAGGCTTTCCACATGTGGCAGAAAAGCCTAAGCTGTTTCGTAACAACCCTCATACTCTTAAAGGACTACTGCAGGACCTTGAGGATGAGATTGCAGCAATTCCAGCAGTCCAGCATTGATCCACCTTCAGTAGCTTGCTAACTAGGGCCCATGAGTGCCAAGAGATGAATAGTGGTCACTTCAAACATCTGCTATACTGATATTAGTGCTATATCTCTTTTTATCTGCTATATTTCTTTGTACCATGGGATTCTGTTCTCTGGGCCACTTTTATTTTCCCTACCCTGTATAAAAAAAATCAATTATGTGGACTCGACGTGTGATGTGAGCAGATGGTGCTGATGCAGTGGAGTAGTGCAGCATGGGAAAGGAGCGGAGTGGTGGGCGCAGTAGCACTTGCTGGACGTATCAACATCTATAGCACTCATCTCTGCAGAGGTCCGAGAAGCACATCTGTATCTTCGTTAGTAAAGGAATGTTTTCAGAACGGAATTCAGCACTCTGTCATTTCTTTTCTTACCCTCAAAATTCAGTTTTTGTGCCATCGACGAGTGTCTGGACACTAACGTTTGTGCCACTGACGACCCTCGAGGGTCTCATGAAGAAAAAATACGCACTACAGTGTAAACGCTCAAGAAAAATTAAGACTGCAAATCTTAGAGTTCGGAGTGGTCAGTCGTATTGAATCACGTATTTGAAGTTATTAGTTATTGATAACTGGATCTATCTTCACAACTGACGTACTTATCAGTCAAAACACTGCAACCACTGCCCACAGCTTTGTTGAATCCCATCTGGCGGCGTTGCGAGCATGTGACGCAGTAACGGAAGTATGTAAGCGGAGCAAACACGGATGGGGGATCACCCTGATGAAGGTACGGGTTACCAAATAGGAAAGTCCATTGAGATAAGTGACTTTGACAAAGGGCAGCTTACTATTACGCAGAGCCGGTGAACCAGCATCTCGAAAATGGCTAAGCTGGTCGAATGTTGACGTGCTACTGTCGTGATCTACTCTGGACACTGAAGCTACCACTAGGCAGGCGCTGGATGGATGGACGTTAAATACTTTGCAAAGAATGAGGGGTTTGGGGCTTATCTGCTCTGTATGTAGGACAGATATCTGCGACATCTCTGGAAAAAGAGCTTAATGTTGGTGCACGCAAAAATGTTTCAGACCACACCACACATTCATCTCCGCAGCAGGCCACCCCACGTGTTCACATGTTGACCCAATGACTTCGTCAATTGCGACTGCAGTGGGCACGGGACAATTGGGATTCGACCGCCGATCAATGGAACCGTGTCGGCTCTTTGGGTAAATCACATTCCTCCTACACTCTATCGATCGTCGTCTCCAAAAATGCCCTCATCGAGGTGAACGGCGGCCCGAAACGTGCAGCGCGCCACGGAGGCAGGCTGGTGGGAGCAGTACAGAGTGTCCCAAACAGAATGACCCGATTTTAAACAGAATTATTTATTAGGAAGAAGGGCTTAACACCAACAAATTGCATACTAAATTACTCAGAAAAGTCAGAAGTTCATAAAAATCTGTGGTGTCACCGCCAGACACCACACTTGCTAGGTGGTAGCCTTTAAATCGTCCGCGGTCCGATAGTATACGTTGGACCCGCGTGTCGCCACTGTCAGTGATTGCAGATCGAGCGCCGCCACACGGCAGGTCTAGAGAGACTTCCTAGCACTCGCCCCAGTTGTACAGCCGACTTTGCTAGCGATGGATCACTGACAAATTACGCTCTCACTTGCCGAGACGATAGTTAGCATAGCCTTCAGCTACGTCATTTGCTACGACCTAGCAAGGCGCCTTTATCAATTGCTATTTATCTTGTGATGCATGTACCGTCAAGAGCGATGTTCACCAATTATGGATTAAAGTTAAGTATTCCAGAAGCCACGTACCTTTTTTACTAGTCTCACCTCCTTTAACTGTTCCAGACCTCACGCCAGCCTGCGTGAGCTTAAACGCGTGCCTTTCGGCTACCCGTCACAGTGGATTGGCTGTCTTGCCAGTCCACAACAAAACCCATCATAAAAGTTCAATATGTCCTCCACTGGCTGCACAGACGACATCTAGCCGATAGCCGAATTCATCCCAAACTGAGCATAAGGTGTGTTGTGTCACTGAAGCTACAGCAGCTGATATTCTGGATTTTAGATCATCAATGTTCAGTGCTATTGACAAGGGATTTCAGATGGATTCCATATTTTTGGATTTCCGGAAGGCCTTTGATACTATACCACACAAGCGGCTCGTAGTGAAATTGCGTGCTTATGGAATATCGTCTCAGTTATGTGACTGGGTTTGTGATTTCCTGTCAGAGAGGTCACAGTTCGTAGTAACTAATGGAAAGTCATCGAGTAAAACAGAAGTGATTTCTGGCGTTCCCCAAGGTAGTGTTATAGGCCCTTTGCTGTTCCTTATCTATATAAACGATTTGTGAGACAATCTGAGCAGCCGTCTTCAGTTGTTTACAGATGACGCGGTCCGTTTATCGACTAATAAAGTCATCAGAAGACCAAAACAAACTGCAAAACGATTTAAAAAAGACATCTGAATGGTGCGAAAAGTGGCAGTTGACCCTAAATAACGAAAAGTGTAAGGTCATCCACATGAGTGCTAAAAGGAACTCAAACTTCGGTTACACGATAAATCAGTCTAATTTAAAAGCTGTAAATTCAACTAAATACCTAGGTATTACAATAACGAACAACTTAAATTGGAAGGAACACATAGAAATGGTTGTGAGGAAGCCTAACCAAAGACTGCGTTTTATTGGCAGGATAATTAGAATATGTAACAGACCTACGCTTGTCCGCCCTCTTTTAGAATACTGCTGCGCGGTGTGGGACCCTTACCAGACAGGACTGACGGAGTATATCGAAAATGTTCAAAGAAGGGCAGCACATTTTGTATTATCGCGAAATGTGGGAGAGACTGTACAGAAATGATACAGGACTTGGGCTGGACATCATTAAAAGAAAGGCGTTTTTCGTTGCGACGGAATCTTCTCACGAAATTCCAATCACCAACTTTCTCCTCCGAATGCTAAAATATTTTGTTGACACCGACCTACATTGGAAGGAACGATCACCAAGATAAAGTAAGGGATATCAGAGCTCGTACGGAAAGATACAGGTGTTGATTCTTTCCACGCGCTATACAAGACTGGAATAATAGAGAATTGCAAATGTGGTTCGATGAACCCTTTGCCAGGCACTTAAATGTGATTTGCAGGGTATCCAGGTAGATGTAGATGTAGAATGTGACGAGGTACGGGAGGAAGGTAAAAACATTGTTTATCATATCCCCACAGGAAGAAATCACATGGTGTCAGGGGACCTTGGAGAACAATAGTGTAAAGCCTGGTCTCGCGGTCCTCTACGACCTATATAATGTTGAGGCACATTGGCATTGAGGAAACTACTTACGTTGTTATGCCAGTGCGGTGGTGCTCCGTCTTGCTGATAGATGAAATTGTCAGAGCCAAGTTGTGGGAATAACCAGTTCCGTAGCATTGCAAGACATGATTGTCCTCAAAAAAAAGTAGGGTCCATATACCATATACCTTGCTATGCGACACAGCACAAAAAACACTTTTGGTGAATCACGTTCATGTTCAATTGTTTCATGAGGATTTTCTAGCCCCCATATACGCACCTTATGCCAGTGAACCTAACCGCTAATATGGAAAGTTGCCTCATCGCTGAATATCAACCGTTACATAAAAGTGTCATCTTCCATGTCCACTAGAATAGCATTGCTAAAGTTCACTCGCTTCACTTTGCCAATATCTGGAAGAGCTTGTACCAGTTGTAATCCCTGCCCTTACAGAGGCACCCTGTTTCTTCAAACTGTTGATACGACCACCGAATGTTCTTTGGTGATGGTGGTTTAGCACGAAATCGAATATGAAAAAACGCCTGCTGAACTGCGATCACTGATTGAGTACGCCTTCTGTTGCGCGGACGCCTTATTGCGCGAGACTGGCTGCACGCTCCAGGTCAGCGCTCGTAGCGACATCCATCGGATTTTTTCTGAAACTCTAGACCATGCCGATTACGTCTAACGCTGTTTCAGTTACCTAGTGACATTTGTCTCAATATTATTACAAGCTGAAATCGGATCACTATTTTTGAGACACCCAGTATTATACTGTGGGAGACATTCTTCTGCGCTTGCATGGGACCTGCGATAATAATCGAAGACACACTGACAGCTGCGAACCATTTCCCTTTATGCTTCATGACTTCCCCAACAGCTATTTCGTCTTGCAGCAGTATAATTGTCCGCGTCTCGCAGCGTGAACTAGGTCGTACCACTCGCTCCTTCCGGCTTCTGGATTTCTCCCTTACAGTCTATGCCCCATTCCTGTCCGCCTCTTCCCCACCCTCACCTACCTTGGCCTCACCTGGATCCCATATCTCTGCTCCATCCAATCCAAAGCCCACAACTGCCTCCGACTCCTCAAACTCCTCTCTGGCCGCACATGGGGGTTGAACCATTCTACCATCCTCCACACCTACAAATCCTTAATCCGACCCATCCTCCATCCTGTGTTATGCCAGTCCCACTTGGATATCCGCCCCCCTCCCCCCCCAAATTCTATAAGGCCCTCCAGATCCTCGAACGCCATGCACTCCGCCTTGCCTTCCATATACACTTCCCGCCCCCACGCGGATCCTCTACAACCTGATTCCTTTCCCCCATCTACTCCCGCTCGAACATATCCACATACTCTACACTTCCCACTGCCTTGATCCCCCTCATCCCCTGGTTGCTCCTCTCAACTCCAACCCCCGCCCTCTGCCACACCTTCACTGTTGTGTCCGCCCTACCCTCCATCTCTACACCCTTCATCTCCTTTCACAAAGTGGCTTCCGTCAACTTCCCCTTCCGGATGATGCCCCCTCTCCCTCCATTTATCCCTCCTATCAACTCTGATCCTCATCTCCCCCTGCTTTCCTCTGTCCTTTGCCTGGGCTCCCTCTTCCCCCCCCTTCCATCCTGTTTTTCTCCTCACCTAATCTCTCTCTGCCTCCCTTCCCCCCCCCCCCCCAGAGTTGTTTTGCATTCCCCTCCTGTGCCTTTCCCCACTCCCTCTCGCATCTGCCCAGCTCCCCCCTCCCCCCTCTTATGGGCCCTCATCCTCCATCGGCTCCTTTCCTCCCCCCACCCACTTCGTTTCCCTCTCCTTCCCCCTTTTCTTTCCCATCATCTGTCCAGGTTCCCCCTGTCTACCCTTGGCTGTGATATGTCATATTTGTGCCTACTTTTTAGTGCAGTGTTCAAGTGAGTGTTCAGTGTTGTGTGTCTTTGTGCGAACAGAAATCATTCTGTCGCTGGGTGTGAATTTTGCATCTCTTGCGAACAGAAACCATACTGCCACCGTTTTTTTTGTCTGTCTATTATTTTACCTGTCTGCTTTCTGTGTATTTTATTATCGTCATCAATCCTTTGTTTTACGTCCTAAGTTCCACAATTTTCCGCCATTTTACCATTTAAGTCACCGATTTTATCGCCTGATTTTATTATTTATTATTTTCATCTTTTTAAAACAAATTCTGTACGCTGAAGAGCGGCGTACTAAGCTGCTGCCAGCCCACCCCCTTCGGGGGGAATCGAAACTCAGTAAAGGAAAAAAAAAGCAGTGTGAACCGTGTTACAAAGGTTTGAGCGGCATTATATTGAACTCACGTTGATGTCTCGGTGACCAGCTTCTCCTGATGTCAATCCTGTGGAACACATATGAGTTGCTACTGGGCGTACGGAAATCATGACCTTTTCAAGACATCTAATACTACTTATCTCCACAAACCTATCAACAAACTATCGGATCCGTGACGCACAGAATCAGTGACGTATTGCGTCCCAAAGACGGACAAACAAGCTGTTAAGTGGATGGTAATAATGTTTTGGCTCAGCAGCATAAATAGTTGAAAAAAAACAGCAGGTCTTCGTTGAATTCTTGAGCACCATTCAGTAGCTGAAAATAGACATTGTTTCACAGCGTCACCTTGCCTCGAGACGAAATCCTCGAAGGATACGGTCAATTGACACACAGTCAACATGGGTTTATAAAACATCGTTCCTGTGAAACACAACTAGCTCTTTATTCACATGAAGTGCTGAGTGCTATTGACAAGGGATTTCAGATCGATTCCGTATTCCTGGATTTCCGGAAGGCTTTTGACACTGTACCATACAAGCGCTTCGTAGTGAAATTGCGTGCTTATGGAATATCGTCTCAGTTATGTGACTGGATTTGCGATTACCTGTCAAAGAGGTCACAGTTCGTAGTAATTTACGAAAAGTCATCGAGTAAAACAGAAGTAATTTCAGGCGCTCCCCAAGGTAGTGTTACAGACCCTTTCATGTTTCTTATCTATATAAACGATTTGGGAGACAATTTGAGCAGCCATTGCAGATCCATTGCAGTGCCCTATTTGCAGATGACGCTGTCGTTTATCGACTAATAAAGTCATCAGAAGATCAAAACAAACTGCAAAACGATTTAGAAAAAATATCTGAATGGTGCGAAAAGTGGCAGTTGACCCTAAACAACGAAAAGTGTGAGGTCATCCACTTGAGTGCTAAAAGGAACTCGTTAAACTTCGGTTACACGATAAAGCAGTCTAATTTAAAAGCTGTAAATTCAACTAAATACCTAGGTATTACGATTACGAACAACTTACATTGGAAAGACCACACAGAAAATGTTGTGAGGAAGGCTAACCAAAGGCTGCGTTTTATTGGCAGGACACTTAGAAAATGTAACAGACCTACTAAGGAGACTGCCTACACTACGCTTGTCCGTCCTCTTTTAGACCACTACTGCGCGGTGTGGGATCCTTACGAGGTAGGACTGACGGAGTACATCGTAAAAGTTCAAAGAAAGGCAGCACGTTTTGTATCATCGCGAAATATGGGAGAGAGTGTCACAGAAATGATTCAGGATTTGGGCTGGAAATCATTAAAAGAAAAGCGCTTTTCCTTGCGACGGAATCTTCTCACGAAATTCCAATCACCAACTTTCTCCTCCGAATGCAAAAATATTTTTTTGACACCGACCTACGTAGGGAGGAACGATCGCCAAGATAAAATAAGGGAAATCAGAGCTCGTACGGAAAGATATAGGTGTTCATTCTTTCCGCGCGCTATACAAGATTGGAATAATAGAGAATTGTGAAGTTGGTTCGATGAGCGCTCTGCCAGGCACTTGAATGTGATTTGCAGAGAATCCATGTAGATGTAGATGTAGATGAAATCGAGAAGAATAAGTTCGTCCACGGCCGTTGTACGAAGTAGCCGGACCATATGGACAGAATGAAAAGGCGACCGTATTTGAAGAAGAACATTGAAAGGCAACTTAGATCACATCAGTCTGACAGAAGTGCTACGTAGTGTTTCCTGCTTATTACGTTACAGTCAAGTCGCCATACACACACCCACACCCACACACACACACACACACACACACACACACACACACACACACACGAAAGGGAAACACCTCACTACTGCTGATGGGTTCGTCACATCTCGTGGTGGTTTCCGCATTACACACGGGTATTCGGGTATTGCAGATCAGGTAGTGTATGTGGTGTAATTGGTCACAGGTCACTGAGTTTGCACGCAGGATCCCCGCAATCTTCTGGCCAACATGTGTGGAGCTGATGACGTCACACGCATCCCACATCCAGTGTGAGCAACAGATGAGATTATCGCGAAATGGCTGACGCGAGAGATTTACAGCGCCGGTAAATGGTCCGCTTATTCGTATCGCTATTAATTATTACACGTTTGATTTATTAATATGCAAACAGCTCATCCATAAAATTATAATATGAAGGTAATTTATTCGTGCGTTCGCAGGGCTGCAGCAAAACGACACCGTTGAGAATTTTATCAAATCACAACTTATGCACTTAAAATTCTGTGAATGTCATTTTTCGCACAGTGCGCCATTACACTGTGCCTTATATGCTGCGTAAGATTCTTTGTAGTGCATGGAGGGATTGTGTGGGGGGGGGGGGGGGTTATAGCAATGATAACCAAATCATTACAACGGCTACCATAAGTGCTCTTTGAAATACAGTGTAAGAGGGCAACTCCAAAAGAAATACAGAGCTTTTTTGTTTTAAATCCTATTTAATTTCCATTGCACTAAAGCGCCAAAGAAAGTGGCATAGGCATGAATATCCAAATACAGAGATATGTAAACAGGCAGAATACGGTGCTGCGGTCGGCAACGCCTATATAACACAACAAGTGTCTGGCGCAGTTGTTAGATCGGATATTGCTGCTACAATGGCACCTTATCAGGATCCAAGTGAGCCTGAGCGTGTAGTTATAGACGGCGCACGAGCGATGGGATGCAGCATCACCGAAGTAGCGATGAAGTGTGGATTTGCCGGTACGACAATTCCACGAGTGTACCGTGAATATCAGGAATCCGGTAAAACATCAAATTTGGCAGGAAAATTATCCTGTGAGAGCGGAACCAACGACGACTGAAGAGAATCGTTCAACGTGGCAGAAGTGCTGTAGTTTTCAATGCTGTACCATCAACAAGTGTCATCGTACGAACCACTCAACGAAACATAATCGATATGGGCTTTCGGAGCCGAAGGCCCACTAGTGTACCCTTGAAGACTGCACGACACATAGCTTTACGCCTCACCTGGGCCCTTCAATACCATCATTGGACTGTTGATAACTGGAACCATGTTGCCTGATCGGACGAGTCTCGTTTCAGATTGCATCGAGCGGATTGACGTGTACGGGTGTAGAGACAAGCTCATGACTCCATGGATCTGCATGGCAAGAGGGGACTGTTAGAGCTGGTGGAGGTTCTGTAATGGTGTGGGGCGTCTTCAGTTGGAGTGATACGGGATTCCTGATATGTCTAGATACGATTCTGTCAGGTGACACGTACATAAGGATCCTGTCTGATCCCCTGCATCCATTCACGTCTATTGTGCATTCCGACGGACTTGGACAATTCCAGCAGGACAATGCGACACCCCAGACGTCCAGAATTGACAGAGTGGCTACAGGAACACTCTGCTGAGTTTAAGCACTTCTGCCGGCCATAAAACTCCCCAGACATGAACATTATTCAGCATATCTGGAATGCCTTTCAACGTGCTGTTCAGAAGAGATCTCCATCCTTATGGACGGCCCTGCATGATTCAGGGTGTCAGTTCTCTCCAGCATATCTTCAGACATTAATTACGTCCATGGCTTGTCGTTTTGCGGCAGTTCTGCGCGGGGGTCCGACACGATATTAGGCAAGTTTACCAGTTTCTTTGGCTCTTCAGTGTGCTTAACCGCAGCGGCAAGCGAACAGTTTACGAACTTAGTCGTTTTGGAAATGCTTCCACCCTTGGCCTGAAAGCCAGTGATCAACCCCTTTTGGACGTCTGTTAAATCACTCCATTTTCTGGTTACGACAATGACTGCACACTTATCCACGTTCCCCCGACGTGCTTTACATACCTTCCACTGCAAGTGCTGCTCCCACCGTCTATGCGATTTCTTTCAGGCGTCCAACAGTAAAGTGGTATCAATGCAACATACATGCACCCAGCAATTTTATATCGTAATAAATGTGTCCCATGTAAAGGAATTATGAAATTCACTTGATATAAATTTCAGGTAAGTTTCAAAGAGTTTGTAGTTAGGTTTTAGATCGACTTGATTCGATAGCCTACTATGAAATTGTACCACAATGTACAGCAGCGAGTAATCTGCCAGCTGCGGAACAGTGTTCTCCTTTAAAAAAAATTTGGGTGGCTGAGATTTCACTTGCAACCTCTGTAACCTGCATGAATGTCTGAAACGTTGGGATAAGCACACTGCTTTCTAGTAACTTGAAAGTGAGTTAATTTTCTAAACGTTAAGGTTAAATACAAAGTGTATAACGGAATAATTCTCGTTAAATTTCGGTCACCTCTCGTACATTATATATATTTTAAGGCTCACCGGCCACTTGACCATCTTCTTCTTCTGTGCGAATGCACAAACAGTGCCCGAAGTCTTACGGGAATCGGCAACGCGCCGTGAGTAATGAGTATAATGGGCGGGGGCACTACGAGTGTAGTGCGGGACAATACATTGAGAATGTGGGTTTCGCGGGAGGCGTGCCAGAGATAAACCCCGGCAGTCGCGCTATCCTCTGCGTCCTCGGTGGCTCAGATGGGTGTCCGCACGGTGGCTCAGCGTGTTCGGTCAGAGGGCTGTTCGCCCTCTGCAATACAAAACTGAGTAAAGGAATCAACGATCAACGTGAATGAATGTCTCGTGACGTCCGCGCAGACCAAACTCAAAGAACAATACCGAACAGAAAAAAAATAAAAAATATAAAAAATGTGGATAGAGCGTCTGCCATGTAAGCAGGAGATCCCGGGTTCGAGTCCCGGTCGGGGCACACATTTTCATCTGTCCCTGCTGACGTATGTCAACGCCTGTAAGCAGCTAAGGGTGTTCATTTCATTGTAATCTCGTACATATGTTGGCTGTCCATCATAAAACTAATCAAACGCTTGATTTTATTTCTCCACCTGGGCCGTAAATACAAAGGCTTTGCTTGTTGTAGAATAACACTTTCTGGTACCACAATTTTTCGATATTTATGTTCTGCGTGATTCGTTTTGAGAGATAATTTCCGTTGTCAGCTGTGGTTTTTCGCTTACTTGGACATTTTTAGTAGCGTTTGCGATGAGTCACCTGCACCACTACTCTGGTGGATTTGTTACCGCGTACCAGCAGATCACAATACAAAAGCACCTGGTAGTGAGGGTGATTCTGTTGGCTTATCGTGAATCAGCTCCTAATCGAGGTTGATAATATATGCGCAACTGACGTGAAAACATTGACAGTGTCATGCGTTTTCCTCAGTCACCACTGTACCTGTTTACTGCAGCGTCACCTCATGTTTCCTATACAGGCCAAGTGCAATAAAAAGTGTTTCAGTAGTAAACGCGCTCAAGTTTTCAGGTAAAATTGTATGCTTGTCAGTACACAGAGGCGAATTCAGAAGTGATTTTATCCTGAGTAGCAACGGTAGCAAGTTGTATTTTATTTTAAAAAATTACAGGAATGTAACGATAGTTCTACGTGTCTCACCTCTGGTCTACTTTTCCATTTCAGCTCTTGTTTTTTGCCACTCGTCGTTCTGAAAAGCTGAGTCAGTACCATCCCATAAACGATGAGGTGTTGATCGGAAGAAGATAAAAGATTTGTATTATCTGTCCCAGACCTTATGCGTAAGCTTTCCCTGTGAAAAGAAATACTGAAAAGACATAGGGAGATTCTTCCATTAGTTTAAAACCCGATCAATACATTAAACTTAAACCTGTGAATTCATAAGACACTATGACTCCGTTTTTAATGACCTGAAACATTCCCCTTTCAATTAAATATGGCCCACAAAGAGACAGTAACATAATCTGGCTTTATCTTACATGCTATATTGACCAGGACCAGTGCAACGAAATAATGAAATGGGGGTTTAACATAAGCTAGACGCAGGTAAGTTGAAACCATAAACTTTACAGCAATCTCATACAGCTACTACCCCTGTGTGTGTTGTTGAATCACTCCCTGTAAGATTAATTCGTGCAATGCAAATGGACTTCTACATCATCATAATATAATAAGAACATATACTAAATAAAAATCCCATGTGATAGCTAAACAACGACGTTGAAAGAGGACTTTTCTACTTGCCATGACGATTTTCAGATAGTTATGGCCATAAATGTGAATGAAGATGTGAATGTAATAAATGTACTCAGCTTCTATCGTATTATATTCATTGTAAGATACCAGAGATGATTAGAGAGGTTACTTTATTTTGTAGAGCGTAGCAGTGTGTGTTGGACCTTCTGGCTATGTACTTGGTTTGCCGCGTAGTGGAGGGAGCACTATTTAAAAGGGATTTTGTAATAGTATGTAATAAGGAAAGATATTGAGATTATATTAATGAAAAAAAGACAAAAGCGTTTAAGGTAATCCGTTTTTTTAAATATTTGTATCTGTATAGTTTATTGTTGTTAGAACATTGCGGATGGCTGAAGATTGCAGTAGAAATTTTATAACGCAACGTATGTTTTTGTCTTACATTTGAAACACGTGTCTTGTACGCAAGGATGTTATTAAGAAAAATTTTGGTAACTTCTATAGTCGTGAGAGTTCTATGGCTCTGAGCACTATGGGACTCAACTTCTGAGGTCATTAGTCCCCTAGAACTTAGAACTAGTTAAACCTAACTAACCTAAGGACATCACACGCATCCATGCCCGAGGCAGGATTCGAACCTGCGACCGTAGCAGTCGCGCGGTTCCGGACTGAGCGCCTAGAACCGCTAGACCACTGCGGCCGGCTGAGAGTTCTATGAAAAGTTGTATTGCTGTCATGGCCTAATGAAGCATAGTTAAACTTGGAGTTGTTGTTCTCCTTCATCAGTAGTTAAGATTAGTTCTCCATTTTCAATTTTAGTTTCATGACTCTGTTTGCACACTCGTATTGCGCGTCACGAGTTGTGTGTTGAGAGGCGCTTTGCGAAAATTGGTAAGATACTGTCTTGCAAATCGCAAATACGGAAAATGAATTTTGGTTTTTGACAGTCTCATCATTATCCTAATACTGACAGGTTGCAGAGCAGATGGTGTTCCGTCAGCACAGGCATGCCAATAAATTTAATTAACATCAAAGTTCATGTCTGTTGTAATGCACAGTGACTGTTAGACTCTAATTGTGCAAAATGTCAGCAACGGTTCTGGTGGGCTTACTATCAGTAAAAGATGTCAATAAAGTGTTATCTTGTGCATTTTCAGCTGTTTTATCAGAGTGTCAGATGCATTAATTTTTGTGTTCTTTTACTCTTGAATTACAGTAACACTTGTGGTAAAATGACTGTTTACTAAAGATTAGCAATATTCAAGGCTAATATTTGAATCTGATCATCTGCATCAATACATGTCCATTGGTCATTCCGATGGACTTGGGCAATTCCAGTAGGACAATGCGACACCCCAAACGTCCAGAATTGACAGAGTGTCTTCATGAATACTCTTCTGAGTTTGAACACTTCCGGTGGCCACCAAACTCCCCTGACATGGAATTACTGAGCATATCTGGAATGCCTTGCAATGTGCTGTTCACCCTCTCGTGCTCTAACGGATTTATGGACGGCCCTGCAGGATTCAGGATGTCAATTCTCTCCAGCATATCTTCAGACATTGTTTACGTCCATGGCTCGTCGTGTTGCGGCAGTTTTGCTCGGGGATCCGACACGATATTAGGCACGTTTTCCAGTTTCTTTGGCTCTTCAGTGTACTTTAACCGCAGCGGCAAGCGAACCGTTTACCAATTTAGTCGTTTTGGAAATTCTTCCACCCTTGGCCTGAGAGCCAGTGATCAATCACTTTCGGAAGTCTGGTACATTACGACAATGGCAGAACTGTTGTCGACGTTCCCCCGATACGCTTTACATACCCTCCACTGCAAGTGCTGCTCCCACCGTCTATGAGTGATAACTGCACGTTGATATTGCTCATAAATCATCACAATGAAGTGGCTGGACCGTGTGCATTAATGTGCTAGCAATCATACTTAAGACCACTATTATATCTTCAAACCTACCTGCCACTGAAGAAAAATAAAGTAAGGCAAATTTAACAAAACTTGAAAACACTCAAAACTGATGCACAGAGCTAGCTGAGAAAGCGACTTTTACCTGGGTCTTTAGTTATAGCGGTTCCCGAAGTTTTGTATGCGTGGAATTTATTTTTGTCTCTGTTTACAACGTTTCTAGGTAGAATGATTGGAGACGTGAAAAAAGGGTTTGTTTGCCACGTAGGGCTGGTCTTGTGAAAAGTAACTCACACGGATGGCCGTGCCCGCAACACTCAGTGTCTGGCCCTGTGCTATGTCTGGGTTCATGACGTAACATAAGCTCACAGGGAACTGTACACGATAAACGCGAAACTGTAGAGTGCTAGCAATAGGCGTGATTCGGTGTATGAAAACTCGCCCTCTTGCGCCACTTCCTGTCAAAATTTCCGCCTCTGTGACGTTACATTTGAGAGAAGTAGCTTTAAGCCTCCGTGAGTTAAGGATTCTCAAGAGAGAGTTGAGGCATGACATTCTCAATTATAGTTATGTCGGTTGACTTCCGGAAGGAGCTTCCAAAGAATGAGTTAAAGTTTGATATTCTGGAGCCGTAGTAAATCTCGTTTTGCTATCTTCGTTGCATTCTCGAGACCGCGTAGTCTTCAGTCCTTTAGCCGTTCTGGTGTATTCAGGAAGATTCGACTGTTTCCTAGCGATTTTTATTCGTTAATCAAACGAAATCTAAATGTAGTGTATAGGCACCCAAATCTCCAAGCAAGCTTAATAAATTCGTTTCTCCTAGCAAAAGATATAAATAAAATATAGCGAAAGAAGCACAGAAATGTCATTAAGGTTTTAATACGCGAACCGTAATCAATAAATCCATTTATCCTAGCAAAGCAAAAACACTGTTAGTTTGTATTCTCAGAGACTACGTTCCAAAAATACATCTATAACTGCGTTTAAAAAAAACTAAGTGTTGTTTATTGGATCTTTGATGTGCTAGAAAATAGTCATGTATTTGTTCTTTGGTGTACTAGGCAGTGGTGATTAAATATGTGAACTACTGTCTGAGCGGGCTATTTCAGTTAAAACTTAAATTGCAATATCTTTTTTTTCGTGTGCTGATATTGATGGAATAAAGCCTCTACATTGCCCCAAGCTACTTTCAAGCTACCTGTGGAAACCCTATGACAATTCGTCTAGTAGTTTCGGGGATTAGCGTGCTCAAACTGACAGACAGACATGGTGACTTAATGGGTTTGTTATCAGTGTAGACGAATCTTGTACATCTCTCATTTTAAAAGAATTTTTGTGCTGATTTCGACTCTTAAGATTTTGCGAGACTTTCACGTTTCTGAAGTTACGAGAAATTAATATTCTGGTTCATATTTTAATAACATGAATTCAGCTGATGCGTTCAGATTACCGTTGTATCTGTAGATCTTGATGTTTTGTCCTACAGCATCTGCTGAATAACTTATACAATTCTAGAGTCAGCCAAGTGACCTTGTCCCCAATTAAACCTACTATCTAACTATGGTCTTCAGTGAAACTTCCTGGCGGAATAAAACTGTGTGCCGGTCCGAACTCCAACTCGGGACCTTTGCCTTTCGCGGGCAAGTGCTCTACCAACTGAGCTACCCAAGCATGACTGATGACCCGTCTTCACAGCTTCAGTTCGGTTAGTACCTCGTCTCCTACCTTCCAAACTCACCTCTGGTCTGCTTTTCCATTTCGGCCTTCGTTTTTTGCAATTCGTCGTTCTGAAAAACTGAGTCAGTATCATCCCATAACGAATGAGGTGTTTATCGTAAGAAGGCAAAAGATCTGTATTATCTGTCTTAGATGCGTAAGCTTTCTCTGTGAAAAGAAATGTTGAAAAGACGTATGCTAAGTCCTTTCATTAACTTGAAAGCCGATTACTAAATTAAATTTAATCCTTTGAGGTCATAAGATACCATGACTCCGGTTTTAATGATCTGAAACATTCTCCTTTCAATGAAACCTGGCCCACTAAGGGACATTAACATAGTTCAGCTATTACCTGACATTTTATACTGACCAGGAGCAATGCAACGAAATCATGAAATGGGGATTTAACATAAGCTAAATCAAGATAAGTTGAAATCATAACCTTTCCAGCTATCTCATACAGACATTACCCCTGCACAACGGACATGTATGGATGCAGATAATCAGACAGGATGCTTACGTAGGTGTCAAATGTCAGATTCGTGTATCTAGAGGCATCAAGGGTCCTCTGTCACTCCAACTGCGCACGCCCCACACCATTACAGAGCCTCCACCAGCTTCAACAGTCCCCTGCTGACATGCAGGGTCCATGGATTCATGAGATTGTCTCCATACTCGTATACGTCCATCCACTTGCAATTTGAAATGACATTCGTTCCGACCAGGCAACATGTTTCCAGTAATCAACAGTCCAGTGTCGGTGTTGGCGGGGCCATGCAAGGTGTAAAGCTTGTGTCGTGCAGTGATCAAGGGTACACGAATAGGGCTTCGGCTCCGAAAGGCCGTATCGACGATGTTTCGTTGAATGGTTAGCACGCTGACGCCCCAGATTTGAAAGCTGCAGCACTTTGCGGAGAGGTTGCACTTCTGTCACCTTGAACGAGTTTCTTTAGTCGTCATTGGTGCCGGCCGCTATGGCCGAGCGGTTCTAGGCGCTTCAGTCCGGAACTGCGCTGCTGCTACGGTCGCAGGTTCGAATCCTGCTTTGGGCATGGATGTGTGTGATGTCCTTATGTTAGGTTTAAGTAGCTCTAAAACTGAGGGACCGATGACCTCAGATGTTGAGTCCCATAGTGCTTAGAGCCATTTGAACATTTTTGTCATGGGTCCCGTTCTTGCAGGATCTTTTTCCGGCCGCAGCGATGTCGGAGGTTTGATGTTTTACCGGATTCCTGATATTCACGGTACACTCGTGAAATGGTCGTACGGGAAAATCGCCACTTCATCTCCACCTCGGAGATGCCGTGTTCCATCGCTCGTGCACCAACACCACGTTCAAATTCACTTAAATCCAGATAACCTGTCATTGCAGGAGCAGTAACAGATCTAACAAATTGTGCCAGACACTTGTTATCTTATCTTTGCCCACCGCAGCGCCGTGTTTTGCCTGTTTGCATATCTCTTTATTTAAATAAGCATGGCTATGCCAGTTTATTTAGCGTTTCAGTGTATATCGTGCTTGGTATAAGGGCGCTATCCAAAACCTGCGCCGAGACATGGTGTGATGGAGATGTGTATGGTCGAATAGACGTGTAGCTCTTGAGCACCAGCCCGCCTAGATGGATCAGGGGGCTTACAACAGTGTCCCTTAGACAAGCTTTCAGCGAAGGCTGCTGTGTATGGGCTTCCACAGCTCGCACCTATTTAATTCGCCCAAGCTGACTCCAGTCCATCGGCGACGAAGGCTGGAATTTGCATCGCAACTGGACGTCCACTAAGCGTCGATAGGTGGCCCTTCCCGATGAATCACGTTTCATGCTCCATCGGACAAATAGCCTTTCTCGTGTACACCGCGAAACGTCGCAAAACGAACACCGTGCAAGAGTTATGACCTGGGGAATGTTTTAGTGGCATTCCCTGGACGATCTCGTTATTCTGGAAGGCACATTGCATCAACGCAAGTATGAATATATCGTTGGGTACCATGTCCAGCCCTACACGCAGTTTGGTTTTTCCTATACACAATGGCATGTACCGGTAGGACAACGCAACTTCTCACATAGCTGTCAATGTACGTGTGTGGTTCGAAGAGCTCCATGATGAGTTTACCGTACTTCCTTGGCCACGAAAGTCCTAAGATTTAAAGGAAATCGAGAATGTATGGTACAACCCCGACCAGGCTGGTCGGGTCATGGATGCTCAACCGAGAAACCTGTTGCAGCTGGCCACGGAGCTGGAGTCGGAATAGCTCCAGATGCCTGTCGGTATCCTCCAGAACCTCACGGACGCTCTTTCTGGACATCTAGCAGCGGTCCGCGCTCCAAAAGTTGGTTATTCAGGTTTTTGACAAGCGATCACACTAATGTGACAGGACAGTGTACTTTCAAATCCATATGTAACAGAATGTAAATAAAAATAATAATGGCCTTGAGGCAATTTAATTCTACTACTGAACTTATTTTTATACTTCGTTTTGTGACATCACATCCGTTAAACAGATGAGAATAGGGATGTCTAACAACAGGGTGTCCCAAAAAATCAACGACAAGGTTTAGCGACAGGTCCTTTACATGAAAAGAAGATAAATATGTCTAGTAAACATGAGCTTTGAAATGTGTACTTTAAGACCTATTAGCCCTCGTTCATCTCCAATACTATGAAATAAATCTCTTCTAGTTCAAGCTCTTTGCTTTCCATGTTTTAGGGGGAAGGTAGTCTGAACCAAAACAAGAATAAAAGTCTAGTAAACATGCGCTCTAAATTGCTCCCTAAGAGCTATGAGATGTTGCATTTAACATCTGACGATGCCACTATGGCTCCAGTACATTAGGACTTTGTTTTTATAAAACAGATCTGATGATGGTGATTATAGACCGAAACCGGTAATCTTTTAATAAAAAGTTTCTGACCATAGACGGAAATTAAAGGTAACTTATTATGAGATGTATTTCAGACTAGCGAAGATAAAAAATGCTCGTAACTCTTAAAACATGTATTTTAGACCCCATCTGTACTGGGCACTTTTCTTTGGTTTGCCTTGGTTTGGTCCATATTATCTCATTTCAAAAAATTGTAAGCAAAGAATTAGAAGAGATGTACTTCATAGTATCGCAGATGAGTTCTTACTTGTTTTGGTGTAAGGAACCTGTCCTTAATGCTCTTCGTTCTCTCTGTCTCTCTCTCTCTCTCTTTTTTTACACCATGTATATTTTGGGTTTCGGTAGATGTCAATCGTCATTCTAGAGTGACATCAGTAAGAATTGCTGTGCCTTTAATTTTTGTGAACGCAGCCAAATGTAGTTGACAACACTGCATAAACATTGCATGTGTCAGTCATGAACGACTTGTGTGAGTTGTTTACAATATAAAAACTGAACTTTGAAGATGTGTATCGATTTATCACTATTTACATGGCAAATAGTTACAAAAACCTGACAGCGCAAGTTAACTTCGGGACCAGAGACGAGGAGTTCACTGCAGCCGTCCAGTTCACAAGGATGGATTTGTGGTGTACTTGTGCAGTCGTGAATTGGCTGTCAGACTTTTTTTTTTAACCCTTTAACTGCTCTGGACGTGTTAACGCCCGCGTCTTTGTACCTCGAGCCACCAGTCCTTCTACATGGTACTCTGAACGTGTCTATGCGTAGACGTGTCTTGTACGCGAAGACACCTTCAGAATACCAGGTAGAAGGACTGGTGGCTCGCGTAAACACGTTCAGAGCAAACAGGGACAGGTACCAAGGCGCGCGGTTAACACGTCCAGAGCAGTTAAAGGGTTAAATAGAGCCTAAACATAGGTAACTGCACAACAAGCAAAACCAAAGCAAAGCTCCACGTTCTCATCCAGATGGACGATTCGGGAACGACCGACCGCCAGTGGCGTCACTCGCATGTGCTGTAGGGACGTGAGGGGTCAACACACCTGCCCACTGGCCTTCGTCGGCTGTTGGAACTGCTCATCCCAGTAGCTCCTCTACTGGCATCACGAGGCTGAGCGCAGCCCGTTCCAGTCCTCCCACCAACGAAAATACCTGGCAGTACTGGGAGACATACCTTGGTACTCTGCACCGCAGACAGAAAGGCTGACCACTAAACCACAAAGGCGGATTCACGCCACAACCTGATCACTGGAAATGGCTTCGTGGCTGCAACTGTGCACTACCGAGGAATAAACGGCTGGCACATAAAGGGCAAAATTAAAAAAAATTTAAAATCTTCTGAAGTTATGTCACATAGTACTCAAAGAGATTTTCGTTCCATGTGATCAAATTTGTCTAAACGCTCTCTTTTTAGGTTCCTTTTCACTGTGCGAAACAGCAATAAGAAAAGTAGGTTGATCAGTAAAGAATGTTACATGAGAAACCATCGTCTTTCTGCTTTTGGCAATAACGTTCCAAACACTCAACTCTGGGTGGCATGGAGTGTTGTCGTACTGGTGGCTCGAGCACTTTGATCACCACAAAGCAGGCAGTTTCTGTGGTGCTGTCTGGAGGGTGAGGTCGCAGGTCACTGTTTGTATCTCATGACGGCTCCACGAGGTAAACCATTCCCTGCCAGACGCAGCCACAAAGCAGAGACGTTGGTAAAGATGGGCACTCAAAAGTTTCTATACGCCACCGCTGCTGGAAGCGTGCCTATCACCAGAGAGGCCAGAGACACACCGACAAGAAACAGGCAGCCAACGCTCTCTCGACAGCGTGTATCTAGGTCGTCGCTTTTGGCTGGAGGGCCACATTGACTCTTTCTAGTTTGGTGTCTGTCATTCATTCGCAGAGCGGCCTTGCTTAGTAAGGGGCTACGACAGGCCGTTGCAACCAGAGTACTGATCATAGCGGGACTTGCAATGAGAATAAAGTTTTAATAGCAAGATTACCAATATTGCCTGCAAGAGGACAATTGCTGGTGGCCTTGTACAACGACACGTGGATTCTATACCAGTTAACTAAATACGAGGGTCACTCCAAAAGAAATGCACACTACGTTTCTTTAATCAATCTTTTGTTCTACATGTTTGAAAGTTTTGGAGTGTGTAGATAGATCCTTTAGGAGCAATATTTTCTTTTCTCCACATAATTTCCATCCCTCTCAACTGCCTTACGCCATCTTGGAACAAGTGTTTGTATACCTGCACGGTAAAATTCTGGACCAACCTGTTGGGGCCACTGTTTGGCAGCGTGCACAAGGGAGTCATCATCTTCAAACCTTGTTCCGCGAAGAGAGTCTTTCAGTTTCCCAAAGAAATGACAGTCAGATGGAGCCTGGTCAGGACTGTAAGGCGGGTGTTTCAGTGTTGTCCATCCGAGTTTTGTGATCGCCTCCACGGTTTTTTGACTGACATGTGGCCGCGCATTGTCGTGCAACAGCAAAACATCCTGCTTTTGCCGATGTGGTCGAACACGACTCAGTCGAGCTTGAAGTTTCTTCAGTGTCGTCACATACGCATCTAAATTTATGGTGGTTCCACTTGGCATGATGTTCACAAGCAAGAGTCCTTCGGAATCGAAAAACACCGTAGCCATAAGTTTCCCAGCAGAAAGTGTGGTTTTGAATTTTTTTTTTCTTCGGTGAATTTGCATGATGCCACTCCATTAATTGCCTCTTCGACTCTGGTGAAAAATGATGGAGCCATGTTTCATCACCTGTCACAATTCTTCCAAGAAATTCATCTCCACCATTCTTGTACTGTTCCAAAATTTCGCTGCATACAGTTTTTCTTGTTTCTTTGTGAGCCACTGTCAACACCCTGGGAACCCACCTGGCACAAACCTTTTTTAACGCCAACACTTTCAGTATTCTGCAAACACGCCCTTCCCCTATCCCAACGTAGCGTGACAGTTCGTTCACTGTGATGCGTCTGTCAGCAGTCACCAATTCGTTGACATTCTGCACATTGTCTGGAGTGTGTGCAGTATGAGGCCTGCCGCTGCGAGGACAATCCTCAATATTACCGTGCCTGCTTTCATCACGTAACCTGCTTTCCCACCGTCTAACTGTACTGCGATCGATACCAGCATCTTCATACACCTTTTTCAACCTCTTGTGGATGTTTCCCACCGTCTCGTTTTCACAGCACAGGAATTCTATGGCAGCACGTTGCTTCTGACGAAAGTGTAACAGCCACCTTGAAGACATGGTGTGACGGCGCCACTCACGGGAACAGGTTGAACTAAGTTTGAAAACAAGCGGGAAGCATGTATCTACACACTGTAAAACTTCCACACATAAAGAATGAAAACTGTATTTTTACAAAAATAGTGTCCATTTCTTTTGGAGTGACCCTCGTACTTTCAGTTATGTAAATAAAGAACTGTATTAATCCACCTGTGCATTTGTGTTGTAGAAAGAGGATACTGGCTGCCCATATCAACAGGCTCTCTCTCTCTTGATCCTTGGTACAAGACTTAACACCACGGTCCTAAAGCGTGATTCGAGTATATGCACTATTCTTGTACTAGCGACAGTAATAAGTATCTATTGTCATTCAAGTACAGATGGACTGAGTCCGACATTACTATTAGAGAATACAGCTCTGTTACTCAACTCCTGCTTCGCTAGCTCATATGGTAGAGCACTTACCCCGATAGGCAAAGGTCTACATCTATATACATACTCCGCAATCCACCATACGGTGCGTACCACAAATAGCATCTTCTCTCCCTGTCCCACTCCCAAACAGAACGAGGGAACAATGACTGCCTATATGCCTCTGTACGAGCCCTAATCTCTCTTATCTTATCTTTGTGGTCCGCGAAACGTAAGTCGGCGGCAGTAAATTTTTACTGCAGTTAGCCTCAAATGCTGGTTCTCTAAATTTCCTCAGTAGTGATTCACGAAAAGAACGCCTCCTTTCCTCCAGAGACTCCCACCCGAGTTCCTGAAGCATTTCCGTAACACTCGCGTGATTATGAAACCTACCAGTAACAAATCTAGCAGCCCGCCTCTGAATTGCTTCTATGCCCTCCCTCAATCCGACCTGATAGGGATCCCAAACGCTCGAGCAGTACTCAAGAATAGGTCGTATTAGTGTTTTATAAGCGATCTCCTTTACAGATGAACCACATCTTCCCAAAATTCTACCAATGAACCGAAGACGACTATCCGCCTTCCCCACAACTACCATTACATGCTTGTCCCACTTCATGTTGCTCTGCAGTGTTACGCCCAAATATTTAATCGACGTGACTGTGTCAAGCGCTACACTACTAATGGAGTATTCAAACATCACGGGATTCTTTTTCCTATTCATTTGCATTAATTTACATTTATCCACATTTAGAGTTAGCTGCCATTCTGTACACCAATCACAAATCCTGTCCAAGTCATCTTGTATCCTCCTACAGTCACTCAACGACGACACCTTCCCGTACACCACAGCATCGTCAGCAGACAGCCGCACATTGCTATCCACCCTACCCATACACCAATCACAAATGCTGTCCAAGGCATCTTGTATCCTCCTACAGTCACTCAACGACGACACCTTCCCGTACACCACAGCATAATCAGCAAACAGCCGCACATTGCTGTCCACCCTATCCAAAAGATCATTTATGTAGACAGAAAACAACAGCGGGCCTACCACACTTCCCTGGGGCACTCCAGATGATACCCTCACCTCCAATGAACACTCACCATCGAGGACAACGTACTGGGTCTATTACTTAAAAAGTCTTAGAGTTCGAGTCTCGCCAGTCTGCCAGGAAGTTTCATATCAGGGCACACTAAGCTGAAGAGTGAAAATTTCATTCTGGAAACACTTCCAGGCTGTGGCTGAGACATTTCGACAAAATATCCTTTCTTCCGGGAGTGCTAATTCTGCAAGGTGTGCAGGAGAGCTTCTGTGAAATTTGGAAGTGGGAGACTAGGTACTTTCGGAAATAAGGCTATGAGAACGGGTTGTGAGTCGTGCTTGGGTAGCTCAGATGGTAGAGCACTTACCCGTGAACTGGAAAGGTTCCGAGTTCGAGTGTCTGTCCGCCACACAGTTTTAATCTGCCAGTATGGTTCAACCTACTAATATTTTATATGTGTTGTAGTAACTTCTCGAGTTCCGTTAGTTAGGTTTAAGTAGTTCTAAGTTCTAGGGGACTGATGACCTGAGCTGTTAAGTCCCATAGCGCTCAGAGCCATTTGAACCATCTGAACCTACTGTAAGCGATACTGCCGTCATCTGTATATGTGGATATCGCTATCCCAAGAGATTTCACCTCGGTGTATGGTGGTAACGACAGGAAGAATAACTTCTTTGTATCGTAGCTACAAAATAGCAGGTCAGCAACTGGAAGCAGTTAATTCCATAAATTATCTGGGAGTACGCATTAGGAGTGATTTAAAATGGAATGATCATATAAAGTTGATCGTCGGTAAAGCAGATGCCAGACTGAGATTCATTGGAAGAATCCTAAGGAAATGCAATCCGAAAACAAAGGAAGTAGGTTACAGTACGCTTGTTCGCCCACTGCTTGAATACTGCTCAGCAGTGTGGGATCCATACCAGATAGGGTTGATAGAAGAGATAGAGAAGATCCAACTGAGAGCAGCGCGTTTCGTTACAGGGTCATTTAGTAATCGCGAAAGCGTTACGGAGATGATAGGTAAACTCCAGTGGAAGACTCTGCAGGAGAGACGCTCAGTAGCTCGGTACGGGCTTTTGTTAAAGTTTCGAGAACATACCTTCACTGAAGAGTCAAGCAGTATATTGCTCCCTCCTACGTATATCTCGCGAAGAGACCATGAGGATAAAATCAGAGAGATTAGAACCCACAGAGAAGCATACCGACAATCCTTCTTTCCACGAACAATACGAGAGTGGAAAAGAAGGGAGAAACAATAGAAGTACTCAGGGTACCCTCCGCCACACACCGTCAGCTGGCTTGCGGAGTATGGTTTTAGATGTAGATGTAGATGTAAATCAGTGCTTGCTACGATACAAAGATGTTATTCTTCCTGTCGTTACCACCATACACCGAGGTGAAATACTCTTTGGATAGCGATATTCACATATACAGATGGCCGCAGTATCGCGTACAGTAGGTTCAAATGGTTCAAATGGCTCTGAGCGCTGTGGGACTTAACAGCTCAGGTCATGAGTCCCCTAGAACTTAGAACTACTTAAACGTAACTAACCTAAGGACATCACACACATCCATGCCCGAGGCAGGATTCGAACCTGCGACCGTAGCGGCCGTGCGGTTCCAGACTGAAGCGCCTAGAACCGCTCGGCCACTTCGGCCGGCGCCGCGTACAGTAGGTATAAGGGCAATGTGTTGGTGAAGCTGTCATTTGTACGCATGTGATTCACGTTAATAAGTATCCGACATAGTTACGACGGCACGACACGAATTAACAGACTTTGAACGCGGAATGGTCGTTGGGACATTCCATTTCGGAAATCGTTGAGGATTCTATATTCCGAGATCCACAGTATCAAAGTGTGCCGAGAATACAATATTTCAGGCATTGACTCTCACCACTAACAACAGTGGCCGACGGCCATCACGTAACGACTGAGAGCAGCGTCTTTTGCTTAGAGTTGTCAGTGCTAACAGACAAGCAACACTGCGTGAAATAACAGCAGAAATCAATGTGGGGTGTACGACGAACGTATCCGTTAGGAAACGGGCAACCGTCGCGAGTGCCTTTGCTAACAGCACAGGATCGCCTGCTGCTCGTCTCCTGGGCTCGTGTCTATCGTTCCGACCCTAACCGACAGGAACTCTCATGGGTATGACAGGGTATCTAGCAGAATACTGAAGTATTGTTCCATGATTGTTAGCCCAGTACTTAGCCATATCTGTAACTTTTTCTTTAGGAGTGGTCGGTTTCCTAACCGATTAAAGTACTCGGTAGTGAAGCCACTTTATAAAAAGGGATACAGGGATAATGTTGACAATTATAGACCTATTTCTATGCCATCGGTGTTTGCTAAAGTTATCGAGAGGGTTGTATATACAAGGTTACTGCAGCATTTAAATTCACATAATTTGCTGTCAAATGTACAGTTTGGTTTTAGAAATGGCTTAACAACTGAAAACGCTATAGTCTCTTTTCTCTGTGAGGTTTTGGACGGATTAAACAAAAAGGTTGCGAACGTTAGGTGTTTTCTTTGATTTAACGAAGGCTTTTGACTGTGTTGACCACAAAATATTACTGCAGAAGTTGGAACATTATGGAGTAAGTGCAGTAGCTTACAATTGGTTCGCCTCTTACTTTAAGAACAGAAAGCAGAAGGTAATGCTCCGCAATATTGAGAGTGGTAATGATGTTCAGTCCCAATGGGGCACTGTTAAGTGCAGCGTTCCCCAAGGGTCGGTGCTGGAGTCACTGCTGTTTCTTATTTATATAAATGATATGCCTTCTAGTATTACAGGTGATTCAAAAATATTTCTGTTTGCTGATGACACCAGCTTGGTAGTGAAGGATCTTGTGTGTAATATTGAAACATTATCAAATAATGTAGTTCATGAAATAAGTTCGTGGCTTGTGGAAAATAATTTGATGCTAAATCACAGTAAGACTCAGGTTTTACAGTTTCTAACTCACAATTCAACAAGAACTGATATTTTAATCAGACAGAATGGGCATGTTATAAGCGAGACGGAACAGTTCAAGTTCCTAGGCGTTCGGATAGATAGTAAACTGTTGTGGAAAGCCCATGTCCAGGATCTTGTTCAGAAACTAAATGCCGCTATATTTACCATTAGAACAGTATCTGAAATAAGTGACACTTCAACACGAAAAGTAGTCTACTTCGCATATTTTCATACGCTTATGTCATATGGTATTATTTTTTGGGGTAATTCTTCTGATTCAAAAAGGGTATTTTTGGCTCAAAACCGGGCTGTTCGAGCTATGTGTGGTGTAAGTTCGAAAACCTCTTGTCGACCCCTATTCAATAGTCTGGGAATTTTGACATTGCCCACACAGTATATATTTTCTTTAATGTCGTTTGTTGTTAGCAATATTAGCTTATTCCCAAGAGTTAACAGCTTTCACTCAGTTAATACTAGGCAGAAATCAAATCTGCATGTGGAATACACTTCCTTGACTCTTGTGCAGAAAGGAGTGCAGTATTCTGCTGCATCCATTTTCAATAAGCTACCACAAGAACTCAAAAATCTTAGCAGTAGCCCAAACGCTTTTAAGTCTAAACTGAAGAGTTTCCTCATGGCTCACTCCTATACTGTGGAGGAGCTCCTGTAAGAGCTAAAAAATGGAGCAAATTCCAGTGTTACATTCTTGATTTTCTTTATTTAAACTAACGACTTGTCGGCTGAATATGTTTCTTATATTTCATTTAATCTGTTTTTACAATCTACAACTGAATATGTTTCTTATATTTCATTTCTACAAGGGTGTTATAATTTCATGTATTGACTCGTTCCATGACCATGGAGACTTCTCCTTAATGTGGTCCCACAGAACAACAAATAAATAAATAAATAAAATAAATAAGCACCTGATCTGGCTTCTACCACACACTTTTCATTGTTGAGTGTTCTTGCTGCCAACTAGAGTGTAGCTGTTAACCTTGTGTGGCAGTAGGTTTCTAATAGTAAATCACATATTAGCTAGATCGATAAGGACTGTGTTTGTTGTGTGCAGATGCAGGAGGAGCTGGCCACAGTTCAAACGTAGTTGGAAGCTTTGTTGGCCACAGTCTCCAGAGTGCCACCTCGAGGTGGGGGTGGGATGCCAGGGGCAGCCTCTGCTGTACTAGATGTGTGTGTGTGTGGGGGGGGGGGGGGTGGGGGGGGTGGGGGGAATGACACAGTTCTCGGCCACTGAGCCGACCTCAGGTGCGACAGAGCCCCGGCCGGGCCACAGTCACCTCAGTGTGGGTGGCGGCCTGTGTCGAGGTCTCGAACCTCAAGGCCAAGGCTGCATGAGGGACGCAGCTCCTGCCAAATCCCATGCAGTTTTGCTAATAGATTCAGCTTTCTGATGCTGGGGGGAGGGGGAGGGGAGGAGGCTGAGCCGGATCAGAATGCACCTACTGCCAGGATAGAGGTTGCTACATCGGCAAGGTCTGGACAGGCACACGGGGTAGGGGTTTCTTAGTTACTGGGAGCTCCAATGTTAGGCAAGTCATGGAGCCCCTCAGGAACATAGCGGCTAGGGCGGGGAAGAAGTCCACTCGGTGTGCTTTGTGGGTGGCCTTGTCTGGAATGTGGAAGAGGCTCTTCTGGCGGCTATCGAGGGTGCAGGGTGCAGCTAGCTGCTGATTGTTGCACATGTCTGCACCAACGATGCCTGTCCGTCAGGGTTCTGAGGAAATCCTTGGGTCCTTTCCACGGCTGGCTAAATTGGCGAAGGCGGCCTCCATACCACAAGGCCAGGAGTTTGAGAAACACAGTGGCGAATTCCAATTAATGGGCTGGTTCCACAAGTCGCCAGATCTGAACCCGAGCGAACACATCTGGGGCGTGTTTGAACGTGGCGCCAGCGCATATCGGCCCCCTCCCCGGAATTTACTGGAAATTGACGACCTGTGTGTGCAAAGTGTGGTGCCAGCTCCCTCCAGAAACCTACCAAGGCTTCATTGCTTCCTCGCCAGGATGGATCGCCGCAGTTATCCGTGCTAAAGGTGGACATACCGGCTATTACGTATGTGGTCAGAATGTTCTGGCTGATATAGCAACACTGCACGTACCATCTAAAGCTGAGCGCGTTCCACACACTAGGATCAATACCACAAGCTATCCCCACAATGGTGCTTTCAATGGGAAGTAAACATCAGCTGCTTTACTGAAAGTGCAATCGACTCGTGGAACTGAGCCAACCAAACACGTTTCACTTGCAGACTGATAGTATGTACTCCATTCAGGTTGTCAGGTCCCAACCGGCACATACAACCGCCCGTCCACATACAACTCCACACATAGCGCCGGCCGCATGTGGCCGAGCAGTTCTAGGCGCTTAAGTCCGGAACTGCGCTGCTGTTACGGTCGCAGGTTCGAATCATGCCTCGGGTATCGATGTGTGTGATGTCCTTAGGTTAGTTAGGTTTAAGTATTACTAAGTTCTAGGGGACTGATGACCTCAGATGTTAAGTCCCATAGCGCTCAGAGCCATTTGAACCATTTGAACTACACATAGCTGCAGTGCGTACGGCTAGTTGTACTATGGCTCCGCCTCTTATGTACGCAAAAAAGCACTCACCATCCAGTCGCTCTTTCTCTCTCTCTCTCTCTCTCTCTCTTTCTCACTGTTTGCCCCTGTCTTATTCCTCTGTCTGTCTGTCACCTGTCAAGAGCCACTGTGGGCACCCTTTTAAAGACTACCCGCGCTGGTTTCTCTAATATGTGGAAGCTGGAGCCAGCTCGACTACAGTACGGCTCAGTTTTATTGTGTTTCTTTCTTCAGAGCTCTAAAAATACGGAAATCTCATGGAGTGAGATGGGGACTGTATGGAGGACGTCTAACAGCTTTCCAGTGAAACCTTCCAGTCAAATCATTCCTTCCAACATGCTGTTCGACACAACATCGAACAGCGAACGTAAATTTGCCTTGAGAATGTAGCATGTCATAGACTGGTGAGGATATCGTCAATACCGCCCACAGAAAGCACAATATTTCCAGACAACGCGACATATTTCAAAAGTTTTTGATGTGCCCATATTCATACAAAAACTCTCACTCAATCAAAAAAAAAAAAAAAGGTTCAAATGGCTCTGAGCACTATGGGACTCAACTGCTGTGGTTATCAGTCCCCTAGAACTTAGAACTACTTAAACCTAGCTAACCTAAGGACATCACACACATCCATGCCCGAGGCAGGATTCGAACCTGCGACCGTAGCAGTCGCACGGCTCCGGACTGCGCGCCTAGAACCGCGAGACCACCGCGGCCAGCCTCATTCAATCACCACACCTTCAATATTATTGGACTTCCGGAAGGTTTTCGTAATAATACGGCTTGTCTCACCATACCCAGGATGAGCTATAGCAGTCACTCCGTCTTCAGGCCACAAGTGGCCCATAGGGATCATCCGACCGCCATGGCATCCTCAACTGAGGACGCAGATAGGAGGGACGTGTGGTCAGCAACCACTCTACCAGTCGTTATGATGGGTTTCTGTGACCGGAGCCTCAACTGTTCGGTCGACTAGCTCCTCAATTGGCATTACGAGGCTAAATGCACCCCGAAAAACGCCAACAGCCGATGGCGACCCGGACGGTCACCTATCCAAGTGCCAGCCACGCCCGATTAGCGCTTAACTTCGCTGATATGACGGGAACCGGTGTACCCACTGCAGCGAGACCGTTGCCCCATGAGCTATAGACTTAGTTAATAACTGACGAGGGCCATTCAATGGGTAATGCAACACATTTTATCTATCAGCGAGTTTCGATTTAAAAAATGCGAAATTTGCTGTGGGACATCGCTTGATACCCTGTAGTTTCACGAGTCTCGATAAGTGGTGGCGCTATTTGTAGTCCTCAAAATGGAACCTGTAACGGAGGTACGTTCCAAGTAGAGAGATGTCACAGTTTCTTTTGGCTGAAAACCAGGGTTTCTACGGAGGTGAGGCAGTGAACAAAAGCACGGTGAGTCGTTTGCCAAGGCGTCTGCCATCATCGCAACAAGGTCGCGCAAACATGTCCGTTCTCCCGCGAGCCGGCCGACCGCACACAGCTGTCACACCTGCAATGTTGGAACGTGTGGACACTCTCATTAGAGGTGAGAGACGGACCAGGATCAAACACCTCGCTGCACGACGGAACGTCTCTGTTGGTTGTCTGACACACTCGTCCACCACATGAGGTCCTCAAAGGAGACCATAAAGAGTAACGAAAGACGAAACTGTTTGCCCGTTACGAAGCTGATCATGACGGTTTCTTGTAGAACATCGTCACAGGCAATGAAACAAGTGTTGTGTCTAGACAAGACAGCCTAGACACAATGAGAGGAAGCCGAAAGGCACGCGTTTAGCAGGCAAGAGATAGGTCTGTAACAGGATACGTAATGAATGCTATAAAGAAAAGTACGTAACTTCTGTAATACTTAACTTTAATCCATCCTTTTGGTACATCTGGAGATTGTGGCGATACAAGTGAGACTCTTTAGATACATGCAATGTTACTAATGGCGCCTTGATAGGTTGTAGCCATTGACTTAGCTGAAGGCTATTCTAACTATTGGCTCGGCTAATGAGCAATGCTTCGTCCATGTAGTCGCTAGCAAAGTCGTCCGTACAACTGGGGCGAGTGCTATTCCGTATCTCGAGACCTGCCTTGTGGTGGCGCTCGGTCTGCGATCACACAGTGGCGACACGCGGGTCCGACATGTACTAATGGACCGCGGCCGATTTAAAGCTACCACCTAGCAAGTGTGGTGTCTGGCGGTGACACCACAACAAGGGTTCCGGGCTTCGAGTTTTCTTCCTCATCCACCTATAGCCCGGATCTCGCACCTCCAGCTGTTTAGCCCAAAAAAGGATGTATTCTGCGGGAAGCAGTATGAGCTTGATACCTAGGTTATTCATGCAGCGGGACCTTGGCTCCGACGTCGATCTGTAGAGTGGTACATTCAGACCCACCCAGTGACATCTACTTCTACACCCAGTGACATCTACATCTAAATCTACATTCGTACTCCACAAGCAACCTGATGGTGTGTGGTGGAGGGTATCTTGAGTACCTCAATCGGTTCTCCCTTCTATTCCAGTCTCGTATTGTTCGTGGAAAGAAGGATTGTCGGTATGCCTCTGTGTGGGCTCTAATCTCTCTGATTTTATCCTCATGGTCTCTTCGCGAGATATACGTAGGAGGGAGCAATATACTACTTGACTCCTCGCTGAAGGTATGTTCTCGAAACTTCAACAAATGCCCGTACCGAGCTACAGAGCGTCTCTTTTTAAGAGTCGTCCACTGGAGTTTATCTATCATTTTCGTAACGCTTTCGCGATTACTAAATGATCCTGTAACGAAGCGCGCTGCTCTCCGTCGGATCTTCTCTATCTCTTCTATCAACCCTATCTGGTACGGATCCCACACTGGTGAGCAGTATTCAAGCAGTGGGCGAACAAGTGTACTGTAACCTACTTCCTTTGTTTTCGGACTGCATTTCCTAAGGATTCTTCGAATGAATCTCAGTCTGGCACTTGCTTTGCCGACGATTCATTTTACATGGCCATTCCATTTTGAATCACTCCTAATGCCTACTACCAGATAATTTATGGAATTAACTGCTTGCAGTTGCTGACCTGCTATATTGTAGTTAAATGATAAAGGATCTTTCTTTCTGTGTATTCGCAGCACATTACACTTGTCTACATTGAGATTCAATTGCCATTCCCTACAGCATGCCTCAATTCGTTGGAGATCCTCCTGCATTTCAGTACAATTTTCCATTGTTACAACCTCTCGATATACTACAGCATCGTCCGCAAATGTTATCCACAAGGTCATTTATATGTATTGTGAATAGCAACGGTCCTACGACACTCCCCTGCGGCACACCTGAAATGACTCATACTTCAGAAGATTTCTCTCCATTGAGAGTGACATGCTGCGTTCTGTTATATAGGAACTCTTCAATCCAATCACACAATTGGTCTGATAGTCCATATCCTCTTACTTTGTTCATTAAACGACTGCGGGGAACTGTATCAAACGCCTTGCGCAAGTCAGGAAACACGGCATCTACCTGGGAACCCGTGTCTATCGCCCTCTGAGTCTCGTGGAGGAAGAGCGCGAGCTGGGTTTCACACGATCGTCTTTTTCGAAACCCATGCTGATTCCTACAGAGTAGATATATAGTCTCCAGAAATGTCGTTATACTGGAACATAATACCTGTTTCAAAATTCTGCAACTGATCGACGTTAGAGATATAGGTCTATAGTTCTGCACACCTGTTTGAGGTCCCTTCTTGAAAACGGGGATGACCTGTGCCATTTTGCAATCTTTAGGAACGAGACGTTCTTCTAGAGATCTACGGTACACCGCCGCAAGAAGGGGGGCAAGTTCCTTCGCTTACTCTGTGTAAAATCGAAATGGTATCCCATCAGGTCCAGCGGCCTTTCCTCTTTTGAGCTGTTTCAATTGTTTTTCTATCTCTCTGTCATCTATTTCGATCCTTTGATTTAAGGGAGATTATATTGAAAAATAGCGTTCTATCGCCAAAAGAGTGGAGAATAATATGATGCATTGGAATCCTGAGTAAAATCGACCCGGTTTAAGAAAGAATGGTTTCATTGCTTATTGAACGTCCCTTGTAATGATGAAGAAGAATGGACTTCAGGAAGCAGCGTTCTGTGGCCTGTTACCATGGCACCGGGTCACACAACGGAGGCAAGAATCGGATGGTGGTTCATCCTGAAGACTCTAAACAAACACCTGCTCTTTCGCACACTGCTGACGCAGACCTCCAGCGTTCGGCAAAAGCAGGTCCCCGCATCGCGCAATTCTGTCGCCCCCCTCCCCCCACACCCACCCCCTCACACACGGACGCGCGCTGCTGCTGAATTATTCGCGCCCCTGCTGACGTCATGGTCACGCATCACACACTCCGCGGCAGCGTGTGTGTACGACTGTGCGTACGGCGGTCGGCTTAATTAAATGCCTGCCCGCACAAATCCCTCCCTGCTCGGTTCGCATCATCATCATAATGCGGTTAACTTTTAGCCGACTGAATTGGGGACAGCCGTGCGTGAAGTGGACCTCTCTATTGAAGCTTATTTAGCTGCGGCGTTCCACGCAGAGGTTCATAAGCTCACAGCTTCATCATGCATGCACTGTGTGCAGTATTTTCAGATTTTGGCGCTGATAGCTTGTTTGACAGAAGCCTCACATGGTTAGTGTGACTGGTTACGCTTGTAGCCTGGTGACCAGAACAGAATTTTAAAGAGCAGAAATAAAATTTGCTGCTGTGCTCAGCGACAACCAGGAGAGAAAACAGGTACCAGAGGAGCAATTCCTAAGTTTTGGCCTTATTAAAATATCGCAGGAAGAGGAAGGAACAGAATATCCTCATACCATTTGGGGACAAAGAGAAAGTCTTTGTTAATGAAACAGTCCGGAACCGCACTGCTGCTACGGTCGCAGGTTCGAGTCCCGCCTCGGGAATGGATGTGTGTTATGTCCTTGGTTTAGTTAGGTTTAAGTAGTTCTAAGTTCTAGGGGACTGATGACCTTAGATGTTAAGTCCCATAGTGCTTATGGCCTTTTTTTTATAATTAAAGGGGGAAAAGAACAAGGAAATAAAAGAAACTGGGGCTGTTAACGTGATCCTAGTTGGTCAATACGAAAATAAAAAAGGGGATCCTTTTTTTGGAGGGTGAGGCATGGGTGAAGTGGGAGGTCATCACTTGTCAGAATGGTTTTATGTGGCGGACCGTGAATTCCTCTCCTGTGCCAACCTCTTCATCACAGAGTAGCACTTGTAACATACGTCCTCAACTACTTGGAGATATTGCAATCTCCATCGTCCTCTAAATTGTTCACACTCTACAGCTCTATCTGGTACCATGGAAATTATTCCCTGATGTTCTGTCACGTGTTCTATATTGGTATCCTTTCTTCTGAAACTTCCCCTTTGAATGTAAAGAATGACTGTGCTGGTAAAACTTTTACGTTACTTGATTTTCAAACTCCCGAGTGAAACTGAATGTATTGAGACTGTTTTCTCTTTACTTACTCCATTTTTTAAACTGACACACAATATTTTAGCGCAACGCAATCTGACTTTTAATAGTCCCTACGAAAGAATAGCCCTGACTAACAATAACCTATACGCTTCATGAATCACTTACCTCACAAAAATCTTCATTACTCGAACTATTGCAATACAGCGAGCACCAATACTGCCAGTTAAACAACAGATTATAATTACTGAAGACACTAACTACTGATAGGCATAGTTAGCAAATGAAAGATTTTGATAGAGAACAAACAATGTATTTACCTTAATAGTGATCAAAAGTCATATATATATATATATATATATATATATATATATATATATATCCTTTTTCTGATGAACACACGTCCAAATCACCCGCTCATATGAACATCTCTGGCACTTCTCTCCCCACATCCACCACTGCTGGCGGCTCACCTCCAACTCCCCAACGCTACGGGCTGTTCACATCCAACTGCCCAACACTACACTAGCGAATAATTCAACAAAGAGTCCAAGCAGCCAAGGACTGCACACAGCGCAGTCAGCGATTTTAGTAGAGAGCGCTACGTGGCGTCACCAACATAAAAACCTAAACAGCTTACTTACACTTCTTGTCAGTGGTTTCTACATGTTCCTCTCCTCACCGATTTTTTTTATGTTATCAGTGTTGTGACCAAGTGAAAACAACTTCTTGTGGCCACAACTGTGGGTTGTTTGATTGCTCGGAGAGGTGGCACATCAAACTAGTACACATGAAATATTAGCTCATTTGATTACATAAATGAATAAATAATTTTTTTAACTTGGACACAGATCCTTGCCACAGGATGACTTGATAAGATGCAAGTGCTATTGACTATTAAAGTATCACTTGATGCACGGATTTACAAATTTGAAAAAGGCCATAAGAAACTTTAACTATCATATTAATCCTATACTATGATGTTGACTCCTTCAGATGAGGTGACGAACTGGTTCAAATGGGTCTGAGCACTATGGGACTTAACATCTGAGGTCATCAGTCCCCTAGAACTTAGAACTACTAAAACCTAACTAACCTAAAGACATCACACACATCCATACCCGAGGCAGAATTCGAACCCGCGACAGTAGCGGTCTCGCGGTTCCAGACTGTAGCGCCTAGAACCGCTCGGCCACACCTGCCGGCGATGACGAACTGGGGCAGAGCTCTTGCTAGCTCCACAGTATTACACACGGAGGTGACAAAAGTCATGCGATAGCGATATGCACATATTCGCATGGCGGTTGTATTGCGTACACAAGGCATAAAAGGGCAGGTCTTTGGTGGAGCTGCCGTTTGTACTCAGGTGATTCGTGTGAATAGGTTTGTAGAGCGATTATGAAAGCACCAGGCGAATTAACAAACACTGACGCGGAGTGGTAATTGAGATATTTCATTTCGGAAATCGTTGAAAACTCAATATTCCAAGTTTCCCAGCGTCAAGTGCGTACGAGAAAACCGAACTTCAGGTATTACCTCTCATCACACACAACAGATAGGCCTACGGTCTTCGCTTAATGATCGAGAGCACTGGCGTTTGCGTAGAGCTGTGAATGCTAACAGACAAGTACTGCGTTAAATAACGGCATAAATCAATGTGGGACGTACGACGAACGTATCTGTTACAGCGAGAAATCTGGCGTTGATAAGACTGGGCTGAACTGATTTGGGGGAGGAGATCAAAAGAAGTTGGACCGTTACGGAATACGGGAAGTGGCTCACAATTGGTTCACATTTTACTTTAGCAACAGACAGCGAAAAGTCATTATTCACAATGTTGAGAATGGCTGTGATCTGGGGTCTGAGTAGGGTACAGTCAAGTGGTGGGTGCCCCAGGGATCAGTGTTGGGGCCACTCCTGTTCCTCATTTATTCATTTGGGTTGGGTTGGTTTGTTTGGGGGAAGAGACCAACCAGCGAGTTCATCGGTCTCATTGGATTAGGGAAGGACTGGGAAGGAAGTCGGCCGTGCCCTGTCAAATGAACCATCCCGGCATTTGCCTGAAGAGATTTAGGGAAATCAGGATGGCCGGACGCCGGACTGAACCGTCGTCCTCCCGAATGCGAGTCCAGTGTGCTAGCCACTGCTCCACCTCGATCGGTCGTTCATAGGATATGGCATCAGACGACCGTCGCGAGTGGCTTTGTTAACAGCACGACATCGCCTACAACGTCTCTCCTGGACTCGTCACCATATTGGTTGGACCGTAGAAGAAAGGGAAAACCGTTACCTGGCAAGATTAGTCCCGATTTCATTTTGCAAGAGCTGATGGGAATGTTCGAGTATGGTGCAGATCCCACGAGGTCACGGACACAAGTGCTCCGGAAGGCTCTGTGCAAGCTGGTGGTGGCTACATAATTGTATGGGCAGTGATTATGTGGAATGAACTGTGTCCGCTGCTCCACCTGATGGATCATTGACTAGAAAAGGTTATATCCTGCTACTTGCAGACATTCATGGACTTCTCGTTCGCATAAGAACAATGCGCCTTGACATCTGGCTACAAATGTTTGTGACTGGTTTGAAGAACATTCTGGACAGTTCGAACGCATGGTCTACCCGCCCATATCACCCGACATGAATCCCATTGAACATTCATAGGACGTAATCGAGAGGTCAGTTAGTGCACAAAATACTGCACTGGAAACACTTTCACAATTATGTATAGCTATACAGGCAGCGTGGCTCAGTATTCTAGCAGGGGACTTTGAACGACTTGTTGAGTAGTTCATGCCACGTGGAGTTGCTCACTACACTGGCCAAAAGCAGGTCCGACGCTACATTAGGAGGTATTCCGTGACTTCTGTCACCTCAGTATATTGAGCTCAGTGTGAGGGCGCTGCTATACCAATGGGAGGGCGTGGTCACCGGGTTGCTGCAGAGTGCAGGAAGCCCTCACTAATGTCTGTAGCATCGGTTCACGCTTCCCACTCTAGTGTGCCGAAGCGTTCTCTGTACAACACCACAAACATTCCATCTAATTTTGGGCAGCTGTCTGCAGCAACACATCTCATACGCCTCTGTTCTCTTCTTTTCCCGTTTCCCTACATCTGTGATTTGATTCCATATAATTAGGTGGCGACCGGTTTCAATATGTAATGCTACAACCTGCTTTTGTGCTACGAGAACGTCTGTTCCTGATACACCGTTTACTATTGGTCGTACTCTGCTCGAGTGTTTCGGATAAGAATCCCACCTTTATTGTTCTGTTTCCATTAGGTTATCTCACGGTCAACTTCCCCCCCAAAAAATGGCTCTGAGCACTATGGGACTTAACATCTGTGGTCATCAGTCCCCTAGAACTTAGAACTACTTAAACCTAACTAACCTAAGGACATCACAAACATCTATGCCCGCGGCAGGATTCGAACCTGCGACCGTAGCAGTCGCGCGGTTCCGGTCTGAGCGTCTAGAACCGCTAGACCACCGCGGCCGGCCAACTTCCCCAAAATTTCCTCACAGACGTATAACGTTAGCATCGATTATCGTTTATGGTTGTCTGTGGTAGCGTTGCAACTGCAGGTGAAGATCCCCACACTCAGCAATTCTGTATGCTTACCTCACCCCGTCAGAGAAAAATGAGCTTCGTCTGTCCATAGGATGATCCAGGGCTAGCCTTCGTCAACTTCAATCATTACAATAAAGTGGAGAGCGATGTCAATCCGTCGTTCTGCGTCCTGGGGTGCAAGCTGCTGTGTGATATGGATCTTGTACGAATACCATTTGAGAATGGTTCGAAGCACCTTCCGTACAGTGGACCACGGGATGTTCAACTGTCGTGACACAGCACGCGCACTGTTTGACAATCAGGGATTGCACGCAGCGTTGTCTGCCATAGCAACAGCGGTTTCATCAATCGCCTGTGGTGCAAACGGTCGTCAGCCTCTTCCCGGCGCGACGCCCAGTTCTTGAGCTGATTCGAACTTCTTCATCACGGTCCATGCAGCAGGTGGGGAAAGAACACCTTTTTGCAATCCGTTCAGCCGGCGATATTCTCGAAATGCAGCTGCAGCATTACTGTTTTGACAATAGAGTTTCACCAATAATGCCCTGCTGCTTTCGTACAAACTCATGTTGCACTGCGACTGGTCAGGTGTGTGAGACTATTACTCACGATGGCTGATCAAGTTTGGTACTCGTATGGTAATTATTTTCCGTGTTGTTGATGTGGCCTTCAGTCCAGACACTATTTTGGTGCAGCTCTCCATGCTGCTTTAACCTGTACAAGTCTCTCCATCTCTGAATAACTACTGCAGCCTACATCCTTCTGAATCTGCTTAGTTTTTTCACCTCTTGGTCCCCCTCTACGATTTTTACCATCCACTCTGCCGTCCAATACTAAACTGGTGATCCCTTGATGCTTCAGAACGTGCCCTACCAACGTATCCCTTCTTCTAGTCAAGGTGTGCCACAAATTACTCCTCTCCCCAATTATATTCAATACCTCCTCATTAGTTACATGATCTAGTCATCTAATCTTCGGCATTCTTCTGTAGCACCACATTTCGAAAGCTTCTACTCTCTTCTTGTCTAAACTAGTTATCGTCCATGTTTCACTTCCATACAAAGTTACACTCCATACAAATACTTTCAGAAAAAACATCCTGGTGCTTAAATCTATACTTGATGTTAAAAAAATTCTCTTCTTCAGAAATGCTTTGCTTGCCATAGCTAATCTACACTTTACATCCTCCCTACTTCGACAGTCATCAGTTATTCTGCTTCCCAAATAGTAAAACTCATTTACTGCTTTAAGTGTCTCATTTGCTAATCTAATTCCCTCAGCGTCACCTGATTTAATCCGACAACATTCCACTATCCTCGTCTTGCTTTTGTTGGTGTTCATCTTATATCCCCCTTTCAAGACACTGTCCATTCCAGGTCCTTTGCTGCCCCTGACAGAATTACAATATCATCAGCAAACATCAAAGTTTTTAATTTTTCTCCACGGATTTTAATTCCTACTCAAAATTTTTCTTTTGTTTCCTTTACCGCTTGCCATGTATACACCGGCGGTAGGCTACAGGCCTGCCTCACTCCCTTCTCAACCACTGTTTCCCTTTAGTACCCCTCGATTCTTATAACTGCCATTTGGCTTCTGTCCAAGTTATAAGTAGCCTTTCCCTCCCTGTATTTCACCCCTGCCACCTTTATAATTTGAAAGAGAGTATATCAGTCAATATTGTCTAAAGCTTTCTCTCAGAAATACCAGAAACGTATATTTGCCTTTCCTTAATCTATCTTCTAAGATAAGTCGTATCCTCAGAATTGCCTCGCGTGTTCCAACATTTCTATGGAATCCAAACATCTTCACCGAGGTCGAGTTCTACCAGTTTTTTCATTCGTCTGTAAAGAATTCGCGTTAGCATTTTGCAGCCGAGGCTTATTAAACTGATAGTTCTGTAATTTTCACACCTTTCAGCACCTGCTTTCTTTGGGATTGGAATTACTATCTTCTTCTTGAAGTCTGAGGGTATTTCGCCTGTTTCATACATCTTGCTCACCAGATGGCAGAGTTTTGTCAGGGCTGGCTCTCCCAAGGTTATCAGTAGTTTCAATGGAATGTTGTCTACTCCCGGGGCCTTGTATCGATTTAGGTCTTTCAGTGTCCTGTCAAACTCTTCACGCAGTATCATATCTCCCATTTCATCTTCACCTACGTCCTCTTCCATTTCCATAATATTGCTCTTAAGTACATCGCCCTTGTATAGACCCTCTACATACTCCTTCCAGCTTTCTGCTTTCCCTTCTTTGCTTAGAACTGGTTTGACAATTGAGAAATATTATGGAAATGGAATGGGACGTAGATGAAGATGAAATGGGAGATATGATACTGCGTGATGAGTTTGACAGACCACTGAAAGACCTGAGTCGAAACAAGACCCCAGGCGTAGACAACAATCCATTAGAACTACTGATAGCCTTGGGAGTGCCAGCCCTAAAAAAAATCGACCATCTGGTAAGCAAGACGTATGAAAAAGCAAAATACTGTCAGGTTTGAAGAAGCATATAATAATTCCATTTCCGAAGAAAGTATGTGTTGACAGGCGTGAAAATTACCGAACTATCAGTTCAATAAATCATGGCCGCAAAATACTAACACGAATTCTTTACAGACGAATGGAAAAACTGGGAGAGGCCGACCTCGGGGAAGATCAATTTGGATTCCGTACAAATGTTGGAACACGGGAGGCAATACTGAGGTTACGACTTATCTTAGAAGATAGAATAAGGAAAGGCAAACCTATGTTTCCATCATTTGTAGACTTAGAGAAAGCTTTTGACAACGTTGACTGGAATACACTCGTTGAATTTCTGAAGGTAGCAAGAGTAAAATACAGGGAGCGAAAGGCTATTTACATTTAGGACAGAGAGCAAGGGGCTGTTATAAGAGTCATGGGGCATGAAGGCGAATCAGTGATTGGGAAGGGAGTGAGACAGGGTTGTAGCCTACCCCGTATGTTATTCAATCTGTATACTGAGAAAACACTAAGAATAATTTGGAGTAGGAATTAAAATCCATTGAGAATAAATAAAAAGTTTGAGGTTTGCCGATGACATTGCAATTCTGTCAGAGACAGCAAAGGACCTGGAAGTGAAGTTGAACGGAATGGACAGTGTCTTGAAAGGAGGATATAAGATGAACATCAGCAAAAGCAAAACGAGGATAATGGAATGTAGTCGAATTAAGTCGGGTGCTGCTGAGGGAATTAGATTAGGAAATGAGGCACTTAAAGTAGTAAAGGAGTTTTGCTATTTGGGGAGCAAAATAACTGATGATGGTTGAAGTAGAGAGGATATAAAATGTAGACTGGCAATGGCAAGGAAAGCGTTTCTGAAGAAGGGAAATTTGTTAACATCGAGTATAGATTTAAGTGTCAGGAAGTCGTTTCTGAAAGTATTTGTATGGAGTGTAGCCATGTATGGAAGTGAAACATGGACGATAAATAGTTTGGACAAGAAGAGAATAGAAGCTGTCGAAATGTGGTGCTACAGAAGAATGCTGAAGATTAGATGGGTAGATCACGTAACTAATGAGTAGGTATTGAATAGGATTGGGGAGAAGAGAAGTTTGTGGCACAACGTGTCAAGAAGGAGGGATCAGTTGGTAGGACATGTTTTGAGGCACCAAGGGATCACAAATTTAGTATTGGAGGGCAGAGTGGAGGGTAACAGTCGTAGAGAGAGGCCAAGAGATGTATACATTAAGCAGATTCAGAAGGATGTAGGCTGCAGTAGGTACTGGGAGATGAAGAAGCTTGTACAGGATAGAGTAGCATGTAGAGCTGCATCAAACCAGTCCCTAGACTGAAGACCACAACAACAACGCAACTACATTCTGCGTATTTTAACAGACTGGATCTGATTTTGTAAATCTGAAAAGAAATTTGAGCCTCACATTTGTAAAACAGTGTAGACAGTTGTTTTTATGCACACTTCATCAGTACTAAGATATCCCACTATTAAAGTGGTTCGAAATGTGTAAGCTACGAATCTTTCTTTTTTTTCAAATTTTTATTCCCAGTAGTATGTACGAAAATTTATATGAATAAATTTTACATTGCCAAAGATTGCCGGTAGTGCGTCGCTTAATGGTAACCGTGTGAGCTACATAGATGGCACAGCCGATTGAGCGCTTGTTCACGGCCACACGAACATCACGCATCTGCACACAGGCACGAAACATTCAGATTAGAAAGGGTGTAAGACGGGGATGAAGCTCTTTCGCTCCTGCTGTTCAATTTATACATCGAAGAAGCAGTGATAGAAATAAAAGAAGCATGGGATTATAATACACAATCCAAGGATATCAATGATATGTGTGAAAGTGGAGCCGGCCGAAGTGGCCGTGCGGTTAAAGGCGCTGCAGTCTGGAACCGCAAGACCGCTACGGTCGCAGGTTCGACTCCTGCCTCGGGCATGGATGTTTGTGATGTCCTTAGGTTAGTTAGGTTTAACTAGTTCTAAGTTCTAGGGGACTAATGACCTCAGCAGTTGAGTCCCATAGTGCTCAGAGCCATATGTGAAAGTGGAGAAGGATTACAGGAACCGTTCAATGGAATGAAGGGACTAATTGAATACGGAATAGGGAATGAATATAAACAGGGAAAAGACGAAAGTAATGAGAAGTACAGAAATGAGAATAGTGAGAAACCTAACATCAAAACTGGCGGTCACAAAATAGATGAAGTTAAGTAGTTCTACTACCTTGGAAATTAAATAACCCACGGCGTACAGAGCGAGGTGGACAGAAGACACAGAGTAGCAGAGGCAAAGAAGGCATTCCAGACCAAGAGATGTCTGCTGGTGTCATAGACCTTAATCGGAGGAAGAAATTTCTGAGAACTTACGTTTGGACCTAGTGAGTGATGGACTGTGGTAGAATTGAAATAGAAGAGAATCGATGCGTTTGACAAGTGGTGCCATGGAAGAATGTTGAAAATCACGTGGACCGATTAGTGAAAAACCCACCGTACTATGCGAATCCAAAGATTTTTCAAAACATTTCTTAACAAAAGGAACAAGCGCTGTTCTTCTACTCCGACGGATAATAATACAACACTGACAAGTCTAAAGACACTTGATGAGGGCCGTAATTTAGAAAAAAACAAGCAGGGCATACAAAATGAAAATGTTAGGTCTCGTTGAGACTCTCTTCAAGTAAGTTGACCTACATGTTCAACCACGAAGACATGTGCGTTGGTTCAAATGGTTCAAATGGCTCTGAGCACTATGCGACTTAACTTCTGAGGTCATCAGTCGCCTAGAACTTAGAACTAATTAAACCTAACTAACCTAAGGACATCACACACATTCATGCCCGAGGCAGGATTCGAACCTGCGACCGTAGCGGTCACGCGGTTCCAGACTGAAGCGCCTTTAATCGCACGGCCACACCGGCCGGCGACATGTGCGTCAACGGCATCAGGGTGACACAGCGAGGAGACGGTGGTGTCGGCGTCGGCCGGATGTCAGTCCAGGCTCGAAGCAAACTGCCGATAGACGGCCGTGCGCCACCATAAACACTGTCTGGCAGCGGGATATCTTGGGATCTACGAGGGTTATTCCAAAAGTAAGGTCCCATCGGTCGCGAAATGGAAACGACTATGAAAATCCGATAAAGCTTTTCACAGATGTGTTGGGTAGTGTCTCTAGTATAACCCCAGTTAGCATCACGTCGCTCTTCTCATTTCTGAGCTCGCAGTGAGTGCGTAAAAATGTCTAGAAAATAGTGTCTGCCGCCAAGTACGAGGGCCTGGTGAGAAATTTCGCCTGAAGCTATGCAGCCAACATTACATAACTGTCGTGCTGTTTCGTCTTCACGACAATTCTCAGCCGCATTCTGCAGGGGCAATGAAGATGCTCCTGCATCGTTTTCAAATGGAAATGTTAGTTACCCACAATACAGTCCGCAATTGTCTCCCCCTGAGTTTCATCTCTGGTCACATGAACCGCTGTCTTTGAAGACAACATTTTGACACAGACAACGAGGTGTAGGCCAGCGTGGAGAATTGGCGGAAAGCACTGGCGGCTGCCTTCTATGATGAGGCTATTTAAAAGTTGGTACAACGCTATGACAAAAGTCTAAGTCAGAACGGCGACTACGTAGAGAAGTAGCTGAAAGGTGTAGCTAATTGTTACAAGTAAAACATTTCTGATGTTCACTGTGGTTTCAATTTGGCAATCAATCGGACCTTACTTTTGGAATAACCCTCGTATTTTCCGTCACGTGTACTGCAGAAGTAGGAACGTTCCTGCGACCTGCGGCGCTTCGAGAGCCGCCTTGTGGAAAACCAGGAAATCTATGTTTCAGCGAAAAGTGGTTTCCTCGCAAGCCCCCAACCACCGACGATGAAACGTATGATGAGTTGCCGACATTGCAGGCGTATCGTTGCCGCATTTCAATAAGCAATCGAAATGTTCTCCACAGAATCGGCAAAGAAAAGAACACATGGAAAACGCTGACGAGAAGTAGGGATACAGTGACTAGCCACCTGCTGAGGAATCAGGGAATAACTTCCGAGGTCCTAGACGGTAGGGGAAAGCAAGAGTATGGAATGCATCCAGCAGATAACTGAGAACGCAGGGTGAAAATGCTACTCAGGGGTTGGCGGAAGAAAGGAATTCGTAGCGGGCAACATCAAAGCAGTCTGAATACTGAAGACTCAAAAAAGAAAAAAAAATGATCGGAGAAGCCAGCAAAGATTCTAACGTCATTTTCTGCCACCTTAATACTTTTATCTGACATTGTACCAGTTCTAATGACCTATGTACACGTCTCCGCCTTTCTACTTCCATTACAGTTATTTCCAAAACGCGCCGCAGACAGTAGAGTAACAACGAGTAACAAAAATGAGATTTCCGACAAACTTACCATCAAAACTGGTGACCATGAAATAGACAAAGTTAAAGAATTCTGCTGTCGTGGAAGAAAAATAAGACATGACGGACAAAGAAAGGTCAGCACTGGGAAAGAGAGAATTTCTGGTTAAGACAGATTTACTGGTGTCGATCATCGGACTTGATTTGAGGAAGAAAATTGTAAGAATATAAGTCTGGAGAAATGAAGAGAATTCAAGCGTTTGGGATGTGGTGCTACAGAAGAATGTAGAGAATTAGGCCGGCTGGTAAGATAAGATAATAGGAGGCTCTCCATAGAAGTGGCGAAGAAAAGAATGTGTGGAATACATCGAAAAGGAGGAGAGAGATATATTAAGACATCGCGGAATAAAATCCATGGCACTAAAGGGAGCGTTAGAGGGCAAAAACTGTAGGAAAGGACAGACACTGGAATATACCCAACATATAATTGAGACGCATGGTAAAAAAGAAAATTGTGCCCATGTGCACACTATAAAATTATCTTAAACCTTTGTTCAAGCAGCTATTTATATTTTGATTTGTCTGTATATATGATTTTATATTTTTAACAAGTTACTGACGGCATGATTCAGTAAATCCAAGCCAAACAAATAAATAAAAAAATGGTACATCGCAATGTTGGAGTTCTGTGAAAGACCGAGACAGTCAACGGTCGACGGTCGATTACCGGGCTTGGCAGCGTTTACAGTAACAGGGAGATAATTTTCTCCCTCCTTTTCACCTTTCCCTCCCCCCCTCTCCCCAACCATTTCGCAGATACAGCTGACTCAATAGCACGGCAAAGTTTCTCTCGGCAGGTAAACTTCTGAGTTCTCGGTGAGTAATTGCACCGATACCGCATCCGGCAGAAAGTACGCGACGGGCAGGGCATCCGCGGCTCCGCTATCAGCCAACCATCGTTCTTACCCGAAATGTCAGATCGGTTTATAAACAGAGAAGAAACGACCACTTCCTGCTTTACCATGAAATTTTGCTCTCTTTGATTACAAAATTTTCTTAAGATTAGCTTGTACGACACACCAAACGTGGTACAGAGTAATGTGATATTCGTCGAGAGAGCGGTTGTATATTATTGATAAAAATGGAGGAATTTCATCAGCATGCTTCGAAAGAAACATAACCAGTATACGATGTTGATCAGAAGACTTTATAGCGACCCTGTCATCTTTCTGTTTCTCAAACATAGTGTTCTCCTTATGTCTTTTTTTCGAGAGTCTCTCCGCGTCTGTGAAGCGCCGTCGCCTTGTTATGACTTTGTCTGTCTTCCACACCGTCTAAATAAAGACTCGCGAATCAGAGCAACGATATTAACGCTTTCGCCGGCCGGGGTGGGCAAGCGGTTCTAGGAGTTACAGCCTGGAATCGTGCGACCGATACGGGCATGGTTGTGTGTGATGTCCTTAGGTTAGTTAGGTTTAATTAGTTCTAAGTTCTAGAGGACTGATGACCTCAGATGTTAAGTCTCATAGTGCTCAGAGACATTAACGCTTTCAACAATATTTTGGGCTACAATGCAATCTTTGACTAAACTTGACCGCATACTTATCCGACTAAATTTTAATTTGGTTATCGAATTTCTCCTGAAGCGTTTAGTATACAGAATAATAGAGCGTTTCATGTAGGATGTGTTCCCCAAACCACAAAGTGATAAGGCCCACCTGTTAACCCTGTCTTAACACTGCCCGTGGGGACAGCCTTCTTCGTTTTACCCTTTCAGAAAGAGAGTTCACCAAATAAAAACGACACAGAGAAAGATCTGTCCTCGCTCAGACTAATGGCTTCCTTCTTTCTTATGCACGACGTTACAGTCTTCTGTATATATGGGTCCACAGCTCCTGCGTATTTCTTGACGGAAGTCATTCCGCAACGCAGGTTCCATAATGAGATTTTCACTCTGCAGCGGAATGTGCGCTGATATGAAACTTCCTGGCAGATTAAAACTGTGTACCGGACCGAGACTCGAACTGGGGACCTTTGCAAAGGTTATTTATATTTTTTAAGGAAACACTGTATCTCATGCTTTTTCACTATTAGCTAATTTCGACCACTTGGGAATTTTCAAGCCACCTCGTACTGAAACAAAAGACAGAAGTCGCAACAGCTTCTAGAATCTGAACGTAGAGTAAAAAATGTATGTATGTATGTTCCATATCTCTTCCTAAATGACTGGACCAATTTCCACCATACTTGGTACACACATCCGTAATTCTCAGACAACAATGGCTGTGGGGGTAAGAAACCCCTACCTATCCTAATTCAGAAGATATGACGCCATAAATAAAGAGATGCGTGAAAAACAGCTGCATCATGCATGACATTTAAATGCATTACTTCTGTACTGTTAACTTCATTCGCAATAAATATCGTAGGCAGTATCCACATGTGCCGCAAACTGTCGCAAAAAAATTGTGTGTCATGGTACCATATGCCCGATGAACATTTATAGAACCGACAAACTGCAAGGACAGAATCCTGTCTGCAAATGGAGAAAAAAAAGGTCCTATGGATATTTGTCCGGAAATGCATAGTTGTCATGGTAGATGGCGCTGACGAATGACGGTTCCTCTGACCACGTGCTGTGTGATCCTTGTGCGTTTCTGACTGTGTGATAGATGCAGCGTACTATAGAAGCAGAATGGTCTGGTATTTATTTCAAAAATGGCTCTGAGCACTATGCGACTTAACTTCTGAGGTCATCAGTCGCCTAGAACTTAGAACTAATTATACCTAACTAACCTAAGGACATCACACACATCCATGCTCGAGGCAGGATTCGAACCTGCGACCGTAGCGGTCACGCGGTTCCAGACTGAAGCGCCTTTAACCGCACGGCCACACCGGCCGGCCGTATTTATTTCGGGAACAAGCTGAGATGGTGTTGTGCACTGTCAATCATAAGGAAACGGTCGAGAAATAGCACGGCTATACATTACGTGATCAAAAGTATCTGGACACTTGGTTGAAACTGACTTACAAGTTCGTGGCGCCCTCCATCGGTAATGCAGGAATCCAATACGGTGTTGGCCCACCCTTAGCCTTGATGACAGCTTACACTCTCGCAGGCATACGTTCAATCAGGTACTGGAAGGTTTCTTGGGGGATGGCAGCCCATTCTTCACGGAGTGCTGCACTGAGCAGAGGTATCGATGCCGGTCGGCGAGGCCTGGCACGAAGTTGGCGCTGCAAAACATCGCAAAGTTGTTCTGTAGGATTCAGGTCAGGACTCAGTGCAGGCAGTCCATTACAGGGATGTTATCGTCGTGTAACCACTCCGCCACAGGCCGTGCATTATGAACAGGTGCTCGATCGTGTTGAAAGATGCAATCGCCATTCCCGAATTGCTCTTAAACAGTGGGAAGCAAGGATGTGCTTAAAACATCAATGTAGGGCTGTGCTGTGATAGTGTCACGCTAAACAGCAAGGGGTGCAAGCCCACTCCGTGAAAATTCGACCGCACCATAACACCACCGCCTCCGGATTTTACTGTTGGCACTACACACGCTGGCAGATGACGTTCACCGGACATTCGCCATACCCACACCCTGACATGCGGATCGCCACATTGTGTGCCGTGATTCGTTACTCTATACAACGTTTTTCCACGGTTCAGTCGTCCAATGTTTACGCTCCTTACATTAAGCGAGGCGTTGTTTGGCATTTAACGGCGTGATGTGTGGCTTATGAGCAGCCACTCGACCATGAAATCCAAGTTTTCTCACCTCCCACCTACTGACATTGTACTTGCATTGGATCCTGATGCGGTTCGGAACTCCTGTGTGAGGGTCTGGAGAGATGTCTGCGTATTACACATTACGACAAACTTCAACTGTCAGTCAACAGACGACGTCGGCTTGTACGCATTTGAGTTGTACGAATCCCTTCACTTTTCCACTTAACTATCACATCGGAAACAGTGGACCTACGGATGTTTACTAATGTGGAAATCTCGCGTTTAGACATATGACACAAGTGACACCCAATCACCTGACCAAGTTCGAAGTCCGTGAATTCCACGGAGCGCCCCATTCTGCTCTCTCACGATGTCTAATGACTACTGAGGTCGCTGATATTGAGTACCTGGCAGTAGATGGAGCACAATGGACCTAATATGATAAACATACGTTTTTAGTGCTGTATTGATACTTTTGATCACATAGTGTACCAAAACGAGTACTCTTACAGACACCAACCGCATTACACAATGTTTCTGGCCTTTGTTTGGCGTTAGTGCGATCATGGGTCCTTTCAGAAAGACGAACCTGCAGGTAGGCGGCGGACTGCGGGTACGCCATATATGGAGTACCAGGTTCTATAGTGTATTGAGACGAACTATAGCACAAGCTCCACAGAAGTGGCCCAACTGCATGGTGTAAACCAAAGTACGATTATGTGTATCGTGCGTAACTAACGCTACTGTCCCTATCACCTAGAACGAGCGCAATGATCATCAGCAGCGAATTTCTCTCTACGGTAAGGATTTGGTCTTTCGTTTTGTACTAGACCATCATAGTTATTGGATTAATGTCATCAGTCTTCTTTACCGACGAAGCAACTTTTACAAGAACTGGCATCATCCGTCTGCGTTACCGCCATCTGTGAGCTACAGACAATCTTCTGGGAATGTTTGAGGCGTGTCATCAACATCGGTCCAGCATCAGTGTGTGGGCAGGGATTCTCGACGACCACTTTGTGGGACCGGTTATTGTTCCACACTGTCTCGACGGAGGAAGGTATCTGGACCTCCTGCGGAATACTCTGCCTGCGCTGCTTGAGAATGTGCCTTTAATCGTACGACAGGTTATATGGTTTTTCCATAACGAAACACCACCCCACTCCCGCATTACAGTTCGCCAATTTCTCAGTAACATCTTTCAAATGGCTCTGAGCACTGCGGGACTTAGCATCTGAGGTCATCAGTCCCCTAGAGCTTAGAACTACTTAAGCCTAACTGACCTAAGGACATCACACACATCCATGCCCAAGGCAGGATTCGAACTTGCGACCGTAGCACCAGAGCGGTTCCAGACTGAGACGCCTAGAACAGCTCGGTCACAGCGGCCGGCTAACATCTTTCCCAGACGTTGGATAGGACTTGCTGGCCTGTAGCACGTACTGCTTAAACACCATTGATTTTTACCTCTGGGGAAATTTGAAGAGCGTCGTGTATGTTGAAATTCCTTATGTGCAGATTTTTCAACAGCGTGTTCACGACCCCGGTGACGCTATACGGAGAGACGCCGGAACGCGTGAAAGAGTGCGGCAATCTACGATGTGACGTGTGAATGCGTGCACTGAATCTCATTGAAGTCACTTTCAACATCTGTTGTGACGGAGCTTTGCACTGTGTTCCGGAAGGCTTTGTTGTCGTTCCAGGCACACCTCCATTTCCGGACACGTATTCATCTACATCTACATCTACATGGATACTCTGCAAATCACATTTAAGAGTCTGACAGAGCGTTCACCTAACCATCTTCACTATTCTCCATTCATATAGCTCTACATATCTAATTATATATACTCCGCTAGGCACCAACCGGTGTGTGGTAGAGGGTACTATTTGCGCCAAAGTCTCATTTGCCCCCCCCCCCCCCCCCCCGCATCCCCTGTTCAACTCGCGGGTCGCGCGAGGGAAAAACGACTATGTGAATGCCTCAGTGCGAGCTCTAATTCCCTTATCTTTGAATAGTAATCAATGCGCGATTTGGTGGAAGTTGGTGGTAATAATATATGCTCTACATCCTCGGCGAAGATCGGATTTTGGAATATAGTGAGCTGCCTCACGGAAAGAACGAGCACCTACATCTTTCCGTACGAGCTCTGATTTCCCTTATTTCATCATGGTGATTGTTTCTCCATATGTAAGTAGGCGTCAACAAAATATTTTCACATTCAGAGGTGAAAGTTGTTGGTTGGAAATTCGTCAGAAGATTTCGCAGCAACGAAAAACGCCTTTATTTTAATGTTGTCCACCCCATATCCTGTATCATAGCATCGACACTCTCTCCCATATTTCGCTGCAATACAAAACGTGATGCCCTTCTTTGAACTTTTTCTATGCACTCCGTCAGTCCTACCTGATAAGGATCCCACACCGTGCAGCAGTATTCTAAAAGAGGACGGACAAGACTAGAGCAGGCAGTCTCCTTAATAGGTCTGTAACATTTTTTTTAAGTGTCCTGCCATAAAACACATTCTTTGCTTAGCCTTCCCCACAACATTTCCTATATGTTCCTTCCAGTCTAAATTGTTCGTAATTGTAATTCCTAAGTATTTAGTGTGGATGACATCACACTTTTCGTTATTTAGTGTCAACTGCCAATTTTCGCACCATTCAGATATCTTTTCTAAATCGTTTTTCAGTTTGTTTTGATCTTCTGATGACTTTATTAATCGATAAATGACAGCGTCATCTACAAACAACCTAAGACGGCTGATCAGATTGTCTCCCAAATCATTTATGTAGATAAGGAACAGCAAAGGGCCTATAACACTACCTTGGGGAACGCCAGAAATCACTTCTGTTTTACTCGATGACTTTCCGTCAGTTACCACGAACTGTGACCTCTCTGAGACGATATTCCATAAGCACGCAATTTCACAACAAGCCGCTTGTGTGGTACAGTGTCAAAAGCCTTCTGGAAATCCAGAAATACGGAATCGATCTGAAATCCCTTGTCAATAGCACTCAACACTTCATGTATTATTATTATCAAATTTCTCAAGTGTAATTACAGGGATGCTCACTTGCTAAGCTGCTGCAAGAGAGGGAACTAGGTATAAGGCGAACTGAGCCTCTCTTATATACAAAAGAATGTCTTAATTTACGTTAGCAATTGCTGCAGGAATGTGATGGCAACACCTTGGGTCAAACTGATATCGAAATACCGAGTCATCAAAAGTCAGTATAAATTTGAAAACTGAATAAATCGCGCAATAATGTAGATAGGTACAAATTGACACACATGCTTGGCATGACATGGGGTTTTATTAGAACCAAAAAAATACAAACGTTCGAAAAATGTCAGACAGATGGCGCTTCATCTGATCAGAATAGCAATAATTAGGATAACAAAGTAAGACAAAACAGAGATGATGTTCTTTACAGGAAATGTTTAATATGTCCACCATCATTCCTCAACAATAGCTGTAGTCGAGGAATAATGTTGTGAACAGCACTGCAAAGCATGTCCGGAGTAATGGTGATGCATTGGCGTTGGATGTTGTCTTTTAGCATCCCTAGAGATGTCGGTCGATCACGGTACACTTGAGACTTCAGGTAACCTCAAAGCCAATAATCGCACGGACTGAGGCCTGGGGACCTGGGAGGCCAAGCATGACGAAAGTGGCGGCTGAGCACACAATCATCACCAAAGGACGCGAGCAAGAGATCTTTCACGCGTCTTGCAATACTTTTTTTGGTTCTAATAAAACCCCATATCATTCCAAGCATGTGTGTCAATTTTTACCCCTATATCTACATTATTCCGTGGTTTATTAAGTTTTCAAATTTATACTGACTTTTTGCCTCCCCCATGAACCATGGACCTTGGCGTTGGTGGGGAGGCTTGCGTGCCTCAGCGATACAGATAGCCGTACCGTAGGTGCAACCACAACGGAGGGGTATCTGTTGAGAGGCCAGACAAACGTGTGGTTCCTGAAGAGGGGCAGCAGCCTTTTCAGTAGTTGCAAGGGCAACAGTCTGGATGATTGACTGATCTGGCCTTGTAACAATAACCAAAACGGCCTTGCTGTGCTGGTACTGCGAACGGCTGAAAGCAAGGGGAAACTACAGCCGTAATTTTTCCCGAGGGCATGCAGCTTTACTGTATGATTACATGATGATGGCGTCCTCTTGGGTAAAATATTCCGGAGGTAAAATAGTCCCCCATTCGGATCTCCGGGCGGGGACTACTCAAGAGGATGTCGTTATCAGGAGAAAGAAAACTGGCGTTCTACGGATCGGAGCGTGGAATGTCAGATCCCTTAATCGGGCAGGTAGGTTAGAAAATTTAAAAAGGGAAATGGATAGGTTGAAGTTAGATATAGTGGGAATTAGTGAAGTTCGGTGGCAGGAGGAACAAGACTTCTGGTCAGGTGACTACAGGGTTATAAACACAAAATCAAATAGGGGTAATGCAGGAGTAGGTTTAATAATGAATAGGAAAATAGGAATGCGGGTAAGCTACTACAAACAGCATAGTGAACGCATTATTGTGGCCAAGATAGATACGAAGCCCACACCTACTACAGTAGTACAAGTTTATATGCCAACTAGCTCTGCAGATGACGAAGAAATTGAAGAAATGTATGATGAAATAAAAGAAATTATTCAGATTGTGAAGGGAGACGAAAATTTAATAGTCATGGGTGACTGGAATTCGAGTGTAGGAAAAGGGAGAGAAGGAAACATAGTAGGTGAATATGGATTGGGGGACAGAAATGAAAGAGGAAGCCGCCTGGTAGAATTTTGCACAGAGCACCACATAATCATAACTAACACTTGGTTTAAGAATCATGAAAGAAGGTTGTATACATGGAAGAACCCTGGAGGTACTAAAAGGTATCAGATAGATTATATAATGGTAAGACAGAGATTTAGGAACCAGGTTTTAAATTGTAAGTCATTTCCAGGGGCAGATGTGGACTGTGACCACAATCTATTGGTTATGACCTGTAGATTAAAACTGAAGAAACTGCAAAAAGGTGGGAATTTAAGGAGATGGGACCTGGATAAACTAAAAGAACCGGAGGTTGTACAGAGATTCAGGGAGAGCATAAGGGAGCAATTGACAGGAATGGGGGAAATAAATACAGTAGAAGAAGAATGGGTAGCTTTGAGGGATGAAGTAGTGAAGGCAGCAGAGGATCAAGTAGGTAAAAAGACGAGGGCTAGTAGAAACCCTTGGGTAACAGAAGAAATATTGAATTTAATTGATGAAAGGAGAAAATATAAAAATGCAGTAAGTGAAACAGGCAAAAAGGAATACAAACGTCTCAAAAATGAGATCGACAGGAAGTGCAAAATGGCTAAGCAGGGATGGCTAGAGGACAAATGTAAAGATTTAGAGGCCTGTCTCACTAGGGGTAAGATAGATACCGCCTACAGGAAAATTAAAGAGACCTTTGGAGATAAGAGAACGACTTGTATGAATATCAAGAGCTCAGATGGAAACCCACTTCTAAGCAAACAAGGGAAAGCAGAAAGGTGGATGGAGCATATAGAGGGTCTATACAAGGGCGATGTGCTTGAGGACAATATTATGGAAATGGAAGAGGATGTAGATGAAGATGAAATGGGAGATACGATACTGCGTGAAGAGTTTGACAGAGCACTGAAAGACCTGAGTCAAAACAAGGCCCCCGGAGTAGACAATATTCCATTGGAACTACTGACGGCCGTGGGAGAGCCAGTCCTGACAAAACTCTACCATCTGGTGAGTAAGATGTATGAAACAGGCGAAATACCCTCAGACTTCAAGAAGAATATAATAATTCCAATCCCAAAGAAAGCAGGTGTTGACAGATGTGAAAATTACCGAACTATCAGCTTAATAAGTCACAGCTGCAAAATACTAACACGAATTCTTTACAGACGAATGGAAAAACTAGTAGAAGCCAACCTCGGGGAAGATCAGTTTGGATTCCGTAGAAACACTGGAACACGTGAGGCAATACTGACCTTACGACTTATCTTAGAAGAAAGATTAAGGAAAGGCAAATCTACGTTTCTAGCATTTGTAGACTTAGAGAAAGCTTTTGACAATGTTGACTGGAATACTCTCTTTCAAATTCTAAAGGTGGCAGGGGTAAAATACAGGGAGCGAAAGGCTATTTACAATTTGTACAGAAACCAGATGGCAGTTATAAGAGTCGAGGGACATGAAAGGGAAGCAGTGGTTGGGAAGGGAGTAAGACAGGGTTGTAGCCTCTCCCCGATGTTGTTCAATCTGTATATTGAGCAAGCAGTAAAGGAAACAAAAGAAAAATTCGGAGTAGGTATTAAAATTCATGGAGAAGAAATAAAAACTTTGAGGTTCGCCGATGACATTGTAATTCTGTCAGAGACAGCAAAGGACTTGGAAGAGCAGTTGAATGGAATGGACAGTGTCTTGAAAGGAGGATATAAGATGAACATCAACAAAAGCAAAACAAGGATAATGGAATGTAGTCTAATTAAGTCGGGTGATGCTGAGGGAATTAGATTAGAAAATGAGGCACTTAAAGTAGTAAAGGAGTTTTGCTATTTGGGGAGCAAAATAACTGATGATGGTCGAAGTAGAGAGGGTATAAAATGTAGGCTGGCAATGGCAAGGAAAGCGTTTCTGAAGAAGAGAAATTTGTTAACATCCAGTATTGATTTAAGTGTCAGGAAGTCATTTCTGAAAGTATTTGTATGGAGTGTAGCCATGTATGGAAGTGAAACATGGACGATAAATAGTTTCGACAAGAAGAGAATAGAAGCTTTCGAAATGTGGTGCTACAGAAGAATGCTGAAGATTAGATGGGTAGATCACATAACTAATGAGGAAGTATTGAATAGGATTGGGGAGAAGAGAAGTTTGTGGCACAACTTGACCAGAAGAGGGGATCGGTTGGTAGGACATGTTTTGAGGCATCAAGGGATCACCAATTTAGTATTGGAGGGCAGCGTGGAGGGTAAAAATCGTAGAGGGAGACCAAGAGATGAATACACTAAGCAGATTCAGAAGGATGTAGGTTGCAGTAGGTACTGGGAGATGAAAAAGCTTGCACAGTATAGAGTAGCATGGAGAGCTGCATCAAACCAGTCTCAGGACTGAAGACCACAACAACAACAACAACAACTGACTTTTTGATCACCCGGTATTTACTCACACTTCCGTTCTTCTTCCTGGTCATACCTTTTTCTAACAAGGAACGCTAGTCGTCCACATATATGACATATTCTGTAGGGCTAGACCTTTGTTAACAGTCTGGAGTGTGGCACTTTCAGGAAATGTAGGGATATGGAGTCGCACAGATATGTACGGAATAAGAATAGTCTCAATATTGGAAATCCTATCGTGCTCAGTCTGTGCCCTGCGTATACAATACTTTCCATATTCTGTATTATATTACACTAGTGGATTTCTTCAGAGATGTTCGTTCCGTCGCAGTTTCGGAAACTGACAAAATACGACTGTGAGCTGAGTGTATAAGGGGAGTTCATCTCACTGTAGACGTCGGAGGCCAATTAAAAGTTTATTCTAAGTGAAACGTGAAGAAGAGGACTAAGTCTGCGGTACGAGACGTCATTACAGTCTGGAATTGTTTTAACAGGACAGAGGACGTAAACTGAAGTTGACGCCACTCATTATGTCGTGTCGCCATTCACGGCTCTGCGAAGAACGGAACAGCCAGAAAGAACCGAAGCGCAAGCAGGGTGGCAGAGGAATTGCAATCTCGCCATAGCGGTGGAGCAGTAGCGGCTTCGCTCTGCGTCCGCACAACTGAGGAAGTAACTCCCTATGGACTCCGCACCCCTGTGTTATATTTGACGGACCTCAGTTCAGGCGTGCTCCAGCGTTCTCCCAACGACGGAGAGTGTGTGATACTCGAGCGGTAAAGGATAATAGCTTTCCGTTCATCTCGCTCGCCATACCATCGAAAGTAGGAAGGAAGGAAGGATGGATGATTAGATGTAAGATCCTGTCAATGTCGAGGTCATTAAAACGGCTGTTAAAAGCGACGCTTGGGTCCTGAAAGATGGAGAGCCGCAGTAGCGCATACCAGTTAATCTACGGGCTCCATCGTCAGCATCAAGTTGCGCTTGCAGAGAAAGACCTACGTTTTGTACAGTATGTATTCGGAGGAGGAGGTCACATTACACACCTGCCCCCGAGCGCTATGTTTCATGCAGGCTCCAAAGTCTTCAAAGGCCACACGTAAGATGCTCGTATACTCTCGCTCGGTACGTGGAAGTTACACTGAGAGCCGAAGAATAGCTACACCTGCATAATACCGTGTATGGCCCCGCTAGCACGCAAAAGTGCCGCAACACGACGTGGCGTGGACTCGACTAACGTCTGAAGTAGTGCTGGAGGGAACTGACACCATGAATCCTGCAGCGCTGTTCATAAATACGTAAGCGTACGACAGCGTACAAATTCCTTCTGAACGGCACTTTGCAAGGCATCCCAGATGTGCTCAGTAATGTTTATGTCTCGGGGTCTGGTGGTCAGCGGAAGTGTTTAAATTCAGGAGAGTGTTACTGAAGAAATTCTAGACGTGTGGGGTGTCACATTGTCCTGCTGGAATTGCCAAAATCCGTCGGAATGTACAATGGACATGAATATATGCAGATGGTCAGACTGGATGCTTACGTGCGTGTCGCCTGTCAGCGACGTATCTAGACGTATTAGGGGTCGCATATCACTCACGCCCCACAGTGTTACAGAGCCTCCATCAGCTTAGACAATCCCCTACTGACATGAAGGGTCCATAGACTCATGAGGTTGTCTACATACCCGTACACACCTATCCGCTCCATACAATTTGAAACAAGACTGGTTCGACCAGGCAACATGTTTCCAGTCATCAACAGTCCAACGTCAGTATTGATGGGCCCAGGCGAGGCGTAAAGCAGTCATGAAGGGTACACGAATGGACCTTCGGCTTCGAAAGCCCATACCGATGATGTTTGGTTGAATGGTTCGCACGCTGACACTCGTTGATGGGTCAACATTGAAATATGCATAAATTTACGGAAGGATCGCACTTCTGCCACGTTGAACGATTCTCTTCAGTCGTCGTCAGTCTCGTTTTCCGGCCGTAGCGATGCCGAAGATTTGATGTTTTACCGGATTCCTGATATTTACGGTAACTCGTGAAATGGCGGTAAGAGAAAATTCCCACTCCATCGCTACCTCGAAGATGCTGTATGCCATCGCTCGAGCGCCGACTATAACGCCACATTCAAAGTCACTTAAATCTTGATAACCTGCCATTGTAGCAGCAGTAACAGATCCAACAATTGTGCCAGACACCTGTTGTCCGATATAGGCGTTACCGACCGCAATGCCATACTCTGCCTGTTTACATATCTCTGTTTTTTGAATACGAATACCACTTTCTTTGGCACGTCAGCGTAGTAGTCCTACAGAGAATACAAACAGAACCTTTTTGTGCAAGACATGACGTACTTATATTTTGTACTGGGCTACAGCCTCTGTTTTTGAGTCATTCAAGAAACATAGGTTTGTAGGTCACTTTTATATGTTTTTCTCGAATAAATGGAAAACTACGGCCTCAGAGGAAACACATCCCACTACAAAAATTTAACTACATTAAATTTTCTACAAAAAGATCCTGTTCATTTTTTTCTATAGGACTAATAGTTTGCACATAGCTAGCGAGAGAGTAGCCTATCAAAATCTTGTGTACGGTACTTAAAGGCACTGTGGGTAGTATAAAACCTAGCTATAGCAGCGGCTGAATCACACCATATAACAGTACTTTAGAGTCTGTCATCACACAAGAGCTGTAAGTAGATTTAAAAAGTATTAAAAACAGGAAACCACTTTGACCAGATGGTATTATTACGAAACATTTAAAACATGCCTGTCCCTTTTGTGATATTTACAGTATTACATTTAATTAACAAATATTGAAACTGGTGTGTATTACCGAAGTCTTGAAAAGTTTCAGAACTGATATCAGTTTTTAAAATGGTCAAAGAAAGAAGTGTGAAAAATGTAGACGAATTAGTCTCCTAAACTCAGCTGGTAAAATACTTGCAAAAAATTAATAATCATATAAAAATCATAACAGAGGTTGTCCTATTAGACGAGCAAAGTGTAGTAATATGATATTTACCATAAAAATAATTTACAGAAACGATGAGAAGTTAGTTTAGAGAAACAATAATTTTTATTGATTTCAGAAAAAGTTTTTGACAGTGTGAACGGGATGAAACTCTGGGACATATTGACTATATCTGGGTATTCTACACATCTTGTTGAAGATATAAGCACCTTATGCAAGGAGACAAAAATACTAAAAATGGGAAGAAATTCCAGGCAAGAAGGGATTTTGAAAAAGGATTGTCATCAACGTTATTCAAAGTGTAGCCTATCATTGTGAACTGGGTTCAAAAAATGGTTCTGAGCATTATGGGACTTAACTTCTGAGGTCATCAGTCCACTAGAACGTAGAACTACTTAAACCTAACTAACCTAAGGACATCACACACATCCATGACCGATGCAGGATTCGAACCTGCCACCGTAGAGGTCGCGCGGTTCCAGACTGAAGCGCCTAGAACGGCTCGGCCACACCGTCCGGCTGAACTGCGTTCAAATGGTTCAAATGGCTCTAAGCACTATGGGATTTAACATCTGAAGTCATCAGTCCCCTAGACTTAGAACTACTTAAACCTAACTGACCCAAGGACATCACACACATCTGTACATGTCAGGATGTGCCTGAGGTGAAAGTGGGGTCTAAAAAGAACAAGTGTTAATTTTTCAACTCCGGTCAGCAAACTGCCACCCGTTTACTGATGACCTAGCCGGGTTACATTATGTGAGTTTAGCGGCCCTAAGGCGCAAACAGATTCAGCCAGGGCTCGAAAAGTGCACGGAGGCAACCGGCCAACGCGTCTGATCTCGTCAGGGACCTGTCAGTAAAAGAGAGCGATCCACACGCCTCGTTCGCGCAGCTCGGCGCGGTAGGCGCTCACACGTGATCTCCTGGAACTTTCTGATTGTCTGCTGTAGGAGCTCTGCCTAGGCAAGTGACGCTTCCCTAAGCGTCACCCCGTCAGCAGAAAGGTTGTTTGTTCGTCGAGCACGTGAACAAGCCGTGGGATAGCGGCACGTACTGGAAAAATCTGATGTGTCGCCAACCCACGGCTCGTGCACGGCTTTGTGAAGATCCATTGCCATCCATAGCTCACGCATTAAAAAAAAATTCCCTTTTCTTTTATTGGAACTAAAGGACTCCCGTACTCAATCTGTCAGCACCTGTACACATCCATGCCCAAGGCAGAATTCGAACCTGCGATCGTATCAGCAGAGCGGTTGATGACTGAAGCGCCTAGAACCGCTCGGCCACTGCGGCCGGCGCTATGAACTGGGGATCGAAAATACACTCCTGGAAATTGAAATAAGAACACCGTGAATTCATTGTCCCAGGAAGGGGAAACTTTATTGACACATTCCTGGGGTCAGGTACATCACATGATCACACTGACAGAACCACAGGCACATAGACACAGGCAACAGAGCATGCACAATGTCGGCACTAGTACAGTGTATATCCACCTTTCGCAGCAATGCAGGCTGCTATTCTCCCATGGAGACGATCGTAGAGATGCTGGATGTAGTCCTGTGGAACGGCTTGCCATGCCATTTCCACCTGGCGCCTCAGTTGGACCAGCGTTCGTGCTGGACGCGCGGACCGCGTGAGACGACGCTTCATCCAGTCCCAAACATGCTCAATGGGGGACAGATCCGGAGATCTTGCTGGGCAGGGTAGTTGACTTACACCTTCTAGAGCACGTTGGGTGGCACGGGATACATGCGGACGTGCAATGTCCTGTTGGAACAGCAAGTTCCCTTGCCGGTCTTGGAATGGTAGAACGATGGGTTTGATGACGGTTTGGATGTATCGTGCAGTATTCAGTGTCCCCTCGACGATCACCAGTGGTGTACGGCCAGTGTAGGAGATCGCTCCCCACACCATGATGCCGGGTGTTGGCCCTGTGTGCCTCGGTCGTATGCAGTCCTGATTGTGGCGCTCACCTGCACGGCGCCAAACACGCATACGACTATCATTGGCACCTAGGCAGAAGCGACTCTCATCGCTGAAGACGACACGTCTCCATTCGTCCCTCCATTCACGCCTGTCGCGACACCACTGGAGGCGGGCTGCACGATGTTGGAGCGTGAGCGGAAGACGGCCTAACGGTGTGCGAGACCGTAGCCCAGCTTCATGGAGACGGTTGCGAATGGTCCTCACCGATACCCCAGGAGCAACAGTGTCCCTAATTTGCTGGGAAGTGGCGGTGCGGTCCCCTACGGCACTGCGTAGGATCCTACGGTCTTGGCGTGCATCCGTGCGTCGCTGCGGTCCGGTCCCAGGTCGACGGGCACGTGCACCTTCCGCCGACCACTGGCGACAACATCGATGTACTGTGGAGACCTCACGCCCCACGTGTTGAGCAATTCGGCGGTACGTCCACCCGGCCTCCCGCATGCCCACTATACACCCTCGCTCAAAGTCCGTCAACTGCACATACGGTTCACGTCCACGCTGTCGCGGCATGCTACCAGTGTTAAAGACTGCGATGGAGCTCCGTATGCCACGGCAAACTGGCTGACACTGACGGCGGCGGTGCACAAATGCTGCGCAGCTAGCGCCATTCGACGGCCAACACCGCGGTTCCTGGTGTGTCCGCTGTGCCGTGCGTGTGATCATTGCTTGTACAGCCCTCTCGCAGTGTCCGGAGCAAGTATGGTGGGTCTGACACACCGGTGTCAATGTGTTCTTTTTTCCATTTCCAGGAGTGTATTTCCGGAATTCGGATTAATAGGAACAAATGTGTTAATAATCTAATGTATGCAGATGACAGTCTTGGAAGAAAATGAAGACCAGGTATAAAAATCAGTGTATAAACTACATAAGTTAGGAGAAAGAGAATATAATCATCTTATTTCAATAAAGGAAACTAAAATCATGGTTCATCATAGGAAATACTCTGTCCGCACAAAAGTAATAACAGGTAATAACCCAATACATCACTTGAACGGGTTTCCAGTCTTCATCTTTTCGGATGCGATATAAGCCGTGATATGGACAAGGATATAGAAAATAACATTGACGAGTATAAGCCACTATGAGGTATATTAATAAAACATTCCAACAGAAAATAAGGAAAGAAATAAAATTTTGTACAACCATGGTTACACCAGTATTGCTATAATCTGGGATGCACGTGCTGTTATAGACTGGTATCTCTTGTAAAGCTGAAAGCATTTTGTGACAAAGAATTTCGTTAAGTCATCTTTTCGAGATCAGATTTCTGAACAGTCACCTAATTTCTTCAACGGGGAAACTCACTAATTTCCCAAATTTAGCTTTTAAAATTCTGTATGCCAAATTTTCACTGGACGCGTATTTTGTTTTTCCAAACAATATTTCAGTACTACACTTCCTGCTCTTTTCTTCAGAATCTCTTGGTGTCTGTGCTGTTTGAATGTCCTGACGTGGACACGCCAGGCCCTCTGCAAAAGCTAAACAGCCTATCCTTATTTTGGTTCTTCGTAAATTTGTTGGTTCGTCATATTTTATGCTCTGATTTCAGTCTCCATCACTCTTGGATTACTCTTTCTGAGACACAGTTGAAAAGTAACGGAGCGAGTCCATCTCCCTGTCTCACGCCTTATGACATGCTATGTATTTAAAAGCGAAATAAGCTAGTGTACATTCACTTGACATGTCTCGCAATTTACGGCAATGAGGAAAGTTGCTTTAGTTGTGAAGTCACAAAAAAGGAATAAAACTTGAAATAAATCACGAAGATGCAGGTCCGAAATTCGGCCAAAAGAAAGCGAATGACGTCTCAATTAATTGTCACATCAGACAGATGCATGAATATATCGCACATTATAATATTTCCTTAACATTAAGATTCGTTCCATTTTAATTAAAAATATCCTCAAGTACTGATTATTAGGATCATGATTCAGATATTGTCCTAAATGAGCACAAATTATTTGTGAAATCCAACTATAATAATTATTTATTCATCAGAAGATATACACGTACCTCGTATAGCTGCTTAGCTGTCGAACAACAGCAAGTGAGTGGGAACTGAAAATCGACAGTTCGGTTTGTGTAACGTTACTTGCTGAATACCCGGCGTTGTTCGGGTATGTATTTATTCCATATCTGTTATGACAGCTGCTCTTTTCCCCCTCTATTTGTCCGTCTACTCCAACTCCCAGGCTGTCCATCTCGGCGCGTTAGGTACCCGCGCGGTCTGAAACGTCTTGTCACGGTCCGCGCGGCCCCACCCGTCGGCAGTTCGAGTCCTCCCTCGGGCATGGGTGTGTATGTCGTCCTTAGCGTAAGTTAGTTTAAGTCAGATTAAATAGTGTGTAAGCTTAGGGACCGATGACCTCAGCAGTTTGGTCCCGTAAGTCCGTACCACAAATTTCCAAATTTTCTGTCCAACTCCTCCTCCCTCTGTGTCCATTTCCTCTATCCTGCACTCTGTCCGTTTCCTCCTGCCGGCCTCTCTATCCATCTGCTACGTCCTGCACTCTCTGTCACCTGCTTCTTGGCACTCTCTCTGTATATCTGCTCCTCCTGACTCGCCCGCTCTCTCTCTTTCTCTCTACATTCCTCTCTCTCCCTTCCTCTCTCTCTCTCTCCATTCCTCTCACTCTCTCTCCAGTCCTCTCTCTCTCTATTCCCCCCCCCTCTCTCTCTCTCCATTCCCCCCCCTCTCTCTCTCTCTCTCTCTCTCTCTCCATTCCTCTCTCTCTCTCTCTCTCTCCATTCCTCTCTCTCTCTCTCTCTCTCTATTCCTCTCTCTCTCTCTCTCTCTCTTCATTCCTCTCCTCTCTCTCTCTCCCTCTCCCTCTCTCTCCATTCCTCTCTCTCTCTCTCTCCATTCCTCTCTCTCTCTCTCTCCATTCCTCTCTCTCTCTCTCTCTCTCTCTCTCTCTCTCTCTCCATTCCTCTCTCTCTCTCCATTCTTCTCTCTCCATTTCTCTCTCTCTCTCTCTCTCTCCATTCCTCTCTCTCTCCATTCCTTTCTCTCTCTCTCCGTTCTTCTCTCTCCATTCTCTCTCTCTCTCTCTCTCTCTCTCTCTCTCTCTCTCTCTCTCTCTCTCTCTCCATTCCTCTCTCTCTCTCCATTTCTCTCTCTCTCTCTCCATTCCTCTCTCTCTCTCTCTCTCTCTCTGTCTCTCTCCTCTCTCTCTCTCTCTCTCCATTCCTCTCTCTCTCTCCATTCCCCTCTCTCTCTCTCTCTTCATTCCTCTCTCTCTCTCCATTCCTCTCTCTCTCTCTTCATTACTCTCTCTCTCTCCATTACTCTCTCTCCATTCGTCTCTCTCTCTCTCCATTCCTCTCTCTCCATTTCTCTCTCTCCAAAAAATGGCTCTCAGCATTATGCGACTTAACTTCTGAGGTCATCAGTCGCCTAGAACTTAGAACTAATTAAACCTAACTAACCTAAGGACATCACACACATCCATGCCCGAGGCAGGATTCGAACCTGCGACTGTAGCGGTCGCTCGGCTCTCTCTCTCTCCATTCCTCTCTCTCTGTCCATTGATACTCACCCACTCTTCCCCTCCATCTGCTCCTTCCCCTCTTTCCATCTACCTCCCCATTCTACTTCTTACCTCGGCGGTATTTCTTTCCAGGTAATAAGTAATACGTGCACCAAGTTTGGCTGCAATCAATCCAACGGTTTACAGGACATTATTATGTGCCACTCTGCCGCATTCACATACATTTTAGATATCTGACATATTTTCGTATACATATTTTATTTGTGTCTCTAGCGAATTTCGCCCAACAGTTTCGTTTTCACACGGCTCAATGTTTATGACGTCTTCTGGACTACGTGCCGTACAGTGATCTAATTTTGTAGATACATTCAAATATATCACTGTCTACGAAATGAGTTGCGAGTAATGTTAACAGTAAAGAAGTTATGCATTAAAACCTCATGCACGATGTGGCAGTTTTTCAAGCATCTCAGTGTCTATGCAGTCATACCTCCCGAACTATGTGTCGTAAAATCATATAATTTTGTAGGTACATTCAGTGGTATATGGAAATGCTATCTGCGGAATTTGTCGTGAACACTGTTGGTAATACAGAAGCAATAAATTAAAACGCCATGTCTGACACGACAGTTTTACTACGTGAACAGCGAAAGTGTACAAGGTGTACAACTTTGCTTCCGCCGCTTGTCGATAGGTGCCAACAACGGTAGGTAGCGGTCCAAAGAAACAGATCGCAGACGTCAGGCAGTTAGATTGGACCTCGGTCAACATAACCAAAAATCAAAAGGTCGAAATAGCTCTGGGCAGTATGGGACTTAACATCTGTCCCCTAGAACTTAGAACTACTTAAAGCTAACTAACCAAAGGACATCACACACAACCATGCCCGAGGCAGGATTCGAACGAGAGACCGTAGCGGTCACGCGGTTCCAGAGTGAAGCGCCTAGAACCGCTCGGCCACTCCGGCCGGCTGAACATAACCTCATTCAAACATTAGTCGATTTGTGTCTGCATCGTAAAGTTGTTCTTGATTTAAAATGTCAGTTTACCAGCCTAATTCTCATCATTTGCTACTGTTTTGTTTTAGTATGAAGAAAACAGCGGCTGAGTCTCATCGAATGCTCTCAGGTACCTATGGTAAGGACCCTATTACTGAAAGAACGTGTCCTGAGTGGTTTCAACGCTTCAAGAACGGTGATTTTTAACGTCGTAGACCGGCATAGTGGTGTAAGAGAGAATGTTTTCGAAGATGCAGAATTGGAGACATTGCTAAGACTCGCGTCAAACTCAAGAAGAATTGGCACGATTAGTGGGAGTGACACAGAAAGCCATTCCAAAACGTCTCTTTGGCTATGGGCACGATTCAGAAAGAAGGAAATTACGTCGCGTGTGAGCTGAAACCAAGAGACGTTGAACGGCTTTTGTGTGTTTGTGAACAGTTGCTTCAGAGGCAAAAACGGAAGGGATTTCTGCATCGCATTGTGACCGGGGACGAAAAATAGGTTCATTACGATAACCTTAAACGCAAAAAATTATGGGGATATCCCGGCCATGCTTCTACATCAACGGCCAAACCGAATATTCACGGCTCCAAGATCATGCTCTGCATTTGCTGGGACCAGCTCGGCGTCGTGTACTATGAGGTGTTTAAACCAAGTGAAACAATCACACGTGCTCGTTATCGGACGCAATTTATGCGTTTGAGCAGGGCATTAAAAGACGAACGGCCGCAATAGAGAGAGAGGCACGATAAAGTGATTCTGCAGCACGACAACGCTCGACTCCAAGTTGCGAAAGTGGTCAAAACGTACTGTGAAACGTTAAAATTGCAAGTGTGGTGTCACCGCCAGACACCACACTTGCTAGGTGGTAGCCTTTAAATCGGCCGCGGTCCGTTAGTATACGTCAGACCCGCGTGTCGCCATTATCAGTGATTGCAGACCGAGCGCCGCCACACGGCAGGTCTAGAGAGACTTCCTAGCACTCGCCCCATTTGTACAGCCGACTTTGCTAGCGATGGTTCACTGACAAAATACGCTCTCATTTGCCGAGACGATAGTTAGCATAGCCTTCAGCTACGTCATTTGCTACGACCTAGGAAGGCGCCATTACCAGTTACTATTGATGCTGTAAAACATGTACAGTCAAGAGCGATGTTCACCAATTATGGATTAAAGTTAAGTATTCCAGCAGCTACGTACGTTTTTTGCTAGTCTCATTTCCTTGACCCGTTCCAGACCTCACGCCAGCCTGCGTGAGCTAAAACGCGTGGTTTTAGGCTTCTTCTCATAGTGGGTTGGCTCTCTTGCCAATCCACAACAGCAAGTCCTACCCCAACCGCCGTATTCTTCAGACATTGTTCCCTCTATCACCTGTTTAGATCAATGGCGCATGGCCTGGCTGACCAACACTTCCGATCTCATGAAGAAATCACAAGTTGGATAGATCCGTGGATCGCTTCAAAAGATGAACATTTTTTTGCGGGATTCGTACACTGCCCAAAAGATGGGAGAAAGTAGTGGCCAGCGATGGAAAATACTTTGAATGATACATGGGTAACCAATTTGTTTCATTAAGCCTCAAAAAAAAAAAAAAAAAAAACGCGGAAGCAAAGTTGTACACCTTGTAGTGAGCAGTAAACGTTTTTCGCTTCATAATTTTGTGTGAGTTGTAGGCGAGAAAATGTTCCGGAAACGTTTGAAATTGTTTTTAAAGTTTTATTGCAATTCACTAAGTACTCTCTTTCCCACATACTGTGTGAATAACGGCTTGACGGCTTGACGCGTCGTTGAGATGCGCTTGTTTTTCACTCCCACCGCCACCACATTGACAGGTATTTGGTTCTTACCCCCACAGCGATTCTTTTGAGACAGTAAGTGATATGTGTATCAAGTTTGGTGGAAATCGTTTCACTTGTTTCGGAGGAGATGTGGTTTCGTAGTGCAGCGAATGAAGGAGAACAGGGATCAAGATTTTAAATTTCGCGCGTATTGCATTTATCGCGGATCTCTTGCCCAACGTAAAGTCCCGAGCGACTGGAAAAAAGCGCAGGTGACGCCTGTATATAAGAAGGGTAGAAGGACGGATCCTCAAAATTACAGACCAATATCGGTTTGTTGCAGGATTCTCAAACATAATCTCAGTTCGATTATAATAAATTTCTTTGAGACAGAGAAGTTTCTGTCCATGCATCAGCACGGCTTTAGAAAACATCGCTCCTGCAAAACGCAACTCGCCCTTTTTTCACATGATATCTTGCGAACCATGGATAAAGGGTATCAGACGGATGCCATATTCCTTGACTTCCGGAAACCGTTTGACTCGGTGCCCCACTGCAGACTCCTAACTACCATATGGGATTGGTTCCCAAATATGTGAGTGGCTGGAATACTTCTTAAGTAACAGAACCCAGTACGTTGACCTCGATGGTGAGTGTTCATCGGAGGTGAGGGTATCATCTGGAGTGCCCTAGGGAAGTGTGGTAGGTCCGATGTTGTTTTCTATCTACATAAATGATCTTTTGGATAGGGTGGATAGCAATATGCACTTGTTTGCTGATGATGCTGTGGTTTACGGGAAGGTGTCGTCGTTGAGTGACTGTAGGAGGATACAAGATGACTTGGACGGGATTTGTGATTGGTGTACAGAATGGCAGCTAACTCTAAATGTAGATAAATGTAAATTAATGCAGATGAATAGGAAAAATAATCCCGTAATGTTTGAATACTCCATTAGTAGTGTAGTACTTGACACAGTCACGTCGATTAAATATTTGGGCGTAACATTGCAGAGCGACATGAAGTGGGACAAGCATGTAATGGCAGTTGTGGGGAAGGCGGATAGTCGTCTTCGGTTCATTGGTAGAATTTTGGGAAGATGTGGTTCATCTGTAAAGGAGACCGCTTATAAAACACTAATACGACCTATTCTTGAGTACTGCTCGAGCGTTTGGGATCCCTATCAGGTCGGATTGAGGGAGGGCATAGAAGCAATTCAGAGGCGGGCTACTAGATTTGTTACTGGTAGGTTTGATCATCACGCGAGTGTTACGGAAATGCTTCAGGAACTCGGGTGGGAGTCTCTAGAGGAAAGGAGGCGTTCTTTTCGTGAATCGCTACTGAGGAAATTTAGAGAACCAGCATTTGAGGCTTACTGCAGTACAATTTTACTGCCGCCAACTTATATTTCGCGGAAAGATCACAAAGATAAGAGAGATTAGGGCTCGTACAGAGGCATATAGGCAGTCATTGTTCCCTCGTTCTGTTTGGGAGTGGAACAGGGAGAGAAGATGTTAGTTGTGGTACGAGGTACTCTCCGCCACGTACCGTATGGTGGATTGCGGAGTATGTATGTAGATGTAGATGGAGTCTCACGCGGTCATGGGTGAAGGTCACAAACATCGTAGATCCCGAAATGTGCACACGATATAACACATCCTATTTTAATTCCTATACGTAATCTTGTTATACATCGATAACTTGGTAGTCTGCACCAACGGCAACTACCTGGCATTGGTGCCTCGTCCGCTAGAAAAACGCGTAAAGTGTAGGTAGTACCAATTTCGGAATTAATTTCTCTTCCCGGATGAGAAACATTTGTAAAATTTTGGAAATTAACGAACAGCCCACAGAGAGAAAACGTGGTGAATGCGCGGCCGGTATGTTTGCAGGGCCTCTCGACCAGCCTGTCCCCCACTGACCCCGCGCAAACAACCGGCGCCCGCTGGAGGACAGGTGAAAGCCCGCCACGACGATGGAACCCAATAAAAAATGCTCGCTGTCGCCCGAATTGTGCGCGGATTGCAATTAGCTTATGGAACACTAGCGGAGCTCGGCCTGATTATCCCTTAATTAAGCCCCTAAAACGCCGGGACAAAAAAAAAAACGGGTGGAAAATAACCCACTTTCAGGAACAGTGTCAATATATCAATACTAGCTGCAAAAAAAGGGCGATAATTACAAGCGACGGAAATTAGCGGTCGCGTTTGTTGGACCTCACAGATAATTACAAGCAGCCAATTCTCAGTCGGCATCTCCCTCTCCGCTGGCGCGAGCTTGTGTGTGTGTGTGTGTGTGTGTGTGTGTGTGAGAGAGAGAGAGAGAGAGAGAGAGAGAGAGAGACGAATCTCTACGTATCAACCTGACCATCGACACTAGGGCCGCTCTGATTTTGCCCCGTGGGTCCACAGACTTTGAGTTAATGACCTGGGTCACATGCCGCAAAATCTCCTCAACGTCTCACGAAGTGAGGGAATGTGACACTCTTAATGGTGATCCGTCCGCTGGATGGAGCGTTAAGCTCCGCCCCCCCCCCCTCCCCCTAGTGCTTTTCGAGAGAAGTAGGCACCGGATTTCATCTTCTCCCCTCCCTCGTCACCACCAACACGAACTACTAGCCGGCCGAAGTGGCCGTGCGGTTAAAGGCGCTGCAGTCTGGAACCGCAAGACCGCTACGGTCGCAGGTTCGAATCCTGCCTCGGGCATGGATGTTTGTGATGTCCTTAGGTTAGTTAGGTTTAACTAGTTCTAAGTTCTAGGGGACTAATGACCTCAGCAGTTGAGTCCCATAGTGCTCAGAGCCATTTTTTGAACGAACACTACGCTACACTATACACTCACGTATTACAGTCACCTACACTCAACAGATACATTTACAATACTACAATACGTTTCTTCATACTTGTAATATTTTTAATCATTTTAGATTAGCATGTTATGCCCTTCGAATGCTATCATCAGTGTGTAACTTGCAATGTCTTTTAGTTACATGTTACCCATATGTGCACTCAGTTCTTAGCTATGGCATTCTTTTTTGGGGAACAAAGGCACAAAACATGAACACAATTTTCAAACTCCAGAAAAGAGCCATAAGAATAATAACCAAAAATACTAGTCGAGCTCATTGTAAAGATCTGTTCAAAACACTGGAGATTTTAACTGCTCCATGTGAATACATTTACCAGTCAGTTGTACACATCAAAAATAACATTGGTAATTACTGCACAAACAGCTCTGTCCATGACCACTCAACAAGAGATAGACTCAACTTACATTTACCAAGAAAAAATAAACATAAAACTCAAAACAGCATTTTCTACCAAGGAATAAAAC